>NC_082707.1:209458838-210087093 GCF_030144855.1 Hypanus sabinus
TCTGCTCTCTTTTTGCACTGCTTACTTAATTATGTGTTTGTGTGTATATAATACGTGTGTGTTTATATGTATCTATATATATGTGTGTGTATACAGAAAAAGACTTGTGTAAAAGTGAAAACAGATCTGTGCAAAGTGATCAAATTACAAATATAAAACACAAAATAATTGATTGCGTAAGTATTCACCCCTTTAATACGACACACCAAATCATCACTGATCTAGCCAACTGGTTTTAAAGTTGCATAATTAGTGAAATGGAGACCTGTGTGCAGTCAAGGTGTTTCAATTGATTGTAGTAAAAATACACCTGTTTCTGGAAGGTCCAACTGCTGGTGAGTCGGTATCCTGTCAAAAACTACACCATGAAACTAAAAGTAACTTGCAAAAAGGTTATTGAAAAACACAAGTCAGGAGATGGATGCAAGGAAATTTCCTTTACTGAATTTCCTTTGGAGTACAGTTATGTCAATCATCAAGAAATGGAAAGAATTTGGCACAGCTGTAAATCTGCCTAGAGCAGGCCGTCCTCAAAAACTGAATGACCGTGCAAGAAGGGGACTAGTGAGGGAGGCCACCAAGAGACCCATGACAACTCTGGAGGAGTTACAAGCTTCAGTGGCTGAGATGGGAGAGACTGCGCATACAACAACTGTTGCCCGGGTGCTTCACCAGTCGCAGTTTTATGGGAGGGTAGCAAAGAGAAAGCCTCCATTCAAAAAAAAACTCACATGAAATCTCAGCTAGAGTTTGTCAGAAGGCATGCGGGAGACTCTGAAGTCAGCTGGAAGAAGGTTCTATGGTCTGATGAAACCAAAATTGAGCTTTTTGGCCATCAGACTAAATGCTATATTTGGCATAAGCCAAACACCACACATCATCAAAAACATGCCATCCCACCGTGAAGCACGGTGGTGGCTGCATCATTCTGTGGGGATGCTTCACTGCAGTCAGCCCTGGAAAGCTTGTGAAGGTAGAGGGTAAAATGAATGCAGCAAAACACAGGGAAATCCAGGAGGAAAACCTGATGCAGTCTGCAAGAGAACTGCGACTTGGGAGAAGATTTGTTTTCCACCAAGACAGTGACCCCAAGCAGAAAGCCGAAGCTACACAGGAATGGTTTAGAAACAACAAAGTTAATGTCCTAGAGTGTCCAGACCTCAACCCAATGGAGGATTTGTGGCTGGACTGGAAAAGAACTGTTCAGTCACAATCCCCATGCAATCTGACAGAGCTTGAGCAGTTTTGTAAAGAATGGGGAATATTGCAATGTCCAGGTGTGCAAAGCAGATAGAGACCTATCCACACAGACTCGAGGCCAAAGGTGCATCTACTAAACACTGACTTGAAGGGGCTGAATACTTAGCCAATCAATTATTTTGTCTTTTATATTTGTAATTAATTTGGTTTACTTTGTAGAGATCTGTTTCACCTTGACACGAAAGAATCTTTTACAGTGCCAAACAAGCCAAATTAAATCTACTATGATTCAATCTTGTAAAACAATGAGACTTGAAAACTTCTGGGGTGGAGGGGAGGTGTGTGTGTGTGTGTGTGTGTGTGTGTTTGTGTGTGTGTCTGTGTGTGTGTTCTCAGACCAAGGTGCACAACACCAGACACATACTAACACACACAACCATAAAGTCATATCACTACAATTAAATTAACCATTAATAAAAAATATTCCTGAAGATTGACATTCAGCATAAGGTCCATTTACAATACGTGTTAAAGCGGTACTGGTGCTTCATGTGTGATGAGGCCTGGGTGGTGGCAAGGAGTTCAGCCTGGGGGAAGAAGTTGTTTCCTTCCTGATAGTCCTTATCCTAATGCTACACCACCTCCTGCCTGATGGTCGGGGTTCTAAGAGACGGCTGGGATCCTGTGACCGTTCTCCCAGTGACTGCATGGCTTTCCTCCCGCATTCCAAATACGTGTAGTTGTGGTTGGTGAGCTGTGGGCATGCTTGGTTGGCACTGGAAGTGTGGTGACACTTGCAAGCTGCATTGATACAAAGTGTGATGCATTTGGCTGCACATTTTGATGTACATGTGACAACTAAAGCTAATCTTTAATCTGTATATCTGTCTAAATGTTGATATTGTACTTGCCTCAACCACTTCCTCTGGCTGCACATTCCATATCTGCTCCATCATGTCTCTGAAGATGTTGCCTCTTAGGTCTCCTTCAAATCTTTTGCCTCTCACTTCAAACTATGCCCTCTATTTTTTGATTTTCTTTCCATGATAAAAAGACTGAAATTATTCACCCTAATTTTGGAACTCTTGATTTATACACCTCTATAAAGTCACCCCTGTGTCTCCTACTCTCCAAGGAATGAAGTGGGAGCCTGCCTAGGCTGTCCCTGTAACAGATTTTCTGGTACCATTCTTGATGGTCTCAGCCTGGCACACACCCCTCAGCATCAGCGACTCCACAGTGGAGAGAGTAGAAAACATCAAGTTCCTTGGGGTGCAGATCTTGGACAATCTGACCTGGTCCAGGACCACCACTGGGATGGTGAAATGGACAATCTGACCTGGTCCAGGAACACCACTGGGATGGTGAAATGGACAATCTGACCTGGTCCAGGAACACCATTGGGATGGTGAAATGGACAATCTCACCTGGTCCAGGAACACCACTGGGATGGTGAAATGGACAATCTCACCTGGTCCAGGAACACCACTGGGATGGTGAAATGGACAATCTCACCTGGTCCAGGAACACCACTGGGATGGTGAAATGGACAATCTCACCTGGTCCAGGAACACCACTGGGATGGTGAAATGGACAATCTGACCTGGTCCAGGAACACCACTGGGATGGTGAAATGGACAATCTGACCTGGTCCAGGAACACCACTGGGATGGTGAAATGGACAATCTGACCTGGTCCAGGAACACCACTGGGATGGTGAAATGGACAATCTGACCTGGTCCAGGAACACCACTGGGATGGTGAAATGGACAATCTGACCTGGTCCAGGAACACCACTGGGATGGTGAAATGGACAATCTGACCTGGTCCAGGAACACCACTGGGATGGTGAAATGGACAATCTGACCTGGTCCAGGAACACCACTGGGATGGTGAAATGGACAATCTGACCTGGTCCAGGAACACCACTGGGATGGTGAAATGGGCCCAGCAGGGTTTGCATTTTCTGAGGAAACTTAAACAAGCATCACTCCCCACTAACATCTTAACTACATTCTACAGAGGCGTGGTTGAGAGTGTGCTGACCTTTTGCAACACAACCTGGTACTCCAGCTGCAGTGTTGCCGACAAAAAAGCCTTGCAGAGGGTGGTTAGGGGAGCAGAGAAGGTTACTGGGGTCTCCCTACCTTCTGTCCAAGACCTCTTTCAGAGCCGATGCCTCCAGAAGACAGTGTCATCATTAACGACCCCTCACACCCTCTCCATGAACTATTTGTTCTTCTGCCATCAGGTAAACGTTACAGGAGCATCAAAACTAAAACCACAAGGCTACTAAACAGCTTCCTCCCACAGGCAGTCAAACTGCTAAATAGCTGCTCTACCTGACTCTGCTTTGGACACTCTTAACTTTCACTGGACACTTATAACTTGTTTTTAACCGACGGCTGTTGTGTTTTACTATTCATCGTTATGTTTATTATTTAGTGTTGCATTTGTTATGTTATGATTGTACTGCTCCTGGGAAACACTGTCTCATTCTGCCCTGCAGAGCTGATGTATGGTTAGAATGACAAAGTTTTTGAATCTGAATCTTTGAATCTGAAAATCAGGATTGCATTCTTTTTAGCTTAAGGACATCTTTCCTATAATGATAGTGAAAACTGTACAGGATAATCTGGGTGCACCTGACCAATTTCTTCTATAACCAACTTATTTTTCTTTCGTGATTTTAAAGCTCTCAATTGTCTGGGACCAGAGCACATCACAAAATCATTAATTGTTTTACAATCCTGTTTGAGCTCTCGGGTCTCTTAAATTTAATCAATCTCCCCCAAAAGATAATTAGCAGGTCATCTTTTCTGAACTACACTCCTAACTGTGGAGCTTAATACCTAAGCCTATAAAGGACGCAGACTGAGCTGGCACCTTTGATGACTGGCTCAAAACCTATTTGTCTTTTATTTTCATGTTTGTGCTTTATCCCGTTGTGGAGCACTTTGAACTACATCGTATAGAAAGAGCTGTGAAACTCAGCTGTTATTATTAACAGTGACTGGTCACTCAGTGTTTGAAACTGGAGGATGTGACATCTCGGAGTCAGAATCAGGCTTAATATCACCGGCATATGTCATGGAGTTTGTTATCGTTACGGCAGCCGTACGCTGAGATACATGATAAATAGAGAGATATATGAGTACATTATGTCTATTAAATAGTTAAGTTAAAATAAGTAGTACAAAATAACAGAAATAAAAGAAGTATTGAGGTTGTGTTCGGGGGTCCGGTGTCCATTTAGAGATCAGATAGCAGAAGGGAAGAAGCTGTTCCTGAATTGCTGTACCTCCTTACCGATGGTAGCAGTGAGAAGAGGGCAATTCCAATGTGATGGAGGATCCCTGCTTTCCTTAGGTACTGCTCCGTGAAAATGCCTTGGATATTACGGAAGCTGATACCGATGATGGAGCTGACTAATTTCACCAATTTCTGCAACTTACTTTGATCTTATACCATAGCCTCCCCCTACCAGACAGCGATGCAGCCTATCAGAGTGCTCTCCGCGGTACATTTGTAGAAGTTTTCCAGTGATTTAGGTGACAAAGCAAATCTCCTCGAACTCCTAATGCCTCTATCTTGCCTTCTTTGTAGCTGCATCGATATGTTGCATCCAGGTTAAGTCCTCTGAGATAATGACACCCAGGAACTTGAAACTGCTCACTCTCTCCACTTCTGATCCCTCTATGAGGATTGGTGTGTGTCCCTTCGTCTTACCCTTCCTGAAGTCCACAATCAGCTCTTTCGTCTTACTGACATTGAGTTCCAGGTTGTTGCTACAGCACCACTCATCTAGCTGGTATATCTTGCTCCTGTATGCCCTTTTGTCACCATCTGAAATCTGCCAACAATGGTTGTATCATCAGCACATTCATAGTTGCTGTTTGAGCTATGCCTAGCCACACAGTTACGTTTGTAGAGAGAGTAGAGCAGTGGGCTAAGCACACACCCCTGTGGAGCTCCAGTGTTGATCGTCAGCAAGGTGGAGATGTTATTTGCAACCCATGTGAATTGTGGTCTTCCTGTTAGGAAGTTGAGGATAGAGTTGCAGAGGGAGGTGTTGGTTCTAAGGGCCTTTGAACTAATGGTGTTAAATGCTGAGCTATAGTCAATGAACAGCATCCTGGCATTGGTATTTGCATAGATATTCACGTCTGCTGTAGACCGATTATGTCAGTAGACAAATTGCAATGGCTCCAGGTCCTTGCTGAGGCGGGAATTCTTATGTAAACCTCGATCGCTAGACTTAAATGCCAGAGATCTAGCCCTCAGCAGACTACAAACCTCCTGGTTCATCCACGGCTTTTAGTTTGGGAACGTACAGCAGGTTTTAGTAGCACCCACTCATCCACACAGGTTTTAATGAAGTCAGTAACAACTGTGGCGTAGTCATGCAGATTCAAAGATGAACCCCTGAATACGGTCCAGTCCACTAATTCAAAGCAGTCCTGTAGGCGCTGCTGTGCTTCCCTTGTCCAAACCTTCCTGGTCCTCACTACTGGTGCCGCAGTCTTTAGACTCTGCCGATACTGGGGTGATCAGACTTTCCAAAGTGTGGGCGTGGGATAACACGGTAGGCACCCTTGAACTTAGTGTAACAGTGGTCCAGTGTGTTATTTCCTCTGGTACTGCAGGTGATTTGTTGGCAATATTTATTTAGTGACTTTATCAAGTTAAACTCCCCAAGGCTTTGGGGAAGCCATCAGAATGTGTTGTCTCACACCTGTTGATTACATTGGTCGCTTTGACATCAGCCTGAGGTGAAACACACACCGTTTCCAAAAAGATTGCTGAAATCTCCCGTGGCTGGTAAAATGGCCGGCACTTAATTCTGAAGTATTCCAGGTCTGGTAAGCAATATTGGAACATCAGCAGCACATCAGTGCACTGCAAGGAGTTGGTCATGAGGCATACACCTCCACCTCTGCTTTTGAGGGACCTGACTGACCTATCTTGACGATGGATTGTGAACCCATTATTCGAATTGCTGTGCCTGGCATGGAAAGAGTTAACCAAGATTCCATAAAACAAAGGACATACACGTACCTAATGTCCTTCTGATACAGGGCTCCTGCTCTGAGATTGCGAATGTTATTTACCAGAGCCAGTAAGTTGGTATTGGAAGTAAACACCTTTTTTTTAAATGCACCATCAGGCCAGCACTTCAAGCCCTTTCTTGCCAGCAGCTTCTTAAAGGGGCAGTGTGCCGGCTGCAGTCCAGTCTATTCCCATCAGTTTTGTGCAGTGATAGATTGTTCCATTCATCACTGACTGTAAACATCGTAGCTGCAGTTATGGTTCTCAGCCGTAGCGAGCTAAAAGGAGAATATTTTTGCGAAATCATATTTGATGTTTTCCATAATTTTCAATCAGTAGCATCGTCCGTGGTTTTGGCACTCTGGTAGTAGAAGTGTGTGATAAAGGAGTGCTAAATGGAATAAGCCCTTACTCATCTGATCGTTAACCATGACTTTATTTTCAATTCTGTTCCCTGCAACCTTGACTCTCCCATAGTCATTGTGTCTCCCATCTTCAATATTTTGATGAATCAGGATTCATTGCTCCCTCTGGTGCATTGTCAGTGAGTTATGGCTCTCGGGGAATAAATATCCTCTCCATCTAACCCTTTACTAGAGATTGTTTTTGCTGTGCATAACTCTGAACAGTTCTATCAGTTTCAAGCAAGTGAAGGTGATTAGGTAGTCAACTAAGAAATGGTACCAAATTTAATTCATCCTTGGATTTAATAGGCTTCAACCTATGAAATTTTTAAACTGCTTATTATTGAAGCATACGTTGCATTCTGACAATTCAGGAAAGAAAGGGGCGCGCAGTGGTGTGGCGAGTAATGTGATGCTATTGCAGCTTGGAGTGCTGGAGTCAGTTCTGGTGACCTATGTGAGAGGAGTTTGTATGTTCCCATGTGCTCCGGTACCTCCCAAAGTCCAAAAATGTACTGGTCGGAAGGTAAATCAGTCATTGTAAATTGATCATAAGATATCGGAACAGAAGAGGTCGTTCAGCCCATTGAGCCTGATCCACCTTTCCATCATGACTGATTTATTATCTGTCAGCTCCATTCTCCTGCCTTCTCTCTGTAATCCTGAATAATCAAAAGCTTACCAACCTCCAGCTTAAGTATACCTAATGGTTTGGCTTCACTTCCTTGTGGTCAAGGAAATTTTTCCTCATCTCTGTTTTAAATGGACGACTCTCAGTTCTGAGGCTGTGCCCTCTGGTCCTTGGCTCTGCTGCTATAGGAAACATCCTCACATCCTCTCTATTTAGGCTGCTTTTGAAACTATTGCTCTCACTGTAAGCTGGTTCGAGACGGAGGGGCGGCTGGGTCCCGATGCTCTCAGAGATGTAATTGAAATTCAGAGATTTAGTACTTGGACTGTAATTCTACTTTCAGTTCTGTGTTTTTCATGTTCTTACCCATTTTTTTCTCATTGCTGTTTGGCAGTTTGGGGTTTGATGTTCTTGCTGTTTCTGCATGTGGGTGATCTGTTAGTTTTTGTGTGAGGGAGGGAGGGGTTGGGGAGTTTCTGTTTCTTTTTCTTTTGTGTGTTGGGTGAATTAATCTCTTTCTTTCTACTACTTCTACGGTTTTCTGTGTTTTATGACAATCTGGAGAAGACAGAACTCAGAGCTGTATTCTGCATATATTCTTTGATAAAAAGATGAACCTTGAATTACTTGGATCAGTCCTGTAATTTCTGTTCTTCTGCCTCCCTTCCTTAAAGAGTGGAGTGATATTTGCAAGTAACCTATCTATCTTCAGACTTGCAACTTCCCAAACACCTTCTCCTAAGTAATAGCAATGCCACTCACTTCTGCCCCTGAAACTCCTGCATTTCTGGATTTTCTGCTGGTGTCTTCCACAATGAAGACTGCTGCAATCAGTTTGTCCACCATTTCTATGACCCCCATTACTACCTCTTCAAAGGCATTTTCCATTCTTGTCTCATTATATATCTGAAGAAACTGATTGTATCCTCTTTTATATTATTGGATAGCTTTCCTTTGTATCTTCTCTCTTCTCTCTCTCTGGCTTTTTAGTTGTCTTCTGTTGGTATTTGTAAGCTTCTCAATCCTCTGCCTCAGCAGTGAACTGTGCTGTATTATGTTGCCTCTCTTTTACGTTATTCTGTCTGTGATTTCCCTTGTCAGCCACGGTTGCCCCATCCTCCACACCCAATGTTTCAGAGGCAGCTTTGCCGTCGGACAATGAATCAATGGACACTTCACTATGTTTCCTCCTCATTTTTTTTCTACCTTTTTTATATGTATTTATTGTAATTTATAATTTTTATTATGTATTTGCAATGTACAGCTGCCACAAAACAACAAATTTTATGATGTATGCCAGTGATATTGAACCAGATTCTGATTCTGATTTAAACTTGGACTCATCCACTTTAACTAACATGACAAAGGTTCAGTACGAGCCGAGCTTGTATGTGTGAGCCACTGGAGCCTGTCTACTGCCCTGGGAAACAACAGAACAGATTGTCCATCTAATGGATTTATTTGTGTCCAAGGCTAACTTGGAGAAAAAATGGAATGGAAGGCGTGAAATGCACCATTCTAACAAGCACTGCAGTGGAGCATTGCCTGGAATGCTCGTGAATGGTGTTTTGTGATAGTTCATGCAACAGATGTGTGAATTCATCTGGAATTCTGACTCACTTTCCCTGAGGGAGAAAGACATTGAGTTAGAACATTCTCGTTTCACCCTGCTGATTTGGACTTCATCCCAGACAAATGGAATAAAACACTCAAAAGATTTGGGAATTATTGGGCATTTAAATTTCAACTGAAATCTCGAGTGTAACTCCGGTATGGTATGGATGGGTTGTAACTAATGATCAATGCTGGACAATACGTGAGAGTACGGAGATCTCCAACTCGATCCAGTCTTAGGGCATCAGAGTTGGTGCTTTATTTTGCAAAATATATACACCTGGCTACCAAATTGATGAGTATAAGGTCACAGGAGCAAATACACACACATTCAAAATGAATCTTTACTTAATTTCCTTTCTAACAAGATTTCTGCGATCTTCTATCCTACTATTGATTACTTAACCACGGTAGTGTAGCTGTTTGCATGACCCCACTGTAGCTTGGGCGTCGGAATTCAGCGTTCACTTATAAGAAAGCGTGTACGTTCTCCCCATGACCACGTAAGTTTCCTCGTGGTGCTCCAGTGTTCACCCACAGTCCAAAGACATACTGGTTGCCACTGTAAAGTTTCCTGTGGTTGGGTTAGGGTTAAATAGATGGGTTGCTCTAAATAAAACGATGAATTCTGTGTCTTACGTGTGACTGAAATTCAAAGTTCAGAAAAAAAGTCATTATCAAAGTACATATATGTCACCGTATAGTCCCTTCAGATTTATTTTCTTACAGGCATTCGCAATAAAACAGAGAAATACAGCAGAATCAATGAAAAGCTATACGCAAAGAAAAATTGCCAACAGCCCACGTACAAAAGGTTGTGGGAAATATCAGCATATTATCTGATCCAAGGAATAAGAAACCCAAACACTGAACTCTGCTTGTTCAGTGCTGATAGTGTGTGTGCTTTCTCCAGTACTCGTCAGAGAGGTTTCCCAGCCAGGAACAGGCAATAATTGCAGGAGTGCATATGATCAGTCACAGAACTCTCCTGCCCAGAGTATCTCAGCTCGTTACAATCCTCAGCTCCCAGTGATATGATCCCTTTACCCAAAAGAATGTTACAACTTGACAAGGGCTCAGTCTTGCAATACATAAAGCGACATTGTTTGAGGACATTGAAGGCTTGCAGTTTATTCCAGCTGCAAGATTTAATTTTGTATTCTTCAGATATGGATAGTTTATTCCAAGATGCTCTGAGCTTTTTTTACTATACCATGTTTGTTTTACGAAGTGAGCCCTTGCCTGTTTGCCTGGGACAACTTTAAAAGTCAATCACAGACCTGGAGTGAGAGATAGATGTATGGTTTACATTTAGTTAGTCTCATGGCTTCTAATGAAATAAAAATTTAAACTGCTGGAAATCCTTGGGTCAGGCTAGTATCTGTGAAGAGAGAAAACAAAACAGGTTTAATGTTTTGAATCCAATTGGCCATTAAAGGCCACAGATCTGAAATGTTAGCTCTTGTCTCTCCAAGACACTGCCTGCCCTGCTGAATGTATGCAAAGTGTTTTTACTTCAAATCAAAGTTCAAAGTAAATTCATTTTCTTGTAGGTATTCACAGTAACTAGAAAGAGACAATTGAATCAGTGAAATACCACACAACAGGATGGATATACAACCAATGTGCAAAACACCACTGGGCAAATAGAAAAATGAAAAGCCCTTGAAAGTGAGTCCATAGGTTGTGGAAATAGTTCAGTGTTGGGATGAGTGAAGTTAATCCCTCTGGTTCAAGAGACTGATGGTTGAGGGGTAATAACTGTTCCTGAACCTGGTGATGTGAGATAATGGGGAGGGTTTAAACGAGATTTGCAGAGGGATGGGAACCAGAGTGCCAGAGTAGATAGTGGAGCGGTGTTGTAAATAAATGATGTTAAAAGTTCATGCAGAGTCACAAATAGAAGGTTGGTGTGTGGTGGTAATAATCTTCTGAGGTGTGACTATTTCAATGCCAGGAGTGTTGTGGGGAAGGCTGACTAGCTGAGAGTGTGGATTGACACGTGGAATTATGACATTGTGGCCATTAGTGAATCCTGGCCACAGAGGGGCAAGACTGGCAACTTAATGTTCCAGGGTTCCAATGTTTCAGATGTGATAGAGGCAGAGGGATGAAGGGTGGGGGGGGGGGGGGGAGGGTGGTGGCATTGCTAGTCAGGGAAAATGTTACAGCAGTGCTCAGGCAGGACAGATTAGAGGGTTTGTCTACTGAGGCCATGTGGGTGGAGCTAAGAAACAGGAAAGGTATGACCACATTAATGGGTTGTATTATAGACCACCCAATAGTCAGCGAAAATTGGAGGAGCAAATCTGCAGAAAGATAGCAGACAACTGCAGGAAACATAAAGTTGTGATAGTAGGAGACTTTAATTTTCCACATATTGATTGGGACTCCCATACTGTTAAAGGTCTAGACAGGTTAGAGTTTGTAAAATGTGTTCAGGAAAGTTTTCTATATCAATATATAGAGGTACTGACTAAAGAGGATACAATATTAGATATCCTATTAGGAAATGAGTTAGGGCAGGTGATGGAAGTGTGTGTAGGGAAACACTTTGGTTCCAGTGATCATAATGCCATTAGTTTCAACTTGGTCATGGATAAAGATAGATCTGGTCCTCAGGTTGAGGTACTAAACTGGAAAAAGGCCAAATTTGAAGAAATGAGAAAGGATCTAAAAGTGTAGATTGGGACAGGTTGTTCTCTGGCAAGGATGTGATTGGTAAGTGGGAGGCCTTCAAAGGAGAAATTTTGAGAGTGCAGAGTTTGTATGTTCCTGTCAGGATTAAAGGCAAAGTGAATAAGAATAAGGAACCTTGGTTTTTGAGGGATATTGGCGATCTGATAAAGAAGAAGAGAGAGATGTATGACAGATGTAGGCAACAAGGAGCAAATAAGGTGCTGGAGTAGTATAAAAAGTGCAAGAAAATACTTAAGAAAGAAATCAGGAGAGTTAAAAGAAGACATGAGGTTGCTTTGGCCGTCAGGGTGAAGGATAATCCTAAGAGCTTCTACAGGTATATTAAGAGCAAAAGGATAGTAAGGGATAAAATTGGTCCTCTTGAAGATCAGAGTGGTCGGCTATGTATGGAACTAAAAGAAATGGGGGAGACCTTAAATGGGTTTTTTGCATCTGTATTTACTAAGGAAACTGGCAAGGAGTCGATGGAAATAAGGCAAACATGTAGTGAGGTCGTGGAACCTATACAGATTAAAGAGGAGGAGGTGCTTGCTGTCTTGAGGCAAATCAGAGTAGATAAATCCCCAGAACGTGACAGGGTATTCCCTCGGACCTCGGAATTGAAGGAAATTCACATTAGGCAGAAAATGGTGTTGGGTAGACCGGTAGGACTGAAAGCTGATAAATCCCCAGGGCCTGATGGTCTTCATCCCAGGGTACTTAAGGAGGTGGCTCTGGAAATCGTGGATGCATTGGTAATCATTTTCCAATGTTCTATAGATTCAGGATCAGTTCCTGTGGATTGGAGGGTAGCTAATGTTGTCCCACATTTTAAGAAAGAAGGGAGAGAGAAAACAGTGAATTATAGACCAGTTAGCCTGACATCAGTGGTGGGGAAGATGCTGGAGTCAATTATAAAAGATGAAATAGCGGCACATTTGGATAGCAGTAACAGGATTGGTCTGAGTCAGCCGTGGATTTACAAAGGGGAAATCATGCTTGACTAACTTTCTGGAGTTTTTTGAGGATGTAACTATGAAAATGGACAAGGGAGAACCAGTGGATGTACTGTACCTGGACTTTCAGAAAGACATAGGAGATTAGTGGGCAAAATTAGAGCACATGGTATTGGGGGTAGGGTACTGACATGGATAGAGAATTGGTTGGCAGACAGGAAACAAAGAGTAGGGATTAACATGTCCCTTTCAGAATGGCAGGCAGTGGCTAGTGGGTTACTGCAAGGCTCTGTGCTGGGACTGCAGCTATTTACAATATACATTAATGATTTAGATGAAGGGATTAAAAGTAACATTAGCAAAGTTGCAGATGACACAAAGCTGGGTGGCAGTGTGAAATGTGAGGAGGATGTTAGGAGAATGCAGGGTGATTGGGGAGATGCATGGCAGATGCAGTTTAATGTGGATAAATGTGAGGTTATCCGCTTTGGTGGCAAGAACAGGAAGGCAGATTACTATCTGAATGGTGTCAAGTTAGGAAAAGGGAAAGTTTAACGAGATCTAGGTGTCATTGTTCATCAGTCACTGAAAGTGAGCATGCAGGTACAGCAGGCAGTGAAGAAGGCTAATGGCATGTCGGCCTTCATATCAAGGAGAGTTGAGTATAGGAGCAAAGAGGTCCTTCTGCAGTTGTACAGGGCCCTGGTGAGATCACACCTGGAGTATTGTGTGCAGTTTTGGTCTCCAAAATTGAGGAAGGCCATTCTTGCTATTGAGGGAATGCAGTGTAGGTTCACGAGGTTAATTCCCAGGATGGTGGGACTGTCATGTGTTGAAAGATTGGAGCGACTGGGCTTGTATACACTGGAATTTAGAAGGATGAGAGGGGATCTGATTGAAACCAATAAGATTATTAAGGGATTGGACACGCTCGAGGCAGGAAACAAGTTCCCGATGTTGGGGGAGTCCAGAATCTGAGGCCACAGTTTAAGAATAAGGGGTAGGCCATTTAGAACGAAGTTGAGGAAAAACTTTTTTACTCAGAGAGCTGTGGATCTGTGGAACGCTCTGCCTCAGAAGGCAGTGGAGGCCAATTCTCTGGATGCTTTCAAGAAAGAATTAGAGCTCTTAAAGATAGCAGAGTCAAGGGATATGGGGAGAAGGCAGGAATGGGGTACTGATTGTGGATGATCAGCCATGATCACAATGAATGGCGGTTCTTGCTCGAAGGGCCAAATGGCCTACTCCTGCATCTATTGTCTATTGAAGGAGACCTAGTGTTGAAATTGCAGGGGTCCTGGCAGATATATTTAAAACATCTGTATCCACGGGTGTGGTGCCATAAGATTGGAGGATAGCTCATGTTGTTCCGTTGTTTAAAAAATGTTCTAAAAGTATCCAGGAAATCATAGGCCGGTAACATTGACATCGATAGTAGGTAAATTATTGGAAGGAGAACTAAGAGATGGGATCTACAAGTGTTTAGATAGACAGGGACTTATTAGGGAGAGCCAACATGGCTTTGTGCATGGTAGGCCATGTTTAACAAATCTATTGGAGTTTCTAGAGGAGGTTACCAGGAAAGTGGATGAAGGGAAGGCAGTGGATATTGTCTACATGGACTTCAGTAAGGGCTTTGACAAGGTCCCACATGGGAGGTTAGTTAGGAAGATTCAGTTGTTAGGTATACATGGTGAGGTGGTAAATTGGATTAGACATTGGCTCAATGGAAGAAGCCGGAGAGTGGTAGTGGAGGATTGCTACTCTGAGTACCACAGGGATCAGTGCTGGGTCCATTGTTATTTGTCATCTATATCAATGATCTGGATGATAATGTGGCAAATTGGATCAGCAAATTTGCTGATGATACAAAGACTGGAGGTGTAGTGGACAGTGAGGAAGGTTTTCAAAGCTTGCAGAGGGATTTGGACCAGCTCAAAAAATGGGCTGAAAAATGGCAGATGGAGTTTAATGCAGACAAGTGTGAGGTATTGCACTTTGGAAGGACAGACCAAGGCGGAACATACAAGGTAAAAGGTAGGACACTGAGGAGTGCAGTAGAGTAGAGGGATCTGGGAATACGGATACATAATTCCCTAAAAGTGGTGGCACAGGTAGATAGGGTCATAAAGGGAGCTTTTGGTACATTGGCCTTTATAAATCAAGTATTGAGTATACGAGTTGGAATGTAATGGTGAGTTTGTATAAGACATTGGTGAGACCGAATTTGGAGTATTGTGTGCAGTTTTGGTCACCTAATTACAGGAACGATTCTAATAAAGTTGAAAGAGTGCAGAGAAAGTTTACAAGGATGTTGCCGGGACTTGAGAAACTAAGTTACAGAGAAAGGTTGAATAGATTAGGACTTTATTCTCTGGAGCATAGAAGAATGAGGGGTGATTTGATAAAGGTGTATAAAATTATGATGGGTATAGATAGAGTGAATGCAAGCAGGCTTTTTCCACTGAGGCTAGGGGAGAAAAAAACCAGAGGTCATGGGTTAAGGGTGAAAAGGGAAAAGTTTAAAGGCAACATTAGGGGGAGCTTCTTTACACACAGAGAGTGGTGAGAGTGTGGAATAAGCTGCCAGCTGAAGTGGTGAATGCCGGCTCACTTTTAACATTTAAGAAAAACTTGGACAGGTACATAGATGAGAGGGGTATAGAGGGATATGGTCTAGAACATAGAATAGTACAGCACAGTACAGGCCCTTCGGCCCACAATGTTGTGCCAACCCTTAAACCCTGCCTCCCATATATCCCCCCCACCTTACGTTCCTCCATATACCTGTCTAGTAGTCTCTTAAATTTCACTAGTGTATCTGCCTCCACCACTGACTCAGGCAGTGCATTCCACGCACCAACCACTCTCTAAGTAAAAAAAAATCTTCCTCTAATATCCCCCTTGAACTTCCCACCCCTTACCTTAAAGCCATGTCCTCTTGTATTGAACAGTGGTGCCCTAGGTAATAGATGCTGGCCACTCTGTCTATTCCTCTTAACATCTGTAGGGGCAGGTCAGTGGGACTAGGCAGAACAATGATACAGCAGAGCCAAGAAGGGCCAAAAGGCCTGTTTCTGTTCTGTAATGTTCTGTGGTTCTAAGGCAGGAGATTGGGACTGAGAGGCAAAAGGGTCAGCCATGATGAAATGGTAGAGCAGACTCGATATTTTGAGTTCTGCATACACCAGTGACCAGGGGCGACGTGCTAATTTATTAGGTGCCGGAGCTGACAAAATGCTTGCCATTTCCTGTATCCCCTCTCTCTCTCTCTCTATATATATATATGTATATGTCACACCCAATATGTGTACCTGCTCATTTCATGTACTGGGCAACTTCCTTGCCCCATTCATGTGATGAGCAGGTACACATATTGGGTGTGACATATATATTTATGAATATATATATATGAATAGGGCTACTTATAATGTCAAGCACTAAACCAAGATGAAAGAAATATATGAATTCCAGAGCTCCACAGAAATATAGTGATAGTTAAGATATTAACAAGATTATAGCCTATCACTACATTTCAGTGTATAACTGGTACAATAAAACAGATAATACTTAATGTAATAATATGACAAAGTATTGCACGGGTGCACTCACTAATTATCATAAAATATAATTATCAAGCAAGTAAAGAAAAAGACAGTAATAATTTATTTTACCATTTTTAAAGTAATTACCTACTTACCAAATGCCACCAATGAGAAGTTTCACAATAATTTCCACAAAGGGTCAGGCGTAATCTGTGTTTGGGGGTTTGAAGCAACTCTTGTCCTGGTGTCATCTGCTGGTCTGTGATGTGACATATGGCTCAGATTCCACTGAACTAGAGGAAGTCCATGTAGTTTAACAAACATAAGCGATGATACATGATTTATGAGAATTCTTGAGCGTGGTGTTGTTATTATCAAGTTCATGTGACTGAATCCTCTCTCACTCTCAGCAGTACTAATAGGAATAACTTGTGAACAGCTCAGTAATAGGTGTAAATCTTGGGGGATGTGGTGTCCACCATCCTACAGATAATCTCTAAAGGCATTTATTACAGAGCTTAAACCTCTAACAGAGAGATGATATTGCAGCTTCTCCATAATTAGCTGGTATTTCAGCAGGCCAGTTATCTTTATCAAGGACACCCATTTCATTTAGCAGGGACTTATAAATACTTTGAGGTTTAGAAGTTTGAGAACCTTTCAAGGATGTTGCCGTGAACATACAGTGCTGCAAATTGTTTATAAGACTAGTAAGAAACTGTAGATAATTAATGGAGACAACTTTGTTGTTGCTTATTAAGGTAATTTCTCCACACTTCCCCTTTTCAACTGCCTCTTGAGTTTTTGTACCAGGCTGCTCTTACAGTCCATGCGGTGATCTCCTGCTCCATTGGATCAGTTTGCCTGCGTAAACAATCGTAGTAATGCTTTTCTGTAAACAGTGTGACGGTAAACCAAGTTCATGCAACGTGTCATGCATTAGTGCTAAGTCCAATAGAAACTGTTCTGATGAGTCTGTTGAACAGACCTTCGTAGGCTTTTCTGTCGCTCCCAGATCTTGTTTCATCCTTCGTTGCTTTTTCAAAATGAAAACACAGTGCTTCATAATTTTCCCCCACTGCTGAAGATGTTTGAAACGAGCTAGCCACCCACCTGGTGCCCGAACATGGCCTATTTTGCAAATTTGTTGTTCTAGTTGAGAGGCATATTCAGACAGTTCCTTTTGATTTAGAGGTGATCTACTGTAAACAGAGTACAATTTGTCCATAGATGATTGAAAATGATTTATTCCATGAACTTCTCTCACCGAAATACCTACTTGAAGTTCTAATCTGTGATTAAGACAGTGCCAAATTATCACATCAGGGTAATGTTCCTTGAGAATTGTAGCAACAACAGATTTGACACCAAGCATTATGCTTGCCCCATCACTAGCAAATGCTACAAGGTTCTGTTTCAAGTAAGAGTCATCAAACCCATGGTTATTGAGACAGTTCAATCGATGCTCAGCAGTAGTTATAGCTTTCTGATCTGGCTGTTCCATTAGATCTAAAAACATAAAATGGGGATCACCTTCCTTATCACTTTCACATTTCAAATAAACTATTAGGGCGGTCATAATGCTCAGGCTTGTTGATTCATTAATGAGAACAGAAAATTTGCCATTTATCTGCTTGATATGCTGGCAAATTTTCTCTTTCATATTAATGACTCTGATTAATTATCTCTGTAGCACTAGTGCAGGAACGCAGTCCAGTTCCAATGTCCATTCCATTTTTTTTTGAAGTTCCTATAAGCCAAAGTGATCAGAGTATGGTCTGTCATTCTGAGCTAAATAATATGCAGAATGAAAAATTTAACAAGTTGCTGTTAGATGCAAAGCATTCATGGTGTCACATAATTTTCCAAGAGTATCTTCACTGGCTGTATTTTCAACACTTAGAGCAGCAGTGTGAGCTGTTGATAGTTTGTGATCAACAATTCTTTTTCTGAGAGACTTCAAGCATGTGCTTCAATCGGCTCTATAACAGGATACTTGGTACATCAGCCATGCCGATTCTCCCGTTCTCTTTAAGTTCTTGAGGCTGTAGCGCTTTACATAGCTAGCCAACCATCTCTTACTAGCCTTAAACTCCTTCCTCGCTCTCCTCAACCCCCTCACAGTAGTGCTCATAGAGGCTGTGCTTTTCATGCATAATTTTGCCATCAACAGGGATATGCTTCTGCGACATGTCCTCCAGCCACACACTTAATGCTTTCTCAGTCTTTGCAAGCACTTTATCACAAACCAGAGGGATCATTTTTGCCATTGTAGAGATAACACTAACACTTCCACGAATTTCAGCTTCTTTCTGCTTTACTGTGTGAATGCTCGATTTGTTCTTACCGACCTCACGGTCCACTTCGACAAGCAACATGCTGCTTTTCAAAAGATCTAAGATTTTTATTTTCTCAGCGATCAATGCTCAAACAATGAGTGCTGGAGAGAGACTGAGGATCTGTGAAATGGTGGGAGGCAACGGCAGGGTCTGCTGGGACAACAGGTCGAGTGAAGAGGAATTTCACAAATAACTAAATAAAAAAAATCACGGCTCCAGGAGTCTCAGGACCCACACCACCATGTTCAGGAACAGCTATTACCCCTCAGCTATCAGGCTCTTGAATCAAAGGTGACAACTTCACTTGCCCCATCACTGAACTGTTCCCACAACTTATGGACTCACTTGGAAGGACTTTACAAGTCATGTTCCTGATATTTATTATTATTTATTTAGCACTTCCCACTAACCTTTTAATTCTGTCACCTCTATCTTTCACTGAAAATAGCAACCTGGAGTGTCCTGGTTTCAGTGATTGATCAGAACAGAGCAACAGCCTGGCTTGGCAGATCTCCGTTGACTTGGCTTTCAGCCTGAGCTCTGTTGTGGTGTGCGCACATTTTCCTGTGCCCATGCGTATTTTCTCCAGGGGTTCCACTTTTCTCCTGTATTTCCAGAACATACTTATTGATAGATTATTTGGCCACACAAATAGTGTGGGTATAGCATCAGGTGAAGTCAATTGGAAAACAGGAGAGCGTAGGTTGCATGGAAATGTTGGGAGATGGGATTGCTCCGAAAACCAGCATAGGCTCAGTCAGCCATATGATCTCCGTTTTTTAAAAATTGAATATGGATGACCCCACATTATAGAGAGCTGTATTCCTGGAAATTTGTCTGTGTTGCTGAGCCATGTCATCTGCATGTGCTTCAAGAAATGAAAGTTGAAAAAAAGTTTTCTCACATAAATCCGTGAGAGTGAACTTTTTTATATTCAAAGTTCGAAGTAAATTTTATTATCATATTATTCATATATGTCACCATATACAACCCTGAGATTCATTTTTCTTTGCACATACTCAGCAAATCTATAGAATAATAACTATAGTAGGATCAACGAAGGATTGACCAGCATGCAGAAGGCAATAAACTGTTCGGATGTAAATATAAATATAATGCAATAAATAATGAGAGTGTGAGATAATAATAAAGAGTTTTGGTTTTGGGAAAATCTCAATGGTTGGGCAAGTGAATGAGATTATCCTTCTTTATTGAAGATCCTGATGTCTGAGGGTTAGTAACTGTTCCTGAACCTGATGGTGCGAGTCCTGAGACTCCTGTACCTTCTCCTGTACCTTCAGCAGCGAGAAAAGAGCATGGCCTGGGTGGGGGGGATGATGGAATATTGAATGTTACCCCAACTTCAGCATTCCTTTTCTTCCTGAAAGTGTTATCCAATGGGCTACCCTTCTGCAAGATTCAAACACCTATCTAACTGTGTTGTAGTCAATATCTCTGAAATAAATCTATATTATTTGCTCGTGTTCCTCCTGAACTGAACCACAATAAAGGGCTTGAGTGTATAGTCTAATAAATTTTGTTGGGTCTTTGTTTATCTGCTAGTTTAGGAAGGTAGTTGAATTGGAGCTGAAAGATAACCAGAGCTATTAAGCAGATTACCACATCCTTTGGTAAATAAAACAGGCAAGCCCTATCAGGCTGAATGTATGAGGTTACTGGAGAGCTTATTGTTTATGACTATTTAAAGATATTGGTACAGATGACTCTGTCTGAACCACAATGACCATATTGTTCATGCAGTATTAAAGCAGCGAAAAGTACTGCATTATTGGAACTGGGCCGAGCTACAGTGAAAAACTAGTCTTGCACTCTGCTCATAGTTCATTACACTGTGCATTCAGACAGTACGAGGTAAAAGAATAGCTTTTACAGCTGCAGAGAAAGTGCAGTAAGGTGCAAAATCATACCGAGGTAAATTGTGAGGTGAAGAGTCACTTCTCATTGGGCTAAGGAGGCATTCAATAGTCCTGTGAGGAAGAAGCTGTCCTTGAGTCTGCTGTCTGTGCTTTCAAACTCCAGTGTTTTCTGTCCAAAGTCAGAAGGGAGAAGTGAGGCCATTAGGGTAAGGCAGTGAGAAGTATAGACAGATAGATGACCATGGAAGAGAGCCAAATCACAAACAAGAGAAAATCTGCAGATGCTGGAAATCCAGACTAACACACACAGAATGCTGGAGGAACTCAGCAGGCCAGGCAGCATCGATGGAAGGCTGAAACCCTTCGGCAGGACAAGTTTCAGCGTGAGACATTCACTGTACTTTTTTCCATAGGTGCTGCCTGGCCTGCTGAGTTCCTCCAGCATTTTGTGTGTGTTCCATGGAAGAGAGACTGGGTTCTTTGATGAGCTGAGCTGTGTCCACAACTCTACAATTTCTCATGGTCACAAGCAGAGCATTTGCCTTACCAAGCCATGATTTAGAAACGTAGAAAACATAGAACCATAGAAAACCTACAGCTCAATACAGGCCCTTCGGCCCACAATGCTGTGCCGAACATGTCCTTTACTTTAGAAATTACCTAGGGTTACCCATTGCCCTCTATTTTCTAAGCTCCATGTACCGCCTGCGCCAGCTTCACCGGCAATCCATTCCACGAACTCACCACTGTCTGCGTTTTTAAAAAAAACTTACCTCTAACATCTCCTCTGTACCTACTTCCAAGCACCTAAAACTGTCCTCTCGTATCAGCAATTTCAGCCCTGGGAAAAAGCCCCTGACTACCCACACAATCAGTGCCTCTCATCATCTTATACACCTCTATCAGGTCACCTCTCACCCTCCGTCACTCCGAAGAGAAAAGGCCAAGTTCACTCAACCTATTCCCATTAGGCATGTTCCCCAATCCAGGCAACATCCTTGTAAATCTCCTCTGTGCCTTTTCTATCATTTCCACATCCTTCTTGTTGTGAAGTGCCCAGAACTGAGCACAGTACTCCTAGTGGGGTCTGATCAGGGTCCAATATAGCTGCAACATTACCTCTCGGCTCTTGAACTCAATCTTATGGTTGATGAAGGCCTTCTTAACCACACAGACAACCTGCATAGCTGCTTTGAGTGTCCTATGGACTCAGACCCCAAGATCCCTCTGATCCTTCACACTGCCAAGAGTCTTACCATTAACACTATATTCTGCCATCATATTTGACCTACCAAAATGAATCACTTCATACTTATCTGGGTTGAACTCCATCTGCCACTTCTCAGCCTAGTTTTGCATCCTATCAATGTCCCGCTGTAACCTCTGACAGCCCTCCACACTATCCACAACACCTCCAACCTTTGTGTCATCAGCAAACTTACTAACCCATCCCTCCACTTCCTCATCCAGGTCATTTATAAAAATCAAGAAGAGAAGGGGACCCAGAACAGACGCACTGATGCACTCCACTGGTCACCAAACTCCATGCAGAATATAACCCGTCTACAACCACACTTTGCCTTCTATAGGCAAGCCAATTCTGGACCCACAAAGCAATGTCCCCTTGGATCCCATGCCTTCTTGCTCTCTCAATAAGCCTTGCACGGGGTACCTTATCAAATATCTTGCTGAAATCCATATACACTACATCTTCTGCTCTACCTTCATCAATGTGTTTAGTCACATCCTCAAAATATTTAATCAGGCTCGTAAGGCATGACCTGCCTTTGACAAAGCCATGCTGACTATTCCTAATCATGTTAAGCCTCTCCAAATGTTCATAAATCCTGCCTCTCAGGATCTTCTCCATCAACTTACCAACCACTGAAGTAGGACTCACTGGTCTATAATTTCCTGGGATATCTCTACTCCCTTTCTTGAATAAGGGAACAATATCTGAAATCCTCCAAACCTCCTGAAGCTCTCTCATCTCCATTGATGATGCAAAGATCATTGCCAGAGGCTCAGCAATCTCCTTCCTCGCTTCCCATAGTAGCCTGGTGTACATCCCATCCGGTCCCAGCGACTTATCCAAATTGATGCTTTCTAAAAGCTCCAGCACATTCTCTTTCTTAACAACTATATGCTCAAACTTTTCAGTCCACTGTAAGTCATTCCTACAATCGCCATTAAATACCTTTGCTACCTCCTCCAGTTCCATTCTGTCACACTTGATTGGGCCTATTCTGTCACGCCTTATCCTCTTGCTCTTCACATACTTGTAGAATGTCTTGGGGTTTTCCTTAATCCTGTCCGCCAAGTCCTTCTCATGGCCCCTTCTGGCTCTCCTAATTTCCTTCTTCAGCTCCTTCCTTCTAGCCTTATAATTTTTTAGATTTCTATCATTACCTCGTTTGTCAAACCTATCGTAAGCTGTTCTTTTCTTCTTAACTAGATTTTAAACAGCCTTTGTACACCATGGTTCCTGTACCCTACCATCCTTTCCCTGTCTCATTGGAATGTACCCATATAGAATGTCACTCAAATATCCCCAGATTGGCATTTCCCTAGAGCAAGGGGTTTAGATGGTGTGGAGTTTGTTAGGTGTGTTCAGGAAGGTTTCTTGACACAACATGTGGATAAGCCTGCAAGAGGAGAAACTGTACTTGATTTGGTATTGGGAAATGAATCTAGTCAGGTGTTAGATCTCTTAGTGAAAGAGCATTTTGGAGATAGTGATCATAATTCTATCTCCTTTACAATAGCATTGGAGAGAGATAGCAACAGACAAATTAGAAGAACATTTAATTGGAGTAAGGGGAATTATGAGGCTACCAGGCGGGAAATCAGAAGCTTAAATTGGGAACAGATGTTCTCAGGGAAAAGTACGGAAGAAATTTGGCAGATGGTTGGGGATATTTGTGTGAAGTTCTGCACAGGTATGTTCCAACGAGACAGGGAAGTTATGGTAGGGTACAGGAACTGTGGTGTACAAAGGCTGTAATAAATCTAGTCAAGAAGAAAAGAAAAGCCTACAAAAGGTTCAGATAGTTAGGTAATGTTAGGGATCTAGAAGATTATAAGGCTGACAGGAAAGAGTTTAAGATGGAAATTAGGAGAGCCAGAAGGGGCCACGAGAGGCCTTGGCGGGCAGGATTAAGGAAAACCCCAAGGCATTCTACAAGTATGTGAAGAGCAAGAGGATAAGACGTGAAAGAATAGAACCTATCAAGTGTGACAGTGGGAAGTGTGTATGGAACCAGAGGAAATAGCAGAGGTACTTAATGAATACTTTACTTCAGTATTCATTATGGAAAATGATCTTGGTGATTGTAGTGATGACTTGCAGCAGATTGAAAAGCTTGACCAGGTAGATATTAAGAAAGAGGATGTGCTGGAGCTTTTGGAAAGCATCAAGTTGGATACGTCTCCAGGACCGGATGAGATGTACCCCAGGTTGCTGTGGGAGGTGAGGGAGGAGATTGCTGAACCTCTGGCGATGATCTTTGAATCATCAATGGGGATGGGAGAGGTTCTGGAGGGTTAGAGGGTTGTGGATGTTGTTCCTTTTTAAGAAAAATTTTTAAAATTTAAGAGTGGCATAGATAGTGCAGACAGCCAGTATCTTTTTCCTAGGTTTGTAATATCTAATATAAATAGCATATATTTAAGTTGAAGGAAGGAAGGTTCAAAGGATGTGTGTGGGGAAATTTTTATACAGAGTGTGGGTGCCTTGAATGCACTGAAACCATTGTTAGGCATGTGAATGTGCAGAGAATTGAATGGTGTAGACCATGTGTGGGCAGAAGGCATTAGTCTAATTCATTGTCAATAAGTTACTCATTTCTGTTTCATTTAGAGCAGGGATTGGGGCCCACAGACCCCCGCATTACTGATTGGGGTCCATGGCATAGAAAAGGTTGGCAACCTCTGATTTAGAGATATGGAGTGGAGCAGACCCTTTTGGCCCAACGAGCCACACTGCCCAGCAGCCCACCCTGGCTTAATCACAGGGCAATTAACCTACTGCCCGGTATGTCTTTGGACCGTGG
The DNA here is from genome assembly GCF_030144855.1 of Hypanus sabinus. Classification (NCBI taxonomy): domain Eukaryota; kingdom Metazoa; phylum Chordata; class Chondrichthyes; order Myliobatiformes; family Dasyatidae; genus Hypanus; species Hypanus sabinus. The sequence goes on from NC_082707.1 coordinate 209,483,185, forward strand.
GAGGGAACACTCAGGGAGGATGTACAGACTCCTTACAGAGGACTCCGCAATTAAACTCTGAACCCTGACACCTCGAGCTGTATTATGATCACACTAACCACTATGGTAGCATGATAATTTATTGCGAATACAGTCACCATGCAAAAAGCTGTCCAGGATGCAGGCAATGTGAAAATCTGAAGTAAATCGGCTTCTAGCATTGTTTATTTTATTGTTATCAGCATAACTCAAACTTGCTCTGGGTGGGTTGATAGTTTTCACTGTCCGGTGGGCAATAAATACAGAGAGCAAGAATGAAACCTCAAGACTAATTCCAATCTGTGTTATCAGTGCTTCAAAACACAGGTCATCCTTCCCCCGGGCATAATTAGCAAACTGTTACTATGGTGGTGTAGCCTGGGTGTTGCCATAGTTAGGAGTTCAATTCCGGCACTGTCTGGAAGGAGCTTGTCTGTTCTTCCCATGACTGTGTGGGTTTTCTCTGGGTGCTCCCACACCCCAAAGAGGTACCGGTTAGTAGGCTAGTTGGGCATTGTAAATTGTCCTGTGCTTAGGCTACGGTTCAATTGGTGGGTCATTGGGCCCAGTCCATGCTGTATCTTGAAATAAGTAAATCATATGGCAGTGCAGTGTCAGTGGCACTTGCAAATAGTCAGTTGTACTATCGCACAGCTGTAGCTATATACCACATCAGAGTCTTACTGTAGCTCTCTGTAATTCTGAAGTTTATTTGCACCGAACCCGTGACAGCTGATTGCAGTTACAGCTGTTAACTGTATTGAACATTCAAATGAAACAGTTAAAGGTAATTTCTGCCCTAAATTATTCCAGAATGGTGCTATAATGTGTCCATTTGATGTCTTTATCTTGCATTGTATGAAGAAAGAATGCATTCAATTTTCTCTTTCTGACAACCAACTTGTATAAAATGTCCATCATGTTTCAAGACTAGTCCACATTGTGCCTTAGACCAGGCGTTAATTGCAGAACTGTCAACAAGTTTACAATCCATGGACCTTTTCCATGCAGATTGTAATTGGGCCTTTTTATTGTTTAACTGCTCCTTACCCTGGCTGGGCAGTTCCTGGTCTCAGATTGGGAACTGCTCATTCTGTTCCTGTTTACTCTGTGTGGCTCCAGGCTGGCTGCAGCAGCTAGTTAAATGTCTGGCTGTTTGCTCAGAATCTGCTGCTGTACACTGTAGGCCAGCTTTAATCACATTCCAGTTCAGGTTTATTGTCATCCGATGATGCCTAAATACAACTAAACAAAACAACAGCCTTCTGGACCGCGCTGCATATCACACACAGCACATCAAACAAAATATTTCAAGTAAGTTGATAAAATATAATTAAAAATGTATGTGAAGTGCACAGCACAGGTGAACAGCTGGCTGTCCTAGTGATGACACATTAGTGGTGGCAGGTTCTTCATTGGTCTCACAGCCTGAAGGATGAAGCTGTGACCCAGTCTGGCATCCTGACCCTTCTCTTGTACAGAGAGAATGTGGGATGGGTGGCCGGGGTCCTCAGGGGAGCAAAGGGACTTGTGAATCCTTGTGCAGGATCTCCTAAAGGTTAACTTGCAGGGTGAGTTGGTGGTGAGGAAGGCAAATGCAATGTTAGCGTTCATTTCGAGAAGACTAGAATATAAAAGCAAGGACGTAATGCTGAGGCTTTATAAAGCACTGGTTAGATTGTACTTGGAGCAGTTTATCTGAGAAAAAATGTTCTGACTTTGGAGAGGGTCCAGAGGAGATTCGTGAGAATGATTCCATGAATGAAAGGGTTAACATATGAGGAGCATTTGATGATCCTAGAATTTAGACAAATAGTGGGGAAATCTTTTTGAAGCATACTGAATATTGAAATGCCTCAATAGAGTGGGTGTGGAGAGGATGTATCCAGTAGTGGGTGAGTCTAGGATCAGACGGTACAATCTCAGAATAAAAGGATAGAAGGAGATTTACAAGGATGTTACCTGTATTGGGAAGCATGCCTTAAGTTGAGTGCCTTTTCTCCTTTGGAGTGATGGAGAATGAGAGGTGACCTGATTGAGGTGTATATGAGAGGCATTGATCATGTGGATAGTCAGAGGCTTTTTCCCAGGGCTGAAATGGGTAACATGAGAGGGCACAGTTTTAAGGTGCTTGGAAGTAGGTGCAGATGAGATGTCAGGGGTAAGTTTTTTTTTATGCAGAGAGTGGTGAGTGTGTGGAATGGGCTGCCAGCAATGGTGGTGGAGATGGATACAGCAGGGTCTTTTAAGAGACTCCTGGATAGGTACATAGAGGTTAGAAAACTAGAGGGCTATGGGTAACCCGAGGTAATTTCTAAGGTAGGGACACGTTCAGCACAGCATCGTGGGCGGAAGGGCCTGTATTGTGCTGTAGATATTCTATGTTTCTAATGTCCATTTAGAACAGAGATGAGAAACAACTTTAGCCAGAGAGTAGTAAATCTGCAGAATCCAGACAGCTGTGGAGGACAAGTCATTGGGTAAACAAACGTCGTTTGTATTTCAATTGGAGGTTGATAGGTAGTTGATTAATAAGGGCATCAAAGATTACAGGAGGATGGGATTGAGGGATAATAAATCAGGCATGGTGAATTGGTGGAGCAGACTTGATGGGCTGAATGGCTTAATTCTGCTCCTATGCCTGATGATCTGTTCACTCAATTTTCCTTTAATCTGGTCTCACTCCATCAGAGGTATTTCCATTGTTTTATTTAACCTTCTGCAAACTCCCTGCAATGTAAAACCAGCAAGTTTTCACACTTGCTTGGGTATTGAGGTCAAGGGCCTTTGGCCAGAAATATTAACATTTAACATTCTCTTGCCCTCCCCCGCACACATACAAATACTCACTGCCTGCCCAGCAGAATGCTTCCAGCTTTATCTGTTCTTATTTTAACATTTAATGTGAATGTGCACATCAACAGTGTGAAGTTCAACCCCAACAATTATTATTGTTCTTATAAAACATTTCATGATTTATATTTGCATAGAGTTCTGCATAGATATGTTCCATTGAGGCAGGGAAAGAATGGCAGGGTGAAAGAACCAAGGTGTAGAATGTGTGTAGAAAATCTCGTTAAGAAGAAAAGTAAAGCTTATGAAAGGTTCAAGAAACTAGGTACTGATAGTGCTCTAGAAAATTACAAGGTTGCCAGGAAGGAACTTAAGAATGGAATTAGGAGAGCCAGAAGGGGCCGTGAGAAGGCCTTGGTGAGCAGGATTAAAGAAAACCCAAGGCATTCTACAAGTATGTGAAGAGCAAGGGGATGAGCCGTATGAGAATAGGACCAGTCTGGTGTGATAGTGGAAATGTGTGCATGAGGTTGGAGGAGATAGAAGAGGTACTTGATGAATACTTTGCTTCAGTATTCACCAGCGAAAAGCACCCTGGCAATTGTGGGGATAATTTATAGTGGACTGAAATGCTTGAGCATATAGACATTAAGAAAGAAGATGTACAGGAGCTTTTGGAAGGTATTAAGTTAGATAAGTCGCTGGGACCATGCAAGATATACCGCAGGCTACTGTGGGGAGCAAAGGAAGAGATTGCTGAGCCTCTGGCAATGATCTTAACATCATCAACAGGGAAGGGAGATAGATGTACTGGATGATTGGAGGGTTGTAAATATTGTTCCCTTTTTCAAGAAAGGGATAACCCAGGAAATTATAGACCTTTGAGTCTTACTTCAGTGGTGGGGAAGTTGTTGGAGAAGATCCTGAGAGGCAGGATTTATGAGCATTTGGAGAGACATAATCTGATTAGGGATAGTCAGCATGGCTTTGTCAAGGGCAGGTCATGACTTACGAGCCTGATTGAATTCTTTGAGGATGTAACAAAACACATTGAAGAAGGTAGAGCAGTGGATCAGAGTTATGATTATTATCTCCGGCATGTGACGTGAAATTTGTTAACTTAGCAGCAGCAGTTCAATGCAATACATAATATTAATTAATTAATCAAACAAACAAATAAACAAATAAATAAATAGATAGATAAATAGATTGCAGTATACATATAATGAATAGATTAAAAATCATGCAAAAACAGAAATAATATATATATTTTTTAAAAGTGAGTGAGTGGTTAGGAGATTCAATTTCCACTTAGGAATCGGATCGCAGAGAGGAAGAAGCTGTTCCTGAATTGCTGAGTTTGTCCCTTCAGGCTTCTGTACCTCCTACCTGATGGTAACAGTGAGAAAAGGGCATGCCCTAGGTACAGGAGGTCCTTAATAATGGATGTTGCCTTTCTGAGACACTGCTTCCTGAAGATGTCTTGGCTATTTTGTAGGCTAGTACCCAAGATGGAGCCACCTAAATTTACAACCCTCTGCAGCTTCTTTCAGTCCTGTGCAGTAGCCCTTCCTTACCAGACAGTGATGCAGCCTGTCAGAATGTCTGCTCTCCACGGTACATCTATAGAAGTTTTGACTGTTTTTGTTGACGTACCAAATCTCTTCAAACTCCTAATGAAGTATAGTCGTTGTCTTGCCTTCTTTATAGCTGCATCGAAATATTGGGACCAGGTTAGACCCTCAGAGATCTTGACACCCAGGAACTTGAAACTGCTCACCCTCTCCACTTCTGATCCTTCTATGGGGATTGGTATGTGTTCCTTCATCTTACCCTTCCTGAAGTCCACAATCAGCTCTTTCATCTTACTGACGTTGAATGTAAGATTGTTGCTGTGACACCACTCCACTAGTTTCTCGCTCCTGCACGCCTTCTTGTCTCCATCTGAGATTCTACCAACAATGATTGTATCATCAGCAAATTTATAGATGGTATTTGAGCTATGCCTAGCCACACAGTCGTGTGTATATAGAGAGTAGAGCAGTGGGCTAAGCACACACCCCTGAGGTGCTCCAGTGTTGATCTTCAGTGAAGTGGAGATATTATTACCAATCCGCACAGATTGTGGTCTTCTGGTTAGGAAGTCGAGGATCCAATTGCAGAGGGAGTTGCAGAGGCCCAGGTTCTACAACTTCTCAATCAGGATTGTGGGAATGATACTATTAAATGCTGAGTTATTGTTGATGAACAGCATCCTGACGTAGGAGTTTGTGTTGTCCAGATGGTCTAAAGCTGTGTGAAGAGCCATTGAGATTGTATCTGCCATTGGCCTATTGTGACAATAGGCAAACTGCAATGGGTCCAGGTCCTTGCTGAGGCAGGAGTTCAGTCTAGTCATGACCAACCTCTCCAAGCATTTCATCACTGTCGATGTGAGTGCTACCAGGCGATAGACACTCAGGCAGCTCAGATTATTCTTCTTGGACACTGGTACAATTGTTGCCTCTTTGAAGCAAGTGGGAACTTCTGCCCTCAGCAGTGAGAGGTTGAAAATGTCCTTGAATACTCCCGCCAGTTGGTTGCACTAGTTTTCAGAGCCTTGCCATCGGGACCTTCCACCTTGCGAAGGTTTACCCTCTTTCGAGACTGATTCATCACCCCCTTTGATTCAGCCCACAACAGTCAGCAGACTTGTAAATGGTGCTGGCACTGTACTTAGCCATAGTCACAGCTGTAAAGTGAGTAGAGCAGGGGTGACGTACACATCACTGTGGTGCTTCTGTTCTGACGGAGATTGTGGATGAGATATTTTTGTCATTCTGAATTGACTGAGGAAATCCACGATCCAGCTGCAAAGGGGGTGTTGAGGCCCAGGTTTTGGAGTTTACTGATTAGTTTTGAGGGATGATGGTATTAAATACTGAGATGTAGTTGATAAAGAGCATCCTGATGTATGAGATTTTCCAGGGTTGTGTGAAGTGCCAATGAGATGGCATCTGTTGTAGACCTGTTGCTTTGGTAGGCAAATTGGAGCAGATCCAAGTCACCACTCAGTAAGAAGCTGATATGCTTCAATACCAACATCCCAAGACACTTCATCCCTGTGGATGTGAGTGGTAGTTATTGAGGCAGGTTACCACTCCCTTCTTGGACGCAATGTGATTGAAGCAGGTGGGTTCCACTGACTGCTGGAACAAGAGGTTGAAGATATCAGTGAACACACCAGCCTGTTGGTCGGCACAGGTCTTTACTCGTTCAGTGCTCCGTCCCGACTGGTGCTTTCCTCGGATTCACTCTCTTGAAGGCAGTGCACAAGTCATCTTCAATATATTGAGACCAAAGGATCATTGGGAGACATGGGGGTGTGCGATGGTTCCTCACTATTCTCGTTGTCAAAGCGAGCAAAGAAGGCATTGAGCTCGCGTGGAAGCAAAGCTCTGCAGTGTCCTATGTTGCAAGATTTAACTTTGTAGGAGGTTATAGCATTCAAACCCTGTTACAGATCCCGAGCATCCTTCATTGATTCCAGTCTCGTCTGGAATAGCCACTTTACCGGAGAGATGGCTTTCCGGAGATCATACCTGCACCTCTTGTAGCGTTCTTGATCTCAGGACTCGAATGCCTCTCAGCATTGTTCATCCAGGGCTTCTGACTGGGGTAAACCCCGATCAAATTCGAGGAGCCACACTCATCCACTGCTTTTTTAATCAAGTCCATTATAACCCTGGTGGAGTCATTCAGGTCCTCCGATGAGTTCTTGAACGTGCCCCAACCCACTGACTCGAGGCAATCCTGTATCCGTTCCTCTGCCTCCTGTGACTACCTCTAGTTGTCTTTTTCTCCTGAGACTTGTTCTATCCGTATACAGGCGGAAGGAATGGTACAGCTTGCCAAAGTGGGGTCTGCGGTTCACTAGACTCAAACACAGTTACTTTCCCATAAGCAGTAAGGCTGATCAACACCTCCACCCATTAACCTACCCCATCACAGCCCCAACCAGCACTACTTTATCATTTCTTGTCAGTCACCTTATGTACAGACACTCCTGTGCCTATTGTCACTTTATGGACATGCAATCAATCTATGTATATAAGCTATCTTATGTATTGATATTTATTGTGTTTTTTTGTGCTGTATTGGATCCAGAGTAACAATTAATTTGTTTTCTTTTACACTTTGTACTGAAAATGCCATGAAGCAATCCTGAATGTGGAGCAATACACAGAACAGGTCAGCTACGATTAATCGGTATTCATCACATTTGCATAAACAGTTCCAATACTATTGTGTTACCTGGACAACTGAATTCTCCACTCTATCGTGGACTTCCCTCCAACTCTGTAACTTAAAAGTGCACCTGCCTGCTTGCATTTCAACTCCTGATGAAGATTATCAGCCTGACTTGTTAACAGACTTCTCTGTGCACGGATACTGCCTGGCCTCTTGTTTTTATTTCCGATTTTCACTTCATATTGGCTACCACTCCTCTATTTCAGCCTGGATAAAGGCTCCATTTCCCTCCAGAGGTATATGGCTGACTGGCTGGAGGCAGAGAGTGGGAATAAAAGGGCCTTTTCTGTTTGGCTGCTGGTGACCAGTGGTGTTCCTCAGCCGCAGGAATCGGTGTTGGGATCGCCTCTCTTCACATTGTATATCTTTGGTTAAGATGAAAGAACTGATGGCCTTGTGGACAATTCGAAGATAGGTGGAAGAGTGGGTAGTGTTGAGGAAGCAGGGAGTCTGTGGAAGGACTTTGGCAGATTGAATATAGTGTAGGGAAGTGTATGATCATGTACTTTGGTAGAAGAAATAAAGACTAGATTATTTTCTAAATGGAGAGCAAATTCAAAAATCAGAGGGGCAAAGCTACTTGGGAGGACTGATGAAGGGTTTCAGCGAAACATTAACTGTTTATTCTCCTCCATAGATTCTGACTGGCCTGCTGAGTTCCTCCAGCGTTTTGTATGTGTTACTCGATAAGTATAAGGGTTTGGTTTCCAGTTGCGTCATTTCCAGTACACAAGTGTAAAAGAGAACAAAATAGTTGTTATTTCAGATCCAACGCAGCGAAACAAAAACACCAAAGATAAAGGACATAGCATTAATAAACATAAATGCATCAGATAGCTTGTACGCATTGATTGTATGTCCATAAAGTGACGCTAGGCACAGGATTGTCTGTACATAAGGTGACTGGCAAGAAATTATAAAGCACTAGTTAAATTTGGGATAAAGAATCAAACCAGAAGAGTCAAGTTTTTAAAGGATTTTGACAGAGAAGTCAAACCTGACTTATATGTTTTTGTTAATGAATCTTTTCCCAATTCCTGGTCAGTGTTTCAAGCCCCCTGGTGTGAAGCCTGCTGCATGTGAAGTTGATATCAGCTGGTGCTGAGATTGTTAATGTATGACCAGGGTAACTGCAGCTTGGCTCTTCATCTGTGTCACCATGTCTTAAAGCAGCAGTGGCTGGTCTTCAACCATGTGCAATGCCCTGGTTCATATTTTTACTGTTGTGCTGTATGTTTCTCATTTAGCAGTTCTGTAAGAAAAGTCCGTTCTGTTTTCAGCTTGTTTGGGTTATTGTTGAAGATGAGAGATGAGGAGAAATGTCTGCCATCCAATTAGGTTTCCCTGGGCAGGGACACTAAGATGGGGCTTGGGTCTTCTGTTCGAGAGGAGATGAAGAGAGAAGACGTTGGGGAGAACCGGTCGGAACGGGTACAGTCATCAGAAGAATCCTCACTGCAACGACCCATAAAAGTCGTATTGAAAATGTCAAGTGGTCATTCATTGAGATGGCCTGTTGAATTATTGGAGCTGTCAGCTCTCCCATCGATTTTGATCAGCTCCTGTCAGACATAGAACCAATTTAGTTAAAAGTTATCTAAAATATTCTGAATCGCAATTGCGTTTAGACTATTCTTTTAACCTTCGTGTCCCTGCACTCACGCTGTCTTCTTATGATTAATCAGCCTGAGGAAATAGTATTTCACTATTTATCTTCTGAAATCCTTTCATGATGTTTAATGCTTTAGTTAGATCCCACTTTAAGCCTCATCGTTGAAGGCAGAAACTTTCTGCACTCTATCACATCGATGCAGTCACTCGTTCACACACACCCAGCCATTACAATCAGAAATAAGTAATTGTAATTATCTGGGACCACTACTGTATGAGGAAATTGACTGATTTCTTCAGTCAAGGAGCTGATTATTGATTACTGGAGGAGGAAAGCAGAGGTCCATGAGCCAGTCTTCATCAGAGGATCAGAACTAGAGAGGGTCAGCAACATTAAATTGCATTTCAGAGGACCAGGCCTGAGCCTAGCACATGTGTCATCACAAAGAAAGCATGGCAGCATCTTTACTTCCTTAGAAGGTTGTGTAGAAGCATTCATCTAAAACTGACAAACTTCTATAGGTGTGCAGTGGTGAGTATATTGACCAGTCACAAGAGAGCACCATCAATTATTAGGGAACCCCACCATCCAGGGCTTGCTCTTTTCTTGCTGCTGTCATCAGGAAGGAGGTATAGGAGCCTCAGGACCCACACCACCAGGTTCAGGAGCAGCTATTACCCCCCAACTTCACTCACCCCAACACTGAAATGAACACAACTATGGAAACCCTTTCAAGAGCTCTACATCTCACCTTCTCAGTTGTTTCTTTCCAATCTGGCCAGCTCATCGTATGATTTCCATCTGTGCGGGACTGAATGTCAAGCTAGCAACTCGGCCTCGTAAAAAAACGGACAAAACTGCTAAGGAATTTTGCTGCCTGATAGGCCGCAAGGCACGGAAAGAAAGACCGAGAGAAAATAGATGAGATGAGTCTGTTAAAGATAGACATTGGCACATGACTAAATCATTTGATGCTGTTGTGATTCATTAAGTAAGTAGTGGGAAGATAGAGGCTTCCACAGCCATTGGGAATGCAGTCTTTCTCTGGAACCTGGGTCTTGCAGTTCACCGTGATTGAATATTCTGTTTTAATTAAGGTCGCAGATAAGAAGACAGCTTGTTTTGTTGATGGAAAGTGAAGCCAAGATCTGATCCTGTCTAAACGTGCATGTCATTTCCAATGCCACTGGACTATCTGCAGCCCAGTCTGTCTCTTTTCAACTAAAGCCTGCTCCATAGTCCTCTGGCATTTCCCTTCATTTGCCAAGATTCTTTCATGTGGTAATGTTTATGTAGGAGTTTCAGAGTGTGCAGTAAATCGCTATGGAGATGGATACAGTCACAGCACATTCTGGACTTGTATTGTCATAAAGGGCAGTGTTCATTCTAACCACAGAATCAATGTTCGGGTTTTTGGCCCTGTTCTTAGATTCCTCATGATTGCTTATTTGGACACTGACAGGTTTCCACTTGAAGTGCAGGATTCACTCACTGACTGGTTTAAAATCTCGCCAATGGAAAAGGTCAAGAAGCTGATAGAAAAGAAACGTTGCAATAACAGGTGATCTCAGCCAGATCCAGCAGCTTGATATCAATAAGTGTGCGTTTCTCAATGCCTTTTTTTTCTTGTATTGGCTTCGAGTCACTTGCATTGTTATAGAACGCTAAGGACTGGTATGGAAGAAGTATGGAATATCTCCTCCCACTAACTACTACCTTTTTCTAACCTAAGGTTTTTGGCACAGCATTGTGGGCCGAGGGGCCTGTATTGTGCTGTAGGTTTTCTATGTTTAATGCAGGGTGATGGAGTCACTGGGTTCACTAAAGCAGGAGAGGATGATTTGACTCCATTCATCCCAATGTGTATGTGCTGACCTGTGGCTGGGACCATAACAATAAATTCATTGTCTTAAACCCAAGAGATTTTGCAGATGCAGTGCTAGAAGTCCTAATGAAGGGTCTCAGCCTGAAATGTCGATTCATTTCCATAGAAGCTGCCTGACCTGCTGAGTCCTCCAGTATTCAGTATGTGTTGTCCTGTTCATTCCTGGCCTGTACCTCTGATGGTTCATCTGTTCCTGTCTTTTCTTGAAATAGTACCTAGTCCTGAGTAGGCAAGATGTCACGAGTGCCACCTTTTGCAAAACTCAGCATCTGCAGCAGTTACATTATCTTTCAAAGAGAAGGGGAAGAACTTGGAGTGATTTAACTACACTACTTGTCTTTCAAAAGTAAATTTAGGCAGACTTAAATCTTTAAAGTAATTCTTATTTAGGGTGACTTAAACCTTTAGGGTGACTCAGAGTTACTTTAACCATTTAAGTATTGCTTGGCCACGTTGTACACCATTCATAGACTGTTATCTAATCTCTGCTATCCCAGTGCACTATCTACATTGATTGTAGGTTTTATCAGAGCCTCTCATCTCATATTCTTGGGGATTATAATAAATTTATGATGCTTTGTCAGTGTCTGACAATCCAAAGGGAATTCTCTTTTTATTATTGTCCACAATATTATAAACGCCAAAGAAAAATCTAGAGCCGGGGTGCCAAAGGCAGTCCTCATTAAGTTCAATGCTGACTGACAACTCCTGCAATATTGCTGCTACCAAACTTAGAATTCCTTTGGATTCCTCAGCCGTTCCTTTGGGCTTATCAGCTGCGTGGAGAGGAGGAGCTTGCTACATAGCAACGACTTGCTGTCTATATTGTACCCAGGCTTGTGAATCACTTAAACAGCTAGGATGCACTATCCATGGTTGTCCCCAACCAACAGAAAGCATCAATATTGTCGCAGCAAGTACTTTTTAACATTGAAAAAACAATATTTTACACAATGACGACGTGATCTGACTTGCTGATAAAAAACACAATAATTGGGTACTAGTTTCTCCCGCACCCTCTAGTGCCACCCATCAGTCATTACAGGTTCCACAGTCACTCCCTTCTCTGCCTTGCAATTAGCCTCTCTCGGTGCCTTTACTGCTTGTCCAGGGATGATACTTGTACAGGAAAGATTTCATGCCGTGTTTTCATGACGCGGGGGTGTCGAAGGTCAATTTTGGTGATGCTCTGTCAGGACTCCCTGCAGGTCCTCTCCATGGAATGCCTGGGTTTTCCCAGGTGCTCCGGTTTCCTCCCACAATCTAAAGATGTGCCAGGTTGGTTATTTGGTCATTGCAGATTGTCCTGTTATTAGATTGGGGTTAATTGGGGTTGTGGGGTTGTTGGGAGAGTATGGCTCGAAGGGCCGGGAGAGGCTGTGCTGTATAGATAAATAAACAATGAATTAAAGTGGAAAAGCCATGCACTGGGGCTGCTCTACTCTTGATCTTAGAAGACAGGGTCTAGTGGTACGAATAGTCATCACAACTGGGGTCTTCGTGGATGACCATGATATCTTCTTTGCCTCAGTACAAGCATATTGAAGAGCAAATCAGAGTCTGGACCGAGATCTCTTGGTTAGGATGATTAGGTCCTGCATTGAATGCACAATAAAGAGAGAAAAGATGGGACCAGTAGAGCTGAAGTAAGGAGTTCAAAGCAAAAGTAAGGAGTTATTTAAAATTCTTTAAAAAATTTACAGCATGAAATAAAATCTGAAAGAAAGATCTGTTCATTGGATTTCCACTGGGCAGGTATCTGTCTTCTTCCTGTTACATCTAATCGAATTTTCTGGGATAGTCTGTAGTGAAGCTTATGGAAGAATTGTGTAGATCAATAGGTTCTTAATTTCTGTATGTAGCAGCACATGTACAAATCAGAAAGTGCCCTCTGATGTTCTGTTCAATAAGTTTGCACCAGTTACCTCCCTGTTATTCTTATCAGAGATGCCAGGCGTTGTTTTCAACCTCCCATCTGTGTCCTGAGGCCAAATCAGAGTGAACACCATTGTTGATAGCCTGTAATCTGAGCCGTGCTTCACATCCTGCTTTCTTTCACCGTTAATGCTGTAACCCTGTGCCATTCTGCCTCATATCAGGCCATCTACTTCTGAAATCTTCATTGTTTTTGTTTGGTGCTGATGATGAAGTTATTTATGGAGCATTTTTCAAGCAGACGATATAGTTCAAAGCGTGTTACATTGGGACAAAGTGCAAACAAGAATATAAAAGACAAAAGGATGTCAGTTAAAAGCAAGATTAAATAAATAGAGTGATGTATTTGGTAGATACATCTGTACAGAAGGAGTGTAGGGTGCTCCTTCCCTCTGCCAGCCTGCAGGTCTTCCTTGAGCAAGATGTAGCACCTGCTTACCTCCCCCCCCACCCCCAGGTCACATGAGCCATGGGAGCAGATGGTGGATGGTTGTCTGAGTAGCTGGTGCACATCACGAGTCCTGGTTATGTGACCACTGCCCAGAAGAAGACCATGGGAAGCTACTTCTGTGGAAAAATTTGCTAAGAACACTGATGGTCCTGGAAAGACGATGATTGGCTATGTCTTATGATATGGCACATAACAAAAATAATCAGTTTTCAGCTGGTGTTTTCAAGTGTCAGCTGAGTCTGCATCCCTTATCGCCTTAGCTATTGAATTCCTGTGTTTCGGAGCGTAGTTCAGAAAAGCTGACCTGATAATTATCTTTTAAGGGAGATTGCTTAAATTTAAATGTAAATTACTTCCTCACCAACACACACAAAACGTTGGTGGAACTCAGCAGGCCAGGCAGCATCTATAGAAAAGAGTAAACAGTGGATGTTTCAGGCCGAGACCTTTCAGCAGGACTGGAAAGAAAGGTGAGAAGTCAGAGTAAGAAGGTTGGGGGGGGTGGGGGAGAGAGAGAAGTACAAGGTGGCAGGTGATGGGTTAAACTGGGGGGGGGAGAGAGAGAGAGAGAGAGAAATTGATTGGTGAAAGCAAAGAAAGGCTGAAGAAGGGGGAATCTGATGTTAGAGGACAGAGGACCATGGAAGAAAAGGACAAGGAGAAGCACCAGAGAGAGGTGATGGGCAGGCAAGGAGATGAGGTGAGAGAGGGGAATGGGGAATAGCGAAGGAGCGGAGGAGAGGGCAAATACTGGAAGTTTGATAAATCAAAATTCAGCCATCAGCTTGGAGGTTATCCAGACAGAGTACAAAGTGTTGCTCCTCCAACCTGAGTGTGGCAATAGAGAAGGCCATAGGTTGACATGTTAGAATAGGAAGTGGAATTGAAATGGTGACCACTGGATGTCCTCAGTTCTTTTCTAATTTTTTAAATGATTATTTTGCTTTAAGGATACATTTTACTTTTAGGCCAGCTGGTGGTACAGTGACATCAACAACAGACTCCGGAACGCAGGTTTCCGGGTTCGAATCCAGTCTGACCGTTCCCGAGTATGCTTTCCGTCCGTGCCGGGTTGAGTGTTGAGCTCGCAACTTGACCTCATAAAATAAAGAAAAATACTGCAAAATGTCTGTGAGGAGTGGTGCGCCACGCAGTCTTTCGTTCCGCGCCTTGTAAGGCATGAAAATGCCCGACACTGGCCTCTCAGGCCTGAGTCAATGTCATCACCATCATCATCATCACCATCATCATCATCACCATCATCATCATCATCACCATCATCACCATCATCATCATCATCACCATCATCATCATCAATCTTTTTCTATTGATTCTTAGTTTTATAGTCACACCTGTCTGAGGTAAACATTTTGAGTGGAACATACATGGCAGATACATGGGGGACTTTTAAGAGACATTTGGATAGGCACATGAATGTGAGGAAAATGGAGGGATATGGACATTGTGTAGGCAGAAGAGATGAGTTGCCATTCGAATGTTGTTTCAAATCAGTTGTTTACAATATATATTAATGATTTAGATGAGGGAATTAAATGCAACATCTCCAAGTTTGCGGATGACACGAAGCTGGGCGGCGGTGTTAGCTGTGAGGAGGATGCTAAGAGGATGCAGGGTGACTTGGATAGGTTAGGTGAGTGGGCAAATTCATGGCAGATGCAATTTAATGTGGATAAATGTGAGGTTATCCACTTTGGTTGCAAGAACATGAAAACAGATTATTATCTGAACGATGGCCGATTAGGAAAAGGGGAGGTGCAATGAGACCTGGGTGTCATTGTACACCAGTCATTGAAGGTGGGCATGCAGCTACAGCAGGCAGTGAAAAAGGCAAATGGTATGTTGGCATTCATAGCAAAAGGATTTGAGTACAGGAGCAGGGAGGTTCTACTGCAGTTGTACAAGGCCTTGGTGAGACCACACCTAGAATATTGTGTGCAGTTTTGGTCCCCTAATCTGAGCAAAGACATTCTTGCCATAGAGGGAGTACAGAGAAGGTTCACCAGATTGATTCCTGGGATGGCAGGACTTTCATATGAAGAAAGACTGGATCGACTAGGCTTATACTCACTGGAATTTAGAAGATTGAGGGGGGATCTTATTGAAACGTATAAAATTCTAAAGGGATTGGGCAGGCTAGATGCAGGAAGATTGTTTCCGATGTTGGGGAAGTCCAGAATGAGGGGTCACAGATAAGGATAAAGGGGAAGCCTTTTAGGACCGAGATGAGGAAAAACTTCACACAGAGAGAGGTGAATCTGTGGAATTCTCTGCCACAGGAAACAGTTGAGGCCGATTCATTGGCTATATTTAAGAGGAAGTTAGATATGGCCCTTGTGGCTAAAGGGATCAGGAGGTATGGAGAGAAAGCAGGTACAGGGTTCTGAGTTGGATGATCAGCCATGATCATACTGAATGGTGGTGCAGGCTCGAAGGGCTGAATGGCCTACTCCTGCACCTATTTTCTGTGTTAATATGAATACTAATTGAATTGGTTCAGCACAACATTGTGAGCTGAAGGGCCTGTTCCTGTATTGTACTGTTCTGTGTCTGTGTTTATTGAAGGGCAGGCTTTATACAGGGTTTGCTAACTCTTGCTAAGCTGCTGTATTCATCTCTTGTTGCAGATGACCGCATTTGTTCACCTCCATTTATGGAACTCGTTAACCAGTGTGGTGAGGACACAATGGCAGAGCTGAAGAAGCACAAGCTGACATTCCCATTGAGTAAGTGATTGGGATGCAGAAATCAAAACCACTGCAGCTGTCCCATGTGCCCACATGCTGTTTAATATTTCAACTTTTCTTCTAACACTCTTACTCTTTGTATTCAGGGCAAGTATGAACTGTTACTTTTCTGTTGAAAGATGAGCTGATTCTGCCTGTAAGAATTCATTATCCAGCTTAGTAAACTATCCAGTAAATATATAAATAAGTTGGTCTTGGGGAAACACTGATGCATTTCCTAAAGTACATTTGCATCACTGTGCTAAGGTACAAAAAGGCCTCAGTCCACCCCTCAACCGCCTGTCTCATCTGAAACAAGATCAGATTCTGTCACTTTCTTTTTTCTTGTTTCTCGACACTGTGAGAGAATGTTGCATCAGTTCCTGCCAGGAAATGCAGTTTAGTTCCAGCTTTCCATACTGTGAGATAGATTTGTTGCATTGACTCCTGCCAGGAAATGCAGTTTAGACAATAGGTGCAGAAGTAGACCATTCGGCCCTTCGAGCCTGCACCGCCATTCTGAGATCATGGCTGATCATCTACTATCAATACCCAGTTCCTGCCTTGTCCCCATATCCCTTGATTCCCCTATCCATAAGATACCTATCTAGCTCCTTCTTTAAAGTATCCAGAGAATTGGCCTCCACTGCCTTCCGAGGCAGTGCATTCCAGACCCCCACAATTCTCTGGGAGAAGAAGTTTTCCCTTAATTCTGTCCTAAATGACCTACCATTTATTCTCAAACCATGCCCTCTGGTACTGGACTCTCCCAGCATCTGGAACCTATTTCCTGCCTCTATCTTGTCCAATCCCTTAATAATCTTATAAGTTGCAATCAGATCCCCTCTCAATCTCCTTAATTCCAGCGTGTACAAGCCCAGTCTCTCTAACCTCTCTGCGTAAGACAGTCTGGACATCCCAGCAATTAACCTCGTGAATCTATGCTGCACTTCCTCTATAGCTAGGATGTCCTTCCTTGACCCTGGAGACCAAAACTGTACACAATACTCCAGGTGTGGTCTCACCAGGGCCCTGTACAAATGCAAAAGGATTTCCTTGCTCTTGTACTCAATTCCCTTTGTAATAAAGGCCAACATTCCATTAGCCTTCTTCACTGCCTGCTGCACTTGCTCATTCACTTTCAGTGACTGATGAACAAGGGCTCCTAGATCTCTTTGTATTTCTCCCAGACCTAACTCTACACTGTTCAGATAATAATCTGCCTTCCTGTTCTTACTCCCAAAGTGGATAACCTCACACCTATTCACATTAAACGTCATCTGCCAAGTATCTGCCCACTCACCCAGCCTATCCAAGTCACCCTGAATTCTCCTAACATCCTCATCACATGTCACTCTGCCACCCAGCTTAGCATCATCAGCAAACTTGCTGATATTATTCTCAATGCCGTCATCTAAATCATTGATGTAAATCATAAATAGCTATGGTCCCAATACTGAGCCCTGTGGCACCCCACTAGTCACCACCTGCCAGTCTGAGAAACACCCATTCACCGTTACCCTTTGCTTTCTATCTGCCAATCAGTTTTCTATCCATGTCAATATCTTCCCCCCAAAGCCATGAGCTCTGATTTTACCCACCAATCTCCTATGTGGGACCTTATCAAATGCCTTCTGAAAATCGAGGTACACTACATCCACTGGATCTCCCTTGTCTAACTTCCTGGTTACATCCTCAAAAAACTCCAGTAGATTAGTCAAGCATGATTTTCCCTTGGTAAATCCATGCTGGCTCGGCCCAATCCTATCACTGTTATCTAGATATGCCACTATTTCATCCTTAATAATGGACTCTAGCATCTTCCCCACTACTGATGTTAGGCTGACAGGACGATAGTTCTCTGTTTTCTCCTTCCCTCCTTTCTTAAAAAGTGGTATAACATTAACCATTCTCCAATCCTCAGGAACTGATCCTGAATCTAAGGAACATTGGAAAATGATTACCAATGCATCCACAATTTCCAGGGCCACCTCCTTTAGTACCCATGGATGCAGACCATCTGGACCTGGGGATTTGTCAGCCTTCAGTCCCATCAGTCTACTCATCACCGTTTCCTTCTTAATGTCAATCTGTTTCATTTCCTCTGTTACCCTATGTCCTTGGCCCATCCATACATCCGGGAGATTGCTTGTGTCTTCCTTAGTGAAGACAGATCTAAAGTACTTATTAAATTCTTCTGCCATTTCTCTGTTTCCCATAACAATTTCACCCAATTCATTCTTCAAGGGCCCAACATTGTTCTTAACTATCTTCTTTCTCTTCACATACCTAAAAAAGCTTTAGCTATCCTCCTTTATATTCCTGGCTAGCTTGCGTTCGTACCTCATTTTTTCTCCCCGTATTGCCTTTTTAGTTAAGTTCTGTTGTTCCTTAAAAATTTCTCAATCATCTGTCCTCCCACTCACCTTAGCTCTGTCATACTTCCTTTTTTTTTAATGCTATGCAATCTCTGACTTCCTTTGTCAACCACTGTGGCCCCTTTCCCCCTTTTGAATCCTTCCTTCTCTGGGGCATGAACTGATTTTGCACCTTGTGCATTATTCCCAAGAATACCTGCCTTTGCTGTTCCACTGTCTTTTCTGCTAGGATATTCGTTCAGTCAACTTTGGCCAGCTCCTCCCTCATGGCTCCATAGTTTCCCCTGTTCAACTGCAACACTGACACCTCCGAGAGGCCCTTATCCTTCTCAAATTGCAGATAAAAACTTATCATATTATGGTCACTACCTCCTAATGGCTCCTTTACTTCAAGATCGCTTATCAAATCCTGTTCATTACACAAGACTAAATCCAGAATAGCCTTGTCCCTGGTCGGCTCTCGTACAAGCTGTTCCAAGAATGCATCCCGTAGGCACTCTACAAACTCCCTATCCTGTGGTCCAGCTCCAACCTGATTCTCCCAGTTCACCTGTATGTTGAAATCCCCCATAACTACTGCGACATTACCTTTGCCACATGCCAATGTTAACTCCCTATTCAACTTGCACCCAATATCCATGCTACTGTTTGGTGGCCTGTTGACAACACCCATTAGGGTCTTTTTGCCCTTACTGTTCCTCAGTTTTATCCACACAGACTCTACTTCTTCTGATCCTATGTCCCCCCTTGCAAAGGACTGAATCTCATTCCTCACCACCAGGGCCACCCCACTCCCTCTGCCCACATTTCTGTCCCTACGATAGCACGTATACCCTTGTACATTCATTTCCCAGGTCTGATCTCCCTGCAGCCATGTCTCCGTTATCCCAACAACATCATATTTACCCATTCGCACCTGAGCTTCAAGCTCATTCACCTTATTTCTGACACTTCGTGCATTCAGGTATAGAATTTTTAGCCCATTTCTCCTCTCTCTGTTTGAATCGCTGCCTATTGTGCTTAACCCAGCTCCCCGAACTCCCATTGGGCTATACGCCCCTTGAATTTTGTTGTCCTTCCTAAATTTACTTACTCCTTCTGCACATTTAACTCCATGTTCCATGTGACCATCTCTCTGTACATGTGTCCTCCTTATCACTTGTTCCGCCTCACCTTTCTCTACTACACACTTAATATTCCGGAACCGTGTAGTCCCCACCTGTCCTTTATTCTTCATCTCGCTATCCTTCCTCACATTCTGGATCCCCGCCCCCTGCAAATTTAGTTTAAACCCCCCCCCCCCCCCCCTCCCAAGAAGCACTTTAGCAAACTTTCCTGCAAGAATGTTAGTACCACTCCAGTTCAGGTGTAAACCGTCCCTTCGGAACAGATCCCACCTTCCCTGGAACAAAGCCCAATTATCTAAAAACCTGAAGCCCTCCCTCCTGCACCATCCTCTCAGCCACGTATTAATCTGTATAATCCTTCTGTTCCTTGCCTCACTCGCATGTGGCACAGGTAGCAGTCCTGAGATTGTTACCCTGGAGGTCCTGCTCTTCAGCTTCGCACCTAACTCCCTGAACTCACTACGCAGGACCTCCTCACTCATCCTACCCACGTCGTTGGTCCCTACATGGACCACACCATCTGGGTTCTTGCCCTCCCTCTCGAGAATAACCTGCACCCGATCTGAGATGTCCCGGACCCTGGCACCAGGGAGGCAACATACCATCCGAGACTCCCGATCTTCTCCACAAAATCTCCTATCCGCCCCCCTGACTATAGAATCCCCTATCACTACCGCTCTCTTCTCTTCCCTCCTCCCCTTCCTAGTCGAGGGTCCAACCTCAGTGTCAGAGACAGGACCACTGCAGCTTGTTCCTGGTAGGTCATCCCCACCAACAGTATCCAAAACGGTATACTTATTGTTGATGGGGACGGCCACAGGGGTGCTCTGCTCTCTCTGTCTGCTCCCCCTGCCTCTCTTGACTGTCACCCATTCGCCTACCTCCTGTCTTTTCGGTGTGACTACCTCCCAATAACTCTTATCTATCTCTGTCTCTGCCTCCCGAATGATCCGTAGTTCATCCAGCTCCAGCTCCAACTCCCTAACTCGGGCTGATAGGAGCTGCAGCTGGACGCACCTCTTGCAGGTGTGGTCATCAGGGACAACTGTGTTGACCCTGACTTCCCACATACTGCATACGGAGCACACCACTGCTCTGACTGTCTCCCCCATCACCTGATCCCAGATTAGTCAGAATAAATGAAAAAAGTACCTACCGACCTTACCTTGTTACCTCAGCAAGGTGGTTTAGTTCCAGCTTTCCACACTGTGAGATAGGTATGTTGCAGTGACTCCTGCCAGGAAATGCAGTTTAGTTCCAGCTTTCCACACTGTGAGATAGATATGTTGCATTGACTTCTGCCAGGAAATGCAGTTTACAAGGGACTGGAGACCTGACTAATAGAGAAAGGTTGAATAGGCTAGGACTTTATTCCTAGAGTGTAGAAGAATGAGAGTAGATTTGACAGAGGTATAATAGGGTAAATGTAAGCAGTCTTTTTCCACTGAGGTTGGCTGAGACTAGAACAAGAAAGGCGTTATGGGTAAAGGATGAAATATTTAAGGGGAGCGTGAGGGGAGTGTTCAGAGGGTTGTGAGAGTGTGGAATGAAACCACAAACCATCCCATCTGGCACCAACAGTCAGTCACTCAGATCACATTTCCTTCCTGAGCTGATATTTGGTCTGAAGAACTAAACCTCTTGACCATATCTTGATGCTTTTATGCATTGAGTTGCTGTCACATGATTGGGTAATTAGATATATGCATTAACGATCTGGTGTACAGGCGGCCATTGGATGAATGTATGTCTTTTGGTTTTACCATCTTTGTAGTTTTGGTTGTAACTAGACAGCTCTGTTCCTTTGGAGAAACATTACTGACCTTTTGGAAAATTTGAGAGAACAGAAACCCTTGGTTGATTCGGTAGGGAAGTAGAGGACTCCCTCATTGTTTGCATAGCCTTACAGTTTGTATCTCTTCTTGTCCAAGCAACATTGGACCAAAATTTGCTCATTGGTACCGTACTAAACACGGCTGCCATTTCTAGGGTAGACTACTCCACATGGGAAAATTGGGAAAGGTTGCCAAGGTGCCCCACCATCCAGACCATACTCTCTTCTCACTGCTGCCATCAGGAAGAGGTACAGGAGCCTCAGGACTCACACCACCAGGTTCAGAAACAGTTTTTACCCCTCAACCATCAGGTTCTTGAATCAGAGGGGATAACTTCACTCAACTTCCCTCGCCCCATCACCGAACAAATCCCACAAGGAATTCTTCATCTCATGCTCTTAATATTTATTATTTCTTGTTTTGTTTGTTTCTTTTAGCATTTATAGTTTGTTGTTGTTTGCACACTGGTTGTTTGCTCATCTTGTGTGCGGGTTTTCATGGATCAGTCTGTGTTTCTTTATATTTACTGTGAATGCCCACAAGAAGATGAATACATGTTCTTCTGATAATAAATTGACTTTGAAGGGTGTTCTTGTGATCACTACATACATCTTAATGATTTTCTTTCTCTTTCTAGTTTGCAAAACCAGAGTGGCACATGGTACCAACTCTCATGAGGTAGGCAATAAAACAAGGCTTTGTATATCGTCACTCAACCACTGTGAAAAACTGTTTATTTGGATGAGATCCCATTCTATTGAATGCACCATTTTCAAGTTGAAAGTGGCTAATTATATTTAAATGAATCTTAATAATGTTTGTATCATCCTCTTACATGAAAGTATTGAATTTATTTCTTCCAGCCCAGTGTTGGTGAGGTTTGTGTATGAAAGAGCGAACAAGCCTAGTGGTATCCATTAGTTTGGAGGTGGGAATATCTGTTATAAGTGGGTGTTGGATCCAAGTGATTTTGTGGTCCAGAAGTCACAAATGAGGAATAACACTTGTTGCTTACTGCTGCTTATTGAGTGTTACGAACAATGAACAAAGAAAAAGACAAAGGACAAAGCCTAAATAATAACGAGACATCGGTGATAACAATGAAGCTTTAAAATAGCCAGACTTGAGGCATGACGCCGGCTACAAAAAAAACTAAGAAACTTCTAGAAAAATACTACAATTACTGGAAAAATCACCTGGAAAAGTATGTATATTGGTGATTATAAGGCCATAAGATATAGGAGCAGAATTAGGCCCTATTTCCCATCAAGTCTGCTCCACCATTTCAGAATCAGGTTTATTATCAGCAGCACGACATTTGCTAACTTAGCAGCAATTCAATGCAATGCATAATATAGAAGAAAAAAAGTGAAAATAAATAACAGTATACATATATTCAATAGCTTAATATAGTGCATAAACAGAAAGAATGTATATTAAAAAAGTGAGGTAAAGTTCATGGGTTCAATGTCCATTTAGGAATCAGATGGCAGAGGGGAAGAGGCTGTCCCCGAATCGCTGAGTATGTGCCATCAGGCTACTGTACCTCCTACCTGATGTTAACAGTCAGAAATGGGTGCTGGAGGTCCTTAATAATGGACACTGCCTTTCTGAGACACCGCTCCTTGAAGATGTCCAGGGTATTTTGTAGGCTAGTACCCAAGATGGAGCCAGCTAAATTTACGACCCTCTGCAGCTTCTTTTGGCCCTGTGCAGTAACCCTACCATACCAGACAGTGATGCAGGGTGTCAGAATGTTCTCCATGGTACATCGATAGAAAGTTTCAACTGTTTTTATTGTCATACCAGATCTTTTCAAACTCCTAATGACACATAATCACTGTCTTGCCTTCTTTATAGCTGCATCGATATGTTGGGACCAGGTTAGGTCCTTAGAGATCTTGACACCCAGGAACTTGAAACTGCTCACTCTCTCCACTTCTGATCCCTCTATGAGGATTGGTATGTTTTCTTTGTTCTGACCCTTCCTGAAGTCCACAATCAGCTCTTTCGTCTTAATGACATTGAGTGCCTGGTTGTTGCTGCGACACCACTCCACTAGTTGGCATATCTCACTCCTGTACACCCTCTCGTCACCACCTGAGATTCTACCAACAATGGTTGTATCATCAGCAAATTTATAGATGGTATTTGAGCTATGCCTAGCCACTCAGTCATATGTATATAGGGAGTAGTGCAGTGGGCTAAGCACACACCCCTGAGGTGCTCCAGTGTTGATTGTCAGCGAGGAGGAGATGCACAGATTGTGGTCTTCTGGCTTGGAAGTCGAGGATCGAATTGCAGAGGCCCAGGTTCTGTAACTTCTCAATAAGGATTGCGGCAATGATGGGATTAAATGCTGAGCTGTATTTGATAATCAGCATCCTGACGTAGGTGTGTGTGTTGTCCACGTGGTCTCAGGCTGTGTGAACAGCCATCATGGCTGATCCAATTTTCCTCTCAGCCCCATTCTCCTGCCTTCTCCCCATATCACTTCCTGGCCTGAACAATCAAAAATCCAATCAACCTCTGTCTTGAATATACAAAGAATTTCCCAGATTCACCACTCTGGCTGAAGAAATTCCTCCTCATCTCTGTTCTAAAGGGAAGTCCCTCTATTCTGAGGCTGCGTCCTCTGAACGGGAAACATCCTCCCTATATCCACGCTGTCAAGACCTTTCACCATTCGCTGTGAAAGGAGGTTTCAGTGTCTCACCCCCCACTCTTCTGATTATATACAAATACAAGCTAGCATAGGAAAGTGACAATTTTACCCTCTAATGAATCCAACATGGAGCATGAGATATTTATTGTAACCTTTTCATTGTCTATTTTGATTAAAGCCATAATAATCTTGCATAGGTGTCGAGGCAGCAAACCATCTCAGGCCCAAGTTAACAGTGTTTCCTTTTGTTCTCCATTATTACCAGTGTCAAGCTGCTGAGCGGCAGTGTCCTCACTCCAGAGGCAGGTTGTCAGCGTCTCCGACAACTTTAAACTGGTGAATTATCCTTCAGCATTAGTCATGGGGTGGATAATTGCAGAGACAAATGAAGATAGCTTTGATTCGTAGAGGAATAGTCTATTAGAAATTTGCATTTAACCATTGACGGTGACAAGCAAACCTTGCATTCCTCACATCACTAGTCAGGTAACCCTTGCACTACTGAATGAGCCAACTGCAGGTCTCTTCATTGAAGGCAATGGAAGTGAAAATTGGGAGAGACTTGAAGCAGATGGCAGGTCTGATATAGTCTGATGCTCAATATTGTTCTCAGCATGTGCCTTATTTGATGGTTAACCATTAACCCTTGCAACTTAGGGAGTGCTGAATATTTCTCCATCACTGGACTAAGTCATCAGGCGCATTTGTCTCCCAACAGAAATGTCCACAAATTGCTACTGTTCCCCTTATTAACCCAAGTAACACAAACACTCACAGAGCTGATGAAACCTGCAGCTTCTGAACAGTGAATGCGAGGCAGCTGATTAACCCAGCTACCACAAACACTCACAGAGCTGATGAAACCTGCAGCTTCTGAACAGTGAATGTGAGGCAGCTGACAGCCGTGCTGCCCTGTTTATGATCAGTAAGATTTAGCTGACATACACTGGTGCTGCTTTCCTGCAGTGAACTTTAATTCCCTTTATTATACAAAAATCTCTATCGTGGACATGAGATTGTGCAGATGCTGGAGGAACTCAGGGGGTCGGGCAGCCTCTACTGAGATGAATAAACAGTCGATGTTTCAGGCTGAGACCCTTCGTCAGAACCTCCATCGTGAATATAGATGATTGACTGAATCTTCTCAGTCCTCTTGAGTCTTCCTAACGTTCCTTATGTTTGAGGAGAAGAAATTTTGTTTCCTTCTTTTCGAATGACTCATTCCTTATTGTGAACTCCTGATCCTTGATGCTAGGGGCCAGTGGCAGGAAAAACATCAGCTCTATATCTATCCTTTTGAATGAGGGCGCCACGGTTAGTGCAACAGTATTACAGCTTGGGGTGTGGGAGTTCAGAGTTCGGTTCTGCTGCTGTCTTTAAGGAGTTCGTACATCCTCCCTGTGAGCTTGTGGGTTCCCTCTGAGTGCTGAGCTTTCCCAGCACAATCATTGTGATCCCACAAGTATACATGTGCCCTTCTTTGGCTTAGGAAGTCGAGATCAGTGCATGTTATTCTACATACAGCCTTACTGGGACTCGACGTAATTAGAACAATATGTTTCTTCTCTTCAACTCATATCCCTTGGACATCAATGACAAAGTGCTCTTTGATTTGCAGTTGCTTGGTTAGAATTTCTGTATAAGTGCATCTTGTTATGGCACTGGCATTCTGTTTTTAGACTTGTGAGAGTTGCTTCAAAGCCATTTGCCCTCCAGGAACTCCAGAGTCACTGAGGTCATGGCCCTTTGTGAATTTTTTTGGCAGGGCTCTGGGAACTTCAGAACTTGGAACTCTTTACAGAGATAATTCTTCTGAAAATGCAGCTAGGTCCGTAGCTATAGTGAGATCGTGGGTACAATCAAGCCAAAAGGCAGCCTCCATCTGTAGTTAATTGGATGCTGTAGAGTTTATTCTTACAACTCCAGTCAGGCTTAAAGTACCCAGACACCCGGTCCTCACTCAGCAGTGAAGAACACGACCTGCTCTTCAGACTGGCTGAACTGCCAATTCTGGATGGTCGGATGAAGCATTTTGGAGCAGACCCTGAGAAGCCAGTTACAGCTGAGTGTATGTTCTCCGACTTGGCTGCAGAAGTTCCAAATATGGGTCTCTTTATAAAGTTAGCACAGACTGCACAGTCCAAAAGCTGAAAAGGCAACATAATAAGTAAGTTATTGTGCCTAGGCAACATTTGACTTGACACTGAATAAACTAAAGGGCAGAGAAACACTCTTAAACATAGGAGATTTTGCAGATGCTGGAAATCCAGAGTAACACACACAAAATGCTGGAAGAACTCAGAAATTCAAGCTGCATCTGTGGAGCGGAATAAACAGTTGCCATTTTGAGCCAGGACCCTTCATTCTGAGAAACATCAATTGCTTATTCCCTGACTTGCTGAGAAACACTCATTACTGGCATCATTAATCTGATGAGTATATTTGGAACAAAAGCAGGAGGAGGATTTTTGGACCCTTGAGTCTACCTCACTCTCAGTTAGATGCCTCAAGTTCACTTTCACACTTACTTTCCAAGTAGCTGGAGGAGGTTCCCTGGACCGGTGCATAGAATAGTGGGTTAACTAGGTGGGATGAACAGGATCTGTCATCACTGGAGTGTGACTTACTGAAAACCTGAAGTTCTTGACAGGTTGGAGATGGAGAGGGAGCTCCTCGTTTATATATTTATTTATTGAGATGCAGCATGGAATAGACCCCCTCGCCCTAGCCCAGGGGTCAGCAACCTTTACCACTGAAAGAGCCATTTGGACCCGTTTCCCACAGAAAAGAAAACACTGGGAGCCGCAAAACCCGTTTGACATTTAAAATGAAATAACACTGCATACAACGTTTTGTTTTGCCTTTATGCTATGTATAAACAAACTATAATGTGTTGCATTTATGAAATTGATGAACTCCTGCAGAGAAAACGAAATTACATTTCTGCATGCAACAAAAACATTTTGAACTCCGAAAAAAAGACGTTGGGTTGAAGGTTACTTTTAAGTAAAATACTCAACGGCTATTTGAGTCCTTCTTTTATTTATGAAAAACGCCAAACTTAAATTTGCCGCCAGCAGCAAACCAAAAATAACGTCAGCCAGCTGTCAACCTGAAAAATAAAAGGACTATTTCACTGAACAATGAAAACATATGAATATACGTAAAATAATAGGCAATTAAAATATTTATCATACTTGTTCAGGTTGACTCACACCTGACAATGCAGTCGTATTCAGTAGGGATGGATCGATGCTTAGGGGAGTGACCGGGAAGGATAATGTGTTTTTTTCCTCTCTGAACTCACAGAAGCGTTTCCCAAACCATGTTTGCATTGCAATGATTGCAGAATGTAAATACCCCGAATTTATCATGTCGTGACCTTGTTTGAACTCTCTCAAATTGGGGAAGTGAGACAATGTGCCTTTCTGTAAATCTCTGGCAAGCAACGTCAACTTGCGCTCGAATGCCAAAACATCCTCCAACATGTGCAGGGCTGTACGTCCTTACCCCGTTGAAGAGCTGTGTTCAGCGTGTTCAGGTGCGCTGTCATGTCTACCATGAAGTGTAGCTTTTCCAGCCACTCTGGCTGTTCCAGCTCAGGAAAGTTGAGCCCTTTGCTGCCCAGGAAAGTTTTCACTTCTTCCAGACACGCGACAAAGCGTTTCAGCACCTCCCCTCTGGACAGCCAGCGATAAAAACACGTTGTAGCGGTTGCTACACGCAGTCAGTAAACTGCAGTCAAAGATAGCTTTATTCGAACTAAACAGCCTTGCTTTTAAGCCTCCCTCAACCCGCCCCCCATGGGCGCGGATGCTGCAAAAGACACGTACTCACAAACCCCCGTAGGCTATCTCCCTTAGCCTGAACGCTGGCTAATTGTGAGCCGGTTCGGATGTGTCAGGAAATGGGTCGCCACGACGTCTTATTTAGATTGTACAAGATCACCATAATCTTCAAATTTAGATTTACATTTCAAAAACTAACAAACTAACATAAAATACATTTTAATTAAATACTGACCATGTAGCGGTGTGCTACACGCAGCGCTAAAATTACGACACGGAGTCGGTAACTGCAGTCGAAGGAAAAAACTTTATTCGAAATCTTCAGCCTCACTTTTAAGCCTCCCTCAACCTGCCCCCCCCCCCCCCCCATGGCGCAGAGGCTCCAAAGCTCTGTGCTCGCAAACCCCCGTAGGCTATCTAATTGTGAGTCGGTTCGGATGTGCCAGGAAAAGGGTCGCCACAACCAATTATTTCCCAAAGCAACAGGGAGCCGCAGCACAGACGTAAAAGAGCCACATGTGGCTCCGGAGCCGTGGGTTGCCGACCCCCGCCCTAGCCTAATACAGGACAATTTACACTTACCAATTAATCTACTGACCAGTAAGTCTTTGGACTATGGGAGGGAACTGGAGTTCCACACAGTCACAGGGAGAACATTGTAACTCCTAAAGGTGATGATGGGAATTGAACCCGGGTCGCTGGTACTGTAAAGCGTTGTGCTAACCACTACACTACCGTGTGATGGGAATTGAACCCGGGTCGCTGGTACTGTAAAGCGTTGTGCTAACCACAACACTACCATGTGATGGGAATTGAACCCGGGTCGCTGGTACTGTAAAGCATTGTGCTAACCACTACACTACAGTGTGATGGGAATTGAACCTGGGTCGCTGGTACTGTAAACATTGTGCTAACCACTACACTACCGTGTGATGGGAATTGAACCCGGGTCGCTGGTACTGTAAAGCATTGTGCTAACCACTACACTACCGTGTGATGGGAATGGAACCTGGGTCACTGGTACTGTAAAGCATTGTGCTAACCACTACACTACCGTGTGATGGGAATTGAACCTGGGTCACTGGTACTGTAAACATTGTGCTAACCACTACACTACCGTGTGATGGGAATTGAACCCGGGTCACTGGTATTGTAAAGCATTGTGCTAACCACTACACTACCGTGTGATGGGAATTGAACCTGGGTCGCTGGTACTGTAAAGCATTGTGCTAACCACTACACTACCGTGTGATGGGAATTGAACCCGGGTCGCTGGTACTGTAAAGCATTGTGCTAACCACTACACTACTGTGTGATGGGAATGGAACCTGGGTCACTGGTACTGTAAAGCATTGTGCTAACCACTACACTACCGTGTGATGGGAATTGAACCTGGGTCACTGGTACTGTAAACATTGTGCTAACCACTACACTACCGTGTGATGGGAATTGAACCCGGGTCACTGGTATTGTAAAGCATTGTGCTAACCACTACACTACCGTGTGATGGGAATTGAACCTGGGTCGCTGGTACTGTAAAGCATTGTGCTAACCACTACACTACCGTGTGATGGGAATTGAACCTGGGTCGCTGGTACTGTAAAGCATTGTGCTAACCACTATACTACCGTGTGATGGGAATTGAACCTGGGTCGCTGGTACTGTAAAGCATTGTGCTAACCACTACACTATCATCCTGCCCTTGTGAAATAATCTAGAGCTAGCTGTCACTGTTTAAAATGCTAACACTTGGTGGGAATTGTAGACACTGATGAACTATACACTGTGGCATTAAATACTAGACTCTATTAGACATAATATTGGATCTTCACGCTGTGCTGAGATGCTTTGCTGATGGTATCAAAATTAACAATGGGTTTAGGTTCCAGTATTATGACTAATGATCCCTGTTTTGGCCCCTGTTACCTTGGGATGTCTATTGTTGTCTGGAAATGATTCATTTACAGTTAGGTGTAAAGCAAGAAAGATAATAAAACAATAGAGATGGAACTCGTAGGGGGTGACGTGGTAGCATAGCGGATAAAGCACCAGCAGACCTGGTTCAATTCCTACCGCTGTCTGTAAGGAGTTTGTATGTTCTCCCCGCGACTGCGTGGGTTTCCTCCCGGTTCTCCAGTTCCATCCCACAGTCCAACGATGTACAATTAGTAGGTTAATGGTCACATGCGTGTAATTGGGCAGTGTGAGCTCATTGTCAATGTGCTATAGCAGTAGGCAGCCATCGATCCCAGGGGATCATGGATCTGTGCCTCTGCTGGACATTGTTCTCTCCGGGCGCAAGCCTGGGCAGGAAGATTTGAAGAACCGGCTGTTGCCCACGCCCCTCTCCGTATCACTGACGTAGTCAAAGGGAAGGGCAAGTGCTGACACCAGTGTCGTCGCAGAGGTTGCCAGAGTGAAGTTGTAAACAACAACAAACTACCTTAGGGACCGTGGCTCCGGATCTCTTCCTCAGGGTTTACTCCCGAAGCCTTTCCCATGGGTGGGAATGGCCACAAGGCGGCAGAGGTTTAAAATCAGAGTTTTCCTTCTCCTAGGCGGCTGCCGAGCCCCACCTGAGAGACGGCAGGCCCTGGGGGTAGAAGCAGGTTCACAGTGGACTCTCCCGCAGAAGGGAGCCTCCTGGGCCAGGTTTTACTGAGGTGACTCTATTGCTCCTGGATTGAGCCCATTCTTATGACATCCCAGCCTTTAGCTCGGACGTCAGTGGACACACATTCTTCAGCTGTGAACTCCTGTGATGGATTGGCTTCCCCAGACATCATAGACTTGGTCAGAATTATTGTTTACAGCTCTCTTTGTCCAGCGTGAACTGAGGTCAAAGACTGACATGGTTCATATGGTAGAAACAGGAGGTAAATTTCCAGCGCACAATCAGAGAGTTTGCCAATAGTCAAAGGAGTAGCTTTTCTCCTTAGCTGCTCTCTTACAAGTGAGTGCACAGCAGTCACCTTGTCCAGGTGCTATGTGCATCCAGCTGTTATGTTCAACGTCTCTCTGGTAAAGATGTGCTTGCAATCAGCTGGTAAAAATGATTGTGTCAGGTTTTCTGTTAGCACCCGATGCTGCAGTTTTTGCTGTGGTCCGGACCTCTCTGTGAGCTTTTAGTTGACAGTCCTGTGTATTTGAGTGTAAGTGCATGGATACTTTATGAGAAGTCATACAGGAGACGTGTTGGCTGGTTCATGGCCACTTTAATGATACTGAACTATGAGGCAATGCATGGAATTCTGTTAATCAGAAACACTCACTCACAAATATCAGTCAGAGAAATGTTCATTATCCTGCATTAGCAGAAATCAGAATTGTTTATTATCACAGACATGCAGTGAAATTTGTTGTTTTGCGTCACTAGTACAACACAAGGCATAAAAGTTACTCTGAGTTACAAAATAAATACTTCATGGGCCATTAAGAAATCTAATGACAAAGGGGAGGAAACTGAGTGTGGGTCTTCAGGCTGCTGATGGTAGTAATGAGGAGACGGCGTGTTCACAGTTGGTGAGTGTCTTTAATAGTGTAGGCACCTTCTAGGGGCCCATGTGGAACGGGCTGAGTCCACAACCCTCTGCAATCTCTTGTGGTCCTGAGCATTGGAATCTGCTTACCTGCCTGTGATGTAATCAGAGTGTGGAGACTTTACCTGTGATGTAATCAGAGTGTGGAGAGTTTACCTGTGATGTAATCAGAGTGTGGAGACTTTACCTGTGATGTAATCAGAGTGTGGAGAGTTTACCTGTGATGTAATCAGAGTGTGGAGACTTTACCTGTGATGTAATCAGAGTGTGGAGACTTTACCTGTGACGTAATCAGAGTGTGGAGAGTTTACCTGTGATGTAATCAGAGTGTGGAGACTTCACCTGTGATGTAATCAGAGTGTGGAGAGTTTACCTGTGATGTAATCAGAGTGTGGAGAGTTTACCTGTGATGTAATCAGAGTGTGGAGAGTTTACCTGTGATGTAATCAGAGTGTGGAGACTTCACCTGTGATGTAATCAGAGTGTGGAGAGTTTACCTGTGATGTAATCAGTCAAGAGTGTGGAGACTTTACCTGTGATGTAATCAGAGTGTGGAGAGTTTACCTGTGACGTAATCAGAGTGTGGAGAGTTTACCTGTGATGTAATCAGAGTGTGGAGACTTCACCTGTGATGTAATCAGAGTGTGGAGAGTTTACCTGTGATGTAATCAGAGTGTGGAGACTTCACCTGTGATGTAATCAGAGTGTGGAGAGTTTACCTGTGATGTAATCAGAGTGTGGAGAGTTTACCTGTGATGTAATCAGAGTGTGGAGAGTTTACCTGTGATGTAATCAGAGTGTGGAGACTTCACCTGTGATGTAATCAGAGTGTGGAGAGTTTACCTGTGATGTAATCAGAGTGTGGAGACTTCACCTGTGATGTAATCAGAGTGTGGAGAGTTTACCTGTGATGTAATCAGAGTGTGGAGAGTTTACCTGTGATGTAATCAGTCAAGAGTGTGGAGACTTTACCTGTGATGTAATCAGTCAAGAGTGTGGAGACTTTACCTGTGATGTAATCAGAGTGTGGAGGCTTCACCTGTGATGTAATCAGAGTGTGGAGATTTTACCTGTGATGTAATCAGTCAAGAGTGTGGAGACTTTACCTGTGATGTAATCAGAGTGTGGAGAGTTTACCTGTGATGTAATCAAAGTGTGGAGACTTCACCTGTGATGTAATCAGAGTGTGGAGATTTTACCTGTGATGTAATCAGTCAGAGTGTGGAGACTTTACCTGTGATGTAATCAGTCAGAGTGTGGAGATTTTACCTGTGATGTAATCAGAGTGTGGAGATTTTACCTGTGATGTAATCAGTCAGAGTGTGGAGACTTTACCTGTGATGTAATCAGTCAGAGTGTGGAGATTTTACCTGTGATGTAATCAGTCAGAGTGTGGAGACTTTACCTGTGATGTAATCAGAGTGTGGAGATTTTACCTGTGATGTAATCAGAGTGTGGAGACTTTACCTGTGATGTAATCAGTCAAGAGTGCTGTCCGTGGTACGTCTGTGGAATTTACAAGAGTCTTTGGTGATATACCAAATCTCTACAAACTCCTAATGAAGTAGAGGACTGGCATACTTTGTGATTGCATAAATGTGTTGTGCTCAGGATAAATCTACGAAGAGGTTAACAGCCATGGTCTGAAAGCTGCTCACTTTTTCCGCCCGACTCCTCGATTAGGACTGGTGTGAGTTCTGTGTACTAAATGGCACCAGATTTGAACTGGCTGTGTTTCTAAACAATGTAACAGAGAGTTCATTTAGTCATCACTCCTTTCCTGGCCATGCTGTGTGTTGATCTAGTAACTTGTGTTCTGTTTGTAAGATGTATTACTCTTCCCATTTTACTCATTGTCTCAGAGCTCTCTCTATCTTGGTTATTGATCTGCTTTTTTCTTTTTTTTAATCCACATTCTTAAATGTTAACATCCTCTCCAAAGATACCAATCTGCAGTAAAAGCAACAATTAGGCAAAGGCTTTCTAATAGTTCTGGCTGTTTGAATAAACATTGTTGGTACCGGATTTGAACTGGCTATGTTTCTATACATTTAACAGAGAGTTTTTAAGGCTGCTTTTCTCTGGAACAGTGCCATTTAGTCTTTGTTTTTGCCTTGGTAACTCCTCTCCTTTGATTTAAACAATCTCTACAAGGCCCTGTGCTTAAACTCTGTCTTTTCAGATCAATACATACAAAACTCTTGTGTTGATTTTGTGTTGGAAGAGGGCTGAAAAATATTCTGTCTTTAACCTTTTACCTCTTCCATCTATCTCCTCCCTCCTTCTACCTTCATCTCCCCTCCCTCATTCCCCTACCTTCCCCCTCACCTGCCAGCTTGCCCTCCTTCCCTTCTCCCTCCTTCTACCTTCATCTCCCCTCCCTCATTCCCCTACCTTCCCCCTCACCTGCCAGCTTGCCCTCCTTCCCTTCTCCCTCCTTCTACCTTCATCTCCCCTCCCTCATTCACCTACCTTCCCCCTCACCTGCCAGCTTGCCCTCCTTCCCTTCTCCCTCCTTCTACCTTCATCTCCCCTCCCTCATTCACCTACCTTCCCCCTCACCTGCCAACTTGCCCTCCTTCCCTTCTCCCTCCTTCTACCTTCATCTCCCCTCCCTCATTCCCCTACCTTCCCCCTCACCTGCCAGCTTGCCCTCCTTCCCTTCTCCCCATCTTCTTATTCTGACTGCTTTCACCTTCCATTTCATTCTGGTGAAAATTTCAGATTTTATCATGTTTACTTCCCTCCGCAGACGCTGCCTGACTTGCACAGTGTGTGCATGTTGCTCGGTCATCCTGCAGAATCTCCTGTGTTTATGAATGAAAGTAAAATCCTCTGTAAAATACCATAGCAGTAAATGCTGTCAAACATGTAGAATTTGCAACCTTTAAAAATCTGCTGTAAGGGAGGTGCACTTGGCTTTTGAAATATTTTTACTGATCAACCTGATATATACATGCTGGAATCTGGAGCAGCGAGCATTCCCATCCCTCAGATAGCCCTCGGCTATACCCGAGTTCCTCTCTCAGATTATTTATTACCTCATATATCTGTGATTCCACTGTCATGAGTGTGCGTATGGTGACGACGTGGATGGTGGTAAATTTTAATGTTAATGGGGCATTGAATGTCCAATTTCATTTTACCTTCTTTTTCTGGATTTCTGTAAGGATTAGAATAAACTAATTATTGACAAATACTAAAAGCAAACTCCAAACTAAGCAAAAATTAAAAATCAAGGCCTTCTAGTTTTATGCTTCGTATTTTTCTCAAATACTGTGGAGATCATTCTAACTGGTTGGATCATATCTGGTATGGAGGGGCCACTGCACAGGACAGGTAAAAGATGCAATAAGTTGCAGCCTCAGCCAGCTCCATCATGGGCATGGGCCTCCTCAGCATCAAGGACTCCTTCGAAAGGTGATGCCTCAAAAAGGTGGCATCCATCATTAAGAGCCCCCATTACCAGAATATGCCCCCTTCTCAAGCTACCATTAAGGAAGAGGTACAGGAGCCTGAAGATACATTCTCAATGTTCAGGAGCAGCTTCTTCGCCTCTGCCACAGATTTCAGAATGGACAATGAACCCATGAACACTACCTCACTATTTTTTTGTTTTTTTTAAATTCTCTTTTTGTACTACCTATTTAATTTATTTATATAGAAACATAGAAAACCTACAGCACAATACAGGCCCTTCGGCCCACAAAGCTGTGCCGAACATGTCCTTACTTTAGAAATTACCTAGGGTTACCCATAGCCCTCTATTTTTCTCAACTCCATGTACCCATCCAGGAGTCTCTTCGTATCCGCCTCCACCACCGCTGCACCAGCAGCCCGTTCCACGCACTCACCACTCTCTGCAAAAGAAACTTACCCCTGACATCTCCTCTGTACCTACTTCCAAGCACCTTAAAACAGTCCCCTCTCGTGTTAGACATTTCAGCCCTGGGAAAAAGCTTCTGACTATCCACACAATCAATGCCTCTCATCATCTTATACACCTCTATCAGGTCACCTCTCATCCTCCGTCGCACCAAGGAGAAAAGTTCCGAAGTTCAACAATATATATGTATTGTTATTGTAATTGGTAGTATTTTAAAAATATTTATTGCAAAATACTGCTGTTGCAAAACTACAAATTTCATGATGTATGTCAGTGATAATAAATCTGATTCTGATTCTGTTAGGAGGGTATTCTGCCCACTATGTCTTTCCCAGCACATAAAGCAATCCCTTCCTTGCCTTACTTCCATTGAACCTGCTCTCTCTTGCACGTCCGTCAACTCCCACCTGGTTCTGCTGTCACGAGGGGTTGACTTACAGTTGCCGATTACCCTTCTCATCTGCATGTCTTTGGCATGTGAGAGGAAGTTCATGCAAACTCCACACAGACAGCATCCAATGTCAGTGAAGCTGCGCCACTGTGCCATCGCTTTTGCAGTTAATCTTCAGACATTAGTGCTTCAAATTGAAGATTGTTTAACGGCATTTCCAGCACACAAGAGTAAAGGAGAACAAATTAATTGTTACCCCTGATCCAATGCAGCACAAAAATAACCACAATAAGACAAATAATACAATGATGATGATGATGATAATAATAATAAAAGAATATACAATAAATACAGAAATCCATGACTAGGAACCTTGTAACATTAAGAATTTAAAACTAATGCCATTATTGGGAGTCAGAGAAGCCTCTGCATTTCTGCACTTCAAAAGTTCTTTTTTCTCTTTTCCCTATTGTAGCCCTTCTCCTCTGAATTTTTCCTGTGCACCACAGACTAAACTGCCAATACTACTTCTTGATCTTTGTAGATCAAGCAGGATCTGTAGAATTAAATGATGCACCATTGTAGATTAACAGACCTCTTCACCTCTCTCTGCACTGAAGTCTGTGCAACAGTCTCTTTGTGACCTGCTGAATATTGGACACACCTACACAAATGTTTTGCTATTGTTGCTGACAGGTGGTTAATGTAGAAACGTGAGATTTCATTGAGAAAATTATGCAATCAATGTATTTTTTAGGATAATTCCCCTGGTAACAGGATGAGTTTTCAGAAGTCATCTGATATGTTCCACTTGTACTTCTTGGCGGGGCCACTAGATGGCACCAGAATTCCCAACACATTGTAGTTCAAAGTTCAAACTTCAAAGTACGTAGATATCACCATCGAGACCCTGAGAGATGTTTCCTTGTGGGCATTCAGAAACATAATCGAATCAATAAAAGACCACGACAACCGGGCAGGCAATCAATGTGCAAAATACAACAAACTCTGCAATTACAAAAATAAATATAAAAAAGAAATAAATAGTTATCAAAATATGAGATAGAGTTCTTGAAAATGACTCCATGGGTTGTGGGGAGAGTTCAGTTATGGGGTGAGTGAAATTGAGTGAAGTTATCCCTCTGTTCAAAAGCCTGGTGGCTGAAGAATAATAACTGTTTCTGAACGTGGTGGTGTAGGTCCTGAGACTCTTGTTCCTTCTTTCAATCTTCTCCCATACGCTGATTCTTCACCACCTTTGATTCGGCCTACAATGGTAGTGCCATCAGCAGATTTAAATATGGAATTGGAGTTATTCTTAGCCAATCAGACTTAAGTGTAAAGCAAGTAGAGTAGTCACATAGCCTTGTGGTGCAGCTGTGCTGATGGAGAGCTCTGGAGGAGATGTCGTCACCAATCCGATCTCACCGGGGTCTGCAAGTGAGGAAATCAAGGATCCATTTGCACAAGGAGGTACTGAGGTCTTCAACCTTCTTGATTAGTTTTTAAGAGGATGGTAGTATTGAATGCCGTGCTATAGTCAATGAAATATGGTATGCATCTTCACTGTCCAGATGTTCCGAGGTGGAATTGAAGAGCCAATGAAATGGCATGTACTGTTGATCTGTTGTGATGGTAGGTAAACTGGAGCAGATCCAAGTTGTTTCTCGGGCAGGAGCTGATAAATGTCATCACCAGCCATTATTGAGAGTAAGCAAACACTGTGCTTCTCTTTCTCTATCTCTGTCTCTGCCTGTGCCCAGGACACGCTCTTTTGTTGCTGCTGCCATCAGGTAGAAGGCAGAAGAGCATCAGGATTCGCACCACCAGGTTCAAGAACAGTTACTATATAACATATAACAATCACAGCATGGAAACAGGCCATCTCGGCCCTCCTAGTCCATGCCTATCCCACAACCATCAGGCTTTTGAACAAAAGGGGATAATTACACTCACTTGCCCATCCTTTGAGATGTTCTCACAGCTAATGATCTCACTTTAAGGACTCCTTATCTCATTATCCCAGATTCTCATTATTTATTGCTATTTATTTATATTTGCATTTGCAGTTTGTTGTGTTTTACACTCTAGATCTTTCATTGATCCTGTTATTCTATAGATTTATTATGCCCGCAGGAAAATGAATCTCAGGGTTGACAAATATGTACTTAGAAAATAAAGTTTACTTTGAACTTTAGAACTTCTATCATTTGAGTTGAGTATGATGTTCTCCTATGGTGTTGTCTATTGGTGGGTCCTCGGGTGGCTGTGGAGGCTGATCTGGTGCAATGTGGACACGGGTCAGTGGTGTCTCTGGTCACTGGTTGAGTCTCTCCTTCCACAGCGGCTGCTTGTTGTGTGTTCCAGCAGAGGTAGGTCAGTCGAGTCTGATGTTCTGTGGTGGTGGCTGTGGAGGCTGATCTGGTGCAATGTGGACACGGGTCAGTGGTGTCTCTGGTCACTGGTTGGGACTGTCCTTTCACACTGGCTGCTTGTTCTCTGTGTTACAGCGGAGGTAGGTCACAATTGATATTGTCAGGTGTGTAAGATCTAGTATTGTGATCAGTCGAGTCTGATGTTCTATGGTGGTGGCTGTGGAGCCTGATCTGGTGCAATGTGGACACGGGTCAGTGGTTGGGTCTCTCCTTCCACAGCGGCTGCTTGTTCTCTGGGGCACTGTGAATGTCGTTCTCATGTAGCACATCTCCCTCTTGAACACATTTCCTCCAGGTCTATCTGTTGAGTCCATTGTCTTCCCAGTTTTTAGCTGTAATATTGAATATCTTCAGGCAGATTTTGATGTTATCTTTGAAGCATTTCCTTTGCCTACCAGGGCCTCATTGACCTTCTTTAAGCTGAAGGATCTGTTTGGGGACACGCGATGTAGACATCTGGATGACATCTGTCAGAGTTGGATACTGTTTTGCTCGTCCTTGATGTCATACACTGTCTTTTTGAGGTATCACTCTTTGAAAGTGTCCTTAATGTTGGAGAGGCCCATAAATGAGCTAGCGGAGTTTATGATGTTTTACAATCTTGTGCTGAAGCTCCTCCATACCAGATTGTTGACAGTTTGTGTATAGGTTTTGAACAATGGTACCATGCTGACTTTTGTGTGCTGGTTCAAGACCAGCACTGAGATATGAACACTCGATCTACACAATGGGTTTCCATTTTTTTTAATATACCATTAGACAAAGGATCATTCAACCCCAGGTTGGGAACCTGTGATCTAGACTGACTGTCCACAGATACATAGCATCATCAGAACTGATGCCATGAAATCAGATCTCCTGTCAGCTCTTCCCT
This sequence comes from Hypanus sabinus, assembly GCF_030144855.1. NCBI lineage: Eukaryota > Metazoa > Chordata > Chondrichthyes > Myliobatiformes > Dasyatidae > Hypanus > Hypanus sabinus. The sequence continues at coordinate 209,521,831 of NC_082707.1, forward strand.
TGGACCTGAGGAACACCTTGGCAGTGCTAAAGGAAGAGCAGGCCCCCTTTCCAAGGGTCTGTGCTACTTGTGGAAACTCTCCTGTCTCTCTAATACTCGCCTATCCTTATCCATTACTGCTCGAGCTGTGTCAAACTGCAGATGAGAACGGTGGTGGAAGTTCTTTCTGCCCTGGTGGATGACTGAGGCAGAAGCCAGCAGTGTCAATCACCACCAGTTCTGAGGGCAGATAGGGTACATCCAGAAACGGTGTCTTGGTGATTAGTACTATAAACCTTGTAAGAACTGAATAAAACTGAAAATATTTCCTTACAGGAGGAGGCCTTTCAGCCCACTGAAACTATGCTAGTTCACAGATCAATCCACTACTAATTACTCCCCAAAATTCCAATCAGTTCTACTACCAACTTGCAGGTGGGGCAAGTTACAGTGGCCAGCAACCCACATGTTCTGAAGATTCCAGGATTCTTTCAAAATTGGAAAAGAGGCATAAAACTTGACACTTCCTGGTTGTTTTATTTAGCATCGTGAGAACAAATTGAAACAGTCAGTGATAGAGGTCAGCTAAGCAAAGGAATTTAGAAGCAAAATGATGGCATGTACATGCTGTGACCACTAGGAAGCATACTAAACAGTTACTTGTGTATAAAGACTACTTAGAACACAAGCAGGCAAGTAATTGTTAAACTGCAAAGAAAATAACAAGTAAACAGTCAGATCCAACGGGGAAGAAAGCAGAAGCCTTGGAGGAGAAACTCGTGTAGGCACAGAGAGGATGTACTCATCCCCATAGGCACCAGCTGAAGTTGGGATTGAATGCGGGCCACTGCAGCTCCATGATAACTGTACCACTTGTGTGAAAAGGATCAGGTGTCTGTGGATCCTGGAGAAACAATGAGGGAATGGCTGTAATTGTAGTATTTATGACAGAGTCAAATTGTTTTTACAGATGGCGATAATTTTCAGTGAGGATGGCCTGAAAGACATAAAACCCCAGTGTGTTATCCAGAGCTTTATAAACCACAATGCTGTTCTTCACAAAGTGTTTGTTGTGGGCGAGTCATACACCGTAGTGGAGCGGCCATCGCTGAAGAACTTCTCCTCCGGCGGTTCAGGTTAGTCGCATTAGGGTGAAAACTCTTCACTTTAACCCCATACACCACTTCAGAATCAGAACCAGCTTTCATGTCACGATGTACATTGGGAGTTTTGTTGTTCCATGGCAGCAGAACATTTTAAAACCCTATGAATTACAATAATAAAATGTATACTTAATAACTACCTAGTGCAAAGAGAGCAAAAGGAAGAACAAAATAGCGAGGTGGTGTTCACGGGTTGATTCATTCAGAAATCTGATGGTGGTGTCGAAGAAGCTGTGCCTGAAATGTTGAGTGTGTGTCTTGGGGCTCCTGTACCACCTCCCTGATGGTAGCAATGAGAAGAGGGCATGGACTCTGGGGTAGTTCCTGAGAGGGGTGACACTCCCAACACTAACTGGACCCTGGGATAACAATGAGAAGGGGGCATATCTGGGTGATGGGAGTCCTTAATGATGGATGTGCCTTTTTACAGCATGGCCTTGTGAAGATGCCCTCAATTTTGGGGAGGCTAGTACCCATGATGGAGCTCAAGTTTACAGTTTGCTAGCAATTTGACTGAATTAACTCAATGGCTGATCCTGTAGGCCATGAACCAAGAGCCATGTTTTAGATGCAATTTTGAGTTTTGTTGTGTCCTTTCCCTGATTATCAAATGGATGAATGTACACCTTGTCTGTGTCCTCCTTTGTAGACAACGTCCGATCCATTTAATTGCTGAGAGGTATCAGGAGTGATGCTTCTACCTTGGCAACCACTCCACCAAAGTTAGAGATTGAACAGAAGTAATTGGTCCTTGCTTGGTATTTAACTTTTGGCAGTGAATACTTTAGGTGACCTGAAGTCTATTGCAGACATATTTTGTTCATAGATATGTGGAGAACTTTGTGCAGATAATTAACTTACTTTTGTCAAATTTCCATTGATTACAGACAGAAAAACAATATTCTTCAACAGCCACAACGTGTCAAAACCAGAATCTTCATCTGACTTAACAGCAGTAAGTTTGTTACTTCTGATAAAACTTCTTCTTTTCAGCTCAAGTGTGTTAGTGAGCTCTGCCATAAGGAAACACATCAGTGTGGTGTGTAAGAAGGTGGTGTGGGTGCCACTGGTGTGTAGCAGTTACAGCTCAGGGAGTTCCAGAGTTTGGAGTTCCATCCCAGCGTATCCAGTAAAGAGTTGGTACGTCCTCCCAGTGACCGTGTGGGTTTCCTCTGGGTGCTCCGGTTACCTCCCACAGTCCAAAGACATGCTGTTAATTGGTCAATGCAAACTGTGCTGTGATTGGTTTGCTGGGCCAGAAAGGCCTGTTTCATACTGTATCTGTAAATAAACAAATAAATAGTGGCTGGCTCCTTTTCCATGGCTAGCCCTACCTAATCAATAAACTTCCGTTTTTACGGCTGCCTGTAAGTGGACGAATCTCAAGGTTGTATAATTTGTACGTCCTTTGATAATAATTGTACTTTGAACTTTGAAACTCACAAGTGGAGTGGTTAATGGAACTTTTGAGTGTTGCTGTCAGGACCTCTGTGTGTCATGTGAATTTTCGGTGGTAGGCTGTGAAGGAAAGTTGATTATAAGCATCTGGCCCTTTGGCGAGATTTTGAAGTACTTACAATGGAGCTTACAGTCCATGAGAATAAAAAAGTGCATACTTTCAAAGATTGCCTGTGGGGTTTGATCTCTTACGTCAAATCTGTGAAACTAAGACCATCTACGTGGATAGGTTTAACCCCACTGATGTTTCTGCACTGGCAAAGTCTTGTGAAGTGAGAGAAGTGCAGAATGCTGGGGCATGTTTTGTGGAAGACCTAATGAACATAAAACATAGAACAGTACAGGCCCTTTGGCTCACAATGTTGTGCTGACCCTTAAACCTACTCCAAGATCAATCTAATTCTCCCCCACATAGTCCATGTTTTCTTTCATCCATGAGACAAGATTGCAAAGCCAATGCTGAGAGCTGAAGTCAGAGGGAGATGGACCTCTGACTCAGAGGAAGCGGCCCTTCAGCCTATTGAATCTGAAATCCATCAACCTCCTATTAACACTCATTCTCCATTAACCCCACTTTATCTCCCCACATCCTCTTTAATTCCCTCCTGATTTTAACAGTCTCCGGATAATATGTAGTGCCCAATTAATCTGCCAATTAACAACCCATATGGTGACAGGAAGGAAGTGCAAACTCCACTAGACAGCACTGGAGGACGATGTCCACCCTGACCCTGCTTCTTCCTGCAGATCCAGTGCCCATTACCATATCACATCAGCTGGCCTGAGTTGCCTGAGAGATCCAGACAGCTGCTGGATACACCGGTGTCTATATGCCAATGGGGAATTGGCTGTAGGCCTTGCTTTATTTCCTTTCACGATGTTTGACAAGGTCCTTAGTGGGAGGCTCAAGAAGATGAAGATGCATGGGATCAATGGTGAATTGCCCATTTGGATTCAGAACTGGCTTGCCCTAGAAGACAAAGGGTAATGGTTGAACGGCTGGAGGGCTGTGATTACTGGTGTTCTGCAGGGATCTGTACTGGGACCTTGGCTGTTAGTGGTGTACAGAAATGATATGGATGAAAATGGAAATGGGTTGGTTAGTAAGTTTGCAGTGATATGAAGATTGGTGGTGGTGTGGATAATGAGGAAGACTGACAAAGAATACATCGGAATAAAGATAATTTGCAGATATGGGCAAAGAAATGGCAGATAGACTTTAACCCAGCCAGATGTGAAGTGTTGCACCTTGGCAGGCTAAATGTAAAGAAACAGTGCATTCATTGTTAAGGCAAGACCCTTAACAGTGTTGATAAGCAGAGGGATATCAAGCTCCAGGTTCATAGCTCCATGACTACACAGGTTGATAGGGGATTGAGAAGGCATATGGCATTCGCATCGTTGTTAGTCAAGGGACTGAGTTCAAAAGTTCGGAAGTTATGTTGCAGCTTTTTTATGGGCCAAAGGGGCTGTTCTTGTACTATGTATGTTCATAAGTAGCACGTACCCTGTGGCATTTAAAATTTGCCAGAGAAACATAATTCCCAGGTCAGGCAGCTGTCACACGTTCCAGTCACTAATGGGCCTTTTGAGAATTTTACCGAACAGCTCCGCTCTGTAGTTGGTTGTTGCCAACACTGGGCTCTTGAAGTACTTTAATTAGATTGATAGTCCTGACTGATTTTTTTTTAATGCTGAGTCAGGATGACAGACCGTTAGCCATTAATCTTCTCCGGAACTAGCCATTTGAAGCTGATGAAGCTTTTTTTTGTGCTGTTTTCTCATTTGCTGCTTTAGAGAAGCCTGTCCAGATATCATTCCTGCTGTCAGACGCCTCACCACAGTCCATAAGAAATAGAAGAATTAGGCCGTCTGGCCCTCAAGCTTGATCCGCCATTCCATGGCCGTTGGTTTAGTATCCCTCTCAACCCCATTCTCCCTGTAACCTTTGACACCCTGACTAATCAAGAACCCACCAACCTCTGTCTTAAATATATGCAATGACTTTGCTTCAACAGCAGTATCTGACAATGAATTCCACAGATTTACCACTATCTGGCTAAAGAAATTCTTCCTCATCTCTGTTCTACAGGGACATCTCTCTGAGTTCGGGTCCTAGACTCACTCACTATTGGAAACATCCTCTACACATCTACTCTATCTAAGCCCTTCAATACTCAATCGGTTTCACTGAGATTCTCTCTCATTCTTCTTTGCTCCTGCAAGCACAGACCCAAACCCATCAAGTGCTGCTTGTACATTAACCCTTTCATTCCTAGAATCATTTTTGTGAACCTCCTCTGGATCCTCTCCAATGCCAGCACATCTTTACTTGTTAAAGGGGCCCAGAATTGCTCACAGTACACGGTGCAGTCTGACCAGTGCCTTATAAAGCCTCAGCATCACATCCCTACTCTTATATTTCTCGTCCTCTCGGAATGAATGCTAACATTGCATTTGCCTTCTTTACCACCAGCTCAACCTGCAAGTTAACCTTTAGGGTGTCCTGCACAAGGACTCCCAAGTCCCTTTGCATCTCTGATCTTTGAATTTTCTCCCCATTGAGCAAACAGTCTGTGCCTTTATTCCCACTACCAAAGTGTGTGAAGGTACACTATATTGTATCTGCCACTTCTTCACCTATTTTCCCATCTGTCTAATCCTTCTGTAGACTTCCTGCTTCCTCAGCACTACCTGTTCTTCTCACATCGTCCACAAAGCCATCAACTCCATCATTCAAATCATTGACGTATAATGCAGAGAGAAGGGATCCCAATACCGACTCCTGTGGAACACCACTAGTCACCAGAACAGGCCTGCTTTCTTCCCTCCTGCCGGACAGCCAATCTTCTGTCCAAGCTGGGATCTCTTCTGTATTACCCTGGGCTCTTGTTAAGCAGCCTCATATGTGGCATCTTGTCAAAGGCCTTCTGAAAATACTGGTAAACAACATCCACTGATTCTCCTTCGTCTATTCTGCCTGTTATTTCCTCAAAGAATTCCAATAGATTTGTCAGGCAAGATTTCCCCTCAAGGATCTATAGGGTAACACACAGTTCTCCTTTGAAAGATGTGCTGGTTTTCAGCTGTGGGATCAGCTGATCTTTTGAAGCTGATAACCATTCTCATTCTAACTGGGCTCAGTGCCACCATTGCTGTATTGCACCAGAAGCCATTGGCACTGAGCAATCTCTCCTCCTCCTTTCAATGGTATTCGATCAGACCGTTGGAACCTTATCAATAGATGCTCAATCACCTATTTCTCGTGTACATCTTAGCGGTGGGAAATTAAAAACAGATTGGATAAAGCCATGTAAAAAAAATAATAAATGCACAGCAGACTGTAATCACCATCAGCAGTTAATGTTCCCATGTTTTAAAACTAGTATTGCAATTTACTGTATTGTTTGATCTACAGATATTTATGACATTTTTGTTGTAATGTTGTTACCTCAGTGGAAGCATGTGTCTCTCACAGAGGAAACTATTCTTTACAACAGCATAGTGCGATTGGATACAGAGAGTGATGCACAGTGCTGGGTGTGCTGGGTAGGCAGGTACATGAGGGATTTTCATACAGAGAGAGACGAGTCCCTGATGCACCGTGCTGGGTAGGCAGGTACATTAGGGATTTTCATACAGAGAGAGACGAGTCCCTGATACACCGTGCTGGGTAGGCAGGTACATTAGGGATTTTCATACAGAGAGAGACGAGTCCCTGATGCACCGTGCTGGGTAGGCAGGTACACTAGGGATTTTTATACAGAGAGAGACGAGTCCCTGATGCACCGTGCTGGGTAGGCAGGTACATTAGGGATTTTCATACAGAGAGAGACGAGTCCCTGATGCACCGTGCTGGGTAGGCAGGTACACTAGGGATTTTCATACAGACAGAGACGAGTCCCTGATACACCGTGCTGGGTAGGCAGGTACACTAGGGATTTTTATACAGAGAGAGACGAGTCCCTGATGCACCGTGCTGGGTAGGCAGGTACACTAGGGATTTTCATACAGAGAGAGACGAGTCCCTGATGCACCGTGCTGGGTAGGCAGGTACACTAGGGATTTTCATACAGACAGAGACGAGTCCCTGATACACCGTGCTGGGTAGGCAGGTACACTAGGGATTTTCATACAGACAGAGACGAGTCCCTGATGCACCGTGCTGGGTAGGCAGGTACACTAGGGATTTTCATACAGAGAGAGACGAGTCCCTGATACACCGTGCTGGGTAGGCAGGTACACTAGGGATTTTCATACAGACAGAGACGAGTCCCTGATACACCGTGCTGGGTAGGCAGGTACATTAGGGATTTTTATACAGAGAGAGACGAGTCCCTGATGCACCGTGCTGGGTAGGCAGGTACACTAGGGATTTTCATACAGAGAGAGACGAGTCCCTGATACACCGTGCTGGGTAGGCAGGTACACTAGGGATTTTTATACAGACAGAGACGAGTCCCTGATACACCGTGCTGGGTAGGCAGGTACACTAGGGATTTTTATACAGACAGAGACGAGTCCCTGATGCACCGTGCTGGGTAGGCAGGTACATTAGGGATTTTCATACAGACAGAGACGAGTCCCTGATGCACCGTGCTGGGTAGGCAGGTACATTAGGGATTTTTATACAGAGAGAGACGAGTCCCTGATGCACCGTGCTGGGTAGGCAGGTACACTAGGGATTTTTATACAGACAGAGACGAGTCCCTGATACACCGTGCTGGGTAGGCAGGTACACTAGGGATTTTCATACAGAGAGAGACGAGTCCCTGATGCACCGTGCTGGGTAGGCAGGTACACTAGGGATTTTCATACAGAGAGAGACGAGTCCCTGATGCACCGTGCTGGGTAGGCAGGTACATTAGGGATTTTTAAGAGACTCTTAGACAGAAACGTAGATGATAAAAAATGGAGGGCTATGGGTCAAGGAATTGATGTAAAGGCCTGCACAACATCGTGGGCTGTGCAGAACCCTTCTTTGTTTCCATGGAGATCAGCCGCGTGCTTTCATTGTGTAGCTGACTAGTGTTTCTGCTTTCTGTAGCTGGACATGGTGGAAGGTGTCTGCAGGCCCCCAACTGATGAAGTCATCAGGAAAATATCCAGGAACCTGCGTGAAGCTCTTGGAATTTCCCTCTTTGGCATTGACGTAATCATCAATAACCAGACCGGCCAGCACGCGGTCATTGACATCAATGCATTCCCAGGTAAGCTGCTGGTTCAGTCCTCGGAAGGAATTCCACCATAAGCCTGGGCACTGAGGCATCACTGCTCCTCGCTGAGGTTGGCTAAGTTTCCTAAGGCAGCGGGAAAATTTCTCTGTCCGTTGGGAGCAAGTCTCAGGCTCACAAGAGGGATGCACAAGGAAGAAAGGGATAGGAATATGGGCATTATGGTAGTCAAAATCACTGACGTATGTCGTGAAAGTTATTGTTTGTGGCAACAGTACATCACAATACATAATAATAAAGAACTATACAGTAAGAAGTGAGTGTGTGGGTATAAAAAAGGTTAAGTTAAAGAGCGCACAAAGAGAGAAAAATATTGTGGTACTAGTCATGGTTTCATTATCCATTCAGAAATCTGATGGCAGAAATCAAAAAGCTGTTCCTGAAATGTTGAGTGTGTGCCTTCAGGCTCCCGTACCTCCTCCTTGAAAGTAGCAATGAGAACAGGGCATGGTGGGCATCCTTTATGATGACTGCTGCCTTTCTGAGGCATTGCTCCTTGAAGATGCCCTGGAGACTACAGAGACTAGTGCCCATGATGAAGGTGACTAAGTTTACAACATTCTTGATCCTGTGCAGTAGCCTCCCCACTCCCCATACCGGAGAGTGCTGCAGCCAGTTAAAATGCTCTCCACAGTACACCTATAGAAATCTGCGAGAGTCTTTGGTGGCATAGTAAGTTTCCTCAAACTGCTACATTCTTTATAGCTGCATCAATATATTGGCCCCAGGATAGAACCTCAGGGATATAAACACCCAGGAACTTGAAATTGCTCACACTTTCCATTGCTGATCCCTGATAAGGACGGATCTGTGTTCCCTCGTCTTGTCCTTCCTGAAGTCCACAATCAAGTTCTTCTGTCTTGAGTGCAAAGTTGTTGCTGTGATGCCATTCAACCAGCTGATGTATCTCACTCCTGTACGCCACCTTGTCACTGTTCACTGTGGAGTTGTGTGGGCAGCATCTCAGACCTGTTAGAGACACTGCCCGCCCAATTCCATAAGACAGGAGCAAAATTAGGCCACTCAGCCCATCGAGTCTGCTGCAACATTCCATCACGGCTGATTTATTATCCCTCTCAACCCCATTCTCCTGCCTTCTCTTTGATGTCCTCAATCATCAATGTTCCATAAATAATATAGTGGACCTAGGGAGAGAGAATTCATTTTGAGAGGATTGGAATATAAAAGCAAAGATGTGATGCTGTGGCTTTATAAGGCATTGGAGTATTTTGAACAGTTTTGGGCCTTTTATCTAAGAAAAGATATACTGGCTTTGGCTTTGGAGGAGGCTCACAGGAATGATCCCCGGAATGAAAGGGTTAACACATGAGGATTTGTTGATGGCTCTGACCTGTACTTGCTGGAGTTCAGAAGAATGAAGAGCAAGCTCGTTGGAACCAATTGAATATTGAAAGGTCCAGATAGAATGAATGTGGAGAGGATGCTTCCAATAGTGGGTGAGTTTAGTACAAAAGGGCAAGGCCTCAGAATAGAGCAAGATCCATATAGAACAGAGATTAGAAGGAATTTCTTTAGCCAGAGGGCGGTGAATCTGGACTTCATTGTCACAGATGGCTGTGGAAGCTAAGTTATTGGGTATTTTTAAAACAGAGGTTTACAGGTTCTTGACTAGTAGGGGCATCAAAGGATGCAGGAGATTGGAGTTGAGAAGGATAATAAACTAGCCATGATGGAATGGTGGAGCAGATATAATGGGCCAACCTGCCTTATTCTATCTCTATATCTTATGGTCTTAAAGGGCACACATGTATGTTTGATACTTCGGGACGAACGCGATGGATGTTTGCTGTCCTGGACTGTCTGTTTGAGCTGCATTGTCAATGTCAACACAGGAACCAGAGCAGGATGCTGATGTCTTCAGCCTGTGTGGCCTGACTTGCAGTCACTCCAGCACCCTCCATCACACTCGTGTACTGGAATTCCAGTGCAAACCAACTGCAAAAGGCCCAGGATATCTGTGATTTATAGTAGAAAAGAGGCGGAGGAGAATGATGAGAGGGCAAATCGAGGCGTCATGCAACTGAGAGAGCCTGTGCATACTCATTTGCATTGTTTTATGTAAGGAGGTGAGTGGCTGTGATGCAGGTGTACAAGCTGTAACTAATCCCACTCAAATCCATCTACATTGATTTGAAGGATGGGTCTTTTAGGCAAGTCCTGTATCTCATTAAAGTTTGTGACCTTCAGTTGATTCTGGATGGTAACTGATGAAAACAACCCCTCTTTACGTTTCTCCTGCATGAGTGAGAAACTTCAGTGACAATGGGATATTTCCGCCTACTGCAGAGAAAGCTCTGGTAAGGTCATGAAGGATCCCACCCACTCTGCTCATGGACTGTCTGTCCCACTCCCGTCAGGGAGGAGGCTACGAAGCATCCACACCAGACTCAAAAACAGTTACTTTCCACAAGCAGTGAGGCTGATCGACTTCTCCACCCACTAACCCACCCCCTCACACCCCCAACCACCACTACCTTATCATTTCCTGTCAGAGTCACCTTATGCACAAACACTTCTGTGCCTAACTTCATGTTATGGACATTTAATCAATTGATGTATATAAGCTATCTTAAGTATTTAATATTTATTTTGTATTAATATTATGTTCTTTATCTTATTGTGTTTATTTTAAGCTGCATCGGGTCAGGAGTAATAATTTTTTTGACCTACTTTATACATGTCGAGGAAATGGCATTAAACAATCTTGAATTCATAATAAAGATTATTTATGTACATGAACAGCTTTGAAAAATTTATGTGGAATATCATGAAACACCGATGTGTTTGGATCAGGGATGTGTTGGACCATGTCCAAAAGAGAGTGTGATTTTAATTTGTCTGATTTCAGGAATGATTCTTACTACAATCACTGAAATTAAAGACTAGATTCAGTTTGAACAGTAAAGAATGTTTCTCATGGGAACCAAATCATGAGAAATACTTTCAAAAATCAGAGCCAACTTCTAATTGTATCTCATGTGTGAACAGAGAAACCTTTCTTCAGAAAGATCCTTTATCCCCAAGTTAAAACAAAAATTAGAAATGCTTAGCTCAGGAGAGAGGAAGGGGTACAGTATATCCTTCTCTCCCTGCATGATGATGTGCAGGAATATCTGGAACTCTTTTTAAGAAAAACTTGTAAAAAAAGTGGGAATGTTTACTGCAGCTGTGGCAAATTTGGAAAGAAATGTTTAAGGGCTCATTTGTACTTAAGTTGATTATGCTGGGACTAACTCAGGGACTGATGGTGATGAGCAGACAGATTTCATGTTGTAGAATATTGTTAATGAATGCTTAGAAGTGAACATTTTTCTATTTTCTATTAGCTAAAATACTTTACTTCCAGTACTTAAATTCATTTCTGGTACACAAGTGTAAAGGAGAACAAAATAATTGTTACTCCGGATCCGATACAGCACAATAAGATAAAGAACACAATAAATATAAATTTGTAGGATAACTTACATACATTGACTGTATGTTCATAAAGTGACATTAGGTTACTGACAGGAAATGTTAAAGTAGTGGTGGTTGGGGATGTGGTGGGTGGGTTAGAGGGTGGAGGTGTTGATCAGCCTCACTGCTTGTGGAAAGTAACTGTTTTTGAGTCGGGTGCGCCTGGTGTGGATGCTAAGTAGCCTCCTCCCTGATGGGAGTGGGACAGACATTCCAAGCAGGGTGCATGGGATCCTTCATGATGTTACTGGTCCTTTTCTGGCACCTCTCCCTTGTCCTTTTGTCCTTGATGGCTGGTAGGCCAGTGGCAGTGACGCGTTGGATTGTCTTCACGATCCGTTGTGGAGTTGCCTTGTTCTCCGCAGCGCAGTTTCCATACCGTACAGTGATGCAGCTTGTTAGGATGTTCTGTAGAATTGTACGAGAGCCGACCAGGGACAAGGCTATTCTGGATTTAGTGTTCTCCGCAGCGCAGTTTCCATACCGTACAGTGATGCAGCTTGTTAGAGTGTTCTGTGGAATAACTTGAGTATAGAGGTACAAAGTCCAGCTCTCCTCAGAAAGTAGAGATGTTGGTGAGCTTTCCTAATCGCGTGTACTGTGTTCTGACACAGGGTATTTAAGATGTGCACTTGCAGGGGTTTGAAACTGTTTGCAGTATCCACTGCTGTGCCACTGATATAGAGAGGGGTGTGAATGGTTGAGCCAGTCACCACTACTGGGGCATCGGCTGCCAATAGCAGCTCACCAGAGTCCTCTGTCCTGGCTAGTCTTGCAAGTTGCCCTGGGTGTAGTCCTTCTTTAGAACCCTCCTTCTCCCAGGGATGAGATCTCTGCAGCTTCTGTTGGCATTTCTGTAGCTCTGGGTTTCTGCGTGATGGGGTTTCTAGTTCAATGCCCAAGCCTTCTTTTGCGGTCGGGCTTGGGATGGTCCATGGTGGAGTTAGCTAAAATAAAGTAAAAGACTTGAATTATTTTCTTATTCCAGTGTTGTTAGATCGAATGGAGCAAGTAAACATTGCAGGGTAGTTATCGACACCCCTGACTGACACTTTCTGGTGGGAGTTAAAGTCTGAAATAGTTTATTCATCGATTGCACACAGCTAAACCCATTCTTGTTTGGGCAATTTTGGGAAAACTAGGACAGTGTTTTCCCAGGAGAAGCTATTGTTTCTTGCTTTTGGATCTGTGCAGTATTCCCAGTACAGAGCTAGCTTGTGATCCTCAACAGGTGAACACCATGCTTTCATCTCCTGGTATGATGTAATACACCATCAGACATGGGAACAGAATTAGGCCATTCAGCCCATTTACTCTGCTCTACCATTCCATCATGGCTGATTTATGATCCCTCTCAAACCCATTCTTCTGCCTTCTCCCCGTTACCTTTAACGCCCTGACTAATCAAGAACCTATCAACCTCTGCATTAAATATACCCAGTGACTTGGCTTCCACAGCTGTCTGTTACAATGAATTCCACAGATTCACCACCCTCTGGATAAAGAAATTCCCCCTCATCTCTGTTCTAAACAGATGTTTCTCTATTCTAAAGCCCTCTGGTGCTACATTCACCAACTGCACCGATCCATATTGTCAGCCCAACCCACAGGCCCCCGTCTGACTATCCCCTCACCACCGTGCAGACAGAGTTCTTCCTTGAAAGTCCAAAAAAAACTGTAGATTCTGGAAACCTCCAATGAAAACAGAAAATGCTGAAAATATTCATCCTTCCCCAGCATCTCTAACCATTGTAGTCTTCTACCCATATCCCCACCATGCCTGCAATCTTTGTTCTCACCATGTCAGGCCAAGATGTGCCCTGATTGGGGTGATGTTTATTGGTTATCGGAACTGTTACACCTGAAAGTGACTTTAGTTTTGATTCCTACGCACTGTTTTGAATCCAGAGATGTGGATGCCTCAGCTTAAAATGTGGCTGGCACTGCAAGGAAACGTCCAGGCCGTGATGTCCATCAGGCCAATCCTAATCAGTCAATAGAAACTTTCTCAGGGAAGCGTGATCCCTTCTACGTATTGATTCAATTTCCTAAAATAAGCAGCAAAAAATGCTGGTATCAGGGAAACAATCATGTACCTTGTGTTTGTTGCAGGATATGAAGGCGTTCCGGAGTTCTTCACTGAACTGATAAACCACATTCAAGTTGTACTGCAAGATCAAAACCCAGAGTTGCCTCCATTCGGCCAGAACAATACTGGGCCTGAGCAGGCTGCAAGCATCTGTGGGGACCGGGCCTGTTCTGCCGCCTCAGGTTTTGTGACCATGACGACAAAGGAGGCATGGCTTATGGAAGATGACCCCAGCAACAGCAAGAGGCTGCAGCACCAGAGGCTAACTTGCAATTCAGCTTTGCCACCCAACTTTCAGAACTGTGTTGCCCCAATGGCAACTAAAGCTTCCTCGCAATAACTACTGACTAAACCCAAGCAAAAAAAAAATCATTATTGGGGGTCAACACGATCCAATTTCTTAAATCAATAGACCAACTTAAGTTTGTTTGAATGACTTCACAGGTTGGTGCAGGAACTGGAGCACAGTAAAGAAAGGTTTCTTGAGGAGCAGTTCGCATCAAAGTTTGGATACTCAACCTAGTTCTTCTCAAGCATTGATATTAGCAAAAATTGCTTTGTTAGGGATTTACCATTCTGGAACGGGAATCAACCTTAATTGGCTAATTCAGCTCAACAGGAATCCCTTTATTTTCATTCGATTAATTTGGGCACTGCATTTCTCTCCCCCGTGAGACTTCACCTCAGTCAGTGCACAGGAGCCCGTTTTCAAATTACTGTGTAGTTTCCTGTCAGGAGCTGCACACTGTTCCAAGAGTTCTGTGAAATCCATGGTTGGTTAAACTCCAGTGAGACCCATTCTGTCAGTTTGCAAGAATATGATTGAGTTTTTGGGACAAGACATTGCTGTAGGCTTTATCTGACAAAAGAAGTTCTCAGTAAATGAAAGCTCTCCTTTTCAGAAGGGTAAAATTGAGTGTGGTAAAGTGAGGATTGCAGCATATTTACTTGTAAGATAAATAGCTTCTGAAAATACACAACGTAGATTCTAAGAAGAGGTATGGTGATGTAATATCGTACATGGTCTTATTATTATTAAATTTCATAGATGTTAACAATATACTTCCATGCATCTCCTGATTTGAAAGAAAGCGTGAGAAAAACTCAGTGAAAATAGCTGTAGAGCCTCATCTGTTTGTGATGTTTACAATGCAGTGTTATCAATAAGCATTACTTTTACCCTAGTCTTCTCTTGAAGAAGAAGAAATAAGGAAATTTCCTTTGACCAATCTGTTGGATGTTTTTGTTTATTTCCCAGACTTGCATTAACAAGTGTAGGGGGTCCCGAGTTCTTTCCCATGATGAGAGGGCTTCAGTATTTGCTCGGCATTTCTGAGTTTCAGTTGCACTCGACATTGAACCTGTCTTTGGCTAATTTTAGATGAAGAAGCAGAAGGGAGTTGTTGGAACTCCTTCTCTGAGCATTTGATATGTTAAAGAAACAGTAGGGGTAAGGTAAGTGGGCATGTTTTATGGATTCCATCCACTGCTCCTCAGACTACCATGAATCAAAAACTTAAGACTTTTCTGAATCAAATCAAAAGTCATTGTGTACCAGTATTGCAGGCTGAATGGACAATGCATCCAAGTAAAATCTGCTTCATATTTTTGGTTTAATAATTGCACTAGCTCATGTGATTTACTTGCAGAAGGAATATGTTATTCAAGTTATTTTGAAAAGCTACACCTATGCACCACCCTAAACTTAACTATGACTCTGGCCTGGGAATAATCTGTATTTGTTCCTTCTTCTCGTGGAAACCAGGTGCAAATACGATTATAATAACTAGTGCACTGGATATTTGACCACACTTTGACATGTTAGTGCTTTTCATCTCTTGCCTTGTTGGATGAAAGTTAGTGAGAGGTGGCTGGCTCTTTGCCCTGCTGTCCTGTCAGCATTGGCAAGACTCAGACGCGCTGCTTCAGTCTTCCATCTGGCTACTGAAAGGCATTTTCAGCATTTAGTAGTTTAAACATTGAACATTGGAACTTAATTTCTGTTGAATTGGAGCTTCACAATCATATGTCAATGTGCAATAGTACCAGGAGGTGGCACTTTTAAACCACCCTAACAATTTGTCCTTGGCACCAGCAGCTTAAAGGCATAAATGGATAACTTAACATTTGAAGGGTACGGTTTCATTTAGAACAGAGATGAGGGGGAATTTCTTTAGCCAGAGGGTGATGAATCTGTGGAATTCATTGCCACAGACAGCTGTGAAGGCCAAGTCATTGAGAATATTTAAAGTGGAGGTTGATAGGATCTTGATTAGTCAGGGTGTCGATGGTTACAGGGAGGAGGCAGGAGAATGGGGTTGAGAGGGAAAATATATCAGACATGTTGGAATGGAGGTGCAGACTCGATAGGCCAATTCTGCTCCTGCGTCTTACAATCTTAGCTCATCTACCACATCCCACTCATGGAATTCAGAACAAAGTAAATTTCACTCATTAATTTTGTTATAAGAAATTTAGGGAGTTGTGTAATTTGTCTGACCATTGAACAAGGCCAAAATAAGGAAGTCATGGATAACAGGACAAATTCATTGTAACACGTTGTTGGCAGATTCTTTACAAGGTCACGTTCGATAATGTAAACTCTCACAAGATAAATTGCTCACTTTCCTTCAGTCCGTATTTCCCAGTTGCTGGCACCTCATGGAAGATCAGTATTAAAACTGTGATTTCCCCTTCCCTTGCCAGTTAATCTATGTCGGTACATGGGGTGGGAAGAGCATTTGGGAAGAGGGGTTTCAGTACTACTGCCGGTTATTCTGTGTTCGTACGTGGGGAGGAGAGGTTTCATTAATATTTTGCTGAGTTCCTTTTGGATGGGAGGGGCTCAAGGTGAGGAGGAACTTGGCAGAGTAGTTGGAAGATTAAGCCTGTGGTTTGGTTAAGTAGAACTGAAACTGGACATTTATAGCCTTGTACTTTGCACAGTGTTGTTCACTCAGCAGCTTTTTCTCTATAACAGTAGGCAGTCCATCAAACTTATATCGGCATTCTGGGTTTGTGGAAGAATAACATGCATACTGCAACATGTTCAGTTGAGATGTGTTGGATTCTGATGGTTTTGGTCCAAGGTTCTTTCACAAGTCAGGAAAGAAGCACAAAATGTGTTGCTTCACCATTGTTTTATTAAGCGGTAATAGAACAGAGAATTGAAAACAGGGAGAGGTACAGGTCTAGTAGGGAAAAGGGGAGAAGAGGCAAAGAGGCATAGTCAGCTCTTATTATACCATAGAAAAGAAACATTCCATTGAAATTTTCAGCTAAGAGCCAACCAATCAGATAACACAGACACAAAATGCTGGAGGAACTCAGCAGGCCAGGCAGCACCTATGGCAAAGAGTACAATCAAATGTTTCAGGCCAAGACCTTCATTAGGAGTCCCAGTGAAGGATCTCAGCCTGAGATGTCAACTGTACTTTTTCCATAAATGCTACCTGGCCTGCTGAGTTCCTCCAGCATTTTGTGTCTGTGGCTTGGATTTCCAGCATCTGCAGGTTTTCTCTTGTTTCAGATTAAACCAATCAGATAGCCCCCATTCAAATAACGTAGCACCAGAGAAGCTTCCAGAATTTTCAAAGAACTGTAACCACTAGAGGACAGACTGAACAATTGTATATACATACTGTGACCACTGGAGGGCAGACTGGTCAATTGCATATACATACTGTGACCACTAGGAAACATACTAAACAGTTACATGTATATAAGTTATAAAAATACAAGCAGGTAATCAATTGTTAAACTGCAAAACAAAATAACAATTCTACAGTCTAATCCGGGGGTTCCCAGCCACTTTTTTTTACGCCAGTGAGCCTTACCGTTAACCAAGGGGTTCGTGGATCACACGTTGGGAATCCCTGGTCTAACCCAACACTTACAAAGATCTACTTTTCCGTAGATTTGTGACACACATCCTATTTCCCTTCATGTGTTCAGTTATCGCAAAAGGCAATAGTCTAAGCTGATATCTTCCACGTACTGAAGCATACACCTGTTCTATTTTAACAAATTCCTGGCTTGTCTGAAACTCAGCAGCTCAGGATTATGCTAAATTTAATCCATTCAGCTGCTGTTGTTGTTACATTGCCTAAAGCTTTCTGATAATATTGCACAATATTTCAAGCTGTGTGATAGTGACTGGAGTGTGTATTAAATATGATATATATTTTGTGGCATCATTGTTAATAGTCTACACACCAGAATGAATTCATTTTTTATTTATATCTTTCTAATTTTAATAACTGCTGCTTATATAAAAACAAAAATATTTTATGTTTATTCTGCTAATTTTATGTCTTGTTTAACTGAGTATTACTTAAGAACATTCTTTGGTTGGTCCATTGAGAAAGACTTCTGTACTTAGCTCTGAGGGTTGACTCAGAAAGGTTTGGTGACTCAGATCAGACCAGTTCAGGTTTTTCAGCTTTGTCCATTGCTTGTTGGATTAAAAGAAATGGAGCTTTGTGTACAGCTCAGCCTTGACTTGTAGCATAGGGATGTCCTTTGCCCAAAAGCATTTCCTTCAGTTTGATGCAGATAGTTGACATAGAGAATGTGTAGATGATATGAGTCTAAAAGATTGCTTTATAGAATATTTTCTTTTATGGATGTTGCAATGTTCAGGAGAGTATCAGTGGGAATGGCCAATGTAAACACTTCTGTGAACAGTGATAGTGGGCAGATTTTGATTAGAGGGGTTGGCAAACGAAGATAAAGAGAAAACAAGAGTCTAAACCTGTAGCAGAGAACAAAGAAATCTGAAAATTGGAACAAGGCAAAACCAGAGAGCGCAAACTGATTTTCATGCAAAGTGCTTCTTATATAACCAAGAAGAGAGAGGGGAATGCTATAATGAGGACCTGAGAAGGAGACAGATATGCCCCCTTCAAAATGATTGTTTTAACTTTAATTTGCAATTTTACCCAGTTATATTAAGGGTAAAATATTATTTGAATGGCACTAGTTGAGTTTTTTTTGGGTTTTTAATGCTTTCTGTGTTGTTCTTGGTAATGAGCTGCGGCAGAGCAGTTGCAGGGTGGCAATCAGCAGAGTGCTCAGTACTGCAGATCTCGGAAAGTTACAGTGGCTTGGGGTGGTCCAGGTTCCAGTATCTGCACCCTCCTGTGCTGCCATGGACTATCATGGTGTTGTTAGCTGATTGGATTAAGAGGCAGTTTATTAATGAATTGTGTTTTTGTCCTCATAGGTTTAAAATAATTGTTCCTTAGAAACTGAGCTTCACATGTGTTTGCTGCTCTAAAACATCATTGCTTTTGGCATTAGCATCAAGTCAGCTTTCCCATTGGAAAATCAGGCAACAGCAATGCTGTTTTCACCTAGAAAGAGAAGTAAGAGACTCGGGCATTTCCTGATGGGAGTCGCACAGAATCATTGTCATTCCATAGTTTGGCTGAACTGGGTGCAAGTAAAGTCTCCAGGCCTTAAAGAACCCATCACCATGGCAACCAGGAACTAGCTGAATGAATGGCTGCTATTCAGATAAGGTTGGGGAGGAGGGAGCAATGTGCTCTTCACTTTGTATGGTTAACTTCCCCTCCCATGCAATCCACTGCCCTAATGGAGAGCCAGGCTGTAGTGGTTTGATGTCATTTTGATCTGCAGGGTGATCACTGATGCAAGGGTTGCAGAGTAATGTATCAAGGTACAAGGCTGCAGGCAACAGTAGGCAATGAAACGTGATGACACGAATATTTGATCATTGTCTATGAATCTTTCAGATGTTAAGAAATGGACAGCCTTTAATTCAATGCCCACATGGATTTCTGTGTGTTCCTGTGCTTGTTTCCTTTGTGACTGTCATGAATTGTTATTCTCCCAACATGGGAGCAAGTCTCAGTGACTCTGATTTCATACTATGCACATCTGACCCTGCATTCCGATGAGCAAACTCCAGCTTTGTGAGAGGTCCAAATTCACCCAGATGTGATTGTGACCTTCACTAGATAAAATTGTAATTGTACAATAAGCAAGCACAGTCAGTAATCTGTTGAATTTTAAGGGTGGCATTAAAGTTTCATTCTCAATGACCATTGGCACTGTTGCCATATGAGTCATCCTATCATATTGCATTCAGAATGCTAAACTGTAACCCTTAAAATGTGCTGTTTTGGAATATTTAGAGGCAGATTTTGAGGAAAGCATTTCGAGATGGAGCCAGAGCATGCCAACTTGTTGCATTACCAAAACCAAATTTCAAATGGCACCTTGAGTGAAATATCTAAATCCTTGGTCAGTGAGGAAAAGCACTGAGCAGATAAGTGAGCTAGGGAGATCAGCTCATCAGACCCTGTTCAGCGACCTCTGTCTGAGCCTAGAGGGGAAGGCAGAGGAATATTGACTCCAGTACAAATATCAGCAAGCCCTCTCCGTGGACAATGTGCTATCCTCGATTAGTGGCTCTTTCAGTGAGTGTTTGTCGAAGTCTGGAGTTGTGCTTCAGTTTCAGCTTAGAGGGCTCGAACAACTTCTCTCCACCTCTTTGCCTTTTCCTCCAGGTTCTTCAGTCAGAAACGGGTTTAGTGTCACTGGCATATGTTGTGAAATTTGGTTTTTTTTGTCATATTAGTAGTAGTACATTGCAATACATAATAATAAATACTATAAATTACAATAATAACTACATATAGAAAAATTAAATTAAATAAGTAGTGCAAAAATAGAGGGAAAGTAGTGAGATAGTACTCATGGGTTCATTGTCCATTCAGAAGCCTGATAGTGGAGGGGAGGAAGCTGTTGTTGTTTACTGAAGTGCCATGGCTGTGCCTGGATTTCAGCTGTAGACGTCCTGAACGGGTCTATCGGATGATTCCATTCAGAGCTTTACACAAGCAGTTGCCTTTAATGTTGCCGCCTTTTTGTTCAGTATGGAGGCTTGTCACCAATTCCCATTTGTTCTACTATTTTTGGACATTAGAATTAAAGAGTTTCATAGATAATCAACACTAAAGCTTGCAGATTGTACTTTTCTTCCACTTTTACCCAATTGTTATAGGGAGCAAGCAACAGAAATTCCACTTCGACTTGTATTTTACCCCAGTGGGTGTAAAAATTGTTCCACTGAAACTGTACATGCTGACAAATTGTTTGGGATTGAAACAAGATCCCGCCAACCCGGGTTCATCTGGTGTGAATAGGTCACAATTAATGTGGGACTGTAAAACAAAGGGGAGTTACACTGACTGAGTTGCGGTTCACATCGTCTATTCTGGTACACTGAACCTTGGCTTGGTAATGTAAAAGTTACATTCAGTAGACGCTTATCACTGCATAATGACACCACGTAGTTTCAGTTCATACTACTACGTTACTGATGAGCAATGGCTTACAAAGAGTGCTTGCAAAATCCAGAGACTATTGTGAACCATCCTGTTATAATCATGGCCAGTGCATTATACCTATGTTATTGCATATTTTCTGTTTCATGCATAATTTTTGAAATGATCCCTGATGTTTTATTCAGCCTGTATAATCTGCTGCTGTTACCTGTCTGGTGTAACCTATAGAACTGTATATGTAACTGACCATGGCTGCATGTTAACAGGATACACTACCTCTTATTTACTTCAAGCAATTCAAGATTGTTTAATGTCATTTCCAGTACACAGGTGTAAAGGAGAATGAAGTAATTACACATAGCCAGTGACTTGTGTGTTAGTGAATAGTGGCTTTCTGTTTGTATTAGCTGAGGTGTTGAAGCTGGCTGAAGTGAAGTCTTGTGCTGTGGTGAAGCCTGTACTGACTGCAGATCTGGCTCTACTGTACAGTGAAATCAGTTAGGTTTGACCAATTCCCTCACATGTGCCTTGAAACTAACTGTGCTCCTTCTCACTGTGTGCATGATCGTACTGTCATCAAAATAGTAAAAAAATAAATCATAACATTTTCAGTGGCCTCTCCCTCAATTCTTTCAATCCTTAGTTCATCCAGGACTCGGGTTGTTTGGAGTGGCTGACCGGTGGTCACTGCCAGTGAGGTTGAACTCGCAGCTTTTCACCTCTCGATGTCTCAAAGCTCAACTTGTTAAAAAAACTGAATAATTTGGTGTGCGTTCTGATATTCTGGGGACCAAGAAGAGGCACTCTACTGAACCTTCTGAAGTCAAGACTCATGGAAAGGAAGGTGATTTTGTACAGTTATGAGGGGTATAGATGAAGTAAATCATTGAGGTTGTGTGAGACTAGAACTAAAGGTCATAGGTAAAGGGTGAAGTGTTTTAGGGGATCATGAAGGAAACTTCTTCACTGAGAGGGTGGTGAGAGGTGCCAGTGCAAGGAGTGAATGCGAGGTCGATGTTTAAGGGAAAGGTGGATGGGAACATTGAGGAGATTTCAAGTAGGATAGATAAAGAGGGTGCAGTTGATGTTGTATATTTGGACTTTCAGAAGGCCTTTGACAAGGTGCCACACATGAGGCTGCTTACCAAGTTAAGAGCCTATGGTATTACAGGATTGTTACTAAGTTACAGGTAAGAGCATTGGGTGATTGGTAGGAGGCAGCGAGTGGGAATAAAATTATCCTTTTCTGGTTGGCTGCCAGTATCTAGTGGTGTTCCACAGGGGTTGGTGTCGGGACCACTTCTTTTTATGTTGTATATCAATGATTTAGATGATGGAATAGATGGCTTTGTTGCCAAGTTTGCAGATGATATGGAGATTGATGAAGGGGCAGGTAGTGTTGAGGAAACAGGTAGGATACAGAAGAACTTAGACAAAGTAGGAGAATGGGCAAGAGAGTGACAAATAAAATGCAATGTTGGAAAATGCAAGGTCATGAACTTTGGTACTAGAAATAAATGTGTGGACTATTTTTTAAACGGAGAAAATCCAAAAATGCAAAGGGACTTGGGAGTCCTTGTGCAGAACTCACTAAAGGTTTCAATAGGTACATTTAATGTCAGAGAAACGTATACAATATACATCCTGAATCTCTCCTTCTGCAGACAGAGTCGGTGGTGAGGAAGGCAAACGCAATGTTGGCATTCGTTTCAAGAGTCTAGAATACAAGAGCAAGGATGTGATGCTGAGGCTTTATGAGGCACTGGAGAGGCCACACTTTGAGTAGTGTGAACAATTCTGGGCTCCTCAGCTGAGAAGAGATGTGCTGGCATTGGAGAGGGTCCAGAGGAGGTTCACAAGGATGATTCCAGGAATGGAAGGGTTATCATACAAGGAACAGTTGATAGGTCTGGGTCTGTACTCGCTGGAATTCCGAAGGATGAAGGGGGATCTCATTGAAACCTTTTGAATGTTGAAAGGCCTAGACAGAATAGATATGGAAATGATGTTTCCAATGGTAGGGAGTCTAGGGCAAGAGGGCACAGCCTCAGGATAAAGGAGAGTAAATTTAAAACAGCTGCGGAGAAATTTTTTTAGCCAGAGGGTGGGTGAATTTGTGGAATTTATTACCACAGGCAGCTGTGGAGGCCAGATTGTGGGTGTATTTAAGGCAGAGCTTGATTGGACTCGGCATCAAAGGTTACGGGGAGTGGGGCTGAGGAGGGGAAAAAAGGATCAGCCATGATTGAAGGGTGGAGTAGACTCGATGGGCCAAAGAGCTTATTTCTGCTCCTATGTCATATGGTTACGTGGAGTGGAGGTTATGGATTGGGTGCAGGTTGATGGGACCAGGTTAAGTTAATAGATCGGCATGAACCAGATGGGCTGAAGGGCCGGTTACTGTGCTGGATTGTTCTGTGACTCTAAAGATTGGTGTTTGTATAAGGTTAACATCTTTTCTCTTTATCTCAGCTCTGATCTGCACCTTCAGTTGTAATGCAAGGTTTCAACCTGAAACGTCAGTGATTACTTTCCTCTCACAGTCGCCGCTCGGCTTGCTGCAGAGCGTTTCCAGCAGATGGTTTGTGGAGTCATGTGGCATAATTTGTTGTCCTTAATAATCCATTAAAAACCCTGTTTAAATTCTGAAACACTGAAATGGTCATTCATTGATGGTCTCAGCAAAACAAGGCCTTTTGGGCACCATGATAACATCATGATTAGTGCAATGCTATTACATCAGAGTTCAGGGTTCAATTCTGACGTCATCCCTGAGGAGCCTGTAGGGGCACCCTGTGGAATGTGTGGTTTTCCTCCCACAGCTCAAAGACATACCAGTTAGTAGGTCAATTGGCCATTGTAAACTGTCCCTTGATTAGGCGAGATAAACTCGGGGATTGCTGGGTAGCACAGCCAGAAGGGCCTGTTACACACGGTATCACTAAATAAATACAGTGGATTCAACCCACTCAGTCTGCACAACTCTCCAGTTCCATCACCAGCATCTTACACAGAAAACCTACAGCACAATACAGGCCCTTCTGCCCACAATGCTGTGATGAACACGTACTTACTTTAGAAATTACATAGGGTTACCCATAGCCCTCTATTTTTCTAAGCTCTATGTACCTATCCAAGAATCTCTTAAAATACCCTATCGTATCCAAAAGACCCTATTGTATCTTCTCTGTAGCATTCGTACTTAAACCATAAGATGTAGGAGCAGAATTAGGCCATTTGGCCCATTGAGTCTATCATGGCTGATTTATCTCTCTCGTAGTCTTAGACACCCTGATTAATCAAGAACCTATCAACCTCTGCTTTAAACATACTCAATGACTTGGCCTCCACAGCTGACCGTAGCAACAAATTCCACAGATTCAACACCCTCTGGCTGAAGGAATTCCTTCTCATTTCTGTTCGAAATGGATGTCCCTCTATTCTGAGACTGTGAAACAATGTTAAAAGGCTGGATAGAGTGGATCGGGGTCTTCGAAATACCAAGCACAGGGCCGCTGGTCTCTCGCTTGGTGATTGGTTTATTATTGAGGCACGCACCAGGATGCAGTGTTCACAGGCCGTCTAGACAGATCATCCATTCCCTGGTACATCCTTACTGCTAGAGCTTTCAAAACATTCACTATTCACCAACACTCAACACTCACATGAGAAATTTTCTGAGAATTCCTACTTTATTGCACATGTTACAAAGTCACTGGCAATCAGCGTGCTTGGTGAAAGATATCTTGCGAGGAGAGACCTGATGTGCAAAGTCTGGGAAGAACAAGGGGATTAGACAGAGCAGCATCCTATCACCCTATCAGCGACCCCTCACTCAGAGTTTCCACCCTTCCCATCTCTACAACATAAAACATATCTCCATAAGGCATAGAAGCAGAATTAGGCCATTTGGCCCAGCAAGTCTGCTCCACCATTCCATCACGGCTGATCCTTTTTGCCCCTCCCTGGCCTTCTCCCCGTAACCTTTGATGCCGTGTCCAATCAATAACCAGTCTCTGCCTTAAATACACCCAATGATCTGGCCTCCACAGCTGCATGTGGTAAGAAATTTCACAAATTCACCACCCTCCGGCTAAAGAAATTCCTCTGCACCTCTGTTTTAAATGGACTTACCCCTCTGTCCTGAGGCTGTGAGCTCTTGTCCCAGACTTCCCCACATCGGGAAGCATCCTTTCCACATCTTCTCTGTCTCGTCCTTTCAACATTTGGAAGATTTCAATGAGATACCACCATCCTTCTAAATTCTAGTAAGTACAAGCCCAGAGCCATCAAACGTTCCTCACATGATAACCCTTTCATTCCTGGAATATCCTTGTGAACCTCTTCTGGACCCTCTCCAATGTCTGCACATCTTTTCCGAGATGAGGAGCCCAAAACTGTTCACAATACTCAAGGTGAGGCCTCACCAATGCCTCATAAAGCCTCAGCATCACATCCCTGCTCTTGTATTCAAGACCTCTTGAAATGAATGCCAACATTGCATTTGCCTTCCTCACCACCAACTCAACCTGCAAGTTATCCTTCAGGGTGTTCTGCACAAGGACTCTCAAGTCCCTTTGCAGCTCAGATGTTTGGTTTTTCTCACTGTTTATAAAATAGTCTGCAAATAAAATATTTATACTGCCAAAGTGCATAACCATGTATTTTCCAACATTGAATTTCATTTGCTACTTTCTTGCCTTTTCCCTAATCTGTCTAAGTCCTTCTGCATCCTACCTATTTCCTCAACACTACCTGCCCCTCCACCAGTCTTCGTATCATCTGCAAACTTGGCAACAAAGCCATCTATCTATTCCATCATCAAGATCATTAATATACAGCATAAAAAGAAGTCCCTGTGGAACAATGTGGTAATTAAAGACACACAGCTCTGTGTTATGATTAGAGTGAATAATTTCAGAGGAGACTGCGTTCTGTTTGGGACCTACAGAAGTTGTGGAAGTCCAATTTTGGGACTTGAATAGTTGCATCAGTAGTCAGGTGAAAAACAGTTTACTGCCATTCGCAAATACTGTGTGTAGGATCGACACATCTGTTTTCCATCTGCATTGTATTCTGTCTTTTTGATCCATCTGTTCCCTTAAATTTGAGATTTCCTCCTGAATAAGCCTGATATTCCTTGACTCTCTTGAAGACTTTTCACCATTGGATTTAGAATCCTCTCCTCTTCCCAGAGATTCCCGAGTAAGCTCTGCTCTTTCTCAGTGCAGTTCAGCAAACTGGGATGTGATGTGAGACTGCACGCTGCACACTGCACTCATTTCTTGTCTTCCCATTTCCTCGGGAAGACCATCGCCTCAACTATAGTCAGCTCCCAGGGTCTTTGTTACATCCAGTATTCTGATGCAAAACAACCTGGAGTTATTCCAGGGTGGGTGGGGGGGAATATGCTGCCTGCAGATGTAGTGCTTGAAGGTTCCATTTTGGCTTTCAAGAGGAAGTTAGACAAATAGAACAGAGATGTGGAGGAATTTCTTCAGCCAGAGGGTGGTGAATCTATGGAATTCATTGCTACAGACAGCTGTCGAAGCCAAGTCATTGAGTATATTTAAAGCAGAGGTTGATAGGTTCTTGATTAATCAAGGAGTTGATGGTTACATAGAGAATGGGGTTGAGAGGGATAATAAATTAGCCATGAAGGAATGGTGGAGCAGACTAGATGTCCCAAATGGCCTATTTCTGCTCCTGTGTTTTATGATCTTAAACCACTGATCCCTTCTAGGGATGGGTGCTATGCTACTCATAAAGTGATTTTCAGCCCTTAAAGAGAATTTTAAAGATCAGCTTTGTTGGTCACATGCACCTCAAAACATACAGTGCAGTTTTATCAAATCAAATCAGTAAGGAATGTGCTGGGCTGCCTTCAAATGTTTCTCACCCCCCCAGTGTCCACAACTCACTAATGCTACATGTCTACGTTTAGAATGCGGGAGGAAACCAATTCAGTCATGGGGCGATGTACAAACTCCTTACAGGATGTGCAGGAAATGAACTCGGATCGATTTTACATCCGCTAAACCACCATGGTACCCAGCAACATAAGTGACACTCAGCACCTTAAAGTTCTCCAAATTGCCAACTCATTTTCCAAGAGAACGTGTTAATGTTTGGCCCAGTCATCATCTCAGGAATCCAGGCAAACGCGCGAAGGGGGTGTCCGGGCAAACATGTGAAGGGGGTGTCCGGGCAAATGTGCGAAGGGGGTGTCCGGGCAAACATGTGAAGGGGGTGTCCGGGGGGGGTGTCCGGGCAAACATGCGAAGGGGGTGTCGGGGCAAACGTGCGAAGGGGGTGTCCGGGCAAACGTGCGAAGGGGGTGTCCGGGCAAACATGTGAAGGGGGTGTCCGGGCAAATGTGCGAAGGGGGTGTCCGGGCAAATGTGCGAAGGGGGTGTCCGGGCAAATGTGCGAAGGGGGTGTCCGGGCAAACGTGCGAAGGGGGTGTCCGGGCAAACGTGCGAAGGGGGTGTCCGGGCAAACGTGCGAAAGGGGTGTCCGGGCAAACGTGCGAAGGGGGTGTCCGGGCAAACGTGCGAAGGGGGTGTCCGGGCAAACGTGCGAAGGGGGTGTCCGGGCAAACGTGCGAAGGGGGTGTCCGGGCAAACGTGCGAAGGGGGTGTCCGGGCAAACGTGCGAAGGGGGTGTCCGGGCAAACGTGCGAAGGGGGTGTCCGGGCAAACGTGCGAAGGGGGTGTCCGGGCAAACGTGCGAAAGGGGTGTCCGGGCAAACGTGCGAAGGGGGTGTCCGGGCAAACGTGCGAAGGGGGTGTCCGGGCAAACGTGCGAAGGGGGTGTCCGGGCAAACGTGCGAAGGGGGTGTCCGGGCAAACGTGCGAAGGGGGTGTCCGGGCAAATGTGCGAAGGGGGTGTCCGGGCAAACGTGCGAAGGGGGTGTCCGGGCAAACGTGCGAAGGGGGTGTCCGGGCAAACGTGCGAAAGGGGTGTCCGGGCAAACGTGCGAAGGGGGTGTCCGGGCAAACGTGCGAAGGGGGTGTCCGGGCAAACGTGCGAAGGGGGTGTCGGGGAAAACACACGAAAGGGGTGTCCGGGTAAACAAGTAAAGGGGGTGTCCTGGCGAACACCCGATGGGGGTATCAAAAAGTGAGCATTCAGTCCCTGAAATATTGAGTTGTGGTTAATATTAGTCAGCC
The DNA here is from genome assembly GCF_030144855.1 of Hypanus sabinus. Classification (NCBI taxonomy): domain Eukaryota; kingdom Metazoa; phylum Chordata; class Chondrichthyes; order Myliobatiformes; family Dasyatidae; genus Hypanus; species Hypanus sabinus. Next base: position 209,549,716 of record NC_082707.1, read on the forward strand.
TGAAAGGTCAGCTCTGTTCCGTCCTTCACAGATACCATCCCTCCCCACTACTCTCCTTCCAGGCTCTTACCACTGCAAGTGGCCAAAGTTGTAATCTGCCCCTACACCTCCTCCCTCACGTCCATTCAGGGATCCAAACAGTCCTTCCAGGCGAGGCAACACTTAACCTGAGAATCTGCTGGGGTTGTTTATTGTGCCCAGTGCTCCTGATGCAGCCCCCCCCCCCCCAGTGGTGAGACCTGTGGTAAATTGGGAACCGCTTTGTCGAGCCCCTCCACTCCATCTGCCACAAGCGGGAATTCCTGGTGGCCTAACATTTTAATTCCCATTCCCATACCAATTCCAACATGTCGGCCCATGGCCTCCTCTTGTGCCAAGATAAGGCCACCCTCAGGATGACCTTATATTCAATCTGGGTAACCTCCAACCCAATGGCATGAATATCTGTTTATTTTTCCAGTAAACAAATTTCTCCCCCCGACCCATCCTCTATTCCCCACACTGAACTTTTACCTCTTCTCATCTGCCTATCACTTCCCCTGGTTCTCCTCCTCCTCCCCTTTCCCCTACGGTCCACTGTCCTCTCCTATCAGATTCCTCCTTCTCCAGCCCTTGACCTTTCCCACCCACCCGGTTTCACCTATTTCCTTCTAACTAGCCTCTTTCCCCTCCACCACCTTTTTATTCTGGCATCGGCCCCCTTCCTTCTCAGTCTTGAAGGATCTCAGCCCAAAATGATTTCCATAGCTGCTGCTGGACCTGCTGAGTTCCTCCAACATTTTATCTGCATTTGCTCTGGATTACAGCATCTCAGATGCTCTCGTGTTTCTGTTCCATTAGCTCTGTCTGTCCTTCACTGATGCACCCTGCATCTGGAAATACTTTCTTGTCTTTAAGTGTCAGATTTCCTGCATCTGTAATTGTTAACTGCTGCCAGTCATTGCCTCTGGGGCATTTAACGTAGAACTGCAGAGCTCAGCAGTAAATAATGCCGTATCTGAAAATCTGTTCAAAGAGTTCTTGCCGATGATATGACCTCACTTTTCATGTTAGTTCAAGGGACGATTAATTGGTCAAAATTGTAATCCCTTCACCCTTCTATTTTATTTTTGATTCCACATTCTGCCTTCCCTCTTACCTCTTCTCCTCACCTGCCCTTCATCTCCCTCTGGTTCCTCTCCTGCCTTTTCTCCATGGCCCACTCTCCTCTTCTCCAGTCCTTTACCACCTATCACCTCCCAGCTTCTTACTTAATTCCCCAACCCACCCACCATCCCCTTGCCTCCTTCCCCTCCCCCTTCTTATTCTGCCATCTTCTCCCTTGCTTTCCAGCCCTGATAAAGAATTTTAGCTCAAAATAGCCATCAGTGCTGCCTGATCTGCTGAGTTCCTCCAACATTTTGTGTGTGTTGCTCTGGATCTCCAGCATCTGCAGGTTTTCTTGTTATAATTATTCTATCCTTCCTTATAACCGTCTGTCTTTTGTTGATGGTTTTTTTTGTAACTGTATTGTAGAAACTCATTAAAAAATTAATTAAAAAAATAATTGTCTGTAACAGTCTAGTAAACCCTAACCCTGCCCTTAAGGCCTTCCTATTTTTCCTCGATTAGCATCCAAATGTTAAACTTCTTTTTGTCCCCCACCAAGATGAAAAGATGATTCAGAGACCATGGGCTAAATTATTTTAATTACATAAATTGGATATACAGTACAATTAGTTTGACTTGGTACAGGCAGTGACCAAGCACAATACTAATTTCATATCGTTTCCAGAGTTCTAGAAAGCCATTGCATTTTAATCCATAAGTAAAATATTGAAAATTCATTCAGCTACTGCACAAAGAAAAGAGAGTTGCCCTAAATAAAAAAGGAGCAAAATAATTTTAGCAAGCAATATGATAGCACCTCAAAGGGAATAAAGGTGACGGTTTGGGCGCTCATGATGAATTTGATAAAATATTACTTGTCAAACAAAATGTACTTTGAAGGTGCTAATAGGCGCTTCATTATTAATCTTGGTAGCACCACATTTAACGACTACGCATCTGGTGTAACCTCCTTGCCATTGCTTCAAGTTCACTTTCGATCTCTTCCAAGCTCTCCACTTCCTGGTCCTGGGAAAATATAAAGTATTTAGATGTTATTAAAGTTATTTAAATACACTCTCAAACCAAAGAAAACAGGCACCTTGAAATTAAAAATATTGTATCAAAATTGGAATGAATGACTAATGGAAAGAGTGATTGCTATGCTTAAGACTGAATATTGACAGTTTTTCCCTTCACTAAGCATTTGTACTGTCATGAAAATTGCAGTTTGAATAGTTTGAAGGAACTTCCAATTCCAAGATTGATCCTTGTCTCCTAAAAGCAGGTTACAAGCAATAAATACTATGTGCAAGTACAAGCTGTATGATGCTTCAACCAGAATAAAATTAGTCGTAAATAAATTATAAAAATGATTGATCTATAAAGTCATTTTGTAATGGGAGTTGAATGCAGAAATAATATTCTAGAGTAACACACACAAAATGCTGGAGGAACTCAGCGCGTCAGACAGCATCTATGGAAGGGAATAAACAGTCGATATTTCAGGCCGAGACTCTTTGATATAGAGAAAACATATTCTATATTTTGTGAGATATTGTTAAGGTTTCTTGTTACAGCCGGGGGTGATAATGGGGACAAGCTCCTATTAAATGCTCTCAATGGGGTCACCTCAAATAGCCTCTGACAACCAAGTCCAGCTCCTGGCCTTCATGTGTGGCTGACTACTACATGTGGCAGAACTGTTTCTACTGACAGGAGAAGGGGCAAAGGCAGGCTACTGACACTATAAAACCAGTTGTTTTGGGCAGATTGGGGCTCATTATAGCCGTAGTTGGCAGCTCATCTGGGAGAAGGAAAACTCTGATCTCAAACCTCCACTGCCTTGAGGTTAGACCCACTCATGGGGAAGGATTTGGGAGTAAACCACGAGGGAAAATCTGGAGCTGGGGTCCCCAGGCCAGTCCTACACTGAGTCCAATGCTGACTGACAACTCCTTTGGGTTCATCAGATGTGCGGAGATGGGGAACTTGCTACACTGGTAACAGCTTGCCCTCCCCATCATACCACCCTGGTTTGCGTATCTAGATATCTAGGATGCAGTATCCACGGTCAGCACCGACCAACAGAAGCCCTCCTCACCATCCTAAAGATGTTATCTGAGCTTATTGCAAGCTAATAAAACTGAAGCAAACCTCTTTCTCTCCTTGTTCAGTGGTTTTAATTTGACAATTCTGTGCATCAGCCATTCGCTCAGTTTATTTTCAAGGTGACTCCACAGTGCCCCATTTAAGCTCTGCTCTCAGTTTCGAATGGATCTTCACTAAATGCTTCATTGTGTTGTCTAGCCCAGAGTAATGTACCAGGGCTGCAAAGGATATCATAATTTTTTGGATAACCAAAGTTTAAAAACAAGTTAAAAGAGCAGGTTAATAATTATGTTGGTAAAATATGTAAACCACAGTTGGTTAAGTCCAGGGTTTCCTGACCTAGTCAGTCAGTAAGCCCTGAACTTCAGCTGCCCCAAATGGGGAATGGGCTCTAGAACAATACGGGTCTCTGAAGGGGTGGGGGGGGGGTGCCAATTAGCAAAATATACTAAACCCAAATACAAGAGTCCATGCCCCTTTTTCTTGATGACTAATGAAAATAAGACATAGGAGCAAATTAGTCCATTTGGCCCATCGAGTCTGCTCTGCCATTCTTTCATGGCTAATTCATTATCCCTCTCAATCCCATTCTCCTGCCTTGGCCCTGTAACCTTTGACACTCAGACTAATCATGAGCTTATCAACCTCTGCGTTAGATATACCCAATGACTTGGCCCCTAGAGTACTAAATAAAACACATTCACAGAGTCCTGCTTCTGCTGCCTCACACCTCAAATGTGTGAGTGGCACCCCCCTCTGCTGTTACAAAACCAATTTTCACTTAAAGCAATTTTGCAAAAAAATACAAGATTTTTTTTGCACGAAAGTTGGAGTGAAGTGTGATTGTAGCTAGCTACTAGGCTTTGGATGCAATGCTGTCACAGGAAACGAGTATCTTGGAGCCTCTCTCCTCTTTACAGCAAGTGGAGCCTCAGATCTCACAAGTCTGTCACTGGTATGAAACTGTGAGTGTTATTGTACCAATATTAATCCAGTGGTGTCAGTTCAGTGATACTAGCAATGCATACTTAATTGCACATTTCAGTAAGATCCCCTCACTACTCATTCTGTCTCCCTTCATTTCTCAGCTTTCCCATTGAATGCCACTTTCCACATTCACACTGTAGGTGAACATGAGGGCTATCAAGGAATCTTATTCAATTCTTCACATGCATGCGAATCTATAGTGTGAATATTCTGCAAAAGTGGTGGTGTGTGGAAAATGCACCACAAACGTAGCATTTGTCAAGTTGGCAACCAGGCTCAGGCTTATGGTTATTTCAACTGTATACACATGTATACCACCAAACGAAACATTCCTCTGGCCCAAGGTGCCCAAAACTGTACATATACCACAGGTAACACCACAAATTAATTAACAAATAGTAAGGTGCACTTATGACTTAAGTTAAAGTACATGATGAGACCTGGGTGGTGGCAGGGAGTTCAGTAGTCACATGGTCTGGGGGGTGGGGGGGAAACAAAACTGTTTGCCATCCTAACAGTTCTTGTCTTAATGCTACAGGACCTCCTGCCTGCTGTCGGTGTATGTGAACCCATGTCAGTGTTGCACTTTCTGACATTCTGGGAACAGTGCAGTGCTTCTATTACACAACAGAGTTGTACACATTGTAAAGCACTGCACTTGAGCGTCTCGCACCTCGGAAGCATCCAAGTGGAGTGTAGCCAGCAGATTTGCCATCAGTGTTAGAGTCAGAGTGAATTTCTCCTCATGACCCCCATAGGTTTCCTCAGCATGCTCTGGTTTCCGCCCTTGCACAAGGGCCATGTGAGCTACTGGCTCCTCTGGGTTGCCCCAGTCATAGAATCACAATACTATGGCACAGAAACAGGCCCTTGGGCCTGTGCCGAACCATTAATCTGTCTAGTCCCATCAACCTGCACCCAGACATAACCCTCCCATCCATGTACCCATCCAATTTTCTCTCAAATGTTAAAATCAAACCCATATTCACCACTTGTACTGGCAGCTTGTTCCACCCTCTCACCAGCCTCTGTGATGGAGTTACCTGCCCGCACTAACTTTTCACCTTTCACTCTTAATCCATGATCTTCAGTTCCAGTCTCACCTGAAATTGTCCTGTAATTGGCTAGGGGTTAAAATAGGGGAAGGTCTGCTTGCCATTCCCCCATCTATGCCCCTCAATTTTACATTCCTCTGTCAAACCTCTCCTCAATTGTCAATATGGGAATAAAGTCATATCCTTTTCCTACAAATCCTGGCAACATCCTTAAATTTTCTCTATACTCTTTCAATTTTATGTATATTTCTCCTGTAGGTAGATGAATTTCACACAATACTCCCCAATTTGGCCTCACCAACATCTTATACAACTTCAACACATCCCAACTTCTATACTCACTTTGATTTATGAAGGCCAATGTGTCAAAAACTTTCTTTATGACCCTATCTACTTGTGGCACCACTTTCAAGGAATTATGGACCTGAATTCCTGAATCTTATTTGTGCTGGAAAGCTGAAAAATGGAGTGGGCGGGGAATTATTTATTTAAGCGATCTAGTGCGGAAAAGGCCTTTCTGACCCATTGAAACATGCTGCCCAGCAACCCACCTACTTGATCCTAAACAAATCGCAGGACCCATTAACCTTCTAACTGGTACGTCTGAGAGAAAACCCACACACACAAAACTTCCTTACAGTGAACACTGGAATTGAACTCTGATCTCCTATGCTCGAGCTGTAACAGCATTGCTACACTACCGTTGAAATCTAATTTATATAGACCAGAGAAGGATGAACTGCAACTCCCAGTACCTGCTGAAGTGCTGTGACAACGGAGCTCAACGAGAACAGAAAGCAGCATCATTATGTGGTAGGTACTGTCAGAAACACACATCCACTGAAGTTATTTGTCAGTCTGTGCTGCAGTTCCCCCAGGGGAATATAGGCATTTGCCATTAATCATCAAGTGTACACACTAAGTTACTAGAATCTACCCACAGCATTGAAATATCTTTCAGGCACAGTAAGGAGAGAATCACAATCAGGTTTAATATCACTAGCACTTGTGAAATTTGTTGTTGTGCAGCAGTGGTACACTGCAATATATGTTAGCAAAAACTAAAGACACACACACACACACACACACACACACACACACACACACACACACACACACACACACACACACACACACACCTCCCCCAAAGAGAGTGAGGTGGTGTACGTGGGCTCATTGTCCTTACAGAAATCTGATGGCAGAGGGGAAGAAGCCATTCCTCAAACATTGAGTATGTGGCAACAGAGTGTTCAGGCACATTTTACTGCATCATGCTTAGCGTTGCACCGTAAACAACTAGGGCTATAATTATCTCAAACATCTGCTTCTCACATTTAAAACACTTTCCAAAACCTGCTCCTTTGATCACCCAACTCTGAGGCTCTCATTCAGTGTTTCTGTATGGTTGTACTCTACTGAAAGCACCACAAAGTCCCATTGTTGCTGATAAATTTTGTCAAACATGGGGTCAACAAAATATTGGACCGCTTGCTCCGAAACTTGGAGGCTTTTCTTTCGTTTCTCTCTGCCATCAGAAATAGAAGGACACTCTGTTCTGTGTTGGGAAAGCTCATCAATCGTGTTTCCAAAAGGCCAATAAGGATTTCCAGAGAGAATAAAAACTTCCAAAGACCAGTGAGAATGTAGAACTTAATACCACCAGAAGTTTCTGAAGCCAACAGTATAGACGCAGTTTAGAGGCAGCTGGAAAGTACGAGAAGATCATCCCGAGATACAGCCACAGAAAGGTAGTAAGAACCTTGAGTGCAATATGGACCCTGGCACAAATCTGTATGGTACTTTGTATCCCTTTCCTACTTGACATCATTGTATTGGAATGTCCTACCATCTAAATCCTTTATAGACTTCATTAAATTGTTTCTACAAAACATTTAAATGGCAGGAAATTCCAATACTTTATTGATTTTTAAAAAGTCTATACTTGGTACATTTATAGTTTATTTTCTGTTCAAGGGTTTGGTTTCCACAATTTTGGAATTGCCCTTGAAAATGTTGGGATTGAGACTGTCATTTCATGCTCTGTCCACCAGGTTCTGTTTGGAACACTTTGTCATTTCCTGATTCCGTGTGTGACAGCTGGCCCTGTTTGTAAACTATGCAGCTTAGTCATTACCCTTATTTATTAAGTAAAAACAATTTAACAACCTGTTGTTATGCACACCTTCCTCTCTCAATGTGCAGTTTTCTTCACCATTCAAGACTCAATAGTTTCTCTCTGGTTTCAAGTAAAGGAACCATTTGGCCCTTCGTCTAAAACCTTCGATGACCCCTCACATCTCCTGGTGAATGTTAGTGCAAGTATTGATCCAGTACACACTTGTGTAATATACTTCTTGAAGTATCGTTCCTTGTCACAGTTAATAACACTGATCTCACTAAATAAAATGAACACATGCAAATTGAGGAAGAGCTGGAGAATTGACAATGCATATTAAATCCAATGATTTTCACTTCCATTTGTTTCAGTTAGTTCCCAATTATATTTTATGCCATTAACCGAGGGGTCCGTGGACCCCAGGTTGGGAACCCTTCCACTAGATAAGTGACTGCAGCCAACACTTAACTAGATATGAATATGACACACTTCTGTCTCAACTCATCAAGGTTCAAGATATCAGACAGAAAGGCAGCCCGTTCCTTGTTTTCCTGACTCTTTTCCCTAGGGACAGAGGTTGAAAACTTACCTGCAGTTGCCAAGCTACAGAAGCATCTGCTCCCCAAGCAGCATGCCTGAGAAAAAGCTTTCAGATTTATCCAGATTACTACCAATGAGAAACAGCCAAGCACCAACCTCACTTTTCCTGGTGGCACTTCCTTCCTCTACATCAAGCCTTTTTCGCAACGCAGTTGATGCAATGAACACTTTCCCTTTCTGTCGACCTTCCTCAGCATGAGATCTTCTGTTTCCCTGCAAGTATTGGAAATGGCTGTGTCTGCTGCGCGCTTTTGGATTTTCAACTCTGATCGATTTATCTTCCTCACCTGCTTCATGCTTTCTCAACTTCATCTCTGGAGCAAGTTCATCCAGCTTGCGTTTATTCCCCTCCCACTCTTCAGACAAGTCATCCTTTTCATCATTCTTGCTTGAATATTTATCTACATTTTCTGAATTCTTATTGTTCTCTTTAGACCTTATTTCTTTTTCTGAGACCTTCCCATTTCCATCCATATCTGAACTGTCACTGTCAGCTGCTTCATCTCCCCAGTCTTCTTGTGGAGGCTCTTCACTGTGGGTTAGCTCCTCATCCTTACTGTCTTCATAACGGCTGTTGCTTTCTTCCTCATCACTTGCTTTGATGAGATCTTCACCCACTTCTTCAGTGTCCTCATCATCATGTGCTTCTGGACTATGCTCCTCAGTTTGCTGCTGATCCTGGGATTGGTCCTCATTATATTCATTGGAAGAGGATTCACTTTCCATTGGTTCATCTTCTACTGGAATTTTCTTTGTTATTCCTCTGTCTCTGTCTGTTGTAGTGCTGTTCAAGTCAGTAGCTGTATCCTGAAGGCTGTGCCTTCGTACATCTGGTAGCTTCTCCTTTATGATCTCCTCCTCCTCATCCCCAATGTCCAAGTTCTCAGTGCTGGATCTTTGTTGCTCCTCTGCTGGATTCTCTTGAGGGTCATCTGCAAAACAATTGATTAACCAAGTGAAATTTCAAAACTCATCTTCATTTTTGCTTAGTTATCTTATCTCACAATGGCAAACATATCATTTCCAAAAAAATAGGGCCTTTAATTATTGGTGGATGTTAGACATCCAAATGTAGGACTGAATAGTAGGAAGAGAATATCTGTGACAACATTTGAATCCATCAGCCAATGACAAATCTGTCCCTACATTTCCAGAGGTACAAAGGCAAGCTGGCTATTCATTGTTTATTGGAGTTAATCATCTTAAATTATTACCATCTCCATTCCCCACCATGCAACCCGATTCCCCACCACAGAGACAGCAACGTATGAATAACACACGTGAAAATGCTGGAGCTCTCCTCACCAATTTCCCAGCTAGTTGTAAACATCTGCAATATGCTCCTCTCAAGATGTATGTGGTTACAGCCTTACAAGTGCTGGATCATCTAATTAACTACAGCAATACTATTGTTGATTATGTTGTCTATTTTAGACAGGCTGAACTGAATAATATTTGTAAACTAAAATTGCTTCCTCATACAAACACTTTTATCCAACATGCTGCATAAACATTTGGCTAATATTTCATAACTGATTAAAATATCAAATGCAACCCAGATGTTTGGATTAAGCTGAACTTTTACAGTGTCTCCCTAGCAGGTTACCTCAACACCAACCTAATGATGGTATCTTTATGTTACCGTGATTCTTGAGAACTGCAGGTTGCTTCTCTTCATAATTGTCGCTTTGCTTCTTCTGAAGTGTCTTCTCATTGGCCCCTGAACCAAAATTTCAAAGAACATTTGTTATGGAAACAAAGCAGGGATTAAATTTTCATTCTCAGCCAGAGCTGGTTGGATTTTACGGAACTTAAGTATCATTGCCTCCCTTGGTATTTCCAGTTTTGTGTAGTGTCTGATATCATCAAGAATAATCTTTATTTTAGAGATAGATCCAATCCACTGAGTGGTGCTGCATATGCAGCAACCTGAGCCTAATCACAGGACAATTTAAAATATCCTGCTACGGGTATGTCTTCGGACTATTTGACGGAACCAGAGCATCCAGAGGAAACTCACGTGCTCATGGGAAGGATGTATAAACTTCTTGGAAGATGCCAGGATTGAACCCTAAACACTGATGTTATGACCTGCAATAGTACCGCATTAACTGCTCCACTTCTGTGGGGTGCTCAGCAAAAAGGTTTAGCCACGCTGAGAATGAAATTACTCGCAGCTTCACATTGAAGGTTAAGTTGGTACAAACAGAAGGATTAGGTTTCACTATAGCTAAATGCAGGTACCATTATTAATGTCCTATTTAATGCTGTTTAAATCATCAGATTGCCAATTTGTGTTCAGTTTCTAAGAAATGATGGACAATGGAATTGATGTTCATGGTGAACATACACACACACACCCTACCTGAAGAAATTCAGCAGGTCAATTAGCATCTATGGAGGGGAATTAATAGTCAACATTTCATGCTGAGACCCCTCAGTTGCAGTTAAATACAAGGCGGTAGGTATTTAACACCAGCATTCTCACAATCCTGATTGATAAGTTACAAAACTTGGGTCTCTGTACCTCCCTCTGTAATTGGATCCTCAACTTCCTAACTGGAAGACCACAGTCTGTGTGGATTGGTGATAACATCACCTCCTCGCTGACGATCAAGACTGGTGCACCTCAGGGGTGTGAGCTTAGCCCACTGCTCTACTCTCTATATACACGTAACTGTGTGGCTAGGCATAGCTCAAATATCATCTATAAATTTGCTGATGGTACAACCACTGTTGGTAGAATCTCAGGTGATGATGAGAGGGCGTACAGGAGTGAGATACGCCAACTAGTGGAATGGTGTCACAGCAACAACCTGGCATTCAACATCAGTAAGATGAAAGAGCTGATTGTGGACTTCAGGAATGGTAAGATGAAGGAACACATACCAATCCTCATAGAGGGATCAGAAGTGGAGAGAGCGAGCAGCTTCAAGTTCCTAAGTGTCAAGATCTCTGAGGATCTAACCTGGTCCCAAGATATCAATGCAATTATGAAGAAGGCAAGACAGCATCTATACTTCATTAGGAGTTTGAAGAGATTTGGCATGTCAACAAATACACTCAGAAACTTCTATAGATGTACCACGGAGAGCATTCTGACAGGCTGCATCACTGTCTGGTATTGGGGTGGGGGGGGCTACTGCACAGTACTGAAAGAAGTTATAGAGTTTGTAAATTTAGTTAGCTCCATCTTTGGTACTAGCCTGCAAAGTATCCTGGACATCTTCAAGGAGCAGTTTCTCAGAAAGGCAGTGTCCATTATTAAGGACCTCCAGCACCCAGGGCACGCCCTTTGCTCACTGTTACCATCAGATAGGAGGTACAGAAGCCTGACGGCACTCACTCAGCAATTCAGGAACAGATTCTTCCTCTCTGCCATCTGATTCCTAAATGGACATTGAACCCTTGGACACTACATCGCTTTTTTAAACATACAATATTTCAGGTTTTTGCACAATTTTTAATCTACTCAATATATGCATACCGTAATCGATTTATTTATTTATTTTTCCTTCTAGGTTATGTATTGCATTGAACTGCTGCTGCTAAGTTAACAAATTTTACGTTACATGCCGGTGATAATAAACCCGATTCTGAGGTGATAAGTGAAACCAGGAGAGGCAGAGGGGTGAGGTTAAGAGCTGGGAAGTGAATTGTTGTAGGAGGGGGATATCGATAGGAGAGGACAGAAGACTATGGAAGAAAGGGAAAGAGGAGCTGGGGCACCAGAGTGAGGTAATGGACAGATAAGAAGATAAGGTGAGAGAGGAAAACAGGATATTCCCTGTGCTGCCCTCCAAAAGTCAGCGGTAAACTTTAAGATAACTTCTAAGGGAAGTGGGGAGTGAATTGTGGAGTTTATGCCCAGGGCAGTGCTGAAGAATGTTTAATAGTTATATTCAGATGATCAGCAAGCCTAAACAGAGGTGCAGAAATATCTAACGCTGGAGACTGCAGAGAAAGGAAAAACTGCAACAACAGAATAGTTTGAAAAAAATTGCAAGAACCGAACAGTAAGATGTGGCATAACTGGAGATAAGTGAATGGGGCTTGGTGCCTGTTATAATGCTGACAGCAGTCCCATTCAAAGAAAAGTACCACACAATATGCCACATGCAAGTGAGGACAGAATTAGGAAGATTATACAGTTTTATACTTGGTTAAGGAATTGGTGTAGGACTTTGTACTTTGTACTTTATACAAAGTTGGGAATGAAAGCTTTGAGCATAGTGTGACTATTGTCCAGAGCCGCATACATTTCAGTGAAGGAAAGGCGGAAGATAAGGTAGCTCATTTACAGACAGACAATGTTTAGTGAGGAGGGGCTGTTGAGGGGGCAAAATAATCAGCAGGATTTACAATGTAAAAGGCAGAAAAAATTGAAAAGTTTGAATACTGGACTGAAGGTGTTATATTTGAATGCGTGCAGTATACGGAATAAGGTAGATGAACTTGTAGCACAGTTGCAGATTGGCAGGTGTGACGTTGTAGGCATCACGGAATCATGGCTAAACGAAGATTACAGCTGGGAGCTTAATGTCCAAGGATACACAGTGTATCAAAAGGACAGACAGGAAGGTAAAGGATGAAATCAAATCATCAAGAGGAGGTGACATAAGGTGAAAAGGTGTTGAATCATTGTGGATACCAAGGGTAAAAAAGACCCTTTGGTAGTTGTGTACAGACCCCCAAAGAGTAGCAAGGATGTGGTCTACAAATTACAATTGGAGATAGAAAATTCATGCCAAAAAGGCAATGGGGATTTCAATATGCAGATAGATTGGGAAAATCAGGTTGGTGCTGGATACCAAGAGGGTGAATTTCTAGAATGCCTATGAGATAGCGTTTTAGAGCAGCTCATGGTTGGGTCCACTTGGGGGTCAGCTATGCTCAAATGGGCATTGTGCAAAAACCCAGAATTGATTAGAGAGCTTAAGCTTGGAAAAGTAAACTGGCAGGGATGACAGCAGGACAGCAATGGCTGGAATTTCTGGAAGCAATTTGGAAGGCAGAGGATATATACATCCCGAAGATGAAGAGGCATACTAAAGGATAGATGACACAACCATGGCTAACTAGAGAAGTCAAAACCAACATAAAAGCCAAAGAGAGGGCATATAATAGAGCATATAATGTGAAGTTAAAGGATTGATAAGCTTTTAAAAACCAGCTGAAGGCAACACAAAAATCATTAAGGTAAAAATGGAATCTGAAAGTAAGCTAGCCAATAATATTAAAGAAGATACCAAGTGTTTGTTCAGATACATAAAGTGTAAAAGGGCAAGGGTGGATATCAGATGGCTGGAAAGTGATGCTGGAGAGGTAGTAATAGGGGACAAACTGAATAAGTATTTTGCATCAGTCTTCATGGGTGGAAAGCACTAGCACATAGTCAGCATAGTTTCCTCAAGGGGAATCTTGCCTAACAAAGCTGTTGGAATTACTTGAAGAAATAACAAGCAGGATAGACTGGTGGTGCTGTGTAGTTGGATGCTCTGAAGCCCTTTGACAAGGTGCCACACATGAGGCTACTACAGGCCCATGATATTACAGGAAAGAATCTAGAATGGATAAAGCAGTTGTTGATTGGCAGGAGGCAAAAAGTGGGAATAAATGGAGCCTTTTCTGATTGGCTGTCGGTGACGTGGGGTTCCACAGGGGTCTGTGTCGGGACTGATTCTTTTTACGTTGTATGTCAATGATTTGGATGATGGAATTGATGGCTTTGTTGCAAAGTTTGCAGATGATATGAAGATAGGTGGAGGGGCAGGTAGTTTTGCGGAAGTAGAGAGGCTACAGAGGACTAAGACAGATAAGGAGAATGGGTAAAGAACTGGCAAATAGAATACAGTGTTGGGTGTGTATGGTCATGTACTTTGGTAGAAGAAGTGAAAGGGTTGATTATCTTCTTACAAAAACTAAGGTACAAAGGCACTTGAGAGTTCTTGTGCAGGATTCCATAAAGGTTAATTTACAGGTAGAGTATGGCGTGGGGAAGGCAAATGTGATGTTAGCATGCATTTCAAGAGGACTGGAATATAAAAGCAAGGATGTAATGTTGAGACTTTAAAAAGCATTGGTGAGGCCTCACCTGGAGTATTGTGAGCAGGTTTGGAGTCTTTATCTTAGAAAGGATGTGCTGATACTGGAGATTCATGAAAATGAGTCCAGGTGTGAATGAAGAGCACTTGATGGCTCTGGGCCTGTATTCACTAGAATTCCGAAGAATGAGGGGTGACCTAATTGAAACCTATCGAATGGTGAAAGGCCTTGATAGAGTGGATGTGGAGAGGATGTTTTGGGAGCATCTAAGACCAGAGGACACAGCCTCAGAATAGAGGTGTGTCCTTTTAGAATGGAGATGAGGAATATATTCATCCAGAGAGTGGTGAATCTGTGGAATTCTTTGCTACAGGCAGCTGTAGAGGCCTGTATATGTTTATGTATATGTAAGGTAGAGGTTGATATATTCTTGTTTGGTCAGGGATACAGGAAGAAGGTAGGAGATTGGGACTGAGGAAAATTGGATCAGCCACAATGAAATGGCAGAGCAGACTCAATGGGCCAAATGGTCTAATTCTGTTCCTTTATCTTATGGCCTAACAAAGACTATTAAACAGCCAATGTGTGAAAAAAAATTGTGCAAACAATAAAAAGTAAACAAGTAAATAACATGAACCAGGGGCCACAGCTACAGAGTCAGTTCAGCTCTGAGGCGAGTGAAGCCGATCCAGGGGTCCAATGCCAGTGGCTGCAGGCCACAGCCACGGGGCCAGTTCAGTAGAGTCAGAGACATTCATCGCTGAAGCGCCTTGATCAAATTACACAAATAGTAAAAAAAGTAAACAAAAACATGGAGCATTAATTGCAAAATTCCTCAAAGTGAGCGCACACTGTGGAGGACTCACTTTCGGGCGCTTGGCTACAAGGATAATGAGGTCTGAATGAATGAGTGCATCCTGGGGTGCAGGAGACAACAGGTCTACAGGAAAGTAAAGGCATGATTGTAGAGATCAGCAGCTGGTAGTTGAAGAAAGGTGGAATTAACCCATGTTACAGCAGTGCAATTATCAGGCATTAGCCAAAAAAGGGAAAAGTTTTCGAAAGGCAAACACGAGGAAATCTGCAGATGCTGGAAATTCAAGCAACACACACAAAATGCTCAGAAAGGAAAGATAGTAAGAGATTTGAAAGTAGGAGGGGGAGGTGGAAATGCAAAATGATAGGAGAAGAACGGAGGGGGTGGGGTGAAACTGACAGGTGGAAAGGTGATTGGCAAAAGTGATACAGAGCTGGAGAAGGGAAAGGATCATGGGACGGGAAGCCTAGGGAGAGAGAAAGGGGAGGGTCCCATTTCGCATTTCCCCTCCCCCTCCTACTTTCAAATCTCTTACTATCTTTCCTTTCAGTTAGTCCTGACGAAGGGTCTCAGCCTGAAACGTCGACAGCGCTTCTCCCTATAGATGCTGCCTGATCTGCTGTGTTCCACCAGCATTTTGTGTGTGTTGCGAAAGTTTTCGAAACTTGTGTCTGGTAGATGCTGTAGTAATTAAACATATTAGGGTCGTGCAGTGGAATATTATTCTTCCTGCTCATTAGGGAAGTTGTAGGAAATACACCGTGTTCACAGGGACAGGAAGTGTTCGTTTGGTATTTGTTCTATGTAAGACATTCTCAGTCAAAGGCTCCGGGTTTCAGGTCAGTATCATACAGTTACCAGTCAATACCTTCAGCCGCAAGTTCCTGCAGTTCTCGCAGAAGATTTTGATGTCGAAGCATGCCGATTATTCTCTCATCTAGGATTACAAAATTGAGAAAATGTAAACAATTAATTAAAATTCAGCACACTGACCATGTGTCTGAAATTACTTAATGCTGAAGAGAGTTGTAGATTTTACAGTTTAGTTATGGACTGCTAAAACCATTTAAATCAATTAAACGAAAATCGATTTAGTCTTTAACGTGGGAATGGCGATAATTCATTTGCCGCAAGAAATAAAATGGGTTTCATAATTAACTTAATGAAAATGAAGTTATCTGAGATTAGCCTACCTCCCCTGAGAGCGTCCAGGCACTCCGGGCTGATTGGCAAAGGGCTGGGTTTGGCCAGCGTGTCAGAGATGACCTCTACAACACAATTCATTACCTACAAAACACGTATAAAAGGTGTTGTTCAGAGGAAAGTGGCCCTAAGGGTAAAGACCGTCAAGGTCAGAAAGAGGTCAAACAACAATCTCACAGAGATGCTCTTACCTTAGTGTCGGCTTTTGAATGCTCGATGGGTACCGGGGATGAGGAAGCTGCAGGGGGAAAAATAAAACAGCCAACGATATGTAGTCGAATCTACCCTACACGCCAAAGAGAATTTCAGTACGGGGTGTAGGGGGTTAAACTTCTAGCGTCGGATTAAAACTGTTACTACACCAAAAGCCCATTCGGCATAATTTTGGTGGGCACACTTGCTCTGCCAGCGACCGGAGCAAACCCCGCTGTCCTTGGTGCTGAAATAGGGTCAGTGCCGTCACTTAACTTTTTCTTCAAATATCACCCACAAATTATAACACACTATGGATTTAGACTCGGAAATTAGGAAGCAGTTAATCGTTCTTACCTTGCCCCGCGAGTAAAAATACGAAAAATATCAGTGTTATCATTTTTCTGGCAAAATGGGCATGGACTATAGAGGTGCAAAGCAGTATCTCCCTTCGCCGTTTAATCCAGAACTCGCCTCAAAAGTAAAACGTACAAGGAAAAGGAAAATGATTCTCTGTGCTGTGAGGCTGGTTGCGATGAACTGACCGTCTACCGCAGCTTCTGGAACCAGCGTGGAATGCAGCAGCAACTTCAGCTTTAAGTACCAGCAGCCGGATGTGACATAGAGCACAGTCACATGAAATCCCAGTGGCGTCCAAAGCTGAGCCAATCCAGGTAAAACCAGTGAGCAGGAACCACCTGGCTTTTTTTAATCCTGTTCTCACTCGGTGCAGAGAGAAGGCTTCCAGGAAATCCGCCAGTTCAACCTTTGTCTAACATTCAAACACTATGTAAACGGAAATGTTAAGCGCAAAGTATGAAGCCCTAGCTACCACAAAATTTGTTTTAATCTATTAAACCACCATCTATGCCAAGAGCACTCTGATCATATTTATACATGTAAAATGAATGTATAACGCTTTTCAATAAGGATTCTGCATCAACATTCAAAAATACTTCTCTTCATATTTCCCCATGGAGGCTATTCCACCCAACCAGCTAATGCAAACTCTTTGTTAATGTACAGGACACTTTACTTAAATAACTTTCGAATTTTCTAAGTATGTAAAACACACCATTGCATTTAACAATAATGATTTTTTTTTAAAATTTAGAAATACAAGGCAGAACAGGATCTTCTGGTTCAATGAGCCAGACTGCCCAGCAACCCAACTATTTAACACTAGCCCAATCACAGGATATTTTACAATGACCAGTTAACCTACTAACTGGTACGTTTTTGGAATGTGGAAGTATCCTGGAGCATCTTTATGTTGGATGACAAATAGTTAAAATTGTTGCATGGAGGTTGTCAAAAGAATATAAATGACAATAGCGAAGCACACCAACATAATTTGTACTATACCAGAACAAAATTCAGGGATGAATTATAAGACCATAAGGCATAGGAGCCCTATTAGGCCATTTGGCCTATCAAGCTTGTTCCACTATTTCATCATGGCTGATCTATTTCCCCCTCAAATGCATACTCCTACCTTTTCCCCATAACTTTTCACACCAGACCCATCAATAACTATCAACCTCTGCCTTAAACACATGCAATGACTTGGTGTCCACAGATGTTGGTAGAAATGAATTCCACAGATTCACCCTCTGGCTAAAGAAATACCTCCTTATCTCTGTTCCAAATGAACAATCCTCTATTCTAAGGCTGAGCCCTCTGGTTTTAAACTCCCCCACTTAAAGAAGCATCCTTTCCTCATCCAGTCTATCTAGGCCTTTCAACATTCAATAGGTCATTCCCCTTCATTCTTCTAAATTCTGGCGAACGTAGGCCCAGGGAATCTAATGCTTCTCATATGGTCAGCCTCTCATTCCCAGAATCATTTCTGTGAACCTCCTCTCTAATGTCAACACAACCTTTCTCAGATAAAGAGCTAAAACTGTTCAAAATTCTCTGAGTGAGGCCTCACCAGTGTCTTATAAAGCAGCATTACATTATTGTTTTTATATTCAAGTGCTCTCAAAGTGAATACATTTGCCTTCCTCACCACCGACTCAACCTACAAATTAACCTTCAGGGATCCCTGCTTGAGGTCTCCCAGGTCCCTTTGCACCTTGGAATTTTGAATTTTTCTTCCTATTTAGAAAATAGTCTGTCTTTAATTCCTTCTACCAAAGACCATTACCACACACTTAGTCATAGACTCACAAAAAGTACAGCACAGAAAAAGGCCCTTTGGCCCATCTAGTCCATGCCGAGCCACTTGAACTGTCTACTCCCATCGATCTGCACCAGCCTTTTCCTTCATCAGCTTTCCTGGTAACTTCCTGAAAAAACTCTACAAGATTGGTTAGACATGTACGAAGCCATGCTGACTATCCTCAATCAGTCCATGTCAATCTAAATACTCATCTATCCGGTCCCTTAGAATACCTTCCAATAGCTTTCCCATGCCTGATGTCAGGTTTACCTGCCTAGAATTTGCTGGTTTATGTTTAGAAGATAAACCAGGAAACATTTGTACCTCACCAGTCCCCAAGAATGATTTAAATATTTCTGCTGGGTCCCTGCAATTTCTGCACTTGCCTCCCACAGGATCTATGGGAACACCTTGACAGGCCCTGGGGAGTTATTCACCCTAAATTGCCTCAGAGAAGATTTCTCTAAAATCTGTGTAGAATCCAAGAAGTTGATGCTGCTTTGCCTCACTTCTATAGACTCTGTGTCCATCTCCTGAGCAAATGCAGATGCAAAATATGGATTTAAGATCTCCCCCATCTTTTTGGTTCTACAAATAGATTACCATTCTGATCTTCCAGAGGACCAATCTTGACCCTTGCAGTCCTTTTGCTGTTAACACAAAAGGAATGCATTTTATCATGTGCCTCCAATTACCCCAAAAGCTCATCTTTAACAATTGATTTCAATGTCTTCCTAACCACTGAGGTTATGCTAACTGGCCTATACTTTCTGTTTTTTGCAACACTAATTTCTTGAAGAGTGGAGTGACATCTGCAATTTTCCAGTCCTCTGGAACCATGTCAGAATCAATTGATGCTTGAAAGATCATTACTAATGCCTCCACAATCTCTTCAGCCACCATTTTTAAAACCCTGGGGTGCATTTCATCTGGTCCAGGTGACTTATCTACCTTCAGACCTTTCAGTTTCCCAAGAACCTTCTCCCTAGTAATGGCAGCTTCACACACTTCTGTCCTCCCAATGCTCTTGAACATTAGTATCTTCCACAGTGAAGACTGATACAAAATACTTATTCAATTCTTCCACCATTTCCTTGTCCCCCATTACTACCTCTCCAGCATAATTTTCCAGCAGTCTGATATCTACTCTTGTCTCTTTTTTACTCTCTATATATCTGAAAAACCTTAGGTATCCTTTTTGATATTATTGACTATTTTACCTTCATATTTCATCTTTTCCTTCCTATGGCTTTTAGTTGCCTTATATTGGTTTTAAAAGCTTCCCAAACCTCTAACTTCCCATTAATTTTTGCTCTATTATATGCCCTCACATTTGCTTTTATGTTGGCTTTGACTTCTTTTGTTAGCCACAGTTGTGTCATCTTGTCTTTAGAATGCTTCTTCCTCTTTGGGCAGGTTCTGAGTTGCTCCCAGGAATTCAGCCATTGCTGCTCTGACATCATCCCGGCTGGTAGCACTCTCTAATCAACTTTGGCCAGCTCCACTCTCATGCCCCTGTGGTTTCCTTTAATCCACAGTAATACTGATACATCTGACTTTTATCTTCTCTCTATCAAACTGCAGAGTAAATTCTATTATATTAAGATCACTACCTCCTAAGAGTTCCTTTACCTTACGCACCCTAATCAAATCCAGTTCATTACACAACACCCAGCCCAGAATAGCTGATGCCCTAGTGGGCTCGACTGCCTGCTGCTCGAAGAAGCCAGCTCATGGGCATTATACAAATTATCTCTCTTGGGATCTAAAACCAGCGACAGACCATCAGATATAGGAGCAGAGGTAGGCCATTCGGCCCATCAAGTCTGCTCTGCCATTCAATCATGGGCTGATCCAATTCTTTCAGTCATCCCCACTCCCCTGCCTTCACCCCATACCCTTTGATGCCCTGGCTAATCAAGAACCTATCTATCTCTGCCTTAAATACACCCAATGACTTGGCCTCCACAGCTGCTAATGGCAACAAATTCCACAGATTTACCACCCTCTCAATAAAGTAATTTCTCCACATCTCAGTTCTAAAAGGATGTCCTTCAATCCTGAAGTTGTGCCCTCTTGTCCCAGAATTCCCTACCATGGGAAATAACTTTGCCATATCTAATTTGCTCAGGCCTTTTAACATTCAGAATGTTTCTATGAGATCCCCCCTCATTTTCCTGAACTCTGGAGAATACAGCCCAAGAGCTGCCAAACTTTCCCAAGTCCCTTTGCATCTCTGCATTTTGAATTCTCTCCACATCTAAATACTAGTCTGCCTGTTTATTTCTTCCACCAAAGTGCATGATCATACACTTCCCAACATCGTATTTCATTTGCCACTTCTTTGCCCATTCCCCTAAACTATCTAATTCTCTCTGCAGGCTCTCTGTTTCCTCAACACTACCTGCTCCTCCACCTATCTTTGTATCATTGGCAAATTTAGCCACAAATCCATTAATACTGTAGTCCAAATCATTGACATATATTGTAAAAAGCAGCAGTCCCAACACCAACCCCTGTGGAACTCCACTGGTAACCAGCAGCCAGCCAGAATAGGATCCCTTTATTCCCAATATCTGTTTTCTGCTGACCAGCCAATGCTCCACCCATGCTAGTAACTTCCCTGTAATCCCATGGGCTCTTAACTTGCTAAACAGCCTCATGTGTAGCACCTTGTCAAAGGTCTTCTGAAAATCCAAGTTCAGCACATCCACTGCATCTCTTTTGTCTACCCTGCTTGTAATTTCCTCAAAAAATTGCAGTAGATTAGTCAGGCAGGATTTTCCTTTCAGGAAACCATGCCAGCTTTGGCCTATCTTGTCATGTGCCTCCAGGTACTCCATAATCTCATCCTTAACAATCGATTCCAACAACTTCCCAACCACTGATGTCAAGCTAACAGGTCTGTAGTTAACTTTCTGCTGCCTCCCACCCTTCTTAAACAGTGGAGTAACATTTGCAATTTTCCAGTCACCCAGTACAATGCCAGAATCTATTGATTCTTGAAAGATCATTGTTATCATTATCCACCAAGATTATATTCCCAATCTACCTGCATATTGAAGTCCTCCATGACAATTGTAACCTTGCCCTTTTGACATGCATTTTCTGTCTCCCATTATAACTTGTAGTCCACATTCTGGCTACTATTTGGGGTCTGTACACATCAGGGTCTTTTTACCCTTGCAGTTCCTTAATTCTACCCACAACAGATCGACATCTTCTGATCCTGTGTCACCTCTTTCTAAGGATTTGATTTCATTTTTTACCCACAGAGCCATGCCACTTCTTCTGCCGACCTGCCTGTCCTTTCGATACAATGTGTATTGCTGGATGTTAAGCTCCCAACCATAATCTTCTTTCAGCCTCGACTCGATGCCCACAATGTCATCCCTGCCAATCTCTAACTGTGCTACCTTATTCCATATATTGAATGCATTCAAATGTAACATCTTATCGTCTGTATTCATCACTCTCTTTGATTTTGTTCCCCTGCTATTCTGCAAATCATCCCACTAACTGCAATTTTGCCCTATCATCAGCATGTTCTTCCTGACTGCCTCTGCTTGTATACTGACTGCCCCCTCCCCAGCCCTGTCACTCTTGTTCCCCTCCCCCTGACAAACTAGTGTAAACCCTCCCCAGCTGTTCTAGCAAAGCTGCTGCAAGGGTTAATCGGGAGGCTCTACAGTGAACACTCACCACGATGTAAATGGGGAAAGGGAGAGGAAAGCTGAAGCGATGGAAGAAAATTATTTTATTTTAAAGTATTCATTGATTTTATCAGATCATTTGCAAAAAGTGGTCAAAATGTCAATGTTTGTGTAATTGTAATCTAACAAATGTGGAAACAATATCAGAAACCACCTCCAAAGGAGGTTTTAATTCATCAGCACACGGTACATTGATATGGAAACACCAATGCCCAGGATTGGAAAAAGCAGCAGAAAATGGTGACGTGCCCAGAACATCACAGGCGAAGTCCTCCCAACCACTGAACACAGTTATATGGAGTTCAATTGCAAGGAAAAAGGTATCCCCCATCCAGACCATACTCTATTCTCCCTACTACCACTGGGCAGGAAGTACAGGAACCTTATGTCCCACACCACCAGGTTCAGGGATAGTTAATACCTCTGAACCAGCACTGGTAACTTCAATCATCATACCCTGGCCTGACTCTACAACCAATAGACTCACTTTCAAAGAGTTATTACAACTATTCGCAGTAGTTTTTTATTTGCACAGCTAGTCTCCTTTTGCACATTGATAGTTTATCAGTCTTTGACTGTTTATGTATGTTTTCCATGAAATTCCATTATATTTCTTTTTACTTGCAAATCCTGCAAGAAAATAAACTCAGGATTGTATCTGGTAACATATATATTCTTTGATAATAAATTTACTTTGAACCTGACACAAAAAATAAAAATAAAAACCACAAATAATGGAAATCTGAAGTTCAGCAACTTATAACCATATAACCACATAACAATTACAGCATGGAAAAAAGCCATCTCAGCCCTTCTAGTCCGTGCCAAATGCTTAATCTCACCTAGTCCCACTGACCTGCACTCAGCCCATAACCCTCCATTCCTTTCCTGTCCATATACCTATCCAATATTTTTTTTAAATGACAAAATTGAACCTGTCTCTACCACTTCTACTGAAAGCTCGTTCCACACAGCTACCACTCTCTGAGTAAAGAAGTTCCCCGTCGAGTTACCCTTAAACTTTTGCCCCCTAACTCTCAACTCATGTCCTCTTGTTTGAATCTCCCCTATTCTCAATGGAAAAAGCACATCAACTCGATCTATCTCCCTCATAATTTTAAATACCTCTATCAAGTCCCCCCTCAACCTTTTACGCTCCAAAGAATAAAGACCTAATTTGTTCAATCTTTCTCTGTAACTTAGGTGCTGAAACCCAGGTAACATTCTAGTAAATCTCCTCTGTACTCTCTCTAATTTGTTGACATCTTTCCTATAATTCAGTGACCAGAACTGCACACAATACTCCAAGTTTGGCCTCACCAATGCCTTGTACGATTTTAACATTACATCCCAACTCCTATACTCAATGGTCTGATTTATAAAGGCCAGCATACCAAAAGCTTTCTTCACCACCCTATCCACATGAGATTCCACCTTCAGAGAACTATACACCATTATTCCTAGATCACTCTGTTCTACTGCATTCTTCATGCCATACCATTTACCATGTATGTCCTATTTGGATTATTCCTACCAAAACGTAGCACCTCACACTTATCAGCATTAAACTCCATCTGCCATCCCTCAGCCCGCTCTTCTAACTGGCCTAAACCTCTCTGCAAGCTTTGAAAACCAACTTCATTATCCACAACACCACCTAGCTTAGTATCATCTGCATATTTACTAATCTAATTTACCATCCCATCATCCAGATCATTAATGTATATGACAAACAATATTGGACCCAGTACAGATCCCTGAGGCACACCACTAGTCACCGGCCTCCAACCTGACAAACAGTTATCCACCACTACTCTCTGGTATCTCCCATCCAGCCACTGTTGAATCCATTTTACTACTTCAATATTAATACCTAACGATTGAACCTTCCTAACTAACCTTCTGTGTGGAACCTTGTCAAAGGCCTTACTGAAGTCCATATAGACAACATCCATTGTTTTACCCTTGTCAACTTCCCTCGTAACCTCTTCAAAAATTCAATGATTTGTCAAACATGAACTTCCACACACAAATCCATGTTGACTGTTCCTAATCAGACCCTGTCTATCAAGATAATTATACATACCATCTCTAAGAATACTTTCCATTAATTTACCCACCACTGACGTCAAACTGAGAGGCCTATAATTGCTAGGTTTACTCTTACAACCCTTTTTAAACAATGGAACCATATGAGCAATACACCAGTCATCCGGCACTATCCCTGTCTCTCATGACATTTGAAATATTTCTGTCAGAGCCCCTGTTATTTCTACACTAACTTTTTCAAGGTTCTAGGGAATATCCTGTCAGGACTTTTATATTTTATCCACTTTTATATTCTTTAAAAGCACCAGTACTTCCTCTTCTTTAATCATCATAGTTTCCATAACTAGCCTACTTGTTTCCCCTACCTTACACAATTCAATATCCTTCTCCTTAGTGAATACCGAAGAAAAGAAATTGTTCAAAATCTCCCCCATCTCGTTTGGCTCCGCACATAGCTGTCCACTCTGATTCTCTAACAGACTAATTTTATCCCTCACTATCCTTTTGCTATTAATATAACTGTGGAAAACCTTTGGATTTATTTTCATTTTACTTGCCAATGCAACCTCATATCTTCTTTTAGCTTTTCTAATTTCTTTCTTAAGATTCTTTTTACATTCTTTATATTCCTCCAGCACCTCATTTACTCCATGCTGCCTATATTTATTGTAGATCTCCCTCTTTTTCAGAACCAATTTTTCAATATCCCTTGAAAATCATGGCTCTCTCAAACTTTTAACATTTCCTTTCAACCTAACAGGAACATAAAGATTCTGTACCCTCAAAATTTCACCTTTAAATGACCTCCATTTCTCTATTACATCCTTCCCATAAAACAAATTGTCCCAATCCACTCCTTCTAAATCCTTTCACATCTCCTCAAAGTTGGCCTTTCTCCAATCAAAAATCTCAACCCCGGGTCCAGTCCTATCCTTCTCCATAATTATATTGAAACTAATGGCATTGTGGTCACTGGACTCGAAGTGCTCCCCAACATGTACTTCTGTCACCTGACCTATCTCATTCCCTAACAAATATCTGCTATCGTCCTATAAATTTGCTCCTCCAATTCTCTCTCCCCATTAGGTGGTCTATAATACACCCCTATAAGTGTTACTACACCTTTCCCAGTCCTCAATTCCACCCAAATAGTCTCCCTAGACGAGCCCTCTAATCTATCCTGCCAAAGCACCACTGTAATATTTTCTCTGACAAGCAATGCAACACCTCCCCCTCTTGCCCCTCCGATTCTATCACACCTGAAGCAACGAAATCCAGGAATATTTAGTTGCCAATCGCACCCCTCCTGCAACCACATTTCGCTAATAGCTACAACATCATATTTCCAGGTATCAATCCATGTTCTAAGCTCGTCCACCTTTCTTACAATGCTCCTAGCATTAAAATAGATGCATTTAAGAAATTCTCCACCTCTTCCTCTCTGTTTATCCCTAAGGGTGCAAACAACTTTATTATCTTTTGGGAACATTTGACAAGTCAGATACCATATGGAGGGTAGCTACTCTTGGTGAGGTGTGTGATGGCTTATCTCCCTCACTGCTCTGCCTATGAGTTTGAGTGGACTCCCTCTCCCTTATGGAGAATTCCCTGTGGAGGACAGTACCAAAGTTCAGTGATTTAATGGACTTATAAACTGGACTGAACTCTTTCTCAATTTTTTGTCTTTTATATTCTATGTTTTTGCCCATCCTTTCTTGTTACCTTCTGAGCAATTTAATTTTAATGTTGGTGCCATTTGTAAGTTTTATCATATGGGGGGCTGGGGTTTGATGTTCTATCAGTTCACCAAATTGATTTTCAGGCATGGACGGGCGGGGTGGTTTGGTGATCTTGTTGCCGTTGTGATTTAAGTTTAGGGCAATTTTTCTTTGAACAACTTTGTTTCATGGCTGTCTGGAGACCATGAATCTCAGAGCTGTATACAGCAGACAGACTTTAATAGTAAGTGAACCTTTGGGTGTCTCAGGCAATGAAACTTGCAGAGACATTTACAGATGGGAACATAAACAGAAGTGGGAGGATTTTCAGCCCTTCACCTCCGTCCTGTCATTCTGTAAGATTATGTCTGATCATTTCCCTCAATGCCCCTTTCACAAACTGACTTCATATCCCTTGGCCTAACAATCTAATCTGAAGCTGAATCAGGTACAGTAGCACTGGTATATGTTGTGAAATTTGTTGTCGTGCATAGCAGTACATTGCAAAACATAATAAAAACTATAAATTACAATAAGAAATACTGTATATATTAAAATTAAGTTCATTAAGTAGTGTAAAAAGAGAACCAAAAAATAGTGAGGTAGTGTTCATGGGTTCATTGTCCATTCAGAAATGTGACGGTGGAGGGGAAGAAGCTGCTCCTGAAATGCTGAGTGTGCACCTTCAGGCTCCTGGACCTCCTCCTCGATGGTAGCAATGAAAGAGGTGAAGTCCTGGGTGATGGGGGTCCTGAATGACGATGTCACCCTTTTGGGGCATCACCTTCTGAAGAGGTAATCTAACAATCTACTGACGTTCATCACACTTTTACTCAGCAACTTGAGCTGCCATTGCCTTTTTGGGGAATCATTTCCAAACACTGAACACTTTATTCAAAAACCTTGTTACAGTATTGTTATTGAGAAGCCAACCATATATGATGAGATATTTCCCTGGCAACGTTCGGCTCTGGATGAATAAATGCAGACTGAAAATGAACCGAAGACCAGACAGACCCTCACCTGCTAAAGGAGAGATCAGTCCTTTTTAGACTAATTGCACTATACTTTGGGAACTGACCTTTGCAGTTAAGGTTCTAATAGCAGGTCTGCTGACAGTCCAGTAAACATACTGGGAGCTACAGAATCTACTAGCAGCCTTTTGGGACATAAACGTTCAGCTGTGATTGCATTAACAATGACAGATGGCAGCATATTGACTGTAATGCTAAAAAAAAAATTCTAAAGCCATTGCGAGTATTTCTTCAAATCAGAATACTATCTAATCAATAAATGACAAGAGCAATAATAATACAAACCATATTTGGCAGGAGAGTTTCATCATCAGTGGAATTCGGTGCCCAGCATCAGTTTTAAGGGAAGTAATTTATTTGCCAGAGTATCTGGTGGGTCGCCAATGAAACCAAGTTGAATAATGTGTTGCCTGACTACACTGAAAATGCTAATATCATAGATAGCACGATAGAGGTTTATAAGATTAGAAAAGGCATAGATAGAGTAAACACACAGTATCTGTTTCCCAGGGTTGAAATGTCTAACACCAGAGAGCATGCATTGAAGGTGAGAGGAAGTAATTTCAAAGGGGATGTGAGGGACAAGTTTTATTTACACAGAGAGTTGTGGGGGTGGGGGGGGGGCGCGTGGAATGCACTGCCTGGGGTGGTGGTAGAGAAAGGAACATTTAAAAGATGTTTAGATAGGCACACGAATGTGAGGAATCTGTGAGGCAGAAGGGGTGAGTTTAGAAGGCTTTTTGATTACTCATTTATTAGGTTCAGCACGGCATTGTGGGCTGAATGGCCTGTTCCTGTGCTGTACTGATCTGTGTTCTATGTCCTGTCAGAATTGCAGAATGTGATGCCTGACGACACTGAAAATGCTAAAATCTCGGCAAATCTTAACAGGAAGAAAATGATGCTTCAATAATGGCTTGAGAAATTGTTCTATTTTCAGAAATTATAAACTGCATGCCCATGAAACTTCCAATAGCCAAAGAATAATTCAGAATATTCTCTCACTGGTGTAAAATTGACTCTAATGAGCAGAGGGTGTGAATTACTGACTTTCATGACTTTTCCCCTCTTCCTAATTTTCTGGTGTTATGGATTTTATTTAGATTTAAACATGTAATCTTATTTCACTGTGCAATTGCATGTTATTAAAATATCTTATGCTACATTTATTTTGAAAATGAATCCATAAAATTATAAATCCAATTTGTATAAGAGCAATTTGTAAAGTGATTTGAAGCCCTGAGTTTTGCATGGATTTTATTTCTGTTACATGCTAGAATTGTTCTAGGTATATCTACAAATACAGTAAATTTTATTTTTGTTACATCTGAGTGTTATCATGGATTATTTTTCACAACTACACCAATTTTCACATGCACAAAATAATTCCAGCTCAACACAAATACATATAACAGAAACACAGAAATGCAGGGGAGATGTTTAGTAATTTTTTTTGCATCAGTATTCACTCGGGAGACGGACACAGAGTCAGTGGAAGTGAGGCAAAGCAGCATCAACTTCATGGACCCGGTACAGATTACAGAGGAGGAGATGTTTGCTACCCTGAGGCAAATCATAATTAATAAATCCTCAGACCCTGACTAGGTGTTCTCTCAGACCCTATGGTAGGCAAGTCCAGAAAGTGCTGGGTCCTAGCAGAGATATTTAAATCATCCTTAGCGACAGGAGAGGTACCAGAGGAATGGAGAATAACCAAAGTTCTGCTGATTAAAAAGGCTCTAAGCCTAAACCAGGAAATTGTAGGCCAGTGAGTCTGACATCAGTGTGGGAGGTATTCTAAGGGACCAAGTATTTGGATAGATTTGAAGTGATTAAGGATATTCAGCATGGCTTCGTGCATGGTAGGTCATGTCTGAATAATCTTATAGAGTTTTTTGAGGAAATTACCAGGAAAGTGGATGTTGTCAACTTGGACTTTAGCGAGGTATTTGCCAAGATCCCACATGGGAGATTGGTCAAGAATGTTCAGTTGTTCGGCATTCAAGATGAGGTAGTAAATTGGATTAGAAGTTGGCTTTACAGGGTAAGCGTGAGGTAGTAGATGGGTGGCTCTCTAACTGGAAGCCAGTGACTACTGGAAGCCAGTGACTACTGGAACGCCAGTGGGATCAGTGCTGGATCTGTCTATATCAATGATCTGGATGATAATCTGGTTAACTGGATCAGCAAATTTGTGGATAACACCAAGATTGGGGGTGTAGTGGACTGTGAGGAAGGCTATCATGGCTTGTGAGGGATCTGAATCAGCTGGAAAAATGAGCTGAAAATGGCAGACGGAATTTAATGCAGAAAAATGTGAGATTTTGCACTTTAGTGCAAACAACCACAGTAGGTCTTACACAGTGAATGGTAGGGCATTGAGGAGTGTGAATAGACAATAGGTGTAGAAGTAGACCATTCGGCCCCTCGAGTCTGCACCGCCATTCTGAGATCATGGCTGATCATTCACTATCAATACCCAGTCCCTGCCTTGTCCCCATATCCCTTGATTCCCCTATCCATCAGATATCTATCCAGCTCCTTCTTGAAAGCATCCAGAGAATTGGCCTCCACCGTCTTCCGAGGCAGTGCATTCCACACCTCCACAACCCTCTGGGAGAAGAAGCTCTTCCTCAACTCTGTGTGTACGTGTAGGTGTATGGAAGCACATAGATGTGAATGTATCTATCTTTGTGCACAATGTATATATAGAGTCCAGTAGGGCACTGAGGAGTGTGGTAGAACAAAGGGATCGGGTAATACAGGTCCATCATTCATTGAAAGTGGTGTCACAGATGGATAGGATCAAAAAGAAAGCTTTTGGAACATTGGCCTTCATAAATCAATTTATTGAGTCCAGGAAACTTGCACAAAATGCTGGTGGAACGCAGCAGCCAGGTAGCATCTATAGGAAGAAGCACTGTCGACATCTCAGCCTGAAACGTCAACAGCGCTTCTCCCTATAGAAGCTGCCTGGCCTGCTGCGTCCCACCAGCACTTTGTGTGTGTTGTCTGTCCCGACGAAGGGTCTCAGCCTGAAACGTCGACTGTACTTCTCCCTATAGACGCTGCCTGGCCTGCTGCGTCCCACCAGCATTTTGAGTGTGTTGCTTGAATTTCCAGCATCTGCAGATTTCCTCACGTTTGTATTGAGTACAAGAGTTGGGGTGTTGTGTTGAAGTTGTACAAGACATTGATGAGGCCTAATTTGGAGTATTATGTGCAGTTTTGATCACCTACTGACAGGAAAGATATAAACAAGGGTAATAGAGTACAAAGAAGATTTACAAGAATGTTGCCAGGGCTTGAGGACCTGAGTTAGATAGATTGGATATGTTGTGTTTGTATTCAATAAAATGTCGAAGATTGAGAGATTTGATTGAGGTATTCAAAATGCAAGCTGGCTTTTCCCACCGAGGTTGTGTGGGATAACAACCAGAAGTCATGGGTTAAGGGTGAAAGGTGAAAAGTTTAAGGGGAACATGAGGGGAAAGTTCTTTACCCAGAGGGTCATGAAAGTGTAGAGTGAGCTACCAGCACAAGTGGTGCATGCGAGCTCAATTTCAATGTTTAAGAGAAGTTTGAATAGGTACATGGATGTTAGAGCTATGGAGGGCTATGATCCGATGCAAGTTGATGGGAGTAGGTAGTTTAAATGGATTTGGCATGGACTAGATGGGCTGAAGGTGCTGTTTCTGTGCTGGACTTCGCTATGACTCTATATATACATTGTGCACAAAGATAGATACATTCACATCTATGTGCTTCCATACACCTACACGTACACACTGAGCACGAGAGACTCTGCAGATGCCGGAAATGCAAGCAACACAGACAAAACGCTGCAGGAACTCAGCAGGTCAGGCAATGGAAATGATTAAAAGTTGACATTTCGGCTGGAAAGCCTTCCTCAGGGCAAGTCTTATTTAACACTAGCCTAATCACAGGACAATTTACAAGGACAAATTAACCTACTACCTGCTATGTCTTTGGACGGAGGGGGGAAACTGGAGCACACACGGGGTTCACGTACTATCTCCCTACAGATTCAATGGCGAAACGCAGAATGCCCTGAGCTGTGACAATGCCGCACTAACAAACCACTCTGCTTTTGTGGCGGTTCCTCCCTTTCCTAAATGGTCTGTGGTGATGGCTTTTGCTTTACGTGACTAAATACTGGGTCTAGAATTCTATTTGTTTATAAACTCTGTTTCAGAATGATGTATCTGTAACAGAATCACCCCATATGTTAGCAGTTTGAGTTTCTAGGCATCATTTGGCGGAGATCTTCTTTGGAGTCTCAGTACTAAGTACCAAGGCTTTGATTCTTTACATACGGAACACGATTTGTTTCAGTATAACCTTGGATATTAGCCCAAGCCTTTAGTCATCTCACTGCTTGTAACCCCCGGATAATTGTCAGGAAATTGGAAGTAGAAATAGTAGTTATTGCAGGAAATGAGTGAATATTGCTGATGGACGTTATCAAAAGTCTGATGAGGGTTGAAAACTAAACATGTTTAAAGATGCATTTATCACCCAACCACAGTATTTGTGCAACATGAAAACATACAGAACTGATGTTAAGGATGAATTGTAAAATGATCTTCAAACTGAATCAGGAATGAATAAGGATAAGACCTTCAGACAGAGGAACAGAATTTGGCCATCCTGCTCCACCAATGCATCAGGGCTAATCTATTATCCCTCTCAATCCCTGTTACCTTTGACACCCTGACTAATCAAGAACCTCACTTTAAGTATACCCAATGGCTTGGCCTCCACTGATATATACGCCAATGTTTGCATTTTGTTTGCTTGCCTTATGAGAATAGGTTGAGTGAACTTGGCCTTTTCTCCTTGGAGCGACGGAGGATGAGAGGTGACCTGATAGAGGTGTATAATATGATGAGAGGCATTGATCGTGTGGATAGTCAGAGGCTTTTTCCCAGGGCTGAAATGGTTGCCGCAAGAGGACACAGGTTTAAGGTGCTGGAGAGTAGGTACAGAGGAGATGTCAGGGTTAATTTTTATACTCAGAGAGTGGTGAGTGCGTGGAATGGGCTGCCGGCAACAGTGGTGGTGGAGGCAGATACGATAGGGTCTTTTAAGAGACTCCTGGATGGCTACATGGAGCTTAGTAAAATAGAGGGCTGTGAGTAAGGCTAGTCTGTTCTAAGGTAGGGACATGTTCAGCACAGCTTTGTGGGCTGAAGGACCTCTATTGGGCTGTAGGTTTTCTATGTTTCTATGTTTCTAATCCTGCTAGCGA
Organism: Hypanus sabinus; assembly: GCF_030144855.1. Taxonomy (NCBI): domain Eukaryota; kingdom Metazoa; phylum Chordata; class Chondrichthyes; order Myliobatiformes; family Dasyatidae; genus Hypanus; species Hypanus sabinus. Next base: position 209,581,879 of record NC_082707.1, read on the forward strand.
TAATATGCTATTTCTCTGAAGATTTTATCACATTACCACCTGCCTAACCAGAGTTACCCTAAACCGGTTGCTTCTTTACTCCAATAAGTGAGAGTATTAAAATGTGTTTTCCTGTTCTTGATTATTCACAACAGAAACAAAATACAAAGAATAGCAGAAGATTTGAATGATCACAGTTTGACTTCTCTCTCTTTGAGCTGACATTTATTGTCAGTATGAATGCAGGTTTCCAACAACTATGGTATATTTTCTTTTCACTGTAGTATAATTACCAACCAAATCCTCCTCCGAGTGACAGTTTATGAACAGGTGTTTTATGAATAAGTCATTATAATGAAAGTGTATTACAAGATTAAATGTTATTTTCATCAACAAATTTTTAATTTGTTTTTGTACCCATGCTAAAGAGTAAACATCTCCTCGGTTGACATCTCGTGTACTGGTTTCACTGGCAGTACACCTGGAAAACAACAGATGGCGTTCTCCAGCTCCCCTGCGATGTTTTGACAGGAGAGTCACCTGGAGTCATCTTGCTTCACTTAATGTACCACTAAACAGGGAACTCATGAAAATCTTCAAAATCTATTGTCTCTCACAGTACGTGTGAAATATTGTTGAAAACCAATCACATCTTGGTGAATCCTACAGCACACACAAAATGCTGGTGGAACACAGCAGGCCAGGCAGCATCTATAGGGAGAAGCGCTGTTGACGTTTCGGGCCGAGACCCTTCGTCAGGACCAAATCCTACAATTGGCTTTAGGGTGTACCTCAGGGTGGTGAGTGAGTTCCTTTCAGAGCTGAATAATGAGACCATTGTGGATTCTGCAGGATCTGTTGCAGGCTGGCAGAATGGTTCCACCAGACAGGTGGCAGTGCTCTTTGGGAGATGCTGCTCTCTGGTTTGACCACTGGGGGGCAATGCTCTGCCTCATCCAGTTATTAGTTGATTATTTTCACTAGCTTATTACTTTAGTTATCTGTGCACCCATGCCTTGTTTTGTTGGCGTGTTAAAGTTCCCATGGTTTTGTTCGTCCTTGCTTGGTTTAGAGTTTACTTACCGTGTGCATCATAATTCTTGAGTCCTTGTCAGTGTTGACAACAAACCAATCCACAAGCAAAGATTCTTCATTCAATTCCATCCTCGTTTCTGATCTCCTCTGTACTTGGGTCCACCTGGTCTACGTCTCTTGGACCATACAACCATAAGACAGGGAGGGAGGAAAAAGAGGTAGGAGTGTGGCACTGTTGATCAGAGATAGTGTCACAGCTGCAGAAAAGGTGGACATCATGGAGGGATTGTCTACGGAGTCTCTGTGGGTGAAGCTTAGGAACAGGAAGGGGTTAATAACTTTACTGGGTGTTTTTTATTGGCTGCCCAATAGTAACAGGGATATCAAGGAGCAGATAGGGAAACAGATCCTGGAAAGGTGTAATAATAACAGAGTTGTCGTGATGGGAGATTTTAATTTCCCAAATATCAATTGACATCTCCCTAGAGCAAAGGGTTTAGATGGGGTGGAGTTTGTCAGGTGTGTTCAGGAAGATTTCTTGACACAATATGTAGATAAGCCTACAAGAGGAGGGGCAGTACTTGATCTGGTATTGGGAAATGAACCTGGTCAGGTGTCAGATCTCTCAGTGGGAGAGAATTTTGGAGATAGTGATCATAATTCTATCTTCTTTACAATAGCATTGGAGACAGATAGGAACAGACAAGTTAGAAAAGTGTTTAATTGGAGTAAGGGGAATTATGAGGCAGGAAATTGGAAGCTTAAATTGGAAACAGATGTTCTCAGGGAAAAGTATGGAAGAAGTATAGCAAATGTTCAGGGGATATTTGTGTGAAGTTCTGCATAGGTAAATTCCAATGAGACAGGGAAGTTATGGTAGGGTACAGGAACTGTGGTGTATAAAGGCTGTAAAGAAGAAAAGAAAAGCTTCCAAAATGTTCAGAGAGTTAGGTAATGTTAGAGATCTGGAAGATTATAAGGCTAACAGGAAGGAGCTTAAGAAGGAGACTAGGAGAGCCAGAAGGGGCCATGAGAAGAGCCTTGGCTGGCAGGATTAAAGAAAACCCCAAGGCATTCTACAAGAATGTGAACGTGTCTCACCCCCCCCCCCCATTACAGGAAGGATGTCGAGGCTGTGGAGGGGGGCTTCTGGAGTATTCCATACAGTTCCTGTCGTGTCTCACTCCCCCATTACAGGAAGGATGTCGAGGCTGTGGAGGGGGGCTTCTGGAGTATTCCATACAGTTCCTGTCGTGTCTCACTCCCCCATTACAGGAAGGATGTCGAGGCTGTGGAGGGGGGGCAGGACAGGTTACCAGGGTGCGCTCTGGATTAGAGGGCATGTGCTATCATGAGAGACTGGACAAACATGTGTTATTTTCTCCTGAGTGGCTGATGTTGCAGGGAGATCTGATGGAGGTTTATGGGATTATCAGAGGCGTAGACAGAGTAGACAGACAGTATATTTATGTTCATTTATTATCGAGATACAGGAAATCCCAGGGCTGAACTCACTAATACCACAGGGCATACAATTAAGGAAAGAGGGGGTCATTTTAAGGAGATGTGCGGAGCAAGTTATTGCAGAGCGGAGGGTGCCTGAAATATAGTGTAGAGGCTTCTAAGAATGTTTAGATAGGCACACGCATGTGAGGGAAATGGAAGGATAGGGACATTGTTCAGACAGAAGAGATTAGTTTAGTGATCCATTTCAATACTAATAATTTAATTCAGCACAACATTGTGGGAGAAAGGGCATCCTCCAGAACTGTTCTTTGTAAACACAATTTTATACCATATAGGATGTTCGTAGTCAAAACACCCGTCAGCTCATTGTCACATCTTCCTACTTTAATCAATCCAAGACCTCAGAGCTCACTCTGGGACCCAAGACCACAGTCACTGACAACTCACTCTGGGACTCAAGACCACAATCACTCAGACATCACTCTGGGACCAAAGATCACAATCACTCAGAGCTCACTCAGGGATCCAAGATCACCATCATTCAGAGATCACACTGGGACCCAAGATCACAATCACTCAGAGATCACTCAGGGACCAAAGATCACAATCACTCAGAGCTCACTCAGGGATCCAAGATCACCATCACTCAGAGATCACTCAAGGATCCAAGATCACAATCACTCAGAGATCACTCTGGGACACAAGATCACAATCACTCAGAGGTCACTCTGGGACCCAAGATCACAATCACTCAGAGCTCACTCTGGGACCCAAGATCACAATCACTCAGAGATCACTCAAGGATCCAAGATCACAATCACTCAGAGATCACTCTGGGACACAAGATCACAATCAATCAGAGCTCACTCAGGGATCCAAGATCACCATCACTCAGAGATCACTCTGGGACCCAAGATCACAATCACTCAGAGATCACTCAGGGACCAAAGATCACAATCACTCAGAGCTCACTCAGGGATCCAAGATCACCATCACTCAGAGATCACTCAAGGATCCAAGATCACAATCACTCAGAGATCACTCTGGGACACAAGATCACAATCACTCAGAGGTCACTCTGGGACCCAAGATCACAATCACTCAGAGCTCACTCTGGGACCCAAGATCACAATCACTCAGAGATCACTCAAGGATCCAAGATCACAATCACTCAGAGATCACTCTGGGACACAAGATCACAATCAATCAGAGCTCACTCAGGGATCCAAGATCACCATCACTCAGAGATCACTCTGGGACCCAAGATCACAATCACTCAGAGCTCACTCAGGGACCCAAGAACACCATCACTCAGAGCTCAGTCAGGGACCCAAGATCACAATCACTCAGAGATCACTCTGGGACACAAGATCACAATCACTCAGAGAGCACACTGGGACCCAAGATCACAATCACTCAGAGATCACTCAGGAACCCAAGATCACAATCACTCAGAGCTCATGCTGGGACCCAAGATCACAATCACACAGAGCTCACTCTTGGACCAAGATCACAATCACTCAGAGCTCACACTGGGACCCAAATCACAATCACTCAGAACTCACTCTGGGCCCCAAGATCACAGTCTCTTAGAGCTCACTCTGGGACCCAAGGTCACAATCAATCAGAGATCACTCTGGGACCCAAGATCACAATCACTCAAAGATCACTCTGGGAAACAAGATCACAATTATTCAGAGCTCATTCAGGGATCCAAGATCACAATCATGCAGAGATCACTCAGGGATCCAAGATCACAATCACTCAGAGATCACTCAGAGATCCAAGATCACAATCACTCAGAGATCACTCTGGGACCCAAGATCACCATCACACAGAGCTCACTCTGGGACCCAAGATCACAATCACTCAGAGATCCCTCCGGGACCCAAGATCACCATCACTCAGAGATCACTCTGGGACCTAAGATCACAATCACTCAGAGATCACTCAGGGATCCAAGATCACAATCACTCAGAGATCACTCAGGAATCCAAGATCACAATCACTCAGAGATCACTCTGGGACCCAAGATCACCATCACACAGAGCTCACTCTGGGACCCAAGATCACAATCACCCAGAGCTCACTCTGGGACCCAAGATCACAATCACACAGAGATCACTCTGGGACCCAAGATCACAATCACACAGAGATCACTCTGGGTCCCAAGATCACAATCACTCAGAGCTCACTCTGGGACCCAAGATCACAATCACTCAGAGATCCCTCTGGGACCCAAGATCACCATCACTCAGAGATCACTCTGGGACCCAAGATCACAATCACTCAGAGATCACTCAGGGATCCAAGATCACAATCACTCAGAGATCACTCAGGGATCCAAGATCACAATCACTAAGAGCTCACTCTGGGACCCAAGGTCACAATCAATCAGAGATCACTCTGGGACCCAAGATCACAATCATTCAGAGATCACTCTGAGAACCAAGATCACAATCACTCAGAGATCACTCTGGGACCCAAGATCACCATCACTCAGAGCAGACTCTGGGAAACAAGATCACAATTATTAAGAGCTCACTCAGGGATCCAAGATCACAATCACGCAGAGATCACTCAGGGATCCAAGATCAAAATCACTCAGAGATAACTCAGGGATCCAAGATCACAATCACTCAGAGATCACTCTGGGACCCAAGATCACCATCACACAGAGCTCACACTTGGACCCAAGTTCACAATCACTCAGAGCTCACTCAGGGACCCAAGATCACAATCACTCAGAGCACACTCAGGGACCGAAGATCACCATCACTCAGAGATCACTCTGGGACCCAAGATCTCAATCACTCAGGGCACACTCTGGGACCCAAGATCACCATCAATCTGAGATCACTCTGGGACCCAAGATCTCAATCACTCAGAGATCACACTGGGACCCAAGATCACAATCACTCAGAGCTCACTCAGGGATCCAAGATCACAATCACTCAGAGATCACTCTGGGACCCAAGATCACAATCACTCAGAGATCACTCAGGGACCCAAGATCACCATCACTCAGAGATCACTCTGGGTCCCAAGATCACAATCACTCAGACCTCACTCTGTGACCCAAGATCACAATCACTCAGGGATCAATCTGGGACCCAAGATCACAATCATTCAGAGATCACTCTGGGACCCAAGATCACCATCACACAGAGATCACTCTGGGACCCAAGATCACAATCATTCAGATATCACTCTGGGACCCAAGATCACCATCACACAGAGCTCACACTTGGACCCAAGATCACAATCACTCAGAGCTCACTCAGGGATCCAAGATCACAATCACACAGAGATCACTCTGGGATCCAAGATCACCATCACACAGAGCTCACACTTGGACCCAAGATCACAATCACTCAGATCTCACTCTGGGACCCAAGATCACAATCACTCAGAGATCACTCTGGGACCCAAGATCACAATCACTCAGAGCAGACTCTGGGAAACAAGATCACAATTATTCAGAGCTCACTCAGGGATCCAAGATCACAATCACTCAGAGCTCACTCTGGGACCCAAGATCACAATCACTCAGAGCTCACTCTGGGACCCAAGATCACAATCACTCAGGGATCAATCTGGGACCCAAGATCACAATCATTCAGAGATCACTCTGGGACCCAAGATCACAATCACACAGAGATCACACTGGGACCCAAGATCACCATCACACAGAGCTCACACTTGGACCCAATATCACAATCACTCAGAGCTCACACTTGGACCCAAGATCACAATCACTCAGAGCTCACACTTGGACCCAAGATCACAATCACACAGAGATCACTCTAGGACCCAAGAACACCATCACACAGAGCTCACACTTGGACCCAAGATCACAATCACTCAGAGATCACTCTGGGACCCAAGATCACAATCACTCAGAGCTCACTCTGGGACCCAAGATCACAATCACTCAGAGGTCACTCAGGGACCCAAGATCACAATCACTCAGAGCTCATGCTGGGACCCAAGATCACAATCACACAGAGCTCACTCTTGGACCAAGATCACAATCACTCAGAGCTCACACTGGGACCCAAATCACAATCACTCAGAACTCACTCTGGGCCCCAAGATCACAGTCTCTTAGAGCTCACTCTGGGACCCAAGGTCACAATCAATCAGAGATCACTCTGGGACCCAAGATCACAATCACTCAAAGATCACTCTGGGAAACAAGATCACAATTATTCAGAGCTCATTCAGGGATCCAAGATCACAATCATGCAGAGATCACTCAGGGATCCAAGATCACAATCACTCAGAGATCACTCAGAGATCCAAGATCACAATCACTCAGAGATCACTCTGGGACCCAAGATCACCATCACACAGAGCTCACTCTGGGACCCAAGATCACAATCACTCAGAGATCCCTCCGGGACCCAAGATCACCATCACTCAGAGATCACTCTGGGACCTAAGATCACAATCACTCAGAGATCACTCAGGGATCCAAGATCACAATCACTCAGAGATCACTCAGGAATCCAAGATCACAATCACCCAGAGCTCACTCTGGGACCCAAGATCACAATCACACAGAGATCACTCTGGGACCCAAGATCACAATCACACAGAGATCACTCTGGGTCCCAAGATCACAATCACTCAGAGCTCACTCTGGGACCCAAGATCACAATCACTCAGAGATCCCTCTGGGACCCAAGATCACCATCACTCAGAGATCACTCTGGGACCCAAGATCACAATCACTCAGAGATCACTCAGGGATCCAAGATCACAATCACTCAGAGATCACTCAGGGATCCAAGATCACAATCACTAAGAGCTCACTCTGGGACCCAAGGTCACAATCAATCAGAGATCACTCTGGGACCCAAGATCACAATCATTCAGAGATCACTCTGAGAACCAAGATCACAATCACTCAGAGATCACTCTGGGACCCAAGATCACCATCACTCAGAGCAGACTCTGGGAAACAAGATCACAATTATTAAGAGCTCACTCAGGGATCCAAGATCACAATCACGCAGAGATCACTCAGGGATCCAAGATCAAAATCACTCAGAGATAACTCAGGGATCCAAGATCACAATCACTCAGAGATCACTCTGGGACCCAAGATCATCATCACTCAGAGATCAATCTGGGACCCAAGATCACCATCACACAGAGCTCACACTTGGACCCAAGTTCACAATCACTCAGAGCTCACTCAGGGACCCAAGATCACAATCACTCAGAGCACACTCAGGGACCGAAGATCACCATCACTCAGAGATCACTCTGGGACCCAAGATCTCAATCACTCAGGGCACACTCTGGGACCCAAGATCACCATCAATCTGAGATCACTCTGGGACCCAAGATCTCAATCACTCAGTGCTCACTCAGGGATCCAAGTTCACCATCACTCAGAGCTCACTCTGGGACCCAAGATCACAATCACTCAGAGATCACACTGGGACCCAAGATCACAATCACTCAGAGCTCACTCAGGGATCCAAGATCACAATCACTCAGAGATCACTCTGGGACCCAAGATCACAATCACTCAGAGATCACTCAGGGACCCAAGATCACCATCACTCAGAGATCACTCTGGGTCCCAAGATCACAATCACTCAGACCTCACTCTGTGACCCAAGATCACAATCACTCAGGGATCAATCTGGGACCCAAGATCACAATCATTCAGAGATCACTCTGGGACCCAAGATCACCATCACACAGAGATCATTCTGGGACCCAAGATCACAATCATTCAGATATCACTCTGGGACCCAAGATCACCATCACACAGAGCTCACTCAGGGATCCAAGATCACAATCACACAGAGATCACACTTGGACCCAAGATCACAATCACTCAGATCTCACTCTGGGACCCAAGATCACAATCACTCAGAGATCACTCTGGGACCCAAGATCACAATCACTCAGAGCAGACTCTGGGAAACAAGATCACAATTATTCAGAGCTCACTCAGGGATCCAAGATCACAATCACTCAGAGCTCACTCTGGGACCCAAGATCACAATCACTCAGAGCTCACTCTGGGACCCAAGATCACAATCACTCAGGGATCAATCTGGGACCCAAGATCACAATCATTCAGAGATCACTCTGGGACCCAAGATCACAATCACACAGAGATCACACTGGGACCCAAGATCACCATCACACAGAGCTCACACTTGGACCCAATATCACAATCACTCAGAGCTCACACTTGGACCCAAGATCACAATCACTCAGAGCTCACACTTGGACCCAAGATCACAATCACACAGAGATCACTCTAGGACCCAAGAACACCATCACACAGAGCTCACACTTGGACCCAAGATCACAATCACTCAGAGATCACTCTGGGACCCAAGATCACAATCACTCAGTGCTCACTCTGGGACCCAAGATCACAATCACTCAGAGGTCACTCAGGGACCCAAGATCACAATCACTCAGAGCTCACTCAGGGATCCAAGATCACCATCACTCAGAGCTCACTCTGGGACCCAAGATCACAATCACTCAGAGCTCACTCAGAGACCCAAGATCACAATCACTCAGAGCTCACTCAGGGATCCAAGATCACCATCACTCAGAGATAACTCTGGGACCCAAGATCACAATCACTCAGAGATCACTCTGAGAACCAAGATCACAATCATTCAGAGATCACTCTGGAAACCAAGATCACCATCACTCAGAGGTCACTCTGAGACCGAAGACGACAATCACTCAGAGATCACACCGGGAACCAAGATCGCAATCACACAGAGATCAATCTGGGACCCAAGATCACCATCACACAGAGCTCACACTTGGACATAAGATCACGATCACTCATAGCTCACTCTGGGACCCAAGATCACCATCACTCAGAGATCACTCTGGGACCCAAGATCACAATCACTCAGAGATCACTCTGGGACCCAAGATCACCATCACTCAGAGATCACTCTGGGATCCAGGATCACAATCACTCAGAGATCACTCTGGGACCCAAGATCACAATCACACAGAGCTCACTCTGGGACCCAAGATCACAATCACCCAGAGGTCACTCTGGGACCCAAGATCACAATCACTCAGGGATCAATCTGGGACCCAAGATCACAATCATTCAGAGATCACTCTGGGACCCAAGATCACCATCACACAGAGATCACTCTGGGACCCAAGATCACAATCACTCAGAGATCACTCTGGGACCCGAGGTCTCCATCACACAGAGCTCACTCAGGGACAGAATATCACAATCACTCAGAGCTCACTCTGGGACCCAAGATCACCATCACTCAGAGATCACTCTGGGATCTAAGATCACAATCACTCAGAGATCACTCTGGGACCCAAGATCACAATCACTCAGAGATCACTCTGGGACCCAAGATCACAATCCCCCAGAGCTCACTCTGGGACCCAAGATCACAATCACTCAGCGATCAATCTGGGACCCAAGATCACAATCATTCAGAGATCACTCTGGGACCCAAGATCACCATCACACAGAGATCACTCTGGGACCAAAGATCACAATCACTCAGAGATCACTCTGGGACCCGAGGTCTCCATCACACAGAGCTCACTCAGGGACAGAAGATCACAATCACTCAGAGCTCACTCTGGGACACAAGATCACCATCACTCAGAGATCACTCTGGGATCTAAGATCACAATCACTCAGAGATCACTCTGGGACCCAAGATCACAATCACACAGAGCTCACTCTGGGACCCAAGATCACAATCACTCAGAGATCACTCTGGGACCCAAGATCACAATCACACAGAGATCACTCTGTGACCCAAGATCACAATCACCCAGAGCTCACTCTGGGACCCAAGATCACAATCACTCAGGGATCAATCTGGGACCCAAGATCACAATCATTCAGAGATCACTCTGGGACCCAAGATCACCATCACACAGAGATCACTCTGGGACCCAAGATCACCATCACACAGAGCTCACTCTGGGACCCAAGATCACAATCACTCAGAGGTCACTCAGGGACCCAAGATCACAATCACTCAGAGCTCATTCAGGGATCCAAGATCACCATCACTCAGAGCTCACTCTGGGACCCAAGATCACAATCACTCAGAGATCACACTGGGACCCAAATCACAATCACTCTGAGCTCACACTGGGCCCCAAGATCACAATCAGTCAGAGCTCACTCTGGGACCCAAGATCACAATCACTCAGAGGTCACTCTGGGACCCAAGATCACAATCACTCAGAGATCACTCTGGACCCAAGATCACAATCACTCAGACGTCACTCTGGGACCCAAGATCACAATCACTCAGAGGTCACTCTGGGACCCAAGATCACAATCACTCAGAGCTCACTCTGGGACCCAAGATCACAATCACTCAGAGATCACTCTGGGACCCAAGATCACAATCACTCAGAGATCACTCTGGGACCCAAGATCACAATCACTCAGAGGTCACTCTGGGACCAAAGATCACAATCACTCAGAGGTCACTCTGGGACCCAAGATCACAATCACTCAGAGATCACTCTGGGACCCAAGATCACAATCACTCAGAGATCACTCTGGGACCCAAGATCACAATCACTCAGAGGTCACTCTGAGAACCAAGATCACAATCATTCAGATATCACTCTGGGACCCAAGATCACAATCACTCAGAGATAACTCTGGGACCGAAGATCACAATCACTCAGAGATCAATCTGGGACCCAAGATCACCATCACACAGAGCTCACACTTGGACCCAAGATCACAATCACTCAGAGCTCACTCTGGGACCCAAGATCACAATCACACAGAGATCACTCTGGGACCCAAGATCACAATCGCTCTCAATCTGGGACCCAAGATCACAGTCTCTCAGTGCTCACTCTGGGACCCATGATCACCATCACTCAGAGATAACTCTGGGACCCAAGATCACAATCACTCAGAGATCACTTTGAGAACCAAGATCACAATCATTCAGAGATCACTCTGGAAACCAAGATCACCATCACTCAGAGATCACACTGAGACCGAAGACGACAATCACTCAGAGATCACACTAGGAACCAAGATCGCAATCACACAGAGCTCACACTTGGACATAAGATCACAATCACTCAAAGCTCACTCTGGGACCCAAGATCACAATCACTCAGAGATCACTCTGGGACACAAGATCACAATCACTCAGAGATCACTCTGTGATCCAAGATCACAATCACTCAGAGATCACTCTGGGACCCAAGATCACAATCACTCAGAGATCACTCTGGGATCCAAGATCACAATCACACAGAGATCCCTCTGGGACCCAAGATCACAATCACTCAGAGATCACTCTGGGATCCAAGATCACAATCACTCAGAGATCACTCTGGGACCCAAGATCACAATCACACAGAGCTCACTCTGGGACCCAAGATCACAATCACCCAGAGCTCACTCTGGGACCCAAGATCACAATCACTCAGGGATCAATCTGGGACCCAAGATCACAATCATTCAGAGATCACTCTGGGACCCAAGATCACCATCACTCAGAGCTCACTCTGGGACCCAAGATCACAATCACTCAGAGGTCGCTCAGGGACCCAAAATCACAATCACTCAGAGCTCACTCAGGGATCCAAGATCACCATCACTCAGAGATCACTCTGGGACCCAAGATCACAATCACTCAGAGCTCACTCTGGTACCCAAGATCACAATCACTCAGAGATCACACTGGGACACAAATCACAATCACTCTGAGCTCACACTGGGCCCCAAGATCACAATCACTCAGAGCTCACTCTGGGACCCAAGATCACAATCACTCAGAGGTCACTCTGGGACCCAAGATCACAATCACTCAGAGATCACTCTGGGACCAAAGATCACAATCACTCAGAGGTCACTCTGGGACCCAAGATCACAATCACTCAGAGGTCACTCTGGGACCCAAGATCACAATCACTCAGAGCTCTCTCTGGGACCCAAGATCACAATCACTCAGAGATCACTCATGGGACCCAAGATCACAATCACTCAGAGATCACTCTGGGACCCAAGATCACAATCACTCAGAGGTCACTCTGGGACCCAAGATCACAATCACTCAGAGGTCACTCTGGGACCCAAGATCACAATCACTCAGAGATCACTCTGGGACCCAAGATCACAATCACTCAGAGATCACTCTGGGACCCAAGATCACAATCACTCAGAGATCACTCTGAGAACCAAGATCACAATCATTCAGATATCACTCTGGGACCCAAGATCACAATCACTCAGAGATAACTCTGGGACCGAAGATCACAATCACTCAGAGATCAATCTGGGACCCAAGATCAACATCACCAGAGCTCACACTTGGACCCAAGATCACAATCACTCAGAGCTCACTCTGGGACCCAAGATCACAATCACACAGAGATCACCCAGGGACCCAAGATCACAATCACTCAGAGATCACTCTGGGACCCAAGATCACAATCACTCTCAATCTGGGACCCAAGATCACCATCACACAGAGCTCACACTTGGACCCAAGATCACAGTCTCTCAGTGCTCACTCTGGGACCCAAGATCACCATCACTCAGAGATAACTCTGGGACCCAAGATAACAATCACTCAGAGATCACTCTGAGAACCAAGATCACAATCATTCAGAGATCACTCTGGAAACCAAGATCACCATCACTCAGAGATCACTCTGAGACCGAAGACGACAATCACTCAGAGATCACTCTGGGACCCAAGATCACCATCACTCAGAGATCACACCGGGAACCAAGATCGCAATCACACAGAGCTCACACTTGGACATAAGATCACAATCACTCAAAGCTCACTCTGGGACCCAAGATCACAATCACTCAGAGATCACTCTGGGACCCAAGATCACAATCACTCAGAGATCACTCTGTGATCCAAGATCACAATCACTCAGAGATCACTCTGGGACCCAAGATCACAATCACTCAGAGATCACTCTGGGATCCAAGATCACAATCACTCAGAGATCACTCTGGGACCCAAGATCACCATCACTCAGAGATCACTCTGGGATCCAAGATCACAATCACTCAGAGATCACTCTGGGACCCAAGATCACAATCACTCAGAGCTCACTCTGGGACCCAAGATCACAATCACTCAGGGATCAATCTGGGACCCAAGATCACAATCACCAAGAGTTCAATCTGGGATCCAAGATCACAATCACTCAGGGATCAATCTGGGACCCAAGATCACAATCATTCAGAGATCACTCTGGGACCCAAGATCACCATCACACAGAGATCACTCTGGGACCCAAGATCACAGTCACTCAGAGATCACTCTGGGACCCGAGATCTCCATCACACAGAGCTCACTCAGGGACAGAAGATCACAATCACTCAGAGCTCACTCTGGGACCCAAAATCACCATCACTCAGAGATCACTCTGTGATCCAAGATCACAATCACTCAGAGATCACTATGGGACCCAAGATCACAATCACTCAGAGATCACTCTGCGACCCAAGATCAGCATCACACAGAGCTCACTCTGGGACCCAAGATCACAATCACTCAGGGATCAATCTGGGACCCAAGATCACAATCATTCAGAGATCACTCTGGGACCCAAGATCACCATCACACAGAGATCACTCTGGGACCCAAGATCACCATCACACAGAGCTCACAGTTGGACCCAAGATCACAATCAATCAGATTTCACTCTGGGACCGAAGATCACAATCACTCAGATTTCACTCTGGGACACAAGATCACCATCACTCAGAGCTCACTCAGGGACCCAAGATCAGAATCACTCAGAGATCACTCTGGGACCCAAGATCACCATCACTCAGAGCTCACTCTGGGACCCAAGATCACAATCACTCAGAGGTCACTCAGGGACCCAAGATCACAATCACTCAGAGCTCACTCAGGGATCCAAGATCACCATCACTCAGAGATCACTCTGCGACCCAAGATCACAGTCACTCTGAGCTCACTCTGGGACCCAAGATCACAATCACTCAGAGATCACACTGGGACCCAAATCACAATCACTCTGAGCTCACACTGGGCCCCAAGATCACAATCACTCAGAGCTCACACTGGGACCCAAGATCACAATCACTCAGAGGTCACTCTGGGACCCAAGATCACAATCACTCAGAGATCACTCTGGGACCCAAGTTCGCAATCACTCAGAGGTCACTCTGGGACCCAAGATCACAATCACTCAGAGGTCACTCTGGGACCCAAGATCACAATCACTCAGAGCTCACTCTGGGACCCAAGATCACAATCACTCAGAGATCACTCTGGGACCCAAGATCACAATCACTCAGAGATCACTCTGGGACCCAAGATCATCATCACACAGAGCTCACTCTGGGACCCAAGATCACCATCACTCAGAGCTCACACTTGGACATAAGATCACAATCACTCATAGCTCACTCTGGGACCCAAGATCACCATCACTCAGAGATCACTCTGGGACCCAAGATCACTATCACTCAGAGATCACTCTGGGATCCAAGATCACAATCACTCAGAGATCACTCTGGGACCCAAGATCACAATCACACAGAGCTCACTCTGGGACCCAAGATCACAATCACCCAGAGCTCACTCTGGGACCCAAGATCACAATCACTCAGGGATCAATCTGGGACCCAAGATCACAATAATTCAGAGATCACTCTGGGACCCAAGATCACCATCACACAGAGATCACTCTGGGACCCAAGATCACAAACACTCAGAGATCACTCTGGGACCCAAGATCACAATCCCCCAGAGCTCACTCTGGGACCCAAGATCACAATCACTCAGCGATCAATCTGGGACCCAAGATCACAATCATTCAGAGATCACTCTGGGACCCAAGATCACAATCACTCAGAGATCACTCTGGGACCCGAGATCTCCATCACACAGAGCTCACTGAGGGACAGAAGATCTCAATCACTCAGAGCTCACTCTGGGACCCAAAATCACCATCACTCAGTGATCACTCTGTGATCCAAGATCACAATCACTCAGAGATCACTATGGGACCCAAGATCACAATCACTCAGAGATCACTCTGCGACCCAAGATCAGCATCACACAGAGCTCACTCTGGGACACAAGATCACAATCACTCAGGGATCAATCTGGGACCCAAGATCACAATCATTCAGAGATCACTCTGGGACCCAAGGTCACCATCACACAGAGATCACTCTGGGACCCAAGATCACCATCACACAGAGCTCACACTTGGACCCAAGATCACAATCACTCAGATTTCACTCTGGGACCGAAGATCACAATCACACAGATTTCACTCTGGGACACAAGATCACCATCACTCAGAGCTCACTCAGGGACCCAAGATCAGAATCACTCAGAGATCACTATGGGACCCAAGATCACCATCATCAAAGCTCACTCTGGGACCCAAGATCACAATCACTCAGAGGTCACTCAGGGACCCAAGATCACAATCACTCAGAGCTCACTCAGGGATCCAAGATCACCATCACTCAGAGATCACTCTGGGACCCAAGATCACAATCACTCAGAGATCACACTGGGACCCAAATCACAATCACTCTGAGCTCACACTGGGCCCCAAGATCACAATCACTCAGAGCTCACACTGGGACCCAAGATCACAATCACTCAGAGGTCACTCTGGGACCCAAGATCACAATCACACAGAGATCACTCTGGGACCCAAGTTCGCAATCACTCAGAGGTCACTCTGGGACCCAAGATCACAATCACTCAGAGGTCACTCTGGGACCCAAGATCACAATCACTCAGAGCTCACTCTGGGACCCAAGATCACAATCACTCAGAGATCACTCTGGGACCCAAGATCACAATCACTCAGAGATCACTCTGGGACCCAAGATCATCATCACACAGAGCTCACTCTGGGACCCAAGATCACCATCACTCAGAGCTCACACTTGGACATAAGATCAGAATCACTCATAGCTCACTCTGGGACCCAAGATCACCATCACTCAGAGATCACTCTGGGACCCAAGATCACCATCACTCAGAGATCACTCTGGGATCCAAGATCACAATCACTCAGAGATCACTCTGGGACCCAAGATCACAATCACACAGAGCTCACTCTGGGACCCAAGATCACAATCACCCAGAGCTCACTCTGGGACCCAAGATCACAATCACTCAGGGATCAATCTGGGACCCAAGATCACAATAATTCAGAGATCACTCTGGGACCCAAGATCACCATCACACAGAGATCACTCTGGGACCCAAGATCACAATCACTCAGAGATCACTCTGGGACCCAAGATCACAATCCCCCAGAGCTCACTCTGGGACCCAAGATCAGAATCACTCAGAGATCACCCAGGGACCCAAGATCACAATCACTCAGAGCTCACGCAGGACCCAAGATCACAATCACTCAGAGATCACTCTGGGACCCAAGATCACAATCACTCAGGGATCAATTTGGGACCCAAGATCACAATCACTCAGAGCTCACTCTGGGACCCAAGATCACAATCACACAGAGATCACTCTGGGACCCAAGATCACAATCACTCAGCGATCAATCTGGGACCCAAGATCACAATCATTCAGAGATCACTCTGGGACCCAAGATCACAATCACTCAGAGATCACTCTGGGACCCGAGGTCTCCATCACACAGAGCTCACTCAGGGACAGAAGATCACAATCACTCAGTGCTCACTCTGGGACCCAAGATCAGAATCACTCAGAGATCACCCAGGGACCCAAGATCACAATCACTCAGAGCTCACGCAGGACCCAAGATCACAATCACTCAGAGATCACTCAGGGATCCAAGATCACCATCACTCAGAGATCACTCTGGGATCCAAGATCACAATCACTCAGGGATCAATTTGGGACCCAAGATCACAATCACTCAGAGCTCACTCTGGGACCCAAGATCACAATCACACAGAGATCACTCTGGGACCCAAGATCACAATCACTCTCAATCTGGGACCCACGATCACAATCACACAGAGATCACACTTGGACCCAAGATCACAATCACTCAGAGATCACTCTGAGAACCAAGATCACAATCATTCAGAGATCACTCTGGAAACCAAGATCACCATCACTCAGAGATCACTCTGAGACCGAAGACGACAATCACTCAGAGATCACACCGGGAACCAAGATCGCAATCACACAGAGCTCACACTTGGACATAAGATCACAATCACTCAAAGCTCACTCTGGGACCCAAGATCACCATCACTCAGAGATCACTCTGGGACCCAAGATCACAATCACACAGAGATCACTCTGGGACCCAAGATCACAATCACTCAGAGATCACTGTGTGATCCAAGATCACAATCACTCAGAGATCACTCTGGGACCCAAGATCACAATCACTCAGAGATCACTCTGGGATCCAAGATCACAATCACTCAGAGATCACTCTGGGACCCAAGATCACAATCACACAGAGCTCACTCTGGGACCCAAGATCTCAATCACCCAGAGCTCACTCTGGGACCCAAGATCACAATCACTCAGGGATCAATCTGGGACCCAAGATCACAATCATTCAGAGATCACTCTGCGACCCAAGATCACCATCACACAGAGATCACTCTGGGACCCAAGATCACAGTCACTCAGAGATCACTCTGGGACCCGAGGTCTCCATCACACAGAGCTCACTCAGGGACAGAAGATCACAATCACTCAGAGCTCACTCTGGGACCCAAGATCACCATCACTCAGAGATCACTCTGTGATCCAAGATCACAATCACTCAGAGATCACTATGGGACCCAAGATCACAATCACTCAGAGATCACTCTGGGACCCAAGATCAGCATCACACAGAGCTCACTCTGGGACCCAAGATCACAATCACCCAGAGCTCACCCTGGGACCCAAGATCACAATCACTCAGGGATCAATCTGGGACCCAAGATCACCATCACACAGAGATCACTCTGGGACCCAAGATCACCATCACACAGAGCTCACACTTGGACCCAAGATCACAATCACACAGATTTCACTCTGGGACCGAAGATCACAATCACTCAGATTTCACTCTGGGACACAAGATCACCATCACTCAGAGCTCACTCAGGGACCCAAGATCAGAATCACTCAGAGATCACTCTGGGACCCAAGATCACCATCACTCAGAGCTCACTCTGGGACCCAAGATCACAATCACTCAGAGGTCACTCAGGGACCCAAGATCACAATCACTCAGAGATCACTCTGGGACCCAAGATCACAATCACTCAGAGCTCACTCTGGGACCCAAGATCACAATCACTCAGAGATCACACTGGGACCCAAATCACAATCACTCTGAGCTCACACTGGGCCCCAAGATCACAATCACTCAGAGGTCACTCTGGGACCCAAGATCACAATCACTCAGAGATCACTCTGGGACCCAAGATCACAATCACTCAGAGGTCACTCTGGGAACCAAGATCACAATAACTCAGAGGTCACTCTGGGACCCAAGATCACAATCACTCAGAGCTCACTCTGGGACCCAAGATCACCATCAATCAGAGATCAAACTGGGACCCAAGATCACCATCACTCAGAGATCACTCTGGGACCCAAGATCACAATCACTCAGAGCACACTCTGGGACCCAAGATCATCATCACACAGAGATCACTCTGGGACCCAAGATCACAATCACTCAGAGATCAAACTGGGACCCAAGATCACCATCACTCAGAGATCACTCTGGGACCCAAGATCACCATCACTCAGAGATCAAACTGGGACCCAAGAACACCATCAATCAGAGCTCACTCAGGGACCCAAGATCACAATCATTCAGAGATCACACTGGAAACCAATTCACCATCACTCAGAGATCACTCTGGGACCCAAGATCACAATCACTCAGAGATCACTCTGAGACCGAAGATCACAATCACTCAGAGATCACTCAGGGAACAAAGATCGCAATCACTCAGAGATCACTCAGGGATCCAAGATCACAATCACAGAGAGATCACACTGGGAACAAAATCACAATCACTCTGAGCTCACACCGGGCCCCAAGATCACAGTCCCTCAGAGCTCACTCTGGGACCCAAGATCACCATCACTCAGAGATCACTCTGGGACCCAAGATCACCATCACTCAGAGATCAAACTGGGACCCAAGAACACCATCAATCAGAGCTCACTCAGGGACCCAAGATCACAATCATTCAGAGATCACACTGGAAACCAATTCACCATCACTCAGAGATCACTCTGGGACCCAAGATCACAATCACTCAGAGATCACTCTGAGACCGAAGATCACAATCACTCAGAGATCACTCAGGGAACAAAGATCGCAATCACTCAGAGATCACTCAGGGATCCAAGATCACAATCACAGAGAGATCACACTGGGAACAAAATCACAATCACTCTGAGCTCGCACCGGGCCCCAAGATCACAGTCCCTCAGAGCTCACTCTGGGACCCGAGATCTCCATCACACAGAGCTCACTCAGGGACAGAAGATCACAATCACTCAGAGCTCACTCTGGGACCCAAAATCACCATCACTCAGTGATCACTCTGTGATCCAAGATCACAATCACTCAGAGATCACTATGGGACCCAAGATCACAATCACTCAGAGATCACTCTGCGACCCAAGATCAGCATCACACAGAGCTCACTCTGGGACACAAGATCACAATCACTCAGGGATCAATCTGGGACCCAAGATCACAATCATTCAGAGATCACTCTGGGACCCAAGATCACCATCACACAGAGATCACTCTGGGACCCAAGATCACCATCACACAGAGCTCACACTTGGACCCAAGATCACAATCACTCAGATTTCACTCTGGGACCGAAGATCACAATCACACAGATTTCACTCTGGGACACAAGATCACCATCACTCAGAGCTCACTCAGGGACCCAAGATCAGAATCACTCAGAGATCACTCTGGGACCCAAGATCACCATCATCAAAGCTCACTCTGGGACCCAAGATCACAATCACTCAGAGGTCACTCAAGGACCCAAGATCACAATCACTCAGAGCTCAGTCAGGGATCCAAGATCACCATCACTCAGAGATCACTCTGCGACCCAAGATCACAGTCACTCAGAGCTCACTCTGGGACCCAAGATCACAATCACTCAGAGATCACACTGGGACCCAAATCACAATCACTCTGAGCTCACACTGGGCCCCAAGATCACAATCACTCAGAGCTCACACTGGGACCCAAGATCACAATCACTCAGAGGTCACTCTGGGACCCAAGATCACAATCACACAGAGATCACTCTGGGACCCAAGATCACAATCACCCAGAGCTCACTCTGGGACCCAAGATCACAATCACTCAGGGATCAATCTGGGACCCAAGATCACAATAATTCAGAGATCACTCTGGGACCCAAGATCACCATCACACAGAGATCACTCTGGGACCCAAGATCACAATCACTCAGAGATCACTCTGGGACCCAAGATCACAATCCCCCAGAGCTCACTCTGGGACCCAAGATCAGAATCACTCAGAGATCACCCAGGGACCCAAGATCACAATCACTCAGAGCTCACGCAGGACCCAAGATCACAATCACTCAGAGATCACTCTGGGACCCAAGATCACAATCACTCAGGGATCAATTTGGGACCCAAGATCACAATCACTCAGAGCTCACTCTGGGACCCAAGATCACAATCACACAGAGATCACTCTGGGACCCAAGATCACAATCACTCAGCGATCAATCTGGGACCCAAGATCACAATCATTCAGAGATCACTCTGGGACCCAAGATCTCAATCACTCAGAGATCACTCTGGGACCCGAGGTCTCCATCACACAGAGCTCACTCAGGGACAGAAGATCACAATCACTCAGTGCTCACTCTGGGACCCAAGATCAGAATCACTCAGAGATCACCTAGGGACCCAAGATCACAATCACTCAGAGCTCACGCAGGACCCAAGATCACAATCACTCAGAGATCACTCTGGGACACAAGATCACAATCACTCAGGGATCAATTTGGGACCCAAGATCACAATCACTCAGAGCTCACTCTGGGACCCAAGATCACAATCACACAGAGATCACTCTGGGACCCAAGATCACAATCACTCTCAATCTGGGACCCACGATCACAATCACACAGAGATCACACTTGGACCCAAGATCACAATCACTCAGAGATCACTCTGAGAACCAAGATCACAATCATTCAGAGATCACTCTGGAAACCAAGATCACCATCACTCAGAGATCACTCTGAGACCGAAGACGACAATCACTCAGAGATCACACCGGGAACCAAGATCGCAATCACACAGAGCTCACACTTGGACATAAGATCACAATCACTCAAAGCTCACTCTGGGACCCAAGATCACCATCACTCAGAGATCACTCTGGGACCCAAGATCACAATCACACAGAGATCACTCTGGGACCCAAGATCACAATGACTCAGAGATCACTCTGTGATCCAAGATCACAATCACTCAGAGATCACTCTGGGACCCAAGATCACAATCACTCAGAGATCACTCTGGGATCCAAGATCACAATCACTCAGAGATCACTCTGGGACCCAAGATCACCATCACACAGAGCTCACTCTGGGACCCAAGATCACAATCACTCAGGGATCAATCTGGGACCCAAGATCACAATCATTCAGAGATCACTCTGCGACCCAAGATCACCATCACACAGAGATCACTCTGGGACCCAAGATCACAGTCACTCAGAGATCACTCTGGGACCCGAGGTCTCCATCACACAGAGCTCACTCAGGGACAGAAGATCACAATCACTCAGAGCTCACTCTGGGACCCAAGATCACCATCACTCAGAGATCACTCTGTGATCCAAGATCACAATCACTCAGAGATCACTATGGGACCCAAGATCACAATCACTCAGAGATCACTCTGGGACCCAAGATCAGCATCACTCAGATTTCACTCTGGGACACAAGATCACCATCACTCAGAGCTCACTCAGGGACCCAAGATCAGAATCACTCAGAGATCACTCTGGGACCCAAGATCACAATCACTCAGAGATCACTCTGGGACCCAAGATCACCATCACACAGAGCTCACACTTGGACCCAAGATCACAATCACTCATATTTCACTCTGGGACCGAAGATCACAATCACTCAGATTTCACTCTGGGACACAAGATCACCATCACTCAGAGCTCACTCAGGGACCCAAGATCAGAATCACTCAGAGATCACTCTGGGACCCAAGATCACAATCACTCAGAGATCACTCTGGGACCCAAGATCACAATCACTCAGAGCTCACTCTGGGACCCAAGATCACAATCACTCAGAGATCACACTGGGACCCAAATCACAATCACTCTGAGCTCACACTGGGCCCCAAGATCACAATCACTCAGAGGTCACTCTGGGACCCAAGATCACAATCACTCAGAGATCACTCTGGGACCCAAGATCACAATCACTCAGAGGTCACTCTGGGACCCAAGATCACAATCACTCAGAGGTCACTCTGGGACCCAAGATCACAATCACTCAGAGCTCACTCTGGGACCCAAGATCACCATCACTCAGAGCTCACTCTGGGACCCAAGATCACCATCAATCAGAGATCAAACTGGGACCCAAGATCACCATCACTCAGAGATCACTCTGGGACCCAAGATCACAATCACTCAGAGATCACTCTGGGACCCAAGATCACCATCACTCAGAGATCACTCTGGGACCCAAGATCACAATCACTCAGAGCACACTCTGGGACCCAAGATCATCATCACACAGAGATCACTCTGAGACCCAAGATCACAATCACTCAGAGATCAAACTGGGACCCAAGATCACCATCACTCAGAGATCACTCTGGGACCCAAGATCACCATCACTCAGAGATCAAACTGGGACCCAAGAACACCATCAATCAGAGCTCACTCAGGGACCCAAGATCACAATCATTCAGAGATCACACTGGAAACCAATTCACCATCACTCAGAGATCACTCTGGGACCCAAGATCACAATCACTCAGAGATCACTCTGAGACCGAAGATCACAATCACTCAGAGATCACTCAGGGAACAAAGATCGCAATCACTCAGAGATCACTCAGGGATCCAAGATCACAATCACAGAGAGATCACACTGGGAACAAAATCACAATCACTCTGAGCTCACACCGGGCCCCAAGATCACAGTCCCTCAGAGCTCACTCTGGGACCCAAGATCACCATCACACAGAGATCACTCAGACCCAAGATTACAATCACTCAGAGATCACTCTGGGACCCAAGATCACAATCACTCAGAGCTCACTCTGAGACCCAAGATCACAATCACTCAGAGATCACTCAGGGATCCAAGATCACAATCACTCAGAGATCACTCAAGGATCCAAGATCACCATCACTCAGAGATCAATCTGGGACCCAAGATCACAATCACTCAGAGATCACTCTGGGACACAAGATCACCATCACTCAGAGATCACTCAGGGACCCAAGATCACAATCACTCAGAGATCACTCAGGGACCCAAGATTACAATCACTCAGAGCTCACTCAGGGACCCAAGATCACAATCACTCAGAGCTCACTCAGGGACCCAAGTTCACAATCACTCAGAGCTCACTCAGGGACCCAAGATCACAATCACTCAGAGCACACTCAGGGACCCAAGATCACCATCACTCAGAGATCACTATGGGACACAAGATCACCATCACTCAGAGATCACTCTGGGACCCAAGATCACCATCACTCAGAGCACATTCTGGGACCCAAGATCTCAATCACTCAGAGATCACTCTGTGACCCAAGATCACAATCACTCAGAGATCACTCTGGGACCCAAGATCACCATCACTCAGAGATCACTCTGGGACCCAAGATCACCATCACTCAGAGATCACTCTGGGACCCAAGCTCAGAATCACTCAGAGCTCAGTCTGTGACCCAAGATCACAATCACTCAGGGATCAATCTGGAACCCAAGATCACAATCACTCAGAGCTCACTCAGGGATCCAAGATCACAATCACACAGAGATCACTCTAGGACCCAAGATCACCATCACACAGAGCTCACACTTGGACCCAAGATCACAATCACTCAGAGATCACTCTGGGACCCGAGATCACCATCACACAGAGCTCACTCTGGGACCCAAGATCACCATCACTCAGAGATCACTCTGGGACACAAGATCAGAATCACTCAGAGATCACTCAGGGACCCAAGATCACAATCACTCAGAGCTAACGCAGTACCAAAGATCACAATCACTCTGAGCTCACTCTGGGACCGAAGATCACAATCATTCGGAGCTCACTCAGGGACCCAAGATCACCATCACTCAGAGCTCACTCTGGGACCCTAGATCACAATCACTCAGAGGTCACTCAGGGACCCAAGATCACAATCACTCAGAGCTCACTCAGGGATCCAAGATCACCATCACTCAGAGATCACTCTGGGACCCAAGATCACAATCACTCAGAGATCACACTGGGACCAAAATCACAATCACTCTGAGCTCACACTGGGCCTCAAGATCACAGTCTCTCAGAGCTCACTCAGGGACCCATGATCACAATCACTCAGAGCTCACTCTGGGACCCAAGATCACAATCACTCAGAGCTCACACTGGGACCCAAATCACAATCACTCTGAGCTCACACTGGGACCCAAATCACAATCACTCTGAACTCACACTGGGCCCCAAGATCACAGTCTCTCAGAGCTCAATCTGGGACCCATGATCACAATCATTCAGAGCTCACTCTGGGACCCAAGATCACAATCACTCAGAGATAACTCTGGGACCCAAGATCACAATCACTCAGAGCTCAGTCAGGGATCCAAGATCACCATCACTCAGAGCTCATTCAGGGATCCAAGATCACAATGACTCAGAGATCACTCTGGGACCCGAGATCACAATCACTCAGAGATGTCTCTGGGACCCAAGATCACCATAAGACAGTGCTCACACTTGGACCCAAGATCACATTCACACAGAGATCACTCACAGATCCAAGATCACAATCACTCAGAGATCACTCAGGGATCCAAGATCACAATCACTCAGAGATCACTCAGGGATCCAAGATCACAATCACTCAGAGATCACTCTGGGACCCAAGATCACAATCTCTCAGAGATCACTCTGGGACCCAAGATCACCATCACACAGAGCACACTCCGGGACCCAAGATCACATTCACTCAGAGATCACACAGGGATCCAAGATCACAATCACTCAGAGATCACTCTGGGTCCCAAGATCACAATCACTCAGAGCATACTCCGGGATCCAAGATCACAATCACTCAGAGCTCACTCTGTGACCCAAGATCACGATCACTCAGAGATCACTCTGGGACCCAAGATCACAATCACTCAGAGGTCACTCTGGGACCCAAGATCACAATCACTCAGAGGTCACTCTGGGACCCAAGATCACAATCACTCAGAGCTCACTCTGGGACCCAAGATCACCATCACTCAGAGCTCACTCTGGGACCCAAGATCACCATCAATCAGAGATCAAACTGGGACCCAAGATCACCATCACTCAGAGATCACTCTGGGACCCAAGATCACAATCACTCAGAGATCACTCTGGGACCCAAGATCACCATCACTCAGAGATCACTCTGGGACCCAAGATCACAATCACTCAGAGCACACTCTGGGACCCAAGATCATCATCACACAGAGATCACTCTGAGACCCAAGATCACAATCACTCAGAGATCAAACTGGGACCCAAGATCACCATCACTCAGAGATCACTCTGGGACCCAAGATCACCATCACTCAGAGATCAAACTGGGACCCAAGAACACCATCAATCAGAGCTCACTCAGGGACCCAAGATCACAATCATTCAGAGATCACACTGGAAACCAATTCACCATCACTCAGAGATCACTCTGGGACCCAAGATCACAATCACTCAGAGATCACTCTGAGACCGAAGATCACAATCACTCAGAGATCACTCAGGGAACAAAGATCGCAATCACTCAGAGATCACTCAGGGATCCAAGATCACAATCACAGAGAGATCACACTGGGAACAAAATCACAATCACTCTGAGCTCACACCGGGCCCCAAGATCACAGTCCCTCAGAGCTCACTCTGGGACCCAAGATCACCATCACACAGAGATCACTCAGACCCAAGATTACAATCACTCAGAGATCACTCTGGGACCCAAGATCACAATCACTCAGAGCTCACTCTGAGACCCAAGATCACAATCACTCAGAGATCACTCAGGGATCCAAGATCACAATCACTCAGAGATCACTCAGGGATCCAAGATCACAATCACAGAGAGATCACACTGGGAACAAAATCACAATCACTCTGAGCTCACACCGGGCCCCAAGATCACAGTCCCTCAGAGCTCACTCTGGGACCCAAGATCACCATCACACAGAGATCACTCAGACCCAAGATTACAATCACTCAGAGATCACTCTGGGACCCAAGATCACAATCACTCAGAGCTCACTCTGAGACCCAAGATCACAATCACTCAGAGATCACTCAGGGATCCAAGATCACAATCACTCAGAGATCACTCAAGGATCCAAGATCACCATCACTCAGAGATCAATCTGGGACCCAAGATCACAATCACTCAGAGATCACTCTGGGACACAAGATCACCATCACTCAGAGATCACTCTGGGACCCAAGATCACAATCACTCAGAGATCACTCAGGGACCCAAGATTACAATCACTCAGAGCTCACTCAGGGACCCAAGATCACAATCACTCAGAGCTCACTCAGGGACCCAAGTTCACAATCACTCAGAGCTCACTCAGGGACCCAAGATCACAATCACTCAGAGCACACTCAGGGACCCAAGATCACCATCACTCAGAGATCACTATGGGACACAAGATCACCATCACTCAGAGATCACTCTGGGACCCAAGATCACCATCACTCAGAGCACATTCTGGGACCCAAGATCTCAATCACTCAGAGATCACTCTGTGACCCAAGATCACAATCACTCAGAGATCACTCTGGGACCCAAGATCACCATCACTCAGAGATCACTCTGGGACCCAAGATCACCATCACTCAGAGATCACTCTGGGACCCAAGCTCAGAATCACTCAGAGCTCAGTCTGTGACCCAAGATCACAATCACTCAGGGATCAATCTGGAACCCAAGATCACAATCACTCAGAGCTCACTCAGGGATCCAAGATCACAATCACACAGAGATCACTCTAGGACCCAAGATCACCATCACACAGAGCTCACTCTTGGACCCAAGATCACAATCACACAGCGATCACTCTGGGACCGAAGATCACCATCACACAGAGCTCACACTTGGACCCAAGATCACAATCACTCAGAGATCACTCTGGGACCCGAGATCACCATCACACAGAGCTCACTCTGGGACCCAAGATCACCATCACTCAGAGATCACTCTGGGACACAAGATCAGAATCACTCAGAGATCACTCAGGGACCCAAGATCACAATCACTCAGAGCTAACGCAGTACCAAAGATCACAATCACTCTGAGCTCACTCTGGGACCGAAGATCACAATCATTCGGAGCTCACTCAGGGACCCAAGATCACCATCACTCAGAGCTCACTCTGGGACCCTAGATCACAATCACTCAGAGGTCACTCAGGGACCCAAGATCACAATCACTCAGAGCTCACTCAGGGATCCAAGATCACCATCACTCAGAGATCACTCTGGGACCCAAGATCACAATCACTCAGAGATCACACTGGGACCAAAATCACAATCACTCTGAGCTCACACTGGGCCTCAAGATCACAGTCTCTCAGAGCTCACTCAGGGACCCATGATCACAATCACTCAGAGCTCACTCTGGGACCCAAGATCACAATCACTCAGAGCTCACACTGGGACCCAAATCACAATCACTCTGAGCTCACACTGGGACCCAAATCACAATCACTCTGAACTCACACTGGGCCCCAAGATCACAGTCTCTCAGAGCTCAATCTGGGACCCATGATCACAATCATTCAGAGCTCACTCTGGGACCCAAGATCACAATCACTCAGAGATAACTCTGGGACCCAAGATCACAATCACTCAGAGCTCAGTCAGGGATCCAAGATCACCATCACTCAGAGCTCATTCAGGGATCCAAGATCACAATGACTCAGAGATCACTCTGGGACCCGAGATCACAATCACTCAGAGATGTCTCTGGGACCCAAGATCACCATAAGACAGTGCTCACACTTGGACCCAAGATCACATTCACACAGAGATCACTCACAGATCCAAGATCACAATCACTCAGAGATCACTCAGGGATCCAAGATCACAATCACTCAGAGATCACTCAGGGATCCAAGATCACAATCACTCAGAGATCACTCTGGGACCCAAGATCACAATCTCTCAGAGATCACTCTGGGACCCAAGATCACCATCACACAGAGCTCACTCCGGGACCCAAGATCACATTCACTCAGAGATCACTCAGGGATCCAAGATCACAATCACTCAGAGATCACTCTGGGTCCCAAGATCACAATCACTCAGAGCATACTCCGGGATCCAAGATCACAATCACTCAGAGCTCACTCTGTGACCCAAGATCACGATCACTCAGAGATCACTCTGGGACCCAAGATCACAATCACTCAGAGATCACTCTGGGACCCAAGATCACAATCACTCAGAGATCACTCTGGGACCCAAGATCACAATCACTCAGAGCTCACTCTGTGACCCAAGATCACAATCACTCAGAGATCACTCTGGGACCCAAGATCACAATCACTCAGAGATCACTCTGGGACCCAACATCACAATCACTCAGAGATCACACTTGGACCCAAGATCACAATCACTCAGAGCTCACTCAGGTACAGATGATCACAATCACTCAGAGCTCACTCTGGGTCCCAAGATCACAATCACTCAGACCTCACTCTGGGACCCAGGATCAGAATCAGTCAGAGATCACTCTGGGACCCACGATCACAATCACTCAGAGCTCACTCTGGGACCCAAGATCAGAATCACTCAGAGATCACTCAGGGACCCAAGATCACAATCACTCAGAGCTCACTCTGGGACCCAAGATCTCAATCACTCAGAGATCACTCTGGGTCCCCAGGTCTCCATTACACAGAGCTCACACTGGGACCCAAGATCACAATCACAGAGCTCACTCTGGGACCCAATATCACCATCACTCAGAGATCACTCTGGGACCCAAGATCACAATCACTCAGAGCTCACTCTGAGACCCAATATCACAATCACTCAGAGATCACTCTGAGACCCAAGATCACAATCACTCAGAGATCACTCTGGGACCCAAGATCACAATCACTCAGAGCTCACTCTGAGACCCAATATCACAATCACTCAGAGATCACTCTGAGGGCCAAGATCACAATCACTCAGAGATCACTCTGGGACCCAAGATCACAATCACTCAGAGATCACTCAGGGATCCAAGAACACAATCACTCAGAGCTCACTCAGGGACCCAAGATCGCAATCACTCAGAGATCACTCAGGGACCCAAGATCACAATCACTCAGTGGTCACTCAGGGACCCAAGATCACAATCACTCAGAGCTCACTCAGGGATCCAAGATCACAATCACTCAGAGATCACTCTGGGACAAAAGATCACCATCACACAGAGCTCACACTTGGACCCAAGATCACAATCACTCAGGGATCACTCTGGGACCCAAGATCACAATCACTCAGAGATCACTCAGGGACCTTAGATCACAATCACTCAGAGATCACTCTGGGACCCAAGATCACCATCAGACAGAGCTTACTCCGGGACCCAAGATCACAATCACTCAGAGATCCAAGATCACAATCACTCAGAGATCACTCTGGGTCCCAAGATCACAATCACTCAAGAGATCACTCTGGGACCCAAGATCACCATCCCTCAGAGATCACTCCGGGATCCAAGATCACAATCACTCAGAGCTCACTCTGGGACCCAAGATCACAATCACTCAGAGCTCACTCTGGGACCCAAGATCACAATCACTCAGAGCTCATTCAGGGATCCAAGATCACAATGACTCAGAGATCACTCTGGGACCCGAGATCACAATCTCTAGAGATCACTCTGGGACCCAAGATCACCATCACTCAGAGCTCACTCTGGGACCCAATATCACCATCACTCAGAGATCAATCTGGGACCCAAGATCACCATCACACAGAGCTCACACTTGGACCCAAGATCACAATCACTCAGCGATCACTCAGGGACCTTAGATCACAATCACTCAGAGATGTCTCTGCGACCCAAGATCACCATCAGACAGTGCTCACACTTGGTCCCAAGATCACAATCTCTCAGAGATCACTCCGGGACCCAAGTTCACAATCACACAGAGCTCACTGTTGGACCCAAGATCACAATCACTCAGAGATCACTCAGAGATCCAAGATCACAATCACTCAGAGATCACTCTGGGTCCCAAGATCACAATCACTCAAGAGATCACTCTGGGACCCAAGATCACCATCACTCAGAGATCACTCAGGGATCCAAGATCACAATCACTCTGAGATCACTCTGGGACCCAAGATCACCATCACTCAGAGAATACTCCGGGATCCAAGATCACAATCACTCAGAGCTCACTCAGGGACCCAAGATCGCAATCACTCAGAGATCACTCAGGTACAGATGATCACAATCACTCAGAGCTCACTCTGGGTCCCAAGATCACAATCACTCAGACCTCACACTGGGACCCAAGATCACAATCACTCAGAGATCACTCTGAGACCCAAGATCACAATCACTCAGAGATCACTCTGGGACCCAAGATCACAATCACTCAGAGCTCACTCTGAGACCCAATATCACAATCACTCAGAGATCACTCTGGGACCCAAGATCACCATCAATCAGAGATCAAACTGGGACCCAAGATCACCATCACTCAGAGATCACTCTGGGACCCAAGATCACAATCACTCAGAGCACACTCTGGGACCCAAGATCATCATCACACAGAGATCACTCTGAGACCCAAGATCACAATCACTCAGATATCAAACTGGGACCCAAGATCACCATCACTCAGAGATCACTCTGGGACCCAAGATCACCATCACTCAGAGATCAAACTGGGACCCAAGAACACCATCAATCAGAGCTCACTCAGGGACCCAAGATCACAATCATTCAGAGATCACACTGGAAACCAATTCACCATCACTCAGAGATCACTCTGGGACCCAATATCACAATCACTCAGAGATCACTCTGAGGGCCAAGATCACAATCACTCAGAGATCACTCTGGGACCCAAGATCACAATCACTCAGAGATCACTCAGGGATCCAAGAACACAATCACTCAGAGCTCACTCAGGGACCCAAGATCGCAATCACTCAGAGATCACTCAGGGACCCAAGATCACAATCACTCAGTGGTCACTCAGGGACCCAAGATCGCAATCACTCAGAGCTCACTCAGGGATCCAAGATCACAATCACTCAGAGATCACTCTGGGACAAAAGATCACCATCACACAGAGCTCACACTTGGACCCAAGATCACAATCACTCAGGGATCACTCTGGGACCCAAGATCACAATCACTCAGAGATCACTCAGGGACCTTAGATCACAATCACTCAGAGATCACTCTGGGACCCAAGATCACCATCAGACAGAGCTTACTCCGGGACCCAAGATCACAATCACTCAGAGATCCAAGATCACAATCACTCAGAGATCACTCTGGGTCCCAAGATCACAATCACTCAAGAGATCACTCTGGGACCCAAGATCACCATCCCTCAGAGATCACTCCGGGATCCAAGATCACAATCACTCAGAGCTCACTCTGGGACCCAAGATCACAATCACTCAGAGCTCATTCAGGGATCCAAGATCACAATGACTCAGAGATCACTCTGGGACCCGAGATCACAATCTCTAGAGATCACTCTGGGACCCAAGATCACCATCACTCAGAGCTCACTCTGGGACCCAATATCACCATCACTCAGAGATCACTCTGGGACCCAAGATCACCATCACACAGAGCTCACACTTGGACCCAAGATCACAATCACTCAGCGATCACTCAGGGACCTTAGATCACAATCACTCAGAGATGTCTCTGCGACCCAAGATCACCATCAGACAGTGCTCACACTTGGTCCCAAGATCACAATCTCTCAGAGATCACTCCGGGACCCAAGTTCACAATCACACAGAGCTCACTGTTGGACCCAAGATCACAATCACTCAGAGATCACTCAGAGATCCAAGATCACAATCACTCAGAGATCACTCTGGGTCCCAAGATCACAATCACTCAAGAGATCACTCTGGGACCCAAGATCACCATCACTCAGAGATCACTCAGGGATCCAAGATCACAATCACTCTGAGATCACTCTGGGACCCAAGATCACCATCACTCAGAGAATACTCCGGGATCCAAGATCACAATCACTCAGAGCTCACTCAGGGACCCAAGATCGCAATCACTCAGAGATCACTCAGGTACAGATGATCACAATCACTCAGAGCTCACTCTGGGTCCCAAGATCACAATCACTCAGACCTCACACTGGGACCCAAGATCACAATCACTCAGAGCTCACTCTGAGACCCAATATCACAATCACTCAGAGATCACTCTGAGACCCAAGATCACAATCACTCAGAGATCACTCTGGGACCCAAGATCACAATCACTCAGAGCTCACTCTGAGACCCAATATCACAATCACTCAGAGATCACTCTGGGACCCAAGATCACCATCAATCAGAGATCAAACTGGGACCCAAGATCACCATCACTCAGAGATCACTCTGGGACCCAAGATCACAATCACTCAGAGCACACTCTGGGACCCAAGATCATCATCACACAGAGATCACTCTGAGACCCAAGATCACAATCACTCAGAGATCAAACTGGGACCCAAGATCACCATCACTCAGAGATCACTCTGGGACCCAAGATCACCATCACTCAGAGATCAAACTGGGACCCAAGAACACCATCAATCAGAGCTCACTCAGGGACCCAAGATCACAATCATTCAGAGATCACACTGGAAACCAATTCACCATCACTCAGAGATCACTCTGGGACCCAAGATCACAATCACTCAGAGATCACTCTGAGACCGAAGATCACAATCACTCAGAGATCACTCAGGGAACAAAGATCGCAATCACTCAGAGATCACTCAGGGATCCAAGATCACAATCACAGAGAGATCACACTGGGAACAAAATCACAATCACTCTGAGCTCACACCGGGCCCCAAGATCACAGTCCCTCAGAGCTCACTCTGGGACCCAAGATCACCATCACACAGAGATCACTCAGACCCAAGATTACAATCACTCAGAGATCACTCTGGGACCCAAGATCACAATCACTCAGAGCTCACTCTGAGACCCAAGATCACAATCACTCAGAGATCACTCAGGGATCCAAGATCACAATCACTCAGAGATCACTCAAGGATCCAAGATCACCATCACTCAGAGATCAATCTGGGACCCAAGATCACAATCACTCAGTGCACACTCAGGGACCCAAGATCACCATCACTCAGAGATCACTCTGGGACACAAGATCACCATCACTCAGAGATCACTCAGGGACCCAAGATCACAATCACTCAGAGATCACTCAGGGACCCAAGATTACAATCACTCAGAGCTCACTCAGGGACCCAAGATCACAATCACTCAGAGCTGACTCAGGGACCCAAGTTCACAATCACTCAGAGCTCACTCAGGGACCCAAGATCACAATCACTCAGAGCACACTCAGGGACCCAAGATCACCATCACTCAGAGATCACTATGGGACACAAGATCACCATCACTCAGAGATCACTCTGGGACCCAAGATCACCATCACTCAGAGCACATTCTGGGACCCAAGATCTCAATCACTCAGAGATCACTCTGTGACCCAAGATCACAATCACTCAGAGGTCACTCTGGGACCCAAGCTCAGAATCACTCAGAGCTCAGTCTGTGACCCAAGATCACAATCACTCAGGGATCAATCTGGAACCCAAGATCACAATCACTCAGAGCTCACTCAGGGATCCAAGATCACAATCACACAGAGATCACTCTAGGACCCAAGATCACCATCACACAGAGCTCACTCTTGGACCCAAGATCACAATCACACAGCGATCACTCTGGGACCGAAGATCACCATCACACAGAGCTCACACTTGGACCCAAGATCACAATCACTCAGAGATCACTCTGGGACCCGAGATCACCATCACACAGAGCTCACTCTGGGACCCAAGATCACCATCACTCAGAGATCACTCTGGGACACAAGATCAGAATCACTCAGAGATCACTCAGGGACCCAAGATCACAATCACTCAGAGCTAACGCAGTACCAAAGATCACAATCACTCTGAGGTCACTCTGGGACCGAAGATCACAATCATTCAGAGCTCACTCAGGGACCCAAGATCACCATCACTCAGAGCTCACTCTGGGACCCTAGATCACAATCACTCAGAGGTCACTCAGGGACCCAAGATCACAATCACTCAGAGCTCACTCAGGGATCCAAGATCACCATCACTCAGAGATCACTCTGGGACCCAAGATCACAATCACTCAGAGATCACACTGGGACCAAAATCACAATCACTCTGAGCTCACACTGGGCCTCAAGATCACAGTCTCTCAGAGCTCACTCAGGGACCCATGATCACAATCACTCAGAGCTCACTCTGGGACCCAAGATCACAATCACTCAGAGCTCACACTGGGACCCAAATCACAATCACTCTGAGCTCACACTGGGACCCAAATCACAATCACTCTGAACTCACACTGGGCCCCAAGATCACAGTCTCTCAGAGCTCAATCTGGGACCCATGATCACAATCATTTAGAGCTCACTCTGGGACCCAAGATCACAATCACTCAGAGATAACTCTGGGACCCAAGATCACAATCACTCAGAGCTCAGTCAGGGATCCAAGATCACCATCACTCAGAGCTCATTCAGGGATCCAAGATCACAATGACTCAGAGATCACTCTGGGACCCGAGATCACAATCACTCAGAGATGTCTCTGGGACCCAAGATCACCATGAGACAGTGCTCACACTTGGACCCAAGATCACATTCACACAGAGATCACTCACAGATCCAAGATCACAATCACTCAGAGATCACTCAGGGATCCAAGATCACAATCACTCAGAGATCACTCAGGGATCCAAGATCACAATCACTCAGAGATCACTCTGGGACCCAAGATCACAATCTCTCAGAGATCACTCTGGGACCCAAGATCACCATCACACAGAGCTCACTCCGGGACCCAAGATCACATTCACTCAGAGATCACTCAGGGATCCAAGATCACAATCACTCAGAGATCACTCTGGGTCCCAAGATCACAATCACTCAGAGCATACTCCGGGATCCAAGATCACAATCACTCAGAGCTCACTCTGTGACCCAAGATCACGATCACTCAGAGATCACTCTGGGACCCAAGATCACAATCACTCAGAGATCACTCTGGGACCCAAGATCACAATCACTCAGAGATCACTCTGGGACCCAAGATCACAATCACTCAGAGCTCACTCTGTGACCCAAGATCACAATCACTCAGAGATCACTCTGGGACCCAAGATCACAATCACTCAGAGATCACTCTGGGACCCAACATCACAATCACTCAGAGATCACACTTGGACCCAAGATCACAATCACTCAGAGCTCACTCAGGTACAGATGATCACAATCACTCAGAGCTCACTCTGGGTCCCAAGATCACAATCACTCAGACCTCACTCTGGGACCCAGGATCAGAATCAGTCAGAGATCACTCTGGGACCCACGATCACAATCACTCAGAGCTCACTCTGGGACCCAAGATCAGAATCACTCAGAGATCACTCAGGGACCCAAGATCACAATCACTCAGAGCTCACTCTGGGACCCAAGATCTCAATCACTCAGAGATCACTCTGGGTCCCCAGGTCTCCATTACACAGAGCTCACACTGGGACCCAAGATCACAATCACAGAGCTCACTCTGGGACCCAATATCACCATCACTCAGAGATCACTCTGGGACCCAAGATCACAATCACTCAGAGCTCACTCTGAGACCCAATATCACAATCACTCAGAGATCACTCTGAGACCCAAGATCACAATCACTCAGAGATCACTCTGGGACCCAAGATCACAATCACTCAGAGCTCACTCTGAGACGCAATATCACAATCACTCAGAGATCACTCTGAGGGCCAAGATCACAATCACTCAGAGATCACTCTGGGACCCAAGATCACAATCACTCAGAGATCACTCAGGGATCCAAGAACACAATCACTCAGAGCTCACTCAGGGACCCAAGATCGCAATCACTCAGAGATCACTCAGGGACCCAAGATCACAATCACTCAGTGGTCACTCAGGGACCCAAGATCGCAATCACTCAGAGCTCACTCAGGGATCCAAGATCACAATCACTCAGAGATCACTCTGGGACAAAAGATCACCATCACACAGAGCTCACACTTGGACCCAAGATCACAATCACTCAGGGATCACTCTGGGACCCAAGATCACAATCACTCAGAGATCACTCAGGGACCTTAGATCACAATCACTCAGAGATCACTCTGGGACCCAAGATCACCATCAGACAGAGCTTACTCCGGGACCCAAGATCACAATCACTCAGAGATCCAAGATCACAATCACTCAGAGATCACTCTGGGTCCCAAGATCACAATCACTCAAGAGATCACTCTGGGACCCAAGATCACCATCCCTCAGAGATCACTCCGGGATCCAAGATCACAATCACTCAGAGCTCACTCTGGGACCCAAGATCACAATCACTCAGAGCTCATTCAGGGATCCAAGATCACAATGACTCAGAGATCACTCTGGGACCCGAGATCACAATCTCTAGAGATCACTCTGGGACCCAAGATCACCATCACTCAGAGCTCACTCTGGGACCCAATATCACCATCACTCAGAGATCACTCTGGGACCCAAGATCACCATCACACAGAGCTCACACTTGGACCCAAGATCACAATCACTCAGCGATCACTCAGGGACCTTAGATCACAATCACTCAGAGATGTCTCTGCGACCCAAGATCACCATCAGACAGTGCTCACACTTGGTCCCAAGATCACAATCTCTCAGAGATCACTCCGGGACCCAAGTTCACAATCACACAGAGCTCACTGTTGGACCCAAGATCACAATCACTCAGAGATCACTCAGAGATCCAAGATCACAATCACTCAGAGATCACTCTGGCTCCCAAGATCACAATCACTCAAGAGATCACTCTGGGACCCAAGATCACCATCACTCAGAGATCACTCAGGGATCCAAGATCACAATCACTCTGAGATCACTCTGGGACCCAAGATCACCATCACTCAGAGAATACTCCGGGATCCAAGATCACAATCACTCAGAGCTCACTCAGGGACCCAAGATCGCAATCACTCAGAGATCACTCAGGTACAGATGATCACAATCACTCAGAGCTCACTCTGGGTCCCAAGATCACAATCACTCAGACCTCACACTGGGACCCAAGATCACAATCACTCAGAGCTCACTCTGAGACCCAATATCACAATCACTCAGAGATCACTCTGAGACCCAAGATCACAATCACTCAGAGATCACTCTGGGACCCAAGATCACAATCACTCAGAGCTCACTCTGAGACCCAATATCACAATCACTCAGAGATCACTCTGAGAGCCAAGATCACAATCACTCAGAGATCACTCTGGGACCCAAGATCACAATCACTCAGAAATCACTCAGGGATCCAAGAACACAATCACTCAGAGCTCACTCAGTGACCCAAGATCACAATCACTCAGAGATCACTCAGGGACCCAAGATCACAATCACTCAGTGGTCACTCAGGGACCCAAGATCGCAATCACTCAGAGCTCACTTAGGGATCCAAGATCACAATCACTCAGAGATCACTCTGGGACACAAGATCACCATCACACAGAGCTCACACTTGGACCCAAGATCACAATCACTCAGGGATCACTCTGGGACCCAAGATCACAATCACTCAGAGATCACTCAGGGACCTTAGATCACAATCACTCAGAGATCACTCTGGGACCCAAGATCACCATCAGACAGAGCTCACTCCGGGACCCAAGATCACAATCACTGAGAGATCCAAGATCACAATCGCTCAGAGATCACTCTGGGTCCCAAGATCACAATCACTCAAGAGATCACTGTGGGACCCAAGATCACCATCACTCAGAGATCACTCCGGGATCCAAGATCACAATCACTCAGAGCTCACTCTGGGACCCAAGATCACAATCACTCAGAGCTCATTCAGGGATCCAAGATCACAATGACTCAGAGATCACTCTGGGACCCGAGATCACAATCTCTCAGAGATCACTCTGGGACCCAAGATCACCATCACTCAGAGCTCACTCTGGGACCCAATATCACCATCACTCAGAGATCACTCTGGGACCCAAGATCACCATCACACAGAGCTCACACTTGGACCCAAGATCACAATCACTCAGGGATCACTCTGGGACCCAAGATCACAATCACTCAGCGATCACTCAGGGACCTTAGATCACAATCACTCAGAGATGTCTCTGCGACCCAAGATCACCATCAGACAGTGCTCACACTTGGTCCCAAGATCACAATCTCTCAGAGATCACTCCAGGACCCAAGATCACAATCACACAGAGCTCACTGTTGGACCCAAGATCACAATCACTCAGAGATCACTCAGAGATCCAAGATCACAATCACTCAGAGATCACTCTGGGTCCCAAGATCACAATCACTCAAGAGATCACTCTGGGACCCAAGATCACCATCACTCAGAGATCACTCAGGGATCCAAGATCACAATCACTCAGAGATCACTCTGGGTCCCAAGATCACAATCACTCAAGAGATCACTCTGGGACCCAAGATCACCATCACTCAGACCTCACTCTGGGACTCACGATCAGAATCAGTCAGAGATCACTCTGGGACCCACGATCACAATCACTCAGAGCTCACTCAGGGACCCAAGATCAGAATCACTCAGAGATCACTCAGGGACCAAAGATCACAATCACTCAGAGGTCACTCAGGGACCCAAGATCACAATTACTCAGAGCTCATTCAGGAATCCAAGATCACCATCACTCAGTGATCACTCTGGGACCCAAGATCACAATCACTCAGATATCACTCTGGGACCCAAGATCACAATCACTCAGAGATCACTCTGGGACCCAAGATCACAATCTCTCAGAGATCACTCTGGGACCCAAGATGACCATCACACAGAGCTCACTCCGGGACCCAAGATCACAATCACTCAGAGATCACTCAGGGATCCAAGATCACAATCACTCAGAGATCACTCTGGGTCCCAAGATCACAATCACTCAGAGCATACTCCGGGATCCAAGATCACAATCACTCAGAGATCACTCTGGGACCCAAGATCACAATCACTCAGAGCTCACTCTGTGACCCAAGATCACAATCACTCAGAGATCACTCTGGGACCCAAGATCACAATCACTCAGAGATCACTCTGGGACCCAACATCACAATCACTCAGAGATCACACTTGGACCCAAGATCACAATCACTCAGAGCTCACTCAGGTACAGATGATCACAATCACTCAGAGCTCACTCTGGGTCCCAAGATCACAATCACTCAGACCTCACTCTGGGACCCACGATCAGAATCAGTCAGAGATCACTCTGGGACCCACGATCACAATCACTCAGAGCTCACTCTGGGACCCAAGATCAGAATCACTCAGAGATCACTCAGGGACCCAAGATCACAATCACTCAGAGCTCACTCTGGGACCCAAGATCACAATCACTCAGAGATCACTCTGGGTCCCGAGGTCTCCATTACACAGAGCTCACACTGGGACCAAAGATCACAATCCCAGAGCTCACTCTGGGACCCAAGATCACAGTCACACAGAGATCACTCTGGGACCCAAGATCACAATCACTCAGAGCTCACTCTGGGACCCAAGATCACAATCACTCAGAGCTCACTCTGAGACCCAAGATCACAATCACTCAGAGCTCACTCTGAGACCCTATATCACAATCACTCAGAGCTCACTCAGGGACCCAAGATCACAATCACTCAGAGATCACTCAGGGTTCCAAGAACACAATCACTCAGAGATCACTCTGGGACCCAAGATCACAATCACTCAGAGCTCACTCTGAGACCCAATATCACAATCACTCAGAGATCACTCTGAGAGCCAAGATCACAATCACTCAGAGATCACTCTGGGACCCAAGATCACAATCACTCAGAGATCACTCAGGGATCCAAGAACACAATCACTCAGAGCTCACTCAGGGACCCAAGATCGCAATCACCCAGAGATCACTCTGGGACCCAAGATCACCATCACTCAGAGCTCACTCTGGGACCCAATATCACCATCACTCAGAGATCACTCTGGGACACAAGATCACCATCACACAGAGCTCACACTTGGACCCAAGATCACAATCACTCAGGGATCACTCTGGGACCCAAGATCACAATCACTCAGCGATCACTCAGGGACCTTAGATCACAATCACTCAGAGATGTCTCTGCAACCCAAGATCACCATCAGACAGTGCTCACACTTGGTCCCAAGATCACAATCTCTCAGAGATCACTCCGGGACCCAAGATCACAATCACACAGAGCTCACTGTTGGACCCAAGATCACAATCACTCAGAGATCACTCAGAGATCCAAGATCACAATCACTCAGAGATCACTCTGGGTCCCAAGATCACAATCACTCAAGAGATCACTCTGGGACCCAAGATCACCATCACTCAGAGATCACTCAGGGATCCAAGATCACAATCACTCAGAGATCACTCTGGGTCCCAAGATCACAATCACTCAAGAGATCACTCTGGGACCCAAGATCACCATCACTCAGAGAATACTCCGGGATCCAAGATCACAATCACTCAGAGCTCACACTGGGACCCAAGATCACAATCACTCAGAGCTCATTCAGGGATCCAAGATCACAATGACTCAGAGATCACTCTGGGACCCGAGATCACAATCACTCAGAGATCACTCAGGGATCCAAGATCACAATCACTCAGAGATCACTCTGGGTCCCAAGATCACAATCACTCAGAGCCTACTCCGGGATCCAAGATCACAATCACTCAGAGCTCACTCTGTGACCCAAGATCACGATCACTCAGAGATCACTCTGGGACCCAAGATGACAATCACTCAGAGATCACTCTGGGACCCAAGATCACAATCACTCAGAGATCACTCTGGGACCCAAGATCACATTCACTCAGAGCTCACTCTGTGACCCAAGATCACAATCACTCAGAGATCCCTCTGGGACCCAAGATCACAATCACTCAGAGATCTCTCTGGGACCCAAGATCACAGTCACTCAGAGATCACACTTGGACCCAAGATCACAATCACTCAAAGATCACTCAGGGACCCAAGATCACAATCATTCAGAAATCACTCAGGGACCGAAGATCACAATCACTCAGAGCTCACTCTGGGACCCAAGATCACAATCACAGAGCTCACTCTGGGACCCAATATCACCATCACTCAGAGATCACTCTTGGACCCAAGATCACAATCACTCAGACCTCACTCTGGGACTCACGATCAGAATCAGTCAGAGATCACTCTGGGACCCACGATCACAATCACTCAGAGCTCACTCAGGGACCCAAGATCAGAATCACTCAGAGATCACTCAGGGACCAAAGATCACAATCACTCAGAGGTCACTCAGGGACCCAAGATCACAATTACTCAGAGCTCATTCAGGGATCCAAGATCACCATCACTCAGAGATCACTCTGGGACCCAAGATCACAATCACTTAGATATCACTCTGGGACCCAAGATCACAATCACTCAGAGATCACTCTGGGACCCAAGATCACAATCTCTCAGAGATCACTCTGGGACCCAAGATCACCATCACACAGAGATCACTCCGGGACCCAAGATCACAATCACTCAGAGATCACACAGGGATCCAAGATCACAATCACTCAGAGATCACTCTGGGTCCCAAGATCACAATCACTCAGAGCATACTCCGGGATCCAAGATCACAATCACTCAGAGCTCACTCTGTGACCCAAGATCACGATCACTCAGAGATCACTCTGGGACCCAAGATCACAATCACTCAGAGATCACTCTGGGACCCAAAATCACAATCACTCAGAGATCACTCTGGGACCCAAGATCACAATCACTCAGAGCTCACTCTGTGACCCAAGATCACAATCACTCAGAGATCACTCTGGGACCCAAGATCACAATCACTCAGAGATCACACTTGGTCCCAAGATCACAATCACTCAGAGCTCACTCTGGGTCCCAAGATCACAATCACTCAGACCTCACTCTGGGACCCACGATCAGAATCCGTCAGAGATCACTCTGGGACCCACGATCACAATCACTCAGAGCTCACTCGGGGACCCAAGATCAGAATCACTCAGAGATCACTCAGGGACCCAAGATCACAATCACTCAGAGCTCACTCTGGGACCCAAGATCACAATCACTCAGAGATCACTCTGGGTCCCGAGGTCTCCATTACACAGAGCTCACACTGGGACCCAAGATCACAATCACAGAGCTCACTCTGGGACCCGATATCACCATCACTCAGAGATCACTCTGGGACCCAAGATCACAATCACTCAGAGCTCACTCTGAGACCCAAGATCACAATCACTCAGAGATTACTCTGGGACCCAAGATCACAATCACTCAGAGCTCACTCTGGGACCCAAGATCACAATCACTCAGAGCTCACTCTGAGACCCAAGATCACAATCACTCAGAGCTCACTCTGAGACCCTATATCACAATCACTCAGAGATCACTCTGGGACCCAAGATCACAATCACTCAGAGATCACTCAGGGATCCAAGAACACAATCACTCAGAGATCACTCTGGGACCCAAGATCACAATCACTCAGAGCTCACTCTGAGACCCAATATCACAATCACTCAGAGATCACTCTGAGAGCCAAGATCACAATCACTCAGAGATCACTCTGGGACCCAAGATCACAATCACTCAGAGATCACTCAGGGATCCAAGAACACAATCACTCAGAGCTCACTCAGGGACCCAAGATCGCAATCACTCAGAGATCACTCAGGGACCCAAGATCACAATCACTCAGTGGTCACTCAGGGACCCAAGATCGCAATCACTCAGAGCTCACTCAGGGATCCAAGATCACAATCACTCAGAGATCACTCTGGGACACAAGATCACCATCACACAGAGCTCACACTTGGACCCAAGATCACAATCACTCAGGGATCACTCTGGGACCCAAGATCACAATCACTCAGAGATCACTCAGGGACCTTAGATCACAATCACTCAGAGATCACTCTGGGACCCAAGATCACCATCAGACAGAGCTCACTCCGGGACCCAAGATCACAATCACTCAGAGATCCAAGATCACAATCACTCAGACCT
Source organism: Hypanus sabinus (assembly GCF_030144855.1). Lineage (NCBI taxonomy): Eukaryota > Metazoa > Chordata > Chondrichthyes > Myliobatiformes > Dasyatidae > Hypanus > Hypanus sabinus. The sequence continues at coordinate 209,626,012 of NC_082707.1, forward strand.
CACTCTGGGACCCAAGATCACCATCACTCAGAGATCACTCCGGGATCCAAGATCACAATCACTCAGAGCTCACTCTGGGACCCAAGATCACAATCACTCAGAGCTCATTCAGGGATCCAAGATCACAATGACTCAGAGATCACTCTGGGACCCGAGATCACAATCTCTCAGAGATCACTCTGGGACCCAAGATCACCATCACTCAGAGCTCACTCTGGGACCCAAGATCACAATCACTCAGAGATCAATCTGGGACCCAAGATCACAATCACTCAGAGATCACTCTGGGACCCAAGATCACAATCACTCAGGGATCACTCTGGGACCCAAGATCACAATCACTCAGCGATCACTCAGGGACCTTAGATCACAATCACTCAGAGATGTCTCTGCGACCCAAGATCACCATCAGACAGTGCTCACACTTGGTCCCAAGATCACAATCTCTCAGAGATCACTCCGGGACCCAAGATCACAAACACACAGAGCTCACTGTTGGACCCAAGATCACAATCACTCAGAGATCACTCAGAGATCCAAGATCACAATCACTCAGAGATCACTCTGGGTCCCAAGATCACAATCACTCAAGAGATCACTCTGGGACCCAAGATCACCATCACTCAGAGATCACTCAGGGATCCAAGATCACAATCACTCTGAGATCACTCTGGGACCCAAGATCACCATCACTCAGAGAATACTCCGGGATCCAAGATCACAATCACTCAGAGCTCACTCTGGGGCCCAAGATCACAATCACTCAGAGCTCATTCAGGGATCCAAGATCACAATGACTCAGAGATCACTCTGGGACCCGAGATCACAATCACTCAGAGATCACTCTGGGACCCAAGATCACAATCACACAGAGCTCACTCCGGGACCCAAGATCACAATCACTCAGAGATCACTCTGGGACCCAAGATCACCATCACACAGAGCTCACTCCGGGACCCAAGATCACAATCACTCAGAGATCACTCAGGGATCCAAGATCACAATCACTCAGAGATCACTCTGGGTCCCAAGATCACAATCACCCAGAGCATACTCCGGGATCCAAGATCACAATCACTCAGAGCTCACTCTGTGACCCAAGATCACGATCACTCAGAGATCACTCTGGGACCCAAGATCACAATCACTCAGAGATCACTCTGGGACCCAAGATCACAATCACTCAGAGCTCACTCTGTGACCCAAGATCACAATCACTCAGAGATCACTCTGGGACCCAAGATCACAATCACTCAGAGATCACTCTGGGACCCAACATCACAATCACTCAGAGATCACACTTGGACCCAAGATCACAATCACTCAGAGCTCACTCAGGTACAGATGATCACAATCACTCAGAGCTCACTCTGGGTCCCAAGATCAAAATCACTCAGACCTCACTCTGGGACCCACGATCAGAATCAGTCAGAGATCACTCTGGGACCCACGATCACAATCACTCAGAGCTCACTCTGGGACCCAAGATCAGAATCACTCAGAGATCACTCAGGGACCCAAGATCACAATCACTCAGAGCTCACTCTGGGACCCAAGATCACAATCACTCAGAGATCACTCTTGGTCCCGAGGTCTCCATTACACAGAGCTCACACTGGGACCCAAGATCACAATCACAGAGCTCACTCTGGGACCCAATATCACCATCACTCAGAGATCACTCTGGGACCCAAGATCACAATCACTCAGAGCTCACTCTGAGACCCAAGATCACAATCACTCAGAGATCACTCTGGGACCCAAGATCACAATCACTCAGAGCTCACTCTGGGACCCAAGATCACAATCACTCAGAGCTCACTCTGAGACCCAAGATCACAATCACTCAGAGCTCACTCTGAGACCCTATATCACAATCACTCAGAGATCACTCTGAGACCCAAGATCACAATCACTCAGAGATCACTCAGGGATCCAAGAACACAATCACTCAGAGCTCACTCAGGGACCCAAGATCGCAATCACTCAGAGATCACTCAGGGACCCAAGATCACAATCACTCAGTGGTCACTCAGGGACCCAAGATCGCAATCACTCAGAGCTCACTCATGGATCCAAGATCACAATCACTCAGAGATCACTCTGGGACACAAGATCACCATCACACAGAGCTCACACTTGGACCCAAGATCACAATGACTCAGAGATCACTCTGGGACCTTAGATCACAATCACTCAGAGATCACTCTGGGACCCAAGATCACCATCAGACAGAGCTCTCTCCGGGACCCCAGATCACAATCACTCAGAGATCCAAGATCACAATCACTCAGAGATCACTCTGGGTCCCAAGATCACAATCACTCAAGAGATCACTCTGGGACCCAAGATCACCATCACTCAGAGATCACTCCGGGATCCAAGATCACAATCACTCAGAGCTCACTCTGGGACCCAAGATCACAATCACTCAGAGCTCATTCAGGGATCCAAGATCACAATGACTCAGAGATCACTCTGGGACCCGAGATCACAATCTCTCAGAGATCACTCTGGGACCCAAGATCACCATCACTCAGAGCTCACTCTGGGACCCAATATCACCATCACTCAGAGATCACTCTGGGACCCAAGATCACCATCACACAGAGCTCACACTTGGACCCAAGATCACAATCACTCAGGGATCACTCTGGGACCCAAGATCACAATCACAGAGCTCACTCTGGGACCCAATATCACCATCACTCAGAGATCACTCTGGGACCCAAGATCACAATCACTCAGAGCTCACTCTGAGACCCAAGATCACAATCACTCAGAGATCACTCTGGGACCCAAGATCACAATCACTCAGAGCTCACTCTGGGACCCAAGATCACAATCACTCAGAGCTCACTCTGAGACCCAAGATCACAATCACTCAGAGCTCACTCTGAGACCCTATATCACAATCACTCAGAGATCACTCTGAGACCCAAGATCACAATCACTCAGAGATCACTCAGGGATCCAAGAACACAATCACTCAGAGCTCACTCAGGGACCCAAGATCGCAATCACTCAGAGATCACTCAGGGACCCAAGATCACAATCACTCAGTGGTCACTCAGGGACCCAAGATCGCAATCACTCAGAGCTCACTCATGGATCCAAGATCACAATCACTCAGAGATCACTCTGGGACACAAGATCACCATCACACAGAGCTCACACTTGGACCCAAGATCACAATGACTCAGAGATCACTCTGGGACCTTAGATCACAATCACTCAGAGATCACTCTGGGACCCAAGATCACCATCAGACAGAGCTCTCTCCGGGACCCCAGATCACAATCACTCAGAGATCCAAGATCACAATCACTCAGAGATCACTCTGGGTCCCAAGATCACAATCACTCAAGAGATCACTCTGGGACCCAAGATCACCATCACTCAGAGATCACTCCGGGATCCAAGATCACAATCACTCAGAGCTCACTCTGGGACCCAAGATCACAATCACTCAGAGCTCATTCAGGGATCCAAGATCACAATGACTCAGAGATCACTCTGGGACCCGAGATCACAATCTCTCAGAGATCACTCTGGGACCCAAGATCACCATCACTCAGAGCTCACTCTGGGACCCAATATCACCATCACTCAGAGATCACTCTGGGACCCAAGATCACCATCACACAGAGCTCACACTTGGACCCAAGATCACAATCACTCAGGGATCACTCTGGGACCCAAGATCACAATCACTCAGCGACCACTCAGGGACCTTAGATCACAATCACTCAGAGATGTCTCTGCGACCCAAGATCACCATCAGACAGTGCTCACACTTGGTCCCAAGATCACAATCTCTCAGAGATCACTCCGGGACCCAAGATCACAATCACACAGAGCTCACTGTTGGACCCAAGATCACAATCACTCAGAGATCACTCAGAGATCCAAGATCACAATCACTCAGAGATCACTCTGGGTCCCAAGATCACAATCACTCAAGAGATCACTCTGGGACCCAAGATCACCATCACTCAGAGATCACTCAGGGATCCAAGATCACAATCACTCTGAGATCACTCTGGGACCCAAGATCACCATCACTCAGAGAATACTCCGGGATCCAAGATCACAATCACTCAGAGCTCACTCTGGGACCCAAGATCACAATCACTCAGAGCTCATTCAGGGATCCAAGATCACAATGACTCAGAGATCACTCTGGGACCCGAGATCACAATCACTCAGAGATCTCTCAGGGATCCAAGATCACAATCACTCAGAGATCACTCTGGGTCCCAAGATCACAATCACTCAGAGCCTACTCCGGGATCCAAGATCACAATCACTCAGAGCTCACTCTGTGACCCAAGATCACGATCACTCAGAGATCACTCTGGGACCCAAGATGACAATCACTCAGAGATCACTCTGGGACCCAAGATCACAATCACTCAGAGATCACTCTGGGACCCAAGATCACATTCACTCAGAGCTCACTCTGTGACCCAAGATCACAATCACTCAGAGATCACTCTGGGACCCAAGATCACAATCACTCAGAGATCTCTCTGGGACCCAAGATCACAGTCACTCAGAGATCACACTTGGACCCAAGATCACAATCACTCAAAAATCACTCAGGGACCCAAGATCACAATCATTCAGAAATCACTCAGGGACCGAAGATCACAATCACTCAGAGCTCACTCTGGGACCCAAGATCACAATCACAGAGCTCACTCTGGGACCCAATATCACCATCACTCAGAGATCACTCTTGGACCCAAGATCACAATCACTCAGACCTCACTCTGGGACTCACGATCAGAATCAGTCAGAGATCACTCTGGGACCCACGATCACAATCACTCAGAGCTCACTCAGGGACCCAAGATCAGAATCACTCAGAGATCACTCAGGGACCAAAGATCACAATCACTCAGGGACCCAAGATCACAATTACTCAGAGCTCATTCAGGGATCCAAGATCACCATCACTCAGAGATCACTCTGAGACCCAAGATCACAATCACTCAGATATCACTCTGGGACCCAAGATCACAATCACTCAGAGATCACTCTGGGATCCAAGATCACAATCACTCAGAGCTCACTCAGGGACCCAAGATCACAATCACACAGAGCTCACTCAGGGATCCAAGATCACAATCACTCAGAGATCACTCTGAGACCCAAGATCACAATCACTCAGAGCTCACTCAGGGACCCAAGAACACCATCACACAGAGATCACTCAGGGATCCAAGATCACAATCACTCAGAGATCACTCTGGGACCCAAGATCACAATCACTCAGAGATCACTCTGGGATCCAAGATCACAATCACTCAGAGCTCACTCAGGGACCCAAGATCGCAATCACTCAGAGCTCACTCAGGGACCCAAGATCGCAATCACTCAGAGCTCACTCAGGGACCCAAGATCGCAATCACTCAGAGATCACTCTGGGATCCAAGATCACAATCACTCAGAGCTCACTCAGGGACCCAAGATCGCAATCACTCAGAGATCACTCAGGGACCCAAGATCACAATCACACAGAGCTCACACTTGGACCCAAGATCAGAATCACTCAGGGATCACTCTGGGACCCAAGATCACAATCACTCAGAGATCACTCAGGGACCTTAGATCACAATCACTCAGAGATGTCTCTGGGACCCAAGATCACAGTCACTCAGAGATCACTCAGGGATCCAAGATCACAATCACTCAGAGATCACTCTGGGTCCCAAGATCACCATCACACAGAGCTCACTCCGGGACCCAAGATCACAGTCACTCAGAGATCACTCAGGGATCCAAGATCACAATCACTCAGAGATCACTCTGGGTCCCAAGATCACAATCACTCAGAGCATACTCCGGGATCCAAGATCACAATCACTCAGAGCTCACTCTGGGACCCAAGATCACGATCACTCAGAGATCACTCTGGGACCCAAGATCACAATCATTCAGAGATCACTCTGGGTCCCAATATCACCATCACTCAGAGATCACTCTGGGACCCAAGATCACAATCACTCAGAGATCACTCTGGGACCCAAGATCACCATCACACAGAGCTCACACTTGGACCCAAGTTCACAATCACTCAGGGATCACTCTGGGACCCAAGATCACAATCACTCAGAGATCACTCTGGGACCCAAGATCACAATCACTCAGAGATCACTCTGGGACTCAAGATCACAATCACTCAGAGATCACACTTGGACCCAAGATCACAATCACTCAAAGATCACTCTGTGACTCAAGATCACCATCACACAGATCTCACACTTGGACCCAAGATCACAATCACTCAGGGATCACTCAGGGACCCAAGATCACAATCACTCAGAGCTCACTCAGGGACCCAAGATCACAATCACTCAGAGATCACTCTGGGACCCAAGATCACAATCACTCAGAGATCACTCTGGGACCCAAGATCACAATCACTCAGAGATCACACTTGGACCCAAGATCACAATCACTCAAAGATCACTCTGTGACTCAAGATCACCATCACACAGATCTCACACTTGGACCCAAGATCACAATCACTCAGGGATCACTCAGGGACCCAAGATCACAATCACTCAGAGCTCACTCAGGGACCCAAGATCACAATCACTCAGAGATCACTCTGGGACCCAAGATCACCATCACATAGAGCTCACTCCGGGACCCAAGATCACAATCACTCAGAGATCACTCAGAGATCACTCAGAGATCCAGGATCACAATCACTCAGAGATCACTCTGGGACCCAAGATCACAATCACTCAGAGCTCACACTTGGACCCAAGATCACAATCACTCAGAGATCACTCTGTGACCCAAGATCACAATCACTCAAAGATCACTCTGTGACTCAAGATCACCATCACACAGATCTCACACTTGGACCCAAGATCACAATCACTCAGGGTCCCAAGATCACCATCACTCAGAGATCACTCAGGGGCCCAAAATCACAATCACTCAGAGCTCACTCAGTGACCCAAGATCACAATCACTCAGAGCACACTCAGGGACCCAAGATCACAATCACTCAGAGATCACTCAGGGACCCAAGATCACAATCACACAGAGATTATTGAGCTCTTAATCAACGAGAAGTACACAAGAGGATTAAACGCTGGAGTCAGTGGCACTGCTCTGAGATCTGGCACAGATACTGTTGCAGAAGGGCTGTTAGACGATAAGAGGATAAATGCAGGATGTTCACCTGAGACAGCAACATTCATCCTTTAGATTTACAGTAACTGACCCTTCAGCCCAACCAACCCACACTGCTATGTTGCAGCCATGCGACCATCAATCTATAACCCATATATCTTTGGACTGTGGGAGAAAACCTGAGCACACGGACGAAACCCTCCCGGTTACAGGGGAAATGTAGAAACTCCTCACAGGAAATGAACCCAAGTCGCTGTTGCTGTTATCGTGTTATGCTAACCGGTACACTTCAGTGCTGCCCTCTCATTTTTGAGATATGGGTATCCCTGTCTAAGTGAGGATTCACCACCCCCACCCCCCCACTAATAAGAGCATCAGAGATAGTAGCAGAATTAGGCCACTTGGCCCATCGAGTCTCCTCTGACATTCAGCATGACTGATTTATTATCCCTTTCGCTTGCCTTCTCCCTGTAAGCAATGACACCCCGACCAACCAAGAACCTATCAATCTCCGCTTCAAATATACTCAATGACTTGGCCTCCACAGCTGCCTGTGGCAATGAATTCCACAGATTTACCACTCTCTAGCCAAAGAAATTCCTCATCTCTTTTCTGAATGGACGTCCCTCTATTCTGGAGCTGTGTCCTCTGGTCCTGAACTCCTCCACTATTGGAAACATCCTCTTTACATTCACTCTACAGAGTCCATAAAACCATAAAACCATAGGACACTACAGCACAGTACAGGCCCTTCAGCCCTCCATGTTTTGCCAACCTATATAATCCTTAAAATAAATGTACTAAACCCACACTGCCCCATAACCCTCCATTTTTCTTTCATCCATGTGCCTGTCCAAGACGCTCTTAAATACCCCTAATGTTTTAGCCTCCACCACCATCCCTGGCAAATCATTCCAGGCACTCACAACCCTCTGTGTAAAAATCTTACCCCTGATGTCTCCCCTAAACTTCCCTCCCTTAATTTTGTACATATGCCCTCTGGTGTTTGCTATTGGTGCCCTGGGAAACAGGTACTGACTATCCACCCTATCTATGCCTCTCATAGTCTTGTAGACCTCTATCAAGTCCCCTCTCATTCTTCTACACTCCAAAGAGAAAAGTCCCAGCTCTGCTAACCTTACTTCATATAACTTGTTCTCCAAACCAGGCAACATCCTGGTAAATCTCCTCTGCACCCTCTCCATAGCTTCCACATCCTTCCTATAATGAGGTGACCAGAATTGAACACAATACTCTAAGTGCAGTCTCACCAGAGATTTGTAGAGCTGCAACATGACCTCTCTACTCTTGAGCTCAATCCCCCTGTTAATGAAGCCTAGCATCCCATAGGCCTTCTTCACTACCCCATCAACCTGTGCAGCGACCTTGAGGGATGTATGGATTTGAACCCCAAGGTCCCTTTGTTCATCCACACTCTTAAGTAACTGACCATTAATCCTGTCCTCAGTCTTCTTGATTGTCCTTCCAAAATGCATCACCTCACACTTGTCCAGATTGAAGTCCATCTGCTCTTGGATAGGCACAATGATCTGCAGGGAAAGGAGGGATACGGACCATATGCAGGAAGAAGGTGTCATTACTAAATTAGTTCAGTCCCACATTGTGGCCGAAAGGCCTGTTGTTGTGGTCTGCTGTTCTGTCTGCTATCTGTGTACTGTATGGCAGATCACAGATCTGGATTTCATCAGAACCAGGGGGATCTCATAGAAAAGTGAAGAATTCAAACAGGACAACACAAGCTGATGTAGAGAAAGAATGTTTCAGAACAGGGCTCGATGCTGTCTTTAATTCCACAAATCTCTGTTATAGTGAATTCTAAACATTCAAAACTATCTGAGAGAAGAAATTTTATAACATTTATCCTGGAAGTATGACCCCTTATCCAGAAATAATTACACCCACTCCCAAAAAAGCAGTATCATCATTAAGGACCCTCATCAGCCAGAACACGCCCTTTTCTCATTGCTGCTGTCAAGGAGGAGGTTCAGGATGCTAAAGACACACACTGAGTGTTTCAGGAAGAAGTTAACTAGGTAGAAGGTGACCACTCAAGAATAAAGGGAGGAACATTTGCTTGAATGCAGAGAATGTGAGTGAGGTACTTACTGAGTACTTTGCTTCAGTATTTACCAAGGAAAAGGATATGGAGGACCAGGAGATGAGTGCTGAGTTAGGGCATTTAGAGGTCAAGGAGGACAAAGTGTTGGGCCTCCTAATGAGTATTAAGACAAGTAAGTCCCCAGACTCTGATGGGATTTACCACAGGTTATTGAAGGGGCAAGAGACGAGATTGCAGGGGGCTTGACCAGCATCTTTGTGTTCTTTCTAGCCACAGGTGAGGTCCCGGAGTACTTGAGAGTGGCTAATGTTGTACCTTTATTTAAGAGGGAAACAAGGGAAAATCCTGGGAACTATAGACAATAGACAATAGACAATAGGTGCAGAAGTAGACCATTCGGCCCCTCGAGTCTGCACCGCCATTCTGAGATCATGGCTGATCATTCACTATCAATACCCAGTCCCTGCCTTGTCCCCATATCCCTTGATTCCCCTATCCATCAGATATCTATCCAGCTCCTTCTTGAAAGCATCCAGAGAATTGGCCTCCACCGTCTTCCGAGGCAGTGCATTCCACACCTCCACAACTCTCTGGGAGAAGAAGCTCTTCCTCAACTCTGTTTTAAATAACTGACCTCTTATTCTCAATCCATGCCCTCTGGTACTGGACTCTCCCAACATCTGGAACATATTTCCTGCCTCAATCCTATCAAATCCTTTAATTATCTTAAACCTTTCAATCAGATCCCCTCTCAATCTCCTCAATTCCAGCGTGTACAAGCCCAATCTCTCCAATCTCTCTGCGTAAGACAGCCCTGCCATCCCAGGAATCAACCTAGTGAATCTACGCTGCACTTCCTCAATTGCCAGAATGTCCTTCCTTAAACCTGGAGACCAAAACTGTACACAATATTCCAGGTGTGGTCTCACCAGGGCCCTGTACAAATGCAAAAGAACATCCTTGCTCTTGTATTCAATTCCCCTTGTAACAAAGGCCAACATTCCATTTGCCCTCTTCACTGCCTGTTGCACTTGTTCATTCACCTTCATTGACTGGTGAACTAGGACTCCTAGGTCTCTTTGCATTTCTCCCTTACCTAACTCAACACCGTTCAGACAATACTCTGCCCTCTTGTCCCAGCTTCCAAAGTGGATAACTTCACATTTATTCACATTGAATGACATCTGCCAAGTATCTGCCCACTCACTCAGCCTATCCAAGTCTCCCTGTATTCTCCTAACGTCCTCTTCGCATGTCACACTGCCACCCAGTTTAGTATCATCAGCAAACTTGCTGATATAGTTTTCAATGCCCTCATCTAAATCATTGACATAAATCATAAAGAGCTGTGGTCCCAATACAGAGCCCTGTGGTACCCCACTAGTCACCTCCAGCCAGTCTGAGAAACACCCATTCACTGCTACCCTTTGCTTTCTATCTGCCAACCAGTTTTCTATCCATGTTGAAATCCTGCCCCCAGTGCCATGAGCTCTGATTTTACTCACCAATCTCCTATGTGGCACCTTATCGAATGCCTTCTGAAAATCTAGGTATACAACATCCACTGGCTTACCCTCGTCTAACATCCTTGTTACACCCTCAAAAAACTCCAACAGATTAGTCAAGCATGATTTGCCCTTGGTAAATCCATGCTGGCTCGGCCTAATCCTATTTCTGCCATCTAGATGTGCCACTATTTCGTCCTTAATAATGGACTCAATCATCTTCCCCACGACTGACGTTAGGCTAACAGGGCGATAGTTCTCCGTTTTCTCCTTCCCTCCTTTCTTGAAAAGCGGGACAACATTAGCCACTCTCCAAACTTCAGGAACTGATCCTGAATCTAAGGAACATTGGAAAATGATTACCAATGCATCCGCAATTTCCTGAGCCACCTCTTTTAGAACCCTCGGATGCAGACCATCTGGACCCGGGGATTTATTAGCCTTCAGTCCTACCAGTCTACTCATCACAGTTTCTTTCCTAATGTCAATCTGTCTCAATTCCTCTGATATCTTATGACCCTGGCCCATCCATACATCTGGGAGATTGCTTGTGTCCTCCCTGGTGAAGACAGATCTAAAGCTTGCATTTTAAAGCTGACCTGGTTAAAATTCCCCATTATGATAGAGATGGAATAAGTAAGAGTTAAGAATTCTCCTGAATGACTGTGGCCCAGCACAGTGCAGAATGAACACACTTGATTGCTTGCACTCCATTGTCTTCTGTGTTCACTGGATAACAGGTGTATTGTGGTTGAACAGTGAACCACCTACACAATACCTTGTATTTATTCTCCAAGTTATATGATAGACATAAGTGTGTAACTTGGAGAACAAATAACATATGTCAAGCAGGAAGCAGAACAAAAGACTGCTGGTATATTGAACATCACCACTTGTAGCTTCCCCCCCAGGTCACAAACTGACAAACCAGGGTACACAGTGAACGGTGAACGGTGGGGCACTGAGGAGAGTGGTAGAACAGAGGGATCCGGGAATTCCATGGCAGTCACAGGTAGATAGGACCGTAAGAAGGCTTTGGGCACACTGGCCTTCATAAATCAATGTACTGGGTGCAGGAGTAGAGATGTTATGTTGAAATGGTTTAAGGCATTGGTGAGGCCTTATTTGGAGTATTGTGTGCAGTGTTGGTCACCTGTCTACAGGAAAGATGTAAACAAGGTTAAAAGTGTACACAGAAAACTTACAAGCACATTGCCAGGTCTGGAGCACCCGAGTCATAAGGAAAGATTGAATAGGTTAGGACTGTATTCTCTAGAACGTAGAAGGTTGAGAGGAGATTTGACTGAGGTATATAAAACTATGAGAGCTATAGATGGGGTAAATGAAAGCAGGCTTCTACCACTGAGATTGAGTAGGACTACAACTAGGAGACATGGATAAGGGAGAAATATGAAATGTTTAAGGAGAACGTGAGGGGGGAGCATCTTCATTCAGAAGGAGGTGAGAGTGTGTATCAAGCTTCCAGCGGAATTAGTGGATGCAGGTTTGATTTCACCATTTAAGAGAAACTTGAGTAGGTACGTGGGTGGCAAGGGTTTGGAAGGCTGGGGTCCGGGTGCAGGTCAATGGGACCAGGCAGATTAACGGCTCCAGAAGGACTGGGAGGGGCCCAGAGCCTGTTTCTATGCTGGAGAGTTCTTTGATCCCGGCATGGAGATTGGTCGCCTCAGTCCTGGAACTCAGCTGCCCTCAGTGTTCCTGGAGAACATTCGCCTGAAGGACAGCAGTGGTTTAAAACGGTTCAAAAATAGAAAGTTTGTGATAAGCAATAAATGTGGGTTTGCCTGGAAAGCCATGATCCTGTGAAAGGAATAAAATATAATAAATTATCTAGTGTCAGCAATATTTACAACTACATCACAAAATATCCCCAGCTAAGAATTTATTGCAGCACATTCTGGAGGAATAGTTTTACTCAAAACCAATCTCTGCTTCAGATTAACGTGTGGACTTGTGGAGACTTGTCATCTATGAAGCAGAGCAATGGAATGCATTAAGTCTTCCTCCCAGTGAGTTTGACTATAAATTATCCTCGCCAACAGATTGCATAAAGCCCAGCTCAGCCTGGCATGCAATCTGCTTATGTAGCAGAGAGCACAGAACTGCAGTGCTACCAACATCTGCCTCTCCTCTCCAACTGTTCAATGAGGGGGGAGCTCTGAACTCGGACCATATCATTACTGCTGGGATAATGAGGATGTGGTTTAATTTATTACAGCATGGAAGTGGTCCTTTTGGCCATTCAAGACAGACTGCTCAGCAACTCCGAACAATCACAAAGCTGATCTGGACGTAAACACAGGACAATTTACAATGACCTATTCGCTTACTAACCAGTCCGTCTTTGTACTGTGGGAGGAAACAAGAGCACTAGGAGGAAACCCCGGCAGTTCACGGGAATGACGGACAGACTCCTTTCAGAAGACGCTGGGACTGAACTCCAAACTCTGACACCCTGAGGTGTAATATTGTCATGTCAACCACCACGCTACCATGATGTAAGCCCCAGGAGAGGGCATACACCTCAATTCTCAGTGCTGGGTTACCCATAGCAATAATTTAGCCAACACAGGCGCGGAAGACATCATATTTGAGAATAATCCTTGTGTGGTGAGGGACAGGAGTGAACTGGATGGCTTTCTGCTCTGGGACTTTACAAATGATCTCCGAGCTCCAGAGTCAGACAGGTTCAGTGGCTGCTGAGGGTGAGAGGTAGAATTGGGGAAGGATGGGAATATCAAGATTTCAAAGTACATTTATTATTAGAGTCTGGATACAGATTCATCAGAGACGGGCACAAAACAAAGAAAACCATCGAACCTGTTCAAAGAAAAATAATTCAAACCACACCCTCTCCCCAACTCACACATGCAAAAATCAACAAAAAACAATGAGCAAAAAACACTGAATATAAAACATGAAATCAAAAGAATCCGGGCATATCCAGTTCAACACAGGTCATTACCTGCAGGCCTACCTGATCAAAATCGCCCAAGATAGCAACAAAAAGGGGTGACCAGAACCAGAAACACATCAGAAACCGTGTCGATTAACCCAGAACTTTGACACTTTAACAGCTTTGGGGGAGAGAGACCATTTGAATGCAGGGGACTTCCTCCAGGAGCAGAAAGCGCGAGGGGAATATCGTGAGATTAATTTTGGATCGGTGTAAATGCGTGTTTGATGGCTGAGCACAGATTCATCACCCCTAGATCACCGACTGCAGCTGACCAGAGTCCTGTGTCCTTGGCCAGTCTTTCACATCGTCCCCAGGAGTTATCCATCTTTGAAGCTCCTTCCTCTACCAGGGATGAGGCCTTTGGAGCGTCTGTTGCCGTTTCCAAGGCACAGGAGTTTTATGGGAAGGGGCATCTAGTCAACCTTACGCAATTCGGTGGGTGAACTGTGGGATTGCTCTTAATTTCTAATTTCTAAGTTCTCATCCATTGAATTAAACAGATTGTTACTCAAGATTTCATTTGTGGAATAAAAAGCTCTCAGGAGCACCATGGACAGAATTTGGGATTTGGGATTGTCAACACTCCATGCTGAACTCTATCTTTGCCATTTTCAGAATGATGGGATTCTGTTAATGCCACATTAAAGTCAACAAGAGCTTCTCAATCCATTTCATAGAGTTGCAATATGCTCTGAATTGCATGTCAAAAGTGTCTCACATGATGATATATACAGACATTTTCTCATGAAATAATAGACAATTCTAGGATAGGTCTTCCAAAAGAAATCCCATTGGCTCCATCCCACTACATTTCCTCCATAAGTGCTTAATCCATTCCTTCTTGAATGCAAATATTGACTTAATTTAGACAATACAACCATAAGACATAGGAGCAGAATTAGGCCATTCAGCCCATCGAATCTGCTCTGCCATTCCATCATGGCTGATCCCAGATCCCACTCAACCCCATACATCTGTCTTCTCACTATATCTGTTGATGTCCTGACTGATCAGGAAACGATCAACTTCCATCTTAAGTATACCCACGGAATTGGCCTCCACCACAGACTGTGGCAGAGCATTCCACAGATTCACTACTCTTTGGCTAAAAGAATTCCCCCCTGCCTCCTGTTTAAAAGGTTGCCCTCCATTTTGAGGCTGTGCTCTGTAGTTCTGGATACCCCCACCACAGGAAACATCCTCTCCTCATCCACCCTATCTAGTCCTTTCAACATTCAGCAGGTTTCAGTGAGATCCCCACACATTCTTCTAAATTCCAGTGAGTACAGGCCCAAATCTGCCAAATGCTCTTCATATGTTAACCCCTTCATTCCCAGAATCATCCTCGTGAACCTCCTCTGGACTCTCTCCAATGACAATACATCCTTTCTGAGATGTGGGGCCCAAAACTGTAGACAATACTCCAAGTGCAGCCTCACTAGTGTCTTATAAAGCCTCAGCATTATCTTCTTGCTTTTATATTCTATTCCCCTTGAAATAAATGCCAATATTGCATCTGTCTTCTCTGCCACAGACTCATCCTGTATATTAACCTTCTGGGTGTCTTGCACGAGGACTCCCAAGTCCCTCTGCACCTCTGATGTTTGAACCTTCTCCCCATTTAGATAATAGTCTGCACTATTGTTCCTTTTACCAAAGTGCATTGTCATTTATTTCCAAACAGTAAATTCCATTTGCCACTTTTTTTTGCCCCTTTTTCCAATTTGTCTATGTCCTGCTGCAACCACAGTGCTTCCTCAGCACTATCTGCCCCTCCACCCATCTTCCTGTTATCTGCAAACTTTGCCAGAAAGCCATCAATTCCTGATCTGGAGGCGGGGTGAACTCAAGATGGTGCCAAACAGCAACTCCTTTGTTTGCATCATCAGAAACAGCTCTATTACTATCTTTGATATCTCTTTCTTCCCTTTTCAGTGTGAGAGAGGTTCGTTTGAAGACCCGGACCTGGAGTTACAGTCTGAGTTTGGTTTTTCGTGGGAATGGGACCTACCCTCAGGACCTCACGACCAGCCGCTTTTTGATATCCCAAGGATGCGGCCTTCAGGATTCGGGATTTTTCCTGCTCTGAAGATGGACTGATACTAGGCTGGGGCTCCTGACTGAAGCATCGCAGGAGAACACAGAAGGTCGGGAGCAGTGGGCTCGCTGCTGGGGGGTTGTATGTCCCGAGAGCTGCGACTTCCTAGTGCCAACTCTCCGGGCGCAGAGCTAAAAAAAAACGACACAACAGACTTCTAACATCGTAAATCAGCGAGTTATATGTTACATCTCCCCTCTCACTGTGAAATGGGGACAGCTGTTTTTCCCTTATTAGACAAAGGGAGAGGGGGAGGGGGAGAGGGGAAGAGGGAGGGAGAGAGGGGGGGAGAGGGGGGGGGAGAGAGAGGGAGAAAGAGAGAGGGAGAGAGGGGAGAGAGAGAAAGGGGGAGAAAGAGGGGGAGAGAGAGAGGGAAAGGGAGAGAGGGAGAGGGAGAGAGAGGAAGAGAGGGGGAGAGGGGAAGGGGAGAGGGGGAGGGAGGGGTAGAGAGAGAAGGGGAGAGAGGGGGGAGAGAGAGAGGGGGAGGGAGAGAGAGGGGGAGAGAGGGGGGAGAGAGAGAGGGGGAGGGAGAGAGAGGGGGAGAGAGAGGGGGAGAGGGGGAGAGAGGGAGAGGGAGAGAGGGAGACAGGGAGCCTGAGGTATGTCAGACACTGGTTAAATGAGTAGTCTTTGGGATACTGCTTGCTGCATGCTTGACTGCTCGCTGGGGGGTGCTGATGTTTTTTTGTTGGTGGGGGTAAGGGCAGGGATCATTACCTTGTTGCTGCTTATGTGTGGCGGGGGGTTTTGGGGTTCTAACATTTAGAACCATAGAACATTACAGCACAGAAACAGGCCTTTTGGTCCTTCTTGGCTGTGCTGAACCATTTCTCTGCCAAGTCCCACTGATCTGCACCTGGACCAAGACAAGGGAGATCCAGTGGATGTAGTGTACCTTGATTTTCAGAAGGCATTTGATATGGTCCCACATAGGAGATTGGTGGGTAAAATCAGAGCTCATGGCATTGGTGGGGTGGGGGGGAAGACATTGACATGGATAGAAAACTGGTTGGCAGATAGAAAGCAAAGGGTAGCGGTGAATGGGTGTTTCTCGGAATGGCAGGTGGTGACTAGTGGGGTGCCACAGGGCTCGGTATTGGGACCACAGCTGTTTACCATTTACGTCAAAGATTTAGATGAAAGCATTGAGAATAACATCAGCAAGATTGCTGATGATACTAAGCTGGGTGGCAGTGTGACATGTGATGAGGATGTTAGGAGAATTCAGGGTGACTTGGATAGGCTGGGTGAGTGGGCAGATACTTGGCAGATGACGTTTAATGTGAATAAGTGTGAAGTTATCCACTTTGGGAGTAAGAACAGGAAGGCAGATTATTATCTGAACGGTGTAAAGTTAGGTAAGGGAGAAATACAAGAACTAGGAGTCCTTGTTCATCAGTCACTGAAGGTGAATGAGCAAATGCAGCAGGCAGTGAAGAAGGCTAATGGAATGTTGGCCTTTATTACAAAGGGAATTGAGTACAAGAGCAAGGAAATCCTCTTGCATTTGTACAGGGCCCTGGTGAGACCACACCTGGAGTATTGTGTACAGTTTTGGTCTCCAGGATTAAGGAAGGACATCCTGGCTGTAGAGGAAGTGCAGCATAGATTCACGAGGTTAATTCCTGGGATGTCTGGACTGTCTTACACAGAGAGGTTAGAGAGACTGGGCTTGTACACGCTGGAATTAAGAAGATTGAGAGGGGATCTGATTGAAACATACAAGATTATTAAGGAATTGGACAAGGTAGAGGCAGGAAATATGTTCCAGATGCTGGGAGAGTCCAGTACCAGAGGGCATTGTTTGAGAATAAGGGGTAGGTCATTTAGGACAGAGTTAAGGAAGAACTTCTTCTCCCAGAGAGTTGTGGGGGTCTGGAATGCACTGCCTCAGAAGGCAGTGGAGACCAATTCTCTGGATGCTTTCAAGAAGGAGCTAGATAGGTATCTTATGGATAGGGGAATCAAGGGATATGGGGATAAGGCAGGAACCGGGCATTGATAGTAGATGATCAGCCATGATCTCAAAATGGCGGTGCAGGCTCGAAGGGCCAAATGGTCTACTTCTGCACCTATTGTCTATTGTCAAATCCCTCTCATCAAACTCTGCCCAACTCTGTTCACAATATGCAATTATGAAAACTATTCACAGTGCCTTATAAATCTTTGGCGTCATATCCTTGCTCTTGTATTCTAGACCTCTAGAAATGAATGCTAAAATTGCATTTACCTTCCACACCACCAATTCTACCTGCAAGTTAACCTTTAGGGTGTTCTGCACAAGGACTCCCAAGTCCCCAAGCATCTCAGATTTTTGCACTTTTCCCCATTTCAAAAATAGTCTACACATTTATTTTTACTGCCGAAGTGCATTTTCCAACATTGTATTTCATTTGCCACTCTCTTGCCCATTCTCCTAATCTGTCTGTCCTTCTGCAGCCTTCCTGTTTTCTCAACACCATCTGCCCCTCCACAAATCTTTGTATCATCTGCAAACTTGGCAGCAAAGCCATCTATTCCATCATCTAATTAATCGATATACAGCATAAAAAGAAGTGGTCCCAACACCGACCCCTGTGGAACACCACTAATCCCTGGCAGCCAACCAGAAAACCTTTTATTCCCACTCGCTGCCTCCTACCAATCAGCGAATGTTCTAACCATGCATTTACTGGAATTTTTCTGTAACACCATGGAATCCTAACTTGGTAAGCAGATTCATGTGTGACACCTTATCAAAGGCCTTCTGAAAGTCAAATATGCGACATCCACTACACCCCCTTTGTCAGCCTCAACGACAAAAATGCCTAAAAAGCCATCTCGTAGGCAGTCAACAAACTCACCCTCTTGAGATCCATTACCAACCTGATTTTCTCAATCAACCTTCATGTTAAAATCTCACAACACTATCATAACATTGCCCTTTTGACTTGCTTTTTCTATTTCCTGTTGTAGCCTGTGGTCTACCTCCCAGCCACTGTTGGGAGGCCTGTATATAACTGCCATCAATGTCCTTTTACCCTTACAGTTTCTTAACTCAACCCACAAGGATTCAACATCTTCCAATCCTATGTCACATCTTTCTACTCGTTTGATGCCATTCTTTACCCGCAGAGCCACACCACCCCCTCTGCCAACCTTCCTACCCCTCCGATACCATGTGTAACCTTGGCCGTTCAGCTCCCAACTACAACCATCCTTCAACCATGATTCAGTGATGGTCACAACATCATACCTGACAAACTCTATTAGTGCAATAACCATCTTATACTACGCGCATTTCGATACAACACCTTGAGTACCATATTTACTATCCTTTCTGATTCTGCATATGTTTTGACACTCCCCCTGCTGGCTGCGACTATGTCCCATCACCTGCCTCCCCTTCCTGACAGTCTGACTGCACGCTATCTTTGCTTTTTTACCATCCGTCCTATCCTGAATCCATTCACTCTGATTCCCACCCCGCCCCTCCTACCAAATGAGTGTAAACCCTCCCCAACAGCTCTAACAAACCTGCTCATGAGAATATTGGTTCCCCTCAGGTTCAGGTGCAACATGTCACTTTTGAACAGGTCATACCTCCCCCAGAAGGGGTCCAAGAATCTGAAGCCCTGCCCCTGCACGAGCTTCTCAGCCATGCAGTTATCTGCCAAATCATCCTGTTTCTACCCTCACTAGAACCATAGAACATTACAGTACAGAAACAGGCTTTTTGGCCCTTCTTGGCTGTGCTGAACCATTTTTCTGCCTAGTCCCACTGACCTGCACCTGGACCATATCCCCCCATACACCTCTCATCTATATACCTGTCCAAGTTTTTCTTAAATGTCAAAAGTGAGCCTGCATTCACCACTTCATCTTACAGCTCATTCCACATTCCCACCACTCTCTGCGTGAAGAAGCCCCCCCAATGTTCCCTTTAAACTTTTCTCCCCTTCACCCTTAACCCATGACCTCTGGTTTTTTTCTCCCCTAGTCCCAGTGGAAAAAGCCTGCTTGCATTCACTCTATCTATACCCATCATAATTTTATACACCTCTATCAAATCTCCCCTCATTCTCCTACACTCCAAGGAATAAAGTCCTAACCTATTCAACCTTTCTCTGTAACTCAGTTTCTCAAGTCCCGGCAACATCCTTGTAAACCTTCTCTGCACTCTTTCAACATTATTAATATCCTTCCTGTAATTAGGTGACCAAAACTGCACACAATACTCCAAATTTGGTCTCACCAATGTCTTACACAACCTCACCATTACATTCCAACTCTTATACTCAATACTTTGATTTATAAAGGCCAATGTACCAAAAGCTCTCTTTCGTCGACCCTATCTACTTGTGACGCCCCTTTTAGGGAATTAAGTATCTGTACTCCCAGATCCCTCTATTCTACTGCACTCCTCAGTGTCCTACTGTTTACCTCATACGTCTACCTTGGTTTGACCTTCCAAAGTGCAATACCTCACATTTGTCCACATTAAACTCCATCTGCCATTTTTCAGCCCATTCCTCCAACTGGTCCAAGTCTCTCTGCAAGCTTTGAAAACCTTCCTCACTGTCCACTACACCTCCAATCTTTGTATCATCAGCAAATTTGCTGATCCAATTTACCATATTATCATCCAGATCATTGATATAGATGACAAATAA
The DNA here is from genome assembly GCF_030144855.1 of Hypanus sabinus. Taxonomy (NCBI): domain Eukaryota; kingdom Metazoa; phylum Chordata; class Chondrichthyes; order Myliobatiformes; family Dasyatidae; genus Hypanus; species Hypanus sabinus. Next base: position 209,646,482 of record NC_082707.1, read on the forward strand.
CAATGGACCCAGCACTGATCCCTGTGGCACACCTCTAGTCACAGGCCTCCACTCAGAGTAGCAAACCTCCACTACCACTCTCTGGCTTCTTCCATTGAGCCAATGTCTAATCCAATTTACTACCTCTCCATGTATACCTAACGACTGAATCTTCCTAACTAACCTCCCATGTGGGACCTTGTCAAAGGCCTTACTGAAGTCCATGTATATACATCCACTGCCTTCCGTTCATCTCCTTTCCTGGTAACTTCCTCGAAAAACTCTAATAGATTGGTTAAATATGACCTACCATGCACAAAGCCATGCTGACTTTTTCTAATAAGTCCCTGTCTATCCAAATACTTGTAGATCCTATCTCTTAGAACTCCTTCCAATAATTTACCTACTACCGATGTCAAACCTACCGGCCTATAATTTCCTGGCTTACTTTTTGAGCCTTTTTTAAACAACAGAGCTACATAAGCTATCCTCCAATCCTCCGGCACCTAACCCATGCATATCGACATTTTAAATATTTCTGCCAGGGCCCCTGCAATTTCAACACTAGTCTCCCTCAAGGTCCCAGGGAATACCCTGTCAGGTCCTGGGGATTTATCTACTCTGATTTGCCTCAAGACAGCAAGCACCTCCTCCTCTTTAATCTGTATAAATTTCATGACCTTCCTACGTGTTTGCCTTGTTTTCATAGACTCCATTCCAGTTTCCTTAGTAAATACAGATGCAAAAAACCCATTTAATATCTCTCCCATTTCTTTTGGTTCCATACATAGCCGACTACTTTATCCCTTACTATCCTTTTGCTCTTAACATACCTGTAGAAGCTCTTAGGATTATCCTTCACCCTGACGGCCAAAGCAACCTCATGTCTTCTTTTAGCCCTCCTGATTTCTTTCTTAAGTATTTTCTTACTCTTTTTATACTCCTCAACCATCTTATTTCCTCCCTGTTGCCTATACATGTCATACATCTCTCTCTTCTTCTTTATCAGAGTTCCAATATCCCTCGAAAACCAAGGTTCCTTATTCTTATTCATTTTGCCTTTAATCCTGACAGGAACAGACAAACTCTGCACTCTCAAAATTTCTCCTTTGAAGACCTCCCACTTACCAATCACATCCTTGCCAGAGAACAACCTGTCCCAATCTACACTTTTTGGAATCTTTCTTCAAAATTTCTTCAAAATTTGGCCTTTTTCCAGTTTACAACCTTAACCCGAGGACCAGATCTATCTTTATCCATGATCAAGTTGAAACCAATGTTGTTACGATCACTGGAACCAAAGTGTTCCCCTACACACACTTCCATCACCTGCCCTAACTCATTCCCTAATAGGATATCTAATATTGCATCCTCCCTAGTTGGTACATCAATATATTGATTTAGAAAACTTTACTGAACATATTTTACCAACTCTAACCCATCTGGACCTTTAACAGTATGGGAGTCCCAATCAATGTGTGGAAAATTAAAATCCCCTACAATCACAATTTTCTGTCTCCAGTAGTTGCCTGTTATCTCCTATTAATGTGGTCATACCTTTGCTGTTTCTCAGCTCCACCCACATGGCCTCAGTGGACAAGCCCTCTAATCTGTCCTGCCGAAGCACTGCTGTAATATTTTCCCTGACTAGCAAAGCCACCACCACCACCCCCACTCCCCCCACCCTTCATCCCTCTGCCTCTATCACGTCTGAAACATCGGAACCCTGGAATATTGAGCTGCCAGTCCTGCCCCTCCTGTAGCCAAATTTCACTAATGGCTACAATGTCAGAATTCCACGTGATAATCCACGCCCTCAGCTCGTCAGCCTTCCCCACAACACTCCTGGCATTGAAATATACACACCACAGAAGATTATTACCACCACACATAACCTTACTATTTGTGACTTTGCATGAACTACTAACATCATTTATTTTCACCCTCTTTCCACTATCTACTCTGGCACTCTGGTTCCCATCCCCCTGCAAATCTAGTTTAAACCCTCCCCATTAACACTAGCAAACCTCCCTGCAAGGGGCACAGGCAGCAATCCAAAAGTTACTACCCTGGAGGTCCTGCTTCTCGGCTTTCTACCTGGCTCTCTAAAATCTCTTTTCAGGACTGCTTTGTTTTTCCTTCGTCATCGGTACCAAGACATCCAGCTGCTCCCCCTCACTCTCCAAAATGTGTACACAATCTGAGACGTCCCTGACCCTGGCACCTGGGAGGCAACATGCCAACGGGGTGTCCCGTTCACGTCCACAGAATCTCCTGTCTGTTCCCCTCATCATTGAGTCCCCTATCACTATCACTCCCCTCTTCTCCCTCATTCCCTCTGCACCTCAGTGTCAATAACCCAGTCTCCATAACATTTCCTTGGGAGGTCATCCCCCACAACAGTATCCAAAACTGTGTACTTGTTTTTGAGGGGAATGGCCACAGGGGTGCTCTACGCTAATTGTCTGTTCACATTTTCATTTCTCCAGACGGTCATCCAGCTACTCGTCTCCTACACCTTCGAGGTGACTACTTCCCTGTAACTCTGATCGATGATCTCCTCTCTCCCATACAAGCCAAAGGTCATCTAGCTGCTGCTCCAGATCCCTAACACGGTCTTCAAGGAGCTACAGCCGGATGCACTTCACACAGTTGTAGTTCCCTGGGCGACTCTGGGTTTCCCAGGACTCCAACAAACGGCATGAAGAACGCACAACAGCCATTTACTACACTAGGTACAGTAAGGGAAAAACGCTTGTACAGAGCCAACGCCTCTTTCAACTCAAAGCCTGACACTCCTACTCTCACCATGGCCTACTCTCTGCAATGGCCTACTCTCACCATGGCCTACTCTCTGCAATGGCCTACTCTCACCATGGCCTACTCTCTGCAATGGCCTACTCTCACCATGGCCTACTCTCTGCAATGGCCTACTCTCTGCAATGGCCTACTCTCACCATGGCCTACTCTCTGCAATGGCCTACTCTCACCATGGCCTACTCTCTGCAATGGCCTACTCTCACCATGGCCTACTCTCTGCAATGGCCGCCCTGCTTGTCCCTTCTGTACTTTTAAACAAGCATTGCTGACCTGTGAGAAATCTCGTTGCCGTGGCTTCCTCTTGCTGCTGACTGGGCCGCTGGAATATCTTCAACCTCTTGCTCTGGCAGTGCGTGCACCCACCTGCTTCAAGCAATCATCAATCACACCAGTGCCAAAGAAGAGCGTGGTAACCTGTCTCATTGACTATCACCCAGAGGCACCTACATCCACAGTGATGAAGCGTTTTGTAAGACTGATGTTGAAGCATATCAGTTTCTGTCTGAGTGGCGACTTGGATCTTTTCTCATTTGCCTATAGCAGCAACGGGTCCATAAGACCATAAAACAAAGCAGCAGAATTAGGCCATTCAGCCCATTGAGTTTGCCCTGCCAATCCATCATGGCTGTTCCCACTCAACCCCATACACCAGCCTTCCCGCCATATCCTTTGTTGCTCTGACTGATCAGAAAACTAACAACTTCCGCATTAAATATATCCACGGACTTGGCCCCCACTGCAGTCTGTGGCAGAGCATTCCACAGATTCACTACTCTCTGGTTTAAAAAGTTTCTCCTTACTTCTGTGCTAAAAGGTCACCCCTCAGTTTTGACTCTTTGCCCTTTAGTTCTGGACACCTCACCATAGGAAACATCCTCTTCACATCCATCCTATCGAGTCCTTTCAACATTCAATAGGTTTCAGTGAGGTCCCCCAGCATTCTAAATTCCAGTGAGTACAGACCAAATCTACCAAACACTCCTCATATGTTAACCCCTTCATTCCTGGAACCATCCTCGTGAACCTCCTCTGGACTCTCTCCAATGACAACACATCCTTTCTGAGATGTGGGACCCAAAACTGTTGACAATATTCCAAGTGCAGCCTGACTGGTGTCTTATAAAGCCTCAGTATTATCTCCTTGCTTTTATATTCTATTCCCCTTGAAATAAATGTCAACATTGCATTTGCCTTCTTTAGACTCAACTTGTAAATTAACCTTTTTTTCCCAATAAGAGGTCAGAAAAGATTTTTTAAAAACGCCAGTTACATTATATCTGTTCATAATAACAATTACATTACCCCATATTCATTTAAGTTAATCAATAGTTATATTGACCTATACTAATTTATTACAAAAGAAAAAAAAATCTAACCCCTACCAAGACCAAAGCTGTTCAATAAGGAGAAAAGGCAAATACTTTCTTAAATAATAAAAATTAGTAATAGCCAACATCTGAGCTTAAATAACGAATTGAAGATTTTGAAAATAATTCAGAAAAGGTCCCCAAACACAAAGAAATCTGCAGATGCTGGAAATTCAAACAACACACACAAAAAGCTGATGGAACACAGCAGGCCAGGCAGCATCTATAGGGAGAAGCACTGTCGACGTTTCGGGCCGAGACCCTTCGTCAGGACTAACTGAAAGGAAAGTAAGAAGATAGTAAGAGATTTGAAAGTAGGAGGGGTTGGGGGAAATGCAAAATGTTAAGAGAAGACCGGAGGGGGTGGGGTGAAGCTGAGAGCCAGACAGGTGATTGGCAAAAGTGATACACAGCTGGAGAAGGGAAAGGATCATGGGACAGGAGGCCTAGGGAGAAAAAAAGGGGGAGGGGAGCACCAGAGGGAGATGGAGAACAGGCAGAGTGAAGGGCAGAGAGTGAACAAAAAGGGGAGGGGGGGAAATATTTATTTATTCCCTTCTCCAGCTCTGTATCCCTTTTGCCAATCACCTTTCCAGCTCTTAGCTTCAGCCCTCCCCCTCCTGTCTTCTCCTATTATTTCACATTCACCCCTCCCCCTCCCCCTCCTACTTTTAATTCTCTTACTATCTTTTCTTTCAATTAGTCCTGACAAAGGGTCTCAGCCCGAAATGTCGACAGTACTTCTGCCTATAGACAATGCCAGAAAAGGTCTCCACAATGTTTGAAAGTCTTGATGAGATTCAGAAAATGAACAATGAATCTTCTCTAAATCTAAATATGACATAATGTCACATAACCATTGAGCATGAGAAGGAGGAAGAACATTTTTCCATTTAAACAAAAGCGCCCTCCTAGCTATAAGAGAGCTAAAGGCCAAAATATGTAAATCAGATGCCTTCAGCTTAATATCTTGTCCTGCAACAATACCAAATAGGGCCGTCAGAAGGTTAGGCTTAAAATTGACTTTAAAAAGTAAGGAAAAAGTTTGAAAAACTTCCTTCCAATATTTTTCAAGATTCGGGCAGGACCAAAACATCTGAATTAATGAGGCTTCTCCATTATTACATCTGCCACAGTAGGGAGATATATCTGAATAAAAACGAGATAGCTTATCCTTAGTCATATGAGCTCTACGAACCACCTTAAATTGTACGAGGGAATGACGCGCACATGACGATGAAGTATTAACCAGTTTAAAAATTTCATTCCAAGTTTCCTCAGATATTGATATCTGTAAATCGTGTTCCCAAAGATTCTTAATTTTGTCTAAAGGAACATTCCTCGTCTCCAGTAACATACCATAAATCTTAGATATTGAACCATTATGAAAAGGTGTCAGACTAAAAAATTACCTCTAGTAAGTTCTTATCTGAGTTTATAGGAAATGTATAAAAAAATCCTTCTGGGAGTCCTGCACGAGGATTTCTAAGTCCCTTTGCACATCCGATGTTTGAACCTTCTCCCCATTTAGACAATAGTCCGCACTATTGTTCTTTTTACCAAAATGCATTATCATACATTTCCCAACATTGTATTCCACAGCAGATGCCATCTCAATGGCTCTTCACTCAGTCCTGGAACATCTGGACAGCAAAGATGTATATATCAGGATGCTCTTTATCGATTACAGCTCAGCATTTAATACCATCATCCCCTCAAAACTAGTCAGTAAAGTCTAAGAGCTGGGCCTCAATTGCCCCTTGTGCAATTGGATCCTGAATTTCCTCACTTGCAGATCCTTGTTCGTTCAGATTGGCAAAATCATCTCCTCCACAATCTCCATCACCATATTCAAGTTTGCTGATGACACCACTGTGATAGGCTGTATCACAGGGGGTGATGAATCAGCATACAGGAGGGAGATTGAAAACTTGGCTGAGTGGTGTCATAATTCAGCAAGACTAAGGAACTGATTATGGACTTCAAGAGGGGGAAACCAGAGGTCCTGGGTGCCACTATCTCAGAGGACCAGTCCTGTACCTATCATGTACATTTAATTTCAAAGAAGACACGACACCACCTCTACTTCCTCAGGAGTCTGCAGAGGTTCAGCATGACATCAAAAACCTTGACAAACTTCTATAGACGTGGTAGAAAGTGTGCTGACTGGCTGCATTATGGCCTGGTGTGGGAACACCAATGCCTTTGAGTTGAAAATCTTCCAAAAGGTATTGGATTCAGTCCAGTACATCCCAAGTAAAGCCCTCCCAACCATTCAGCACATCTACTTGAAATGTTTCATAGAACAGCAGCATCCATCATTAAAGATCCTCACCTGCCAGGCCATGCTCTTTTCCCACTGCTGCCATCAGGTAGAAAGTACAAATACCTCAGGACTTACACCAACATGGTTCAATAACAGTTACTGCCCTCAACCATCAGGCTCTTTAACAAAAGGGATAATGACACTCATTCTATTTCTGGTGTTCCTGCAACCAATAATTTCACTTTTAGGACTCTCTATCTTGTTATTTCCTGCTTGTTATTTATTGCTATTATTTCTATCTGCATTCCCACAGTTTGTTGTCCATTGATCCTGTTTATAGTTATTTTCTATAGATTTCCAAATATACCTGCAGGAAAGAGAATCTCAGGGTTGTATGTGGTGAGTGACATCCATGTTCTCTGATAATAAATTTTTCTTTGAACTTTGACTTTAGTTAACAGAGGGTGATGATATTTCTGTTGCTTGTTTGAAAATGTCAATAGGAAACAATCATTCCTTTTAGCTTTTTGCTTTCTGGGTGGGTCTCATCGCTAGCAGCTTGCATATCTGCATGTTCAACTTGAGCAGCCAAGTTTGCTAAATATATCTCCAGTGCCTCCGGTGTATTTCTGCCAGGCCATTATGTTCTCAACTGTCAACTGTCACATTTCAATCTGTTGTGTGATGTTCCTCGTTCAGCAGAGTCCAGTCTACTTGGACAGGAGGAGGCACAATTCAGGAAAACACTGAGCGTACAGATAGGGAATAGAGTACAATCCAGTTCTAAACCTCCCATCTGGTTTTCTACTGGCATCTCACTGGTACTACACAGGAAATTCAAAAGATCAGCCATGATGGGTTGCCAGAGCACAACAGCCTAATTCTGCCCCTTTGTCTTCTGGTCTTGGTGTCCAAGATAGGGTGAGGAACTGGCCCTCACCATTCAATATAATCGCCATTGATATACCCCAGGCCTCATTTTCTTTTCTGTGCTAGTTCCCCTTGGCCTTCAATTTCTGGATTTTCAAAAGATTATCTACTTTTTGCATAGTAGGGGGATTAAGGGTTATGGTGAAAAGGCAGGTAGGTGGAGATGAGTCCATGGCCAGATCAGCCTTGATCTTATTGAATGGTGGAGCAGGCTCAATGGGCCGAGTGGCCTACTCCTGTTCCTATTTCTTATGTTCTTATGTTTCTCTTTTTTCTTCTTTAAGCCTATTGCCCCTACTGCAGCTCACCCGTGTCCTCTGTCCTGGGTTAGTCTTTCAAGTTGTCTCAAAGTGTAACCAGTCTTTGAAGACCCTTCCTCTCCCAGGAAGGAGGTCAGTCTCTGCAGCTCTTGGTTTTACAGGATTGGGTTACTACCCCCATGCCCAACCCCTCTCCTAACGCAGCCGGGCTTGGGGCCCGCCATGGCAGAGCAATACCCTCGCTTGTCTACTCTCCATGATTGAGAATTACAGGTACTCACCAGTCTGCATTGGAAGACAGCCTGGTTTCCAGTGATTGCCTCTGAATCTTGTGACTATGGCCCCCTGTTTGAGACATTTTTGGAAAAAATTTTCACACATATCCTCTCAGGTCTCTTGCGATATTATACCTTTCAGTAAGATCACCTCTCATTGCTTAGCAAGCCAAGGAATATAGATCTAATTTTTTTAGCTCTTTCCCCCATCCCAGGATTTGAATGAACACACATAAAATGCTGGAGGAACTCAGCAGGTCAGGCAGCATCAATGGAAATGAATAAACAGTCAACACTTTGGGCCAAGATTCTGCATCAGGACTGGAAAGGAAAAGAGAAGATGCCAGAACAAGAAGGTGGGGAGAGGAGAAGGAGGGTGATAGGTGAAGTTAGTGGGTGGGGGAGAGAGAATGAAGTAAGAAGCTGGGAGTTGATAAGGTGTATAAGATGATGAGAGGCATTGATCATGTGGATAGTCAGAGGCTTTTTCCCCAGAGCTGGAATGGCTAACACAAGAGGTCACAGGTTTAAGGTACAGAGGAGATGTCAGGGGTAAGTTGTTTTTTACTCAGAGAGTGGTGAGTGTGTGGAATGCTGGTGACGGTGGTGGAGGCAGATACGATAGGGTCTGTTAAGAGACTTTTGGACAGGTACATGGAGCTTATAAAATAGAGGGTTATGGGTCAGCCTGGTAATTTCTAAGGTAAGGACAGGTTCAGCACAGCTTTGTGGGCTGAAGGGCCTGTATCGTGCTGTAGGTTTTCTGTGTTTCTATGTGATAGGTGGAAAAGATAAAGGACTGGAGAAAGAGGAATTTGATAGGACACGAGAATGGACCAGTCTACCCACCAGCAACTACATACAGAAAGATGCTGGAAAAAGCCCAGCAGGATCACAAAGGATCCCACCCACACTGCTCATCTACCTGTGAGGCAACTTTCAGGGATCTGTGGACATGTACCCCCAGATCCCTCTGCTCCTCCACGCTACCAAGTATCCTGCCATTTACTTTGTACTCTGCCTTGGAGTTTGTCCTTCCAAAGTGTACCACCTCACACTTCTCTGGGTTGAACTCCATCTGCCACTTCTCAGCCCACTTCTGGATCCTATCAATGTCTCTCTGCAATCTTTGACAATCCTCTACACTATCTACAACACCACCGACCTTTGTGTCATCTGCAAACTTGCCAACCCACCCTTCTACCCCCATATCCAAGTCATTAATAAAAATCACAAAAAGTAGAGGTCCCAGAACAGATCATTGTGGGACACCACTAGTCACAACCCTCCAATCTGAATGTACTCCCTCAACCACGACCCTCTGCCTTCTGCAGGCAAGCCAATTCTGAATCCACCTGGTCAAACTTCCCTGGATCCCATGCCTTCTGACTTTCTGAATTAGCCTACCGTGTGGAACCTTGTCAAATGCCTTACTAAAATCCATGTAGATCACATCCACTGCACTACCCTCATCTATATGCCTGGTCACCTCCTCAAAGAACTCTATCAGGCTTGTTAGGCACGATCTGCCCTTCACAAAGCCATGCTGACTGTCCCTGATCAGACCATGATTTTCTAAATGCCCATAGATCCTATCTCTAAGAATCTTTTCCAACAGCTTTCCCATCACAGAAGGAAGACTCACTGGTCTATAATCACCCGGACTATCCCTACTACCTTTTTTGAACAAGGGGACAACATTCGCCTCCCACCAATCCTCCAGTACCATTCCCGTGGACAACGAGGACATAAAGATCCTAGCCAGAGGCTCAGCAATCTCTTCCCTTGCTTCGTGGAACAGCCTGGGGAATATTCCATTAGGCCCCGGGGACTTATCCGTCCTGATGTATTTTAACAACTCCAACACCTCCTCTCCCTTAATATCAACATGCTCCAGAATATCAACGTCACTCATATTGTCCTCACTGTCATCAAGTTCCCTCTCAGTGGTGAATACCGAAGAGAAGTATTCATTGAGGACCTCACTCACTACCACAGCCTCCAGGCACATCTTCCCTCTTTTATCTCTAATCGGTCCTACCTTCACTCCTGTCATCCTTATGTACTTCACATAATTGAAGAATGCCTTTACCTTTACCCTATTCCCCAAGGCCTTCTCATGCCCCCTTCTCACTCTTCTCAGCCCCTTCTTAAGCTCCTTTCTTGCTACCCTATATTCCTCAATAGACCCATCTGATCCTTGCTTCCTAAACCTCGTGTATGCTGCCTTCTTCCACCTGACTAGATTTTCCACTTCACTTGTTACCCATGGTTCCTTCACCCTACCATTCTTTATCTTCCTCACCGGGACAAATTTATCCCTAACATCCTGCAAGAGATCCCTAAACATCGACCACATGTCCATAGTACATTTCCCTGCAAAAACATCATCCCAATTCACACCTGCAAGTTCTAGCCTTATAGCCTCATAATTTGCCCTTCCCCAATTAAAAATTTTCCTAGCCTCTCTGATTCTATCCTTTTCCATGATAATACTAAAGGGCAGGGATTGGTGGTCACTGTCCCCCCGATGCTCACCCACTGAGAGATCTGTGACCTGACCCAATTCGTTACCTAATACTAGATCTAGTATAGCATTCCCCCTAGTTGGTCTGTCAACATACTGTAACAGGAATCCATCCTGGACACACTTAACAAACTCTGCCCCATCTAAACCCTTGGAACTAATCAAGTGCCAATCAATATTGGGGAAGTTAAAGTCACCCATGATAACAACCCTGTTATTTTTGTACCTTTCCAAAATCTGCCTCCCAATCTGCTCCTCAGTATCTCTGCTGCTACCAGGGGGCCTATAGAATACCCCCAGTAGAGTAACTGCTCCATTCCTGTTCCTGACTTCTACCCATACTGACTCAAAAGAAGATCCTGCTACATTACCCACCCTTTCTGCAGCTGTAATAGTATCCCTGACCAGTAATGCCACCCCTCCTCCCCTTTCCCCCCTCTCTATCCCTTTTAAAGCACTGAAATCCAGGAATATTGAGAATCCATTCCTGCCCTGGTGTCAGCCAAGTCTCTGTAATGGCCACTACATCATAATTCCATGAATGTATCCAAGCTCTCTGTTCATCACCTTTGTTCCTGATGCTTCTCTTGCTTTGAAATACACACACTTTAGTCCTTCTACCTTACTACCTTTACACCCTTTATTCTGTTTTTCTTTCCTCAAAGCCTCTCTATATGTTAGATCTGGCTTTACTCCATGCACTTCTTCCACTGCTCTATCACTCCGGGTCCCATCCCCTTTGCAAATTAGTTTAAACCCTCCCGAACCTGCAAGGATATTGCTCACGATTTCAGGTGCAACCCATCCAATCTGTACAGGTCCCACCTTGCCCAGAAGAGATCCCAATGATCTAAAACCCTGCCCCCTGCACCAACTCCTCAGCCACGCATTCAACTGCCATCTCCTCCAATTCTTACCATCACTATCACGTAGCACTGGCAGCAATCCTGAGAACGCCACCCTTGAGGTCCTGTTCTTCAGACTTCTGCCTAGTTCCTGAAACTCACACTTCAGGACCTCATCCCCCTTCCCTCCTATGTCGTTGGTACCAACATGTATCACGACTTCTGGTTGCTTTCGCTCTCGTACCAGGATGTCATGCAACCGGTCAGAGACATCCCAGACCCTGGCACCCGGGAGGCAACAAACCATGCGGGTGTCCTTCTCACGTCCACAAAATCTCCTGTCTGCTCCCCTGACTATTGAGTCTCCAATGATGACAGCTCTCCTCTTCTCCGTCCCATCCTTCAGCACCACAGGGTCAGATTCAGTGCCAGAGGCCCTGCCACCGTGGCTCACACCTGGTCGGTCGTCCTCACCAACAGCATCCAGGACGGTAAACTTATTATTCAGGGGAATGGCTACAGGGGTGCTCTGCACTACCTGTCTACTCACCTTCGCTTTCCCCCCTCGGACTGTCTACTCACCTTCGCTTTCCCCCCTCGGACCCAACGACCTGTTTCCGGCAGCCTAAGTGTGACTACCTCCCTGTAGTTCTCATCTGTGTCTGCCTCATTTTCCCTTATGAGTCGAAGGTGTTACGAACCCCGTAACTGGGTGTCTTACCAGCAAAGATAGAGAGGTCCGTTGAAGTCTGATGATACTATTTTTAACAGTATTTATCAGTAAAAATACACAAAAATAATATCAATGCAAATATACAGATAATATACGTCGTCAATACTAAATCTAAAAGTGCGGGTATAATAATAATCAATAAGAAATAAACTCTATCGTTGTCTAGGGGATAATGTATTGTCCGATGGAAATATATAGTTCGTTCAGTTCATACAGGCTGGGGACCGCTGTGTTGCAATTGTTGGAGAGAGAGAGGAGATTAGGAGAAAAACTTGCCGGCTTTCCTTTATGATTTCGATCCGTCAGGTGTCCCGTTGGTGTGGCCGTTCAAGTGTGACCTCTCCTTTAGCTAAACCGTTCTTCCATGGTGAGCCCGCCAATCCCAGGCAAGGGAAGGACGCACATGAGCTCTCACCGGCTTTCGCTATAAAACGCTGTCACGGGATTTCTAGCGTTTCTCCTGGTGCGTCTAAAGGGGTTGATCCCCAGACCCCTCTTTTCTCCTCACTCATGGGGTCTCAGATGTTAATCAGGTTGGGATGATACAATCCCTCAACCAGACCACTCTGGTTGTCCCCCGAGGGCTTCAATGAATAGTACAGTACTCAATACACAATTCCTTCTCCAAGAGACAATAGCAGTAATCAGTGGTTCCGTTCCGCTTATATCAGGATACATTACAAACCCTGTGTATTCTGGGTGTCTCTCTCTCTCATTTCCTGGGTCTCAGACCCGAAATAATAGCGATCTTGTGATTCTCAAAAAGGGGGGGGGCGACTTTGTACCCTTCGGCCCCAGAGTTGTTTCACCTTCGTAACAAAGGTCATCCAGCTGCTGCTCCAGATTCCTCACACGATCTTCCAGATCGCCCAACCACATGCCCTTCTGGCAGATGTGACTCTGCAGGAGAGGGGAGTTCCCCTAAGACTGCCACATCTAACAGGAGAGGCACATCACCATCTCAGGAGGCATTGTAAAGACTAACTGGGAACAAACTCATCCTCCGCCTCTTCTCGTCGAAATCTCTCGAGGCAAAGCCTCAAATCTCCACTCCTTCACTGGCCCACTCACTCACTGGACGCTTTCCACAGGCAGCTCCGCTTGAGGTAACCCTCTATTTATTTGTTTGAGCTTTTCAAACTGCTTGGTCAACTGACCTCGATTCCCCAGTCAGCTGCTTTCTGCTTTATGCTGAGCTATTCAAATCTTGATTGCACAGTCCAACTGCCAAAACAGCCAGAATCTCTCGAGTCAAAGCCTCAAAGCTCCACTCCTTCACTGGCCCACTCACTCACTGGCCGCTTTTGCTTTTTAGCAAAATACAAAACCTCTCAATTGTCTTCAATAAATTCCATCTGACACAGATCTCTCTGCAACCATGATAGCCTTCCTTGCTATCCACTGCACCCTCGGCCTTGCTGTCCACTGCACCCTCAGCCTTGCTGTCCACTGCACCCTCAGTCTTGCTGTCCACTGCACCCTCGGCCTTGCTGTCCACTGCACCCTCGGCCTTGCTGTCCACTGCACCCTCGACCTTGCTGTCCACTGCACCCTCAGCCTTGCTGTCCACTGCACCCTCAGTCTTGCTGTCCACTGCACCCTCGGCCTTGCTGTCCACTGCACCCTCGGCCTTGCTGTCCACTGCACCCTCAGTCTTGCTGTCCACTGCACCCTCGGCCTTGCTGTCCACTGCACCCTCGGCCTTGCTGTCCACTGCACCCTCAGTCTTGCTGTCCACTGCACCCTCGGCCTTGCTGTCCACTGCACCCTCAGCCTTGCTGTCCACTGCACCCTCAGACTTGCTGTCCACTGCACCCTCGGCCTTGCTGTCCACTGCACCCTCGGCCTTGCTGTCCACTGCACCCTCAGCCTTGCTGTCCACTGCACCCTCAGTCTTGCTGTCCACTGCACCCTCGGCCTTGCTGTCCACTGCATCCTCGGCCTTGCTGTCCACTGCACCCTCAGCCTTGCTGTCCACTGCACCCTCAGTCTTGCTGTCCACTGCACCCTCGGCCTTGCTGTCCACTGCATCCTCGGACAGCCTTGCTGTCCACTGCATCCTCGGCCTTGCTGTCCACTGCACCCTCAGCCTTGCTGTCCACTGCACCCTCAGCCTTGCTGTCCACTGCACCCTCAGCCTTGCTGTCCACTGCACCCTCAGTCTTGCTGTCCACTGCACCCTCGGCCTTGCTGTCCACTGCACCCTCAGTCTTGCTGTCCACTGCACCCTCAGCCTTGCTGTCCACTGCACCCTCGGCCCTGCTGTCCACTGCACCCTCAGTCTTGCTGTCCACTGCACTCTCAGTCTTGCTGTCCACTGCACCCTCAGTCTTGCTGTCCACTGCACCCTCGGCCTTGCTGTCCACTGCACCCTCAGTCTTGCTGTCCACTGCACCCTCAGCCTTGCTGTCCACTGCACCCTCAGCCTTGCTGTCCACTGCACCCTCGGCCTTGCTGTCCACTGCACCCTCAGTCTTGCTGTCCACTGCACCCTCAGCCTTGCTGTCCACTGCACCCTCAGCCTTGCTGTCCACTGCACCCTCGGCCTTGCTGTCCACTGCACCCTCAGTCTTGCTGTCCACTGCACCCTCAGCCTTGCTGTCCACTGCACACTCAGTCTTGCTGTCCACTGCACCCTCAGCCTTGCTGTCCACTGCACCCTCGGCCTTGCTGTCCACTGCACCCTCAGTCTTGCTGTCCACTGCACCCTCAGTCTTGCTGTCCACTGCATCCTCGGCCTTGCTGTCCACTGCACCCTCAGTCTTGCTGTCCTCTGCACCATCGGCCTTGCTGTCCACTGCACCCTCGGCCTTGCTGTCCACTGCACCCTCGGCCTTGCTGTCCACTGCACCCTCAGCCTTGCTGTCCACTGCACCCTCAGTCTTGCTGTCCACTGCACCCTCAGCCTTGCTGTCCACTGCACCCTCGGCCTTGCTGTCCACTGCACCCTCGGCCTTGCTGTCCACTGCACCCTCGGCCTTGCTGTCCACTGCACCCTCAGTCTTGCTGTCCACTGCACCCTCAGCCTTGCTGTCCACTGCACCCTCAGTCTTCCTGTCCACTGCACCCTCAGTCTTGCTGTCCACTGCACCCTCGGCCTTGCTGTCCACTGCACCCTCGGCCTTGCTGTCCACTGCACCCTCGGCCTTGCTGTCCACTGCACCCTCAGTCTTGCTGTCCACTGCACCCTCAGTCTTGCTGTCCACTGCACCCTCGGCCTTGCTGTCCACTGCACCCTCGGCCTTGCTGTCCACTGCACCCTCAGTCTTGCTGTCCACTGCACCCTCGGCCTTGCTGTCCACTGCACCCTCAGTCTTGCTGTCCACTGCACCCTCGGCCTTGCTGTCCACTGCACCCTCAGCCTTGCTGTCCACTGCACCCTCCGCCTTGCTGTCCACTGCACCCTCAGCCTTGCTGTCCACTGCACCCTCAGTCTTGCTGTCCACTGCACCCTCAGCCTTGCTGTCCACTGCACCCTCAGTCTTGCTGTCCACAGCATCCTCGGCCTTGCTGTCCACTGCACCCTCCGCCTTGCTGTCCACTGCACCCTCGGCCTTGCTGTCCACTGCACCCTCCGCCTTGCTGTCCACTGCACCCTCAGCCTTGCTGTCCACTGCACCCTCAGTCTTGCTGTCCACTGCACCCTCAGCCTTGCTGTCCACTGCACCCTCAGTCTTGCTGTCCACAGCATCCTCGGCCTTGCTGTCCACTGCACCCTCGGCCTTGCTGTCCACTGCACCCTCGGCCTTGCTGTCCACTGCACCCTCGGCCTTGCTGTCCACTGCACCCTCGGCCTTGCTGTCCACTGCACCCTCGGTCTTGCTGTCCACTGCACCCTCAGCCTTGCTGTCCACTGCACCCTCAGCCTTGCTGTCCACTGCACCCTCAGTCTTGCTGTCCACTGCATCCTCGGCCTTGCTGTCCACTGCACCCTCAGTCTTGCTGTCCACTGCGCCCTCAGTCTTGCTGTCCACTGCACCCTCAGTCTTGCTGTCCACTGCACCCTCGGCCTTGCTGTCCACTGCACCCTCGGCCTTGCTGTCCACTGCACCCTCGGCCTTGCTGTCCACTGCACCCTCGGTCTTGCTGCCAATGCACCCTCAGTCTTGCTGTCCACTGCACCCTCGGCCTTGCTGTCCACTGCACCCTCGGCCTTGCTGTCCACTGCACCCTCGGCCTTGCTGTCCACTGCACCCTCAGTCTTGCTGCCAATGCACCCTCAGTCTTGCTGTCCACTGCACCCTCGGTCTTGCTGTCCACTGCACCCTCAGTCTTGCTGTCCACTGCACCCTCAGCCTTGCTGTCCACTGCACCCTCGGCCTTGCTGTCCACTGCACCCTCAGCCTTGCTGTCCACTGCACCCTCAGTCTTGCTGTCCACTGCACCCTCAGCCTTGCTGTCCACTGCACCCTCAGCCTTGCTGTCCACTGCACCCTCGGCCTTGCTGTCCACTGCACCCTCAGTCTTGCTGTCCACTGCACCATCGGCCTTGCTGTCCACTGCACCCTCAGTCTTGCTGTCCACTGCACCCTCAGCCTTGCTGTCCACTGCACCCTCAGCCTTGCTGTCCACTGCACCCTCGGCCTTGCTGTCCACTGCACCCTCCGCCTTGCTGTCCACTGCACCCTCAGCCTTGCTGTCCACTGCACCCTCAGCCTTGCTGTCCACTGCACCCTCAGTCTTGCTGTCCACAGCATCCTCGGCCTTGCTGTCCACTGCACCCTCGGCCTTGCTGTCCACTGCACCCTCGGTCTTGCTGTCCACTGCACCCTCAGTCTTGCTGTCCACTGCACCCTCAGTCTTGCTGTCCACCTCACCCTCAGTCTTGCTGTCCACTGCACCCTCGGCCTTGCTGTCCACTGCACCCTCAGCCTTGCTGTCCACTGCACCCTCGGCCTTGCTGTCCACTGCACCCTCGGTCTTGCTGTCCACTGCACCCTCGGACTTGCTGTCCACTGCACCCTCAGTCTTGCTGTCCACTGCACCCTCAGTCTTGCTGTCCACTGCACCCTCAGTCTTGCTGTCCACTGCACCCTCAGTCTTGCTGTCCACTGCACCCTCGGCCTTGCTGTCCACTGCACCCTCGGTCTTGCTGTCCACTGCACCCTCAGTCTTGCTGTCCACTGCACCCTCAGTCTTGCTGTCCACTGCACCCTCAGTCTTGCTGTCCACTGCACCCTCAGTCTTGCTATCCACTGCACCCTCGGTCTTGCTGTCCACTGCACCCTCAGTCTTGCTGTCCACTGCACCCTCAGTCTTGCTGACCACTGCACCCTCAGCCTTGCTGTCCACTGCACCCTCAGCCTTGCTGTCCACTGCACCCTCAGTCTTGCTGTCCACTGCACCCTCAGCCTTGCTGTCCACTGCACCCTCAGCCTTGCTATCCACTGCACCCTCGGCCTTGCTGTCCACTGCACCCTCAGCCTTGCTGTCCACTGCACCCTCGGCCTTGCTGTCCACTGCACCCTCAGCCTTGCTGTCCACTGCACCCTCGGCCTTGCTGTCCACTGCACCCTCAGTCTTGCTGTCCACTGCACTCTCAGCCTTGCTGTCCACTGCACCCTCAGCCTTGCTATCCACTGCACCCTCGGCCTTGCTGTCCACTGCACCCTCAGCCTTGCTGTCCACTGCACCCTCAGTCTTGCTGTCCACTGCACCCTCAGTCTTGCTGTCCACTGCACCCTCAGCCTTGCTGTCCACTGCATCCTCAGTCTTGCTGTCCACTGCACCCTCAGCCTTGCTGTCCACTGCACCCTCAGCCTTGCTGTCCACTGCACCCTCAGTCTTGCTGTCCACTGCACCCTCAGCCTTGCTGTCCACTGCATCCTCAGTCTTGCTGTCCACTGCACCCTCAGCCTTGCTGTCCACTGCACCCTCAGCCTTGCTGTCCACTGCACCCTCGGCCTTGCTGTCCACTGCACCCTCGGCCTTGCTGTCCACTGCACCCTCGGCCTTGCTGTCCACTGCACCCTCGGCCTTGCTGTCCACTGCACCCTCGGCCTTGCTGTCCACTGCACCCTCGGCCTTGCTGTCCACTGCACCCTCAGTCTTGCTGTCCACTGCACCCTCAGCCTTGCTGTCCACTGCACCCTCAGTCTTGCTGTCCACTGCACCCTCAGTCTTGCTGTCCACTGCATCCTCGGCCTTGCTGTCCACTGCACCCTCAGCCTTGCTGTCCACTGCACCCTCAGCCTTGCTGTCCACTGCACCCTCAGTCTTGCTGTCCACTGCATCCTCGGCCTTGCTGTCCACTGCACCCTCAGCCTTGCTGTCCACTGCACCCTCAGTCTTGCTGTCCACTGCACCCTCGGCCTTGCTGTCCACTGCACCCTCAGCCTTGCTGTCCACTACACCCTCAGTCTTGCTGTCCACTGCACCCTCAGTCTTGCTGTCCACTGCACCCTCAGCCTTGCTGTCCACTACACCCTCAGTCTTGCTGTCCACTGCACCCTCAGTCTTGCTGTCCACTGCACCCTCGGCCTTGCTGTCCACTGCACCCTCAGCCTTGCTGTCCACTACACCCTCAGTCTTGCTGTCCACTGCACCCTC
The DNA here is from genome assembly GCF_030144855.1 of Hypanus sabinus. Lineage (NCBI taxonomy): Eukaryota > Metazoa > Chordata > Chondrichthyes > Myliobatiformes > Dasyatidae > Hypanus > Hypanus sabinus. The sequence goes on from NC_082707.1 coordinate 209,665,033, forward strand.
AGCCTTGCTGTCCACTGCACCCTCGGCCTTGCTGTCCACTGCACCCTCAGTCTTGCTGTCCACTGCATCCTCGGCCTTGCTGTCCACTGCATCCTCGGCCTTGCTGTCCACTGCATCCTCGGCCTTGCTGTCCACTGCACCCTCGGCCTTGCTGTCCACTGCACCCTCGGCCTTGCTGTCCACTGCACCCTCAGTCTTGCTGTCCACTGCACCCTCGGCCTTGCTGTCCACTGCACCCTCAGTCTTGCTGTCCACTGCACCCTCAGCCTTGCTGTCCACTGCATCCTCGGCCTTGCTGTCCACTGCACCCTCGGCCTTGCTGTCCACTGCACCCTCAGTCTTGCTGTCCACTGCACCCTCGGCCTTGCTGTCCACTGCACCCTCAGTCTTGCTGTCCACTGCACCCTCGGCCTTGCTGTCCACTGCACCCTCGGCCTTGCTGTCCACTGCACCCTCGGCCTTGCTGTCCACTGCACCCTCGGCCTTGCTGTCCACTGCACCCTCAGTCTTGCTGTCCACTGCACCCTCGGCCTTGCTGTCCACTGCACCCTCAGTCTTGCTGTCCACTGCACCCTCAGCCTTGCTGTCCACTGCATCCTCGGCCTTGCTGTCCACTGCACCCTCGGCCTTGCTGTCCACTGCACCCTCAGTCTTGCTGTCCACTGCACCCTCGGCCTTGCTGTCCACTGCACCCTCAGTCTTGCTGTCCACTGCACCCTCGGCCTTGCTGTCCACTGCACCCTCGGCCTTGCTGTCCACTGCACCCTCGGCCTTGCTGTCCACTGCACCCTCAGCCTTGCTGTCCACTGCACCCTCAGCCTTGCTGTCCACTGCACCCTCGGCCTTGCTGTCCACTGCACCCTCGGACTTGCTGTCCACTGCACCCTCAGTCTTGCTGTCCACTGCACCCTCGGCCTTGCTGTCCACTGCACTCTCAGCCTTGCTGTCCACTGCACCCTCAGCCTTGCTGTCCACTGCACCCTCGGCCTTGCTGTCCACTGCACCCTCAGCCTTGCTGTCCACTGCACCCTCAGTCTTGCTGTCCACTGCACCCTCGGCCTTGCTGTCCACTGCACCCTCGGCCTTGCTGTCCACTGCACCCTCAGCCTTGCTGTCCACTGCACCCTCAGTCTTGCTGTCCACTGCACCCTCGGCCTTGCTGTCCACTGCACCCTCAGCCTTGCTGTCCACTGCACCCTCAGCCTTGCTGTCCACTGCACCCTCGGCCTTGCTGTCCACTGCACCCTCGGACTTGCTGTCCACTGCACCCTCAGTCTTGCTGTCCACTGCACTCTCAGCCTTGCTGTCCACTGCACCCTCGGCCTTGCTGTCCACTGCACTCTCAGTCTTGCTGTCCACTGCATCCTCGGCCTTGCTGTCCACTGCACCCTCAGCCTTGCTGTCCACTGCACCCTCAGTCTTGCTGTCCACTGCACCCTCAGCCTTGCTGTCCACTGCACCCTCGGCCTTGTTGTCCACTACACCCTCAGTCTTGCTGTCCACTGCACCCTCGGACTTGCTGTCCACTGCACCCTCAGTCTTGCTGTCCACTGCACCCTCGGCCTTGCTGTCCACTGCACCCTCAGTCTTGCTGTCCACTGCACCCTCGGACTTGCTGTCCACTGCACCCTCAGTCTTGCTGTCCACTGCACCCTCAGTCTTGCTGTCCACTGCACCCTCAGTCTTGCTGTCCACTGCACCCTCGGCCTTGCTGTCCACTGCACCCTCAGCCTTGCTGTCCACTGCACCCTCAGCCTTGCTGTCCACTGCACCCTCGGCCTTGCTGTCCACTGCACCCTCAGTCTTGCTGTCCACTGCACCCTCGGTCTTGCTGTCCACTGCAGCCTCGGTCTTGCTGTCCACTGCACCCTCAGTCTTGCTGTCCACTGCACCCTCAGTCTTGCTGTCCACTGCACCCTCGGCCTTGCTGTCCACTGCACCCTCAGCCTTGCTGTCCACTGCACCCTCAGCCTTGCTGTCCACTGCACCCTCGGCCTTGCTGTCCACTGCACCCTCAGTCTTGCTGTCCACTGCACCCTCGGTCTTGCTGTCCACTGCAGCCTCGGTCTTGCTGTCCACTGCACCCTCAGTCTTGCTGTCCACTGCACCCTCAGCCTTGCTGTCCACTGCACCCTCAGCCTTGCTGTCCACTGCACCCTCAGTCTTGCTGTCCACTGCACCCTCGGCCTTGCTGTCCACTGCACCCTCAGTCTTGCTGTCCACTGCACTCTCAGCCTTGCTGTCCACTGCACCCTCGGCCTTGCTGTCCACTGCACTCTCAGTCTTGCTGTCCACTGCATCCTCGGCCTTGCTGTCCACTGCACCCTCAGTCTTGCTGTCCACTGCACCCTCAGCCTTGCTGTCCACTGCACCCTCGGCCTTGTTGTCCACTACACCCTCAGTCTTGCTGTCCACTGCACCCTCGGACTTGCTGTCCACTGCACCCTCAGTCTTGCTGTCCACTGCACCCTCGGCCTTGCTGTCCACTGCACCCTCGGCCTTGCTGTCCACTGCACCCTCAGTCTTGCTGTCCACTGCACCCTCGGACTTGCTGTCCACTGCACCCTCAGTCTTGCTGTCCACTGCACCCTCAGTCTTGCTGTCCACTGCACCCTCAGTCTTGCTGTCCACTGCACCCTCGGCCTTGCTGTCCACTGCACCCTCAGCCTTGCTGTCCACTGCACCCTCAGCCTTGCTGTCCACTGCACCCTCGGCCTTGCTGTCCACTGCACCCTCAGTCTTGCTGTCCACTGCACCCTCGGTCTTGCTGTCCACTGCAGCCTCGGTCTTGCTGTCCACTGCACCCTCAGTCTTGCTGTCCACTGCACCCTCAGCCTTGCTGTCCACTGCACCCTCAGCCTTGCTGTCCACTGCACCCTCAGTCTTGCTGTCCACTGCACCCTCGGCCTTGCTGTCCACTGCACCCTCGGCCTTGCTGTCCACTGCACCCTCAGTCTTGCTGTCCACTGCACCCTCAGTCTTGCTGTCCACTGCACCCTCAGTCTTGCTGTCCACTGCACCCTCGGCCTTGCTGTCCACTGCACCCTCAGCCTTGCTGTCCACTGCACCCTCAGTCTTGCTGTCCACTGCACCCTCGGCCTTGCTGTCCACTGCACCCTCGGCCTTGCTGTCCACTGCACCCTCAGTCTTGCTGTCCACTGCACCCTCAGTCTTGCTGTCCACTGCACCCTCGGCCTTGCTGTCCACTGCACCCTCAGCCTTGCTGTCCACTGCACCCTCAGTCTTGCTGTCCACTGCACCCTCGGCCTTGCTGTCCACTGCACCCTCAGTCTTCGTGGCATCTGCAAATTTGCTGATCCAGTTAACCACATTAACATCCAGATCATTGATATCGATGACAAACAACAAAGGATCGAGCACTGATCCCTGCGGCACACGCTTATTCACAGGCCTCCAGTCAGAGAGACAACCCTCCAACCCTCTACTACCACCCTCTGGCTTCTCCCACAAAACCAATGTCTAATCAAGTTTACTACCTCATCCTGAATGACGAGCTGCTGAACCATCTTGACCAGCCTCCCAGGTGTGACCTTGTCAAATGCCTTACTAAAATCCACTGCCTTGCCTTCATCCACTTTACTGGCAAATTTCTCAAAAAAGCTCTGTCAGGTTGGTGTGACATGACCGACCGCGCAAAAGCCATGCTGATCATCCTTAAATAATCCAAGTTTATCCCAATACTTATATATCCGGTTCTTTAGAACACCTTCCAATAACTTTCCCACAACCCAATTTCCCTCAGGATCAATAAAGTATGTCTTGTAGTGACGTACTACACACAGCGCTGAAACAACAACACGCAGTCGGTAAGTCATTTCGAGACTAGTTTATTCAAACTTCGCGGCGCTGGCATTTAATCCCTAGCATCCGTCCTGTCCGAGCGGAAATGACGTCAAAGGTGCATTACCAAAGTCTCCCCCCACGCTCTGGCTATTTGTGAGCCAGTTCGCCTGCGCAGAAAGTGGGTCGTCACATAACCACCCCCAGAACTGGGGATACACCCCCCAATGTCCACAGTCTGGATCAGCCTATGTGCCGCGGTGCCTGAATCTCGACCGGCTGCGCCACGTCCACATGGGCTGGTTTGAGTCAGTCCACCGTGAAAACCTCCTCTCTCCCCCCAATGTCCAGAACGTACATGGAACCATTGTTGTTGATCACCTTGAACGGCCCCTCGTATGGCCGATGTAGCAGTGCCTGGTATCCACCCCTTCGTACAAACACAAACTTACAGTTCTGCAGGTCTTTGGGTACATGGGTCAGGGTCCGTCCGTGCTGTGAAGACGGTATGGGGGCCAGGTTGCCGAGCCTTTCGCATAGCCTGTCCAGGACTGCTGTGGGTTCTTCCTCTTGCCCCCTTGGGGCTGGTATGAACTCTCCCGGGACGGCCAGGGGTGTGCCGTACATCAATTCAGCCGACGAGGCATGCAGATCCTCTTTGGGCGCTGTGTGAATTCCAAGCAGGACCCAGGGAAGCTCGTCCACCCAGTTAGGTCCTCTCAGGTGGGACATGGGAGCCGACTTCAAGTGACAATGGAAGCGTCCCACTAGTCCATTCAACTGTGCAGTAGTGTAGGCAGTTGTGTGGTGTAGCTGCGTTCCCAACAGGCTGGCCACAGCTGACCACAGGCTGGAGGTGAACTGGGCGCCTCTGTCGGAGGTAATGTGGGCCAATACCCCGAAGCGTGCTACCCAGGTTGCAATCAGATCTCGGGTGCAGGAATCGGCAGATGTGTCGGTGAGCGGGACCGCCTCTGGCCACCTTGTGAACCGGTCTACCATAGTTAAGAGGTACCGTGCTCCTCGGGACACTGGTAGGGGGCCCACGATATCCACATGAATGTGGTCGAACCTCCGGTGGGTGGGTTCGAACTGCTGCAGCAGGGCTTTAGTGTGCCTCTGCACCTTGGCTGTTTGGCACTGCGCACATGTTCTGGCCCATTCACTGACCTGCTTGCGACGCCCGTGCCACACAAACTTGCTGGAGACCAGCCGGACAGTTGTCCTGATAGATGGGTGCACCAAACCGTGTATGGAGTCGAAAACTCACCGCCTCCAGGCTGCTGGGACGATGGGACGAGGTGGGCCAGTAGACACGTTGCACAGGAGGGTCCTCTCACCTGGGCCTATGAGAAAGTCCTGCAGCTACAAACCTGAGACTGCGGTCCTGTAGCTGGGCATCTTGTCGTCTGCCTGCTGCACCTCTGCCAGTGCTGCACAGTCCACACCCAGAGACAGGGCCTGGACAACTGGTCTGGAGGGTGAGTCTGCCACGACGTTGTCCTTATCCAAGACATGCTCGATGTCTGTTGTGTACTCAGAGATGTAGGACAGATGTCACTGCTGGCAAGCTGACCAGGGATCGGACACCTTCGTGAACGCGAAGGTCAACGGTTTGTGGTCCGTGAACGCAGTGAACGGCCTGCCTTCTAAGAAGTACCTGAAATGCCGGATTGCCAGATACAGTGCCAACAGCTCCCAGTCGAAAGCACTGTACTTGAGTTTGGGTGGTCGTAGCTGCTTGCTGAAGAATGCCAGGGGTTGCCAGCACCCCTTGATGAGCTGCTCCAGCACCCCACCGACTGCTGTGTCGGATGCATCCACTGTGAGGGTGGTCAGAACGTCCGTTCTGGGGTGCACCAGTATCGCGGCATCTGCCAAGGCTTCCTTGGCTTTAACGAAAACGGCCGAGGCCTGCTCGTCCCAAGTAATGTCCTTGCCTTTACCCGTCATCAGGGTGTACAAAGGGCGCATGATACGGGCTGCAGAGGGAAGGAAACGGTGGTAGAAGTTCACCATACCAACGAATTCCTGTAGGCCTTTGACTGTGTTGGGCCGGGCAAAGTGGCGGATCGCGTCTACCTTGGCGGGCAGAGGTGTTGCCCCGTCTTTGGTAATCCTGTGGCCCAGGAAGTCGATGGTGTTGAGACCGAACTGGCATTTGGCCGGGTTGATCATGAGGCCGAAATCACTCAGGCGGGAGTAGAGCTGGCGGAGGTGGGACAGATGCTCCTGACGACAACTGCTGGTTATAAGGATGTCGTCCAAATAGATGAACGCAAAGTCCAGGTCACGTCCCACCACATCCATTAGCCACTGGAACATCTGTGTGGCATACTTCAGGCCGAATGGCATTCGGAGGAATTCGAACAGGCTGAATGGGGTGATGAGTGCTGTTTTGGGGATGTCTTCAGGGTGTACCAGGATTTGAAGGTATCCCTGGACGAGGTCTACTTTGGAAAAGATTCTTGCCAGGTGCAGGTTTGCTGCAAAGTCCTGTATGTGCGGCACAGGGTAGCGGTCTGGAGTTGTAGCCTCGTTCAGTCTGCGGTAGTTGCCGCATGGTCTCCAACCCCCGGCTGCTTTGGGCACCATGTGCAGGGGGGAGGCCCATGGGCTGTCGGACCTCCGTATGATCCCCAATTCCTTCATCCTCTTGAATTCCTCCTTCACCAGGCGGAGCTTTTCCGGGGGGAGCCTTTGTGCGCAGGCGTGGAGGGGTGGTCCCTGGGTCGGGATGTAGTGCTGTACCCCATGTCTGGGTATGGCTGCCGTGAACTGCGGTGCCAGAATCAATGGAAAGTCCACCAGGATTCTGGTGAATTCATTGTCCCACAGCGTGATGGAGTCCAGGTGTAGGGCTGATAACTTGGCTTCACCCAGGGAGAACGTCTGGAAAGTCTTAGCATGGACCAGTCTTTTCCCTTGCAAGTCGACCAGCAGGCTGTGAGCTCGCAAGAAGTCTGCCCCCAGGAGTGGTTGGGCCACTGCGGCCAGTGTGAAGTCCCACGTGAACCAGCTGGCGCCGAACTGCAGCTGCACTGTGCGGGTGCCGTAGGTCCGTATCGTTCTGCCATTTGTGGCCCTCAGGGTGGGTCCTGGCTTCCTGTTGTGGGTGTTGTACCCCGTCGGGGGCAAGATGCTGATTTCCACTGCGGTGTCGACCAAGAAGCGGCGTCCCGACTGTTTATCCCAGATGTACAAGAGGCTGTCCTGGTGGCCAGTTGCCATAGTCATTAGTGGCAGCTGGCCCTGGCCCCGGCCCTTGCAGGGCGGGCGACAACAGTGGGCTTTTGTGCCCCACCGCTGGTGGTAGAAACACCACTGTTCACTGGCCTCCTCACTCCTGCCTCTGTGTTTTGTGCGCCCCCCTTCCAGGCCTGGTCTGGTCTGCTGTTGGGTGCGTGGCCTGGTAATCTGACCGACGGACGCCACACTCTCCCTCTTGGCTTTCCACAGCACGTCTGTCCAGGCCGCCACCTTCCGGGGGTCGCTGATATCTGCGTTGGCCAGCAGCAGATGTATGTCCTCGGGCAGTTGCTCCAGGAACACTTGCTCAAACATGAGGCAGGGCTTGTGTCCATCAGCCAAGGCCAGCATCTCATTCATTAATGCTGATGGCGGCCTGTCTCCCAAACCGTCCAGGTGAAGCAGGCGGGCACCCCGCTCACGCCGTGAGAGGCCAAAGGTCCCAATGAGCAGCACTTTGAATGCTTCATATTTGCCTTCTTCTGGGGGCGACTGTATGAAATCCGCAACCTGGGAGGCCGTCTCCTGGTCAAGAGCGCTCACCACGTGATAGTAACGTGTGGAATCAGAGGATATCTGCCGAATCTGGAACTGGGCTTCTGCTTGGCTAAACCACGCGCGTGGTCACAGCGTCCAGAAAGTCAGCAGTTTTAGTGAAACTGCGTGAACAGATGAAGAGTCGGTCATCTTTGGTCCAAATCCCGTTTGGACCGTTGGGGTCGCCAATGTAGCGACGCAATACATACAGAGCTAGAGACAATGTCACACTGTCGGTAAGTTGTTTCGAGACTAGTTTATTCAAACTTCGCAGTGCTGGCATTTAATCCCTAGCGCCCGCCCTCTCCAGGCGGAAATGACACCAGAGGTGCATTACCAAAGTCTCCCCCCGCGTGCTGGCTATTTGTGAGCCGGTTCGCCTGCACAGAAAGTGGGTCGCCACAATCTGTCTGCCTGTCTGTCTGATATCAGACTCACCAGCCTATCATTTCCTGGTTTACATCTACAGCCTTTTTTAAACAGTGGAACAACATTGGCTATCCTCCAATTCTCTGGTGCCCCTCCTGTCGCTGACGATGATTTAAAGATCTTTGCTAGGATGCCAGCAGTTTCTGCATTTAACTCTTGTAGGGTCCAAGAGAACAGCTTGTCAGTCCCTGGGGATTTATCCACCTGATTTTCCTCGGGATAGCAAACACCTCCTCCTCTGTATTTTGTACAGGGCCCATGAAGTTGATGGAATTAACCATATAACATATAACATATAACAATCACGGCACGGAAACAGCACGGAATTGATGGCTTTGCTGCAAAGTTTGCAGACAATATGAAGATGGGTGGAGAGGCAGGTGGTTTTGGGGAAGTAGAGAGGCTACAAAAGGACTTGGACAGATTTGGAGAATGGGCAAAGAAGTAGCAGATGGAATACAGTGTCAGGAAGTGTATGGTCATGCACTTTGGTAGAAGTGAAAGGGTTGACTATTTTCTAAATGGAAAGAAAACACAAAAAACTGTGGTGCAAAAGGACTTGGGAGTCCTTCTGTAGCATTCCCTCAAGGTTAATTTACGTAGAACATAGAAATCTACAGCACATCAGAGGCCCTTTGGCCCACAATGTTGTGCTGACCATGTAACCTACTCTAGAAACTGCCGAGAATTTCCCCACTATTTTACTAAGCTCCACGTACCTATCTAAGAGTCTCTTAAAAGACCCTATTGTATCTGCCTCCACCACCGTCACTGGCAGTGCATTCCACACACCCACCACTCTCTGTGTGAAAAACTTGCCCCTGACATCCCTCTTGTACCTGCTTCCAAGCACCTTAAAATTATGCCATTTCAGCCCTGGGAAAAAGCCTCTGACTATCCACACAATCAATGCCTCTCATCATCTTATACACCTCTGTCAGGTCACCTCTCATCTCCCTTGCTCCAAGGAGAAAGGGCCAAGTTCACTCAACCTAAGGAATAAGGCACGCTCCCCAATCCAGGCAACATCCTTGTAAGTCTCCTCTGCTCTCTATAGTATCCACATTCTTCCTGTAGTGAGGTGACCAGAACTGAACACAGTACTCCAAGTGGGGTCTGACCAGGGTCCTATGTAGCTGTAACATTACCTCATAGTTCTTGAACTCAATCCCACAGTTGATGAAGGCCAACACACCATAAACTTTCTTAACAACACTGTCAACCTGCACAGCGACTTTGAGTGTCCTGTGGACACGAATCCCAAGAACTCTTAGATCCTCCATGCTGCTAAGAGTCTAATAATTTATATTATATTCTGTCTTCAAATTTGACCTACCAAAATGAACCACTTCACACTTATCTGCATTGAACTCCATCTGCCATTTCTAAGCCCAGTTCTGCATCCTAGCAATGTCCCGCTCTAACCTCTGACAAACCTCCAGACTATCCACAACACCCCCAACTTTTGTATCGTCAACAAACATATTAAGCCACCCTTCTACTTCCTCATCCAGGTCATTTGTAAAAATCACGAAGAGAAGGGGTCCCAGAACAGGGACAGAACAGAACAGGGGTCTCAGGGGTCCTGAGGCACACAACTGGTCACCGACCTCCGTGCAGAATATGACCCATCTACAACCACACTTTGCCTTCTGTGGTCAAGCCAATTCTGGTCCTCAAAACAAGGGATCCCATGCCTCCTTACTTTCTGAATGAGCTTAGCATGGAACCATAGAACCATAGAACACTACAGCACAGTACAGGCCCTTCAGCCCTCCATTTGTGCTGACCCATATAATCCTTAAAAAAGTACTAAACCCACACTACCCCATAACCCTCCATTTTTCTTTCATCCATGTACCTGTCCAAGAGGCTCTTAAATACCCCTAATGTTTTAGCTTCCACCATCATGCCTGGCAAGTTATTCCAAGCACTCACAACCCACTGTGTAAAAAACTTACCCCTGATGTCTCCCCTAAACTTCCCTCCCTTAACTTTGTACATATGCCCTCTGGTGTTTGGTGCCCTGGGAAACAGGTACTGACTATCCACCCTATCTACGCCTCTCATAATCTTGTAGACCTCTATCAAGTTCCCTCTCATTCTTCTATGCTCCAAAGAGAAAAGTCCCAGCTCTGCTAACCTTGCTTCATATGACTTGTTCTCCAAACCAGGCAACATCCTGGTAAATCTCCTCTGCACCCTCTCCATAGCTTCCACATCCTTCCTATAATGAGGTGACCAAAACTGAACACAATACTCTAAGTGCAGTCTCACCAGAGATTTGTAGAGTTGCAACATGACCTCTTACTCTTCAACTCAATCCCCCTGTTAATGAAGCCTAGCATTCCATAGGCCTTCTTAACTACCCTATTAACCTGTGCAGCGACCTGGAGGGATGTATGGATTTGAACCCCAAAGTCCCTCTGTTCATCCACTCTCCTAAGTAACTGACCATTAATCCTGTACTCAGTCTTCTGGTTTGTCCTTCCAAAGTGCATCACCTCACACTTGTCTGGATTGAACTCCATCTGCCATTTTTCTGCCCAACTCTGCAGCCTGTCTATATCCTCTTGTAACCTTCGACAACCTACAGCTCCATCCACAACTCCTCCAATCTTCGTGTCATCCGCAAACTTACTCACCCATCCTTCCGCCTCTACATCTAGGTCACTTATAAAAATCACGAAGAGCAGGGGTCCCAGGACAGATCCCTGCGGCACTCCACTAGTCACCGACCTCCAGGCAGAATACTTTCCTTCCACAACTACCCTCTGCTTTCTTCCTTTAAGCCAATTTTTTTATCCAAACAGCCAAGGTTCCACTTATCCCATGCCTCGTGACTTTCCAGGTGAGTCTCATGAGGGACCTTGTCAAATGCTTTGCTAAAGTCCATGTAGACCACATCCACTGCCCTACCCTCATCAATTTCTTTTGTTACCTCTCCAAAAAACTCAATCAGGCTCATGAGGCACAATCTTCCCTTCACAAAGCCATGTTGACTGTCCATGAGTAGACTGTACTTCTCCAAATGCTCGTAGATCCTATCCTTAAGAATCCTTTCCAGTAGTTTTCAGACCACCGACATAAGACTCACCGGTCTATAGTTCCCAGGTTTCTCCCTATTACCTTTTTTAAACAAAGGAACTACATTTGCCATTCTCCAGTCCTCCGGCACTTCCCCTGTAGCCAAAGAGGATTCAAAGATCATAGCTAATGCTCCAGCGATCTCTTCTTTCAATTCCCACAACAACCTGGGGTGTATCATATCCGGCTCTGGGGATTTATCAATCTTGATGTTTTTAAGAAGATCCAACACTTCTTCCTTAATCTCCACATTGTCCAGCACACAGGCCCACTCTACTTCGACCTCATCCTGATCAAGATCCTTTTCACTTGTGAATACTGAAACAAAGTATTCATTTAGGACCTCCCCAACCTCCTCCGCCTCCAGGCATATGTTTATCCTTTAGCGGTCCCACCTTCGTTCTCGTCATCCTCCTATTCTTCACATACCCATAGAACGCCTTGGGGTTCTCCTTAATCCTACATGCCAAGGCCTTCTCATGCCCCCTTCGAGCTCTCCTAAGTCCTTTCTTTAGCTTCTTCCTGGCTACCCTACATTTCTCATGAGCCCCTCCTACTTCCTGTTTCTTATATCTAACATATGCTTCCTTTTTCCTCTTGATGAGTTGCCTCACGTGTTTTGTTAGCCACGGTTCCTTTTTCCTACCATTTTTTCCATTTTCATTACTCTTTTATTTTTAACATACTTGAAAAGCTTGCTATCCACTTTAATATTATTTGCTAGCTCGCTTTCATATTTCATCTTCTCCTTCCTAATGATTTTTTTAGTTGTTCTCTGTAAATTTTTAAAAACTTCCCAATCCTCTACCTTTCCACTAATTTTTGCTTTGTTGTATGAGCTCTCTTTTGCTTTTACAATAGCTTTGACTTCCCTTGTCAGCCAAGGTTGTGCTATTTTACAATTTGAGTATTTCTTCATTTTTGGAATACATGTGTCCTCCACCTTCCTCATTTTTCTCAGAAACTCACACCATTGCTGCCCTGCTGTCATCCCTGTCAGCATCTCCTTCCAACTCCTGTCAACTCCTCTCTCATACCACTGTAATTTCCCTTACTCCACTGAAATATTGGTACATCGGACTTTACTTTCTCCCTATCAAATTTCAAGTTGAACTCAATCATATTGTGATCACTGTCTCCTAAGGGTTCTTTTACCTGAAGCTCCCTAATCACGTCTGGTTCACTACATAACACCCAGTCCAGTTTAGCTGATCCCCTGGTAGGCTCAATGACAAACTGCTCTAAAAAGCCATCTCGTAGACATTCAACAAACTCACTCTCTTGAGATCCATTACCAACCTGATTTCTCGAATGAACCTGCATGTTGAAATCTCCCATGACTACCATAACATTGCCCTTTTGACACACCTTTTCTATTTCCTGTTGTAATCTGTGGTCCACCTCTCAGCCGCTGTTGGGAGGCCTGTATGTAACTGCCATTAATGTCCTTTTATCCTTGCAGTTTCTTAACTCCCTGCAAGTGTAAGTGCTACACCTGTCCCTACACCTCCTCTCTTACCACCATTCAGGGCCCCAAACAGTCCTTCCAGGTGAGGCAACACTTCATTTGTGAGTCTTTTGGGATCATCTATTGCATCCGGTGCTCCCGGTGCAGCCTCCTCTACATCGCCGAGACCAGACGCAGATTGGGGGACTGCTTCATCGAGCACCTACACTCCGTCCGCCACAACAGACAGGATCTCCCCGTTGCCACCCACTTCAACTCTGCTTCACATTCCCATTCGGATATGTCCTCTACTGCCATGAAGAGGCCAAACTCAGGTTGGAGGAGCAACACCTCATATACCGTCTGGGTAGTCTTCAGCCCCTTGGCATGAATGTTGAATTCTCCAACTTCTGGTAATTCCCTCCCTCTCCCTTCCCCCATCCAATTTCACTCCTCCTCCAGCTGCCTATCACCTCCCTCATGGTTCCTCCTTCAACTATACATTATTACAAATACCTGGGGATACGAATGGACAATAAACTGGACTGGCCAAATACACTGAGACTGTCTACAAGAAGGGTCAGAGCTGTCTCTATTTCCTGAGGAGACTGAGGTCCTTTAACATCTACCGGACGATGCTGAGGATGTTCTATGAGTCTGTGGTGGCCAGAGCTATCATTGTTGTTGTGTGCTGGGGCAGCAGGCTGAGGGTAGCAGACGCCAACAGAATAAAACAAACTCATTCGTAAGGCCAGTGATGTTGTGGGGGTGGAACTGGACTCTCTGATGGTGGTGTCTGAAAAGAGGATGCTGTCCAAGTTGCATGCTATCTTGGACAATGTCTCCCATCCACTCCATAATGTACTGGTTAGGCACAAGAGTACATTCAGCCAGAGACTCATTCCACCGAGACGTAACACTGAGCATCATAGGAAGTCATTCCTGCCTGTGGCCATCAAACTTTACAACTCCTCCCTCGGAGTGTCAGACACCCTGAGCCAATAGGCTGGTCCTGGACTAATTTCCACTTGGCATAATTTACTTATTATCATTTAATTATTTATGGTTTTTATATTGCTATATTTCTACCTATTCTTGGTTGGTGCGACTGTAACAAAAAACCAATTGCCCTCGGGATCATTAAAGTATGTCTGTCTGTCTATCTGTAGTGTTTTCCCCTTACATTCCTTCTTCACCTTTCCTGCCTATCCCCTTCCTGCTTCCCCTCCCCCACCCCTTGATCGTTTCTCTGATTGGTTTTTCACCTGACACCAACCAGCCTTCTCCTTCCCACCCTCCCCCACCTTCTTTATGGGGCCCCTGCCCCTTCCCTCTTCAGTCCTGACGAAGGGTCTCGGCCCGAAACATTGACTGTTCGTTTTCATGGATGCTGCCCGACCTGCTGATTTCCTCCAGCATGCTGTGAGTGAGGAGGGTTCACTGTCCATTCAGAAATCTGATAACCGTGGGGAGGGTTCACTGTTCACTGTCCATTCAGAAATGATAACCATGGGGAGGGTTCTCTGTCCATTCAGAAATCTGATAACCATGGGGAGGGTTCTCTGTCCATTCAGAAATCTGATAACCATGGGGAGGGTTCACTGTCCATTCAGAAATCCGATAACCATGGGGAGGGTTCACTGTCCATTCAGAAATCCGATAACCATGGGGAGGGTTCACTGTCCATTCAGAAATCCGATAACCATGGGGAGGGTTCACTGTCCATTCAGAAATCTGATAACCATGGGGAGGGTTCACTGTCCATTCAGAAATCTGATAACCGTGGGAGGGATCACTGTCCATTCAGAAATCCGATAACCATGGGGAGGGTTCACTGTCCATTCAGAAATCCGATAACCGTGGGGAGGGTTCACTGTTCACTGTCCATTCAGAAATCTGATAACCATGGGGAGGGTTCACTGTTCACTGTCCATTCAGAAATCCGATAACCATGGGGAGGGTTCTCTGTCCATTCAGAAATCTGATAACCATGGGGAGGGTTCACTGTCCATTCAGAAATCCGATAACCATGGGGAGGGTTCACTGTCCATTCAGAAATCCGATAACCATGGGGAGGGTTCACTGTCCATTCAGAAATCCGATAACCATGGGGAGGGTTCACTGTCCATTCAGAAATCCGATAACCATGGGGAGGGTTCACTGTCCATTCAGAAATCTGATAACCGTGGGAGGGATCACTGTCCATTCAGAAATCCGATAACCATGGGGAGGGTTCACTGTCCATTCAGAAATCCGATAACCATGGGGAGGGTTCACTGTTCACTGTCCATTCAGAAATCTGATAACCATGGGGAGGGTTCACTGTTCACTGTCCATTCAGAAATCCGATAACCATGGGGAGGGTTCACTGTTCACTGTCCATTCAGAAATCCGATAACCGTGGGGAGGGTTCACTGTTCACTGTCCATTCAGAAATCCGATAACCATGGGGAGGGTTCACTGTCCATTCAGAAATCCGATAACCATGGGGAGGGTTCTCTGTTCACTGTCCATTCAGAAATCCGATAACCATGGGGAGGGTTCACTGTTCACTGTCCATTCAGAAATCTGATAACCATGGGGAGGGTTCACTGTTCACTGTCCATTCAGAAATCTGATAACCATGGGGAGGGTTCACTGTTCACTGTCCATTCAGAAATCCGATAACCGTGGGGAGGGTTCACTGTTCACTGTCCATTCAGAAATCCGATAACCGTGGGGAGGGTTCACTGTTCACTGTCCATTCAGAAATCCGATAACCATGGGGAGGGTTCACTGTCCATTCAGAAATCCGATAACCATGGGGAGGGTTCACTGTCCATTCAGAAATCTGATAACCGTGGGGAGGGATCACTGTCCATTCAGAAATCCGATAACCGTGGGGAGGGTTCACTGTCCATTCAGAAATCCGATAACCATGGGGAGGGTTCACTGTTCACTGTCCATTCAGAAATCCCATAACCATGGGAAGGGATCACTGTTCACTGTCCATTCAGAAATCTGATAACCATGGGGAGGGTTCACTGTCTGTTCAGAAATCCGATAACCGTGGGGAGGGTTCACTGTCCATTCAGAAATCTGATAACCGTGGGGAGGGTGCACTGTTCACTGTCCATTCAGAAATCCGATAACCATGGGGAGGGTTCACTGTCCATTCAGAAATCCGATAACCGTGGGGAGGGTTCACTGTCCATTCAGAAATCCGATAACCGTGCGGAGGGTTCACTGTCCATTCAGAAATCCGATAACCATGGGGAGGGTTCACTGTCTGTTCAGAAATCTGATAACCATGGGGAGGGATCACTGTCCATTCAGAAATCCGATAACCGTGGGGAGGGTTCACTGTCCATTCAGAAATCCCATAACCATGGGAAGGGATCACTGTTCACTGTCCATTCAGAAATCTGATAACCATGGGGAGGGTTCACTGTCTGTTCAGAAATCCCTGACGGTGGGGAAGGGGCTGTTATCAGTTTTATGAAATTTTCTCTTTCAGTATTAAATTATTAATTTTTGTAGTCAAGGTTTAGTTTATTTGAACTAATAGAGCTTTTTTTGTGAAGGTCAGTTTAGTTTGCATTTAGGTACGTGTTATTTTAATCAGATATCTTTTTCCCATGTTGATAAATGTATAAAACACAAAGGAAATGGAAACATGTCCATATGGCTTCAAAAATAACATATTTCCTTTTGCGTCAAGTCCAATATCAGATCTATATTAACACTGGAGAAACAACTTATTGTACCAGATAGAACATTTACCTTATTAACTCACATTTAATGATGTTGTAACTGTTGGATACTTTACTAAACCTGTTTGTTTGTTATGCAGCAGAACAGTGATATTTTCAATGAGATCCTTGTCGTAGCAATTATCCACCTCCTTTAGCACAGATGGACTGAGAGTGTTGCCATAAATTGCTCGTTTAGATGCTAACATGAAACAGATACATGAGTAACACTTGTGGCTTTTTGCTGTAAAGACCTACCTCATACAACACAGCACATAAATAACGAACCCATCTCTATACTGGGCCATCTGGCTGTCGGAAACAATCCCAAGGAACATCAGAGTCACACCATCAAAAAGCCCTGGATAGAGTGGATGTTTCCCATAGTGGGAGAGTCTAGGACCAGAGGAAACAGTTTCAGAATTGAGATGAGGAGGAACTTCTTTAGCCAGAGGGTGGTGAATCTGTGGATTTCATTACACAGACAGGTGTGGATGCCAAGTCATAGCATGTATTTAAATTAATGGTTTCTTGGTTAGTCAGGTCATCAAAGGTTACAGGCAGAAGACAGAGAATGGGGTTGAGGGGAATAATAAATCAGCCATGAAAGAATGGTGGAGTAGACTCGATGGGTGGAATGGCCTAATTCTACTATTATGTTTTATGGTCTAATATTAGCATAGGATTTTGGCTAAGTAGGTGGCTTTTATAGTGGGTCTTAGAGAGGCCAGAGAAACAGAGATAAAGCTGGGCAGAGATGGAGGTAATGAATTCCAGAGAAACGGAGATGAAGATGGGCAGAGATGGTAAGGAATTCCAGAGAAACGGAGATGAAGATGGGCAGAGATGGAGGTAAGGAATTCCAGAGAAACGGAGATGAAGATGGGCAGAGATGGTAAGGAATTCCAGAGAAATGGAGATGAAGATGGGCAGAGATGGTAATGAGTTCCAGAAAAATGGAGATGAAGATGGGCAGAGATGGTAATGAGTTCCAGAAAAACGGAGATGAACTTGGGCAGAGATGGAGGTAATGAATTCCAGAGAAACGGAGATGAAGGTGGGCAGAGATGGAGGTAAGGAATTCCAGAGAAACAGAGATGAAGCTGGGCAGAGATGGAGGTAAGGAATTCCAGAGAAACGGAGATGAACCTGGGCAGAGATGGAGGTAAGGAATTCCAGAGAAACGGAGATGAAGATGGGCAGAGATGGTAAGGAATTCCAGAGAAACGGAGATGAAGATGGGCAGAGATGGTAAGGAATTCCAGAGAAACGGAGATGAAGATGGGCAGAAATGGAGGTAAGGAATTCCAGAGAAACGGAGATGAAACTGGGCAGAGATGGAGGTAAGGAATTCCAGAGAAACGGAGATGAAGATGGGCAGAGATGGTAATGAATTCCAGAGAAACGGAGATGAAGGTGGGCAGAGATGGTAAGGAATTCCAGAGAAACGGAGATGAACCTGGGCAGAGATGGAGGTAAGGAATTCCAGAGAAACGGAGATGAAGATGGGCAGAGATGGTAAGGAATTCCAGAGAAACGGAGATGAAGATGGGCAGAGATGCAGGTAAGGAATTCCAGAGAAACGGAGATGAAGATGGGCAGAAATGGAGGTAAGGAATTCCAGAGAAACGGAGATGAAGCTGGGCAGAGATGGAGGTAAGGAATTCCAGAGAAACGGAGATGAAGATGGGCAGAAATGGAGGTAAGGAATTCCAGAGAAACGGAGATGAAGCTGGGCAGAGATGGAGGTAAGGAAAACCAGAGAAACGGAGATGAAGATGGGCAGAGATGGTAAGGAATTCCAGAGAAACGGAGATGAAGATGGGCAGAGATGGAGGTAAGGAATTCCAGAGAAACGGAGATGAAGATGGGCAGAGATGGTAAGGAATTCCAGAGAAACGGAGATGAAGATGGGCAGAGATGGTAAGGAATTCCAGAGAAACGGAGATGAAGCTGGGCAGAGATGGAGGTAAGGAATTCCAGAGAAACGGAGATGAAACTGGGCAGAGATGGAGGTAAGGAATTCCAGAGAAACGGAGATGAAGATGGGCAGAAATGGAGGTAAGGAATTCCAGAGAAATGGAGATGAAGCTGGGCAGAGATGGAGGTAAGGAATTCCAGAGAAACGGAGATGAAGATGGGCAGAGATGGTAAGGAATTCCAGAGAAATGGAGATGAAGATGGGCAGAGATGGTAATGAGTTCCAGAGAAACGGAGATGAAGCTGGGCAGAGATGGAGGTAAGGAATTCCAGAGAAACGGAGATGAAGATGGGCAGAGATGGAGGTAAGGAGTTCCGGAGAAATGGAGATGAAGCTGGGCAGAGATGGTAAGGAGTTCCAGAGAAACGGAGATGAAGATGGGCAGAGATGGAGGTAAGGAGTTCCGGAGAAATGGAGATGAAGCTGGGCAGAGATGGTAAGGAATTCCAGAGAAATGGAGATGAACTTGGGCAGAGATGGAGGTAATGAATTCCAGAGAAATGGAGATGAAGATGGGCAGAGATGGAGGTAATGAATTCCAGAGAAACGGAGATGAAGATGGGCAGAGATGGTAAGGAATTCCAGAGAAACGGAGATGAACTTGGGCAGAGATGGAGGTAATGAATTCCAGAGAAATGGAGATGAAGATGGGCAGAGATGGAGGTAATGAATTCCAGAGAAACGGAGATGAAGATGGGCAGAGATGGTAAAGAATTCCAGAGAAACGGAGATGAACCTGGGCAGAGATGGAGGTAAGGAATTCCAGAGAAACGGAGATGAAGATGGGCAGAGATGGTAAGGAGTTCCAGAGAAACTGAGATGAAGATGGGCAGAGATGGAGGTAAGGAATTCCAGAGAAACGGAGATGAAGATGGGCAGAAATGGAGGTAAGGAATTCCAGAGAAACGGAGATGAAGCTGGGCAGAGATGGAGGTAAGGAATTCCAGAGAAACGGAGATGAAGATGGGCAGAAATGGAGGTAAGGAATTCCAGAGAAACGGAGATGAAGCTGGGCAGAGATGGAGGTAAGGAAAACCAGAGAAACGGAGATGAAGATGGGCAGAGATGGTAAGGAATTCCAGAGAAACGGAGATGAAGATGGGCAGAGATGGAGGTAAGGAATTCCAGAGAAACGGAGATGAAGATGGGCAGAGATGGTAAGGAATTCCAGAGAAACGGAGATGAAGATGGGCAGAGATGGTAAGGAATTCCAGAGAAACGGAGATGAAGCTGGGCAGAGATGGAGGTAAGGAATTCCAGAGAAACGGAGATGAAACTGGGCAGAAATGGAGGTAAGGAATTCCAGAGAAATGGAGATGAAGCTGGGCAGAGATGGAGGTAAGGAATTCCAGAGAAACGGAGATGAAGATGGGCAGAGATGGTAAGGAATTCCAGAGAAACGGAGATGAAGATGGGCAGAAATGGTAATGAGTTCCAGAGAAACGGAGATGAAGCTGGGCAGAGATGGAGGTAAGGAATTCCAGAGAAACGGATATGAAGATGGGCAGAGTTGGAGGTAAGGAATTCCAGAGAAACGGAGATGAAGATGGGCAGAGATGGAGGTAAGGAGTTCCGGAGAAATGGAGATGAAGCTGGGCAGAGATGGTAAGGAGTTCCAGAGAAACGGAGATGAAGATGGGCAGAGATGGAGGTAAGGAGTTCCGGAGAAATGGAGATGAAGCTGGGCAGAGATGGTAAGGAATTCCAGAGAAATGGAGATGAACTTGGGCAGAGATGGAGGTAATGAATTCCAGAGAAATGGAGATGAAGATGGGCAGAGATGGAGGTAATGAATTCCAGAGAAACGGAGATGAAGATGGGCAGAGATGGTAAGGAATTCCAGAGAAACGGAGATGAACTTGGGCAGAGATGGAGGTAATGAATTCCAGAGAAATGGAGATGAAGATGGGCAGAGATGGAGGTAATGAATTCCAGAGAAACGGAGATGAAGATGGGCAGAGATGGTAAAGAATTCCAGAGAAACGGAGATGAACCTGGGCAGAGATGGAGGTAAGGAATTCCAGAGAAACGGAGATGAAGATGGGCAGAGATGGTAAGGAGTTCCAGAGAAACTGAGATGAAGATGGGCAGAGATGGAGGTAAGGAATTCCAGAGAAACGGAGCTGAAGGTGGGCAGAGATGGTAAGGAATTCCAGAGAAACAGAGATGAAGATGGGCAGAGATGGAGGTAAGGAATTCCAGAGAAACAGAGATGAAGCTGGGCAGAGATGGAGGTAAGGAATTCCAGAGAAATGGAGATGAACCTGGTCAGAGATGGAGGTAAGGAATTCCAGAGAAACGGAGATGAAGATGGGCAGAGATGGTAAGGAATTCCAGAGAAACAGAGATGAAGATGGGCAGAGATGGAGGTAAGGAATTCCAGAGAAACAGAGATGAAGCTGGGCAGAGATGGAGGTAAGGAATTCTAGAGAAACGGAGATGAACCTGGGCAGAGATGGAGGTAAGGAATTCCAGAGAAACGGAGATGAAGATGGGCAGAGATGGTAAGGAATTCCAGAGAAACGGAGATGAAGCTGGGCAGAGATGGAGGTAAGGAATTCCAGAGAAACGGAGATGAAGATGGGCAGAGATGGAGGTAAGGAATTCCAGAGAAACGGAGATGAAGATGGGCAGAAATGGAGGTAAGGAATTCCAGAGAAACAGAGATGAAGCTGGGCAGAGATGGAGGTAAGGAATTCCAGAGAAACGGAGATGAAGATGGGCAGAAATGGAGGTAAGGAATTCCAGAGAAACGGAGATGAAGCTGGGCAGAGATGGAGGTAAGGAATTCCAGAGAAACGGAGATGAAGATGGGCAGAGATGGTAAGGAATTCCAGAGAAACGGAGATGAAGATGGGCAGAGATGGTAATGAGTTCCAGAGAAACAGAGATGAAACTGGGCAGAGATGGAGGTAAGGAATTCCAGAGAAACGGAGATGAAGCTGGGCAGAGATGGAGGTAAGGAATTCCAGAGAAACGGAGATGAAGATGGGCAGAGATGGTAAGGAATTCCAGAGAAACGGAGATGAAGATGGGCAGAGATGGTAATGAGTTCCAGAGAAACGGAGATGAAGCTGGGCAGAGATGGAGGTAAGGAATTCCAGAGAAACGGAGATGAAGATGGGCAGAAATGGAGGTAAGGAATTCCAGAGAAACGGAGATGAAGCTGGGCAGAGATGGAGGTAAGGAATTCCAGAGAAACAGAGATGAAGATGGGCAGAGATGGTAAGGAATTCCAGAGAAACGGAGATGAAGATGGGCAGAGATGGTAATGAGTTCCAGAGAAACAGAGATGAAGCTGGGCAGAGATGGAGGTAAGGAATTCCAGAGAAACGGAGATGAAGCTGGGCAGAGATGGAGGTAAGGAATTCCAGAGAAACAGAGATGAAGATGGGCAGAGATGGTAAGGAATTCCAGAGAAACGGAGATGAAGATGGGCAGAGATGGTAATGAGTTCCAGAGAAACGGAGATGAAGCTGGGCAGAGATGGAGGTAAGGAATTCCAGAGAAACGGAGATGAAGATGGGCAGAGTTGGAGGTAAGGAATTCCAGAGAAATGGAGATGAAGATGGGCAGAGATGGTAAGGAATTCCAGAGAAACGGAGATGAAGATGGGCAGAGATGGTAATGAGTTCCAGAGAAACGGAGTTGAAGATGGGTAGAGATGGTAAGGAATTCCGGAGAAACGGAGATGAAGATGGGCAGAGATGGTAAGGAATTCCAGAGAAACGGAGTTGAAGATGGGCAGAGATGGAGATAAGGAATTCCAGAGCTCAGAATCTCAATTACTGGCTCCCAATCTGCGCAGTCTTGTAGGATATATGGGCAGGGTGATGCCAAGGATTTCAGCATGTCCATAACATGCTCATTATTAATAATGATGTAACTTTGTTTGAAGATTGACATGAAAAGTAAAGGCATGGCACACCATCATCCTGAGCTACAGTGCTGAGAGAAATGCTCCGAAGTACTATTGCATGAAGATCTGCGGGAGGAGGGGAATGGGGATGACCAATAGAGTCTTCACTTAAAAACAACACAGGAGCCGCTGACACAGATTCACTGGCAGATTTCTGAATGAACCATGGACACATGATCACTTTTTTTTGCTCCTTTTTTGTACTACTTATTTAATTTTATATGTATATTTACTTTGTAGTCCTTTTACTATGATGTATTGTAATGTATTGCTGCAAGAAACGAAAACATTTCCCGTTTCCCACTGATATTAAACCTGATTCGGATATGCCTCGGAAGTTAAAGCCACCATTACCAGCTCCAGTGGTATGTCATTGGCATAAAAGATTAGAGCTGATGAACAAAGCAAACTTAGTAAAGACATGCAGGCAGTCTAGATCAGACCTTTGAGCCTAAATCCTCTCTCAGGGTCACAGAGAATTAGCTATTGACATTTGTGTTCTGTAGGCACCTCCCCAATCCAGAAGGATATTCCATGAGGGAGTTAGCTTTACTAATCTACATGAATGAATCCATATCTGCAGCGCAAGAAATAAGCAAACGTCTTCTGTCTTACGTGATCTATTACGTTGCTCCACACAACGTGCCAGAGGGGAAAGCATGCCCAAGATGGATTTTGATCTTATTCCACCAAGGTTAGTAATTGTAGTAATAATAATAATAAATCTGCTCCCTAATTTACCGAATTGGATGAAAATCTTTTATTAAATCAGAAACATCAGAACAAGTTATACCTTGACAGATCTTCTATACATGGATGACTTGAAATTATATGCTCCTTCATCAGTAAACCTAAAGCAATTAATACAAATAGTAGAAATACTTTGAAAAGATATAAACATGAACTTTGGACTAGATAAGTGCAGAATATTAAAGTTAAAGACGGGGGAAATAGAGCTGGGAGAATGAGAAACAGCTGCAGCAGGGCACAATAGAACTGACGGATGAATATGAAACTTGAGTATCTGGGATATCAGCAAGCAAAGAAAATAGATCATAGTGTGATAAAAGGGGAAACTTTCAACAAAAATTACCTCAAGGCTTAAAAAACTCTGCCTAAGAGAGCTCCATAGTAAAAAAATATAACAAAGGCAACAAACACTTTCACTGTTCCCTTATTAACATATTCTTTTGGCATAATATCTTGGTCTGAAACCGATCTGGAAAATTTACACAGTAAAATAAGAACTCAAATGACAAATTTTAGAAAACTATGTATACTCAAACATGCTTCGATTAACAGTACCTTGGACAGAAGGAGGAAGAGGAATAACGGACATAAAATCTTTATACAACAGTCAGATATAATATCTAAGGATACATTTTCATTAGTAAAAATAGGATTCAGCACTTCATGTAAGCATATGCAATTCTGGTAAGAAGTATACACTACTAAAATTAAAGCAAAACCCAGAAAAATGAAGAAATTATCACTATAGAAGAAAATGCAAACCAATTGAAGAGCGTGACCCTCATGGAAGACAGCCCCATGATCTGAGCAGACTAGATGTTGACAAGGAAGCATTGAATGCCTGGAGCAAACATGAGGAAATCTGCAGATGCTGGAAATTCAAACAACACACACAAAATGCTGGTGGAACACTGCAGGCCAGGCAGCATCTATAAGGAGAAGCACTGTTGACGTTTCGGGCAGAGACCCTTCGAGAGTGGTAGTGATAGGGGACTCAATAGTTAGGTCTTCACTATTCTTAGTTATTAAATGCCGGACTCAGAGTTGGAGACCTCTTCCTAGAAACGGAGGAGTTCCTTAGGGCAATACAGGACCAGGTGGTTAATACAAACAATGATCAAAAATACACAGTAAAAGACCAAAAAAATCAAGATGCTAAATGCAGAAAATGCCAAGAGAATCCAGAAACAATCCAATACATAGCAGGATCCTGCAGCAGTTTAACTCAATTTGATTACCTACACAGGCACAATCAAGTGGTAAACATCATGCACCAAAGTCTTGCTTTAACAAACAAACTCATAAAAGAAACCATACCTTACTATAAATGTGAGACTAATCCAGTTTTATAGTCTGAATCCTTCAAATTATATTATGACTGATCTGTTATTACAGACAGGACAGTCCATAATAACCTGCTAGATATAATTTACAGAATAAACAAGGAAGAACAACTTACTTAATAGATATAGCCATTCCAAATGTTTACAATAGACAAAAATACATGTGATAAACACCAGAAATATGCTGAATGAAAAGAGGAATTGAAAGACTATGGAACATGAACAGGGTACACATTGTCCCAGTAAAAATATCTACAACTGGTTTAATTCCAAAGTCACTACACAATAGCGTTAAACAGTTTAGGCTACACAGCAATATTGATGTAAGTCTCCAGAAAGCCACAACACTAAACATCACTAGGAAAGTTCCTAGCAATTGAGAAATGAGTACTGCCTGTGCCAAGTGACACTGAGTACAGGAATAGAGTGAGGTGGAGGGTAAATGCATGGCTGAGGGATTGGAGCAGGGGGCAGGGATTCAGAGTTTTGGATCATTGGGACATCTTTTGGGGCAGGTGTGACCTGTACAAAAAGGACAGGTTGCACTTGAATCCCAGGGGGACCAATATCCTGGCAGGGAGGTTTGCTAAGGCTATTGGGGAGAGTTTAAACTAGAATCACAGGGGATGGGAACACAAATGAAGAGACAGTTGGCTCACAAATAGAGAAAGCTTGGAGACAGTGCGAGAGGGAGGATAGGCAGGTGATAGGGAAGGGATACGCTCAGACCGATGGTTTGAGATGTGTCTGTTTTAATGCAAGAAACATCATGAACGAAGCAGATGAGCTTAGAGCGTGGATCAGTACTTGGAGCTATAATGTTGTGGCCATTGAGAGCTTTAAAAACAAGTGAGAGAATTTTAGAGTTAATTCTAAAATATACAGGAAGCCAATGCAGGCTTCAGGCTAGGACAGGAGTGATCTGCTCCCCCAATACACACAAAATGCTGGAAGAACTCAGCAGGCTAGGCAGTATCTATGGAAAAGAGTACAGTCAACATTTCAGGCCAAAACTCTTCATCAGGTTTCCTTATGTTCCCTCGTTCTGGTCTCAGTTAAAAATCTAGCATCAGCATTCGAAATGTGTTGAAATTTGCCAATAGATTGCTTTGGAAGACTAGCGAGGAATGCATTGCAGTAATTAACGTGGATAGAGGATTGGATAACACAGAAAGCAGAGAGTTGGGATACATGGGTGTTACTCTGGTTGGCAATCAGTGGTGAGTGGTGTGTCACAGGGGTCAGTGCTGGGCCCACAATTGTTCACGATATACATTAACGATCTGGAAGAGGGACTGAGTGTAGTGTACCTAAGTTTGCTGATAATACTAAATTGAGCAGAAAAGCAAATTGTGCAGTTGTCAGAGTGGACTGAGTCAGAGTGGGATGGCTTTGGCAAGGGTAGGTTCCGGTAAGTTGTTGTTATAACCATATAACAATTACAGCACGGAAACAGGCCATCTCAGCCCTTCTAGTCCGTGCCGAACACTTACTCTCACCTAGTTCCACCTACCTGCACTCAGCCCATAACTCTCCATTCCTTTCCTGTTCATATACCTATCCAATTTTTTTTTAAATGACAAAATCAAACCTGCCTCTACTGCTTCTACTGGAAGCTCGTTCCACACAGCTTCCACCCTCTGAGTAAAGAAGTTCCCTCTCGTGTTACCTCTAAACTTCTGCCCCTTAACTTTCAACTCATGTCCTCTTGTTTGAGTTGTTGTTGTTTTTTCGCATTCGATTTCTTTTTTAACTAGAAAGTTCAGAGAGAATGCCAGGCAGGATGTTGGAATGCTCTTCTTGCAGGATGTGGGAAGACAGGGAGATCTCTCCCTGACAGCGACACCTGCAAGAAGTGCATCCAGTTGCAGCTCCTAACAAACTGCATTAGGGAACTGGAGCAGGAGCTGGAAGACCTCCAGATCATTCGGGAGAATGAGGAGTTTATAGATAGTAGTTTCAGGGAGTTAGTTACGCCAAAGGAGCAGCGCACAGGTAATTGGGTTGCCGTCAGGCGAGGGAAAGGGAAAGGGCAGGCAGAGCAGGGCTCCCCTGTGGCCATTCCCCTCAACAACAAGTATACCGATTTGGATACTGTTGGGGGTGGGGGGGGGATGACTTACCTGGGACAAGCTGCACCAGCCGGATCTCTGGCACTGAGTTTGGTTCTGCAGTGCAAAAGGGGAAGGGGAGGGGGAAGAAGAGGAGAGCAGTACTGATAGGGGACTCAATAGTTAGAGTTACAGACAGAAGGTTTGGTGGTCGCCACAGAGACTCCCAGATGGTTTGTTGCCTCCCGGGAGCCAGGGTCAGGGATGTCTCTGATCACGTGCACAGCATTCTGAAATGGGAGGGTGAGCAGCCAGATGTCATGGTACACATCGGTACCAATGACGTAGGAAGAAAGAGTGAGGAGGTCCTGAAGAGTGAGTATAGAGAGCTTGGTAGGAGGTTAAAAAGCAGGACCTCGAGGGTGGTAATCTCAGGATTGCTACCTGTGCCATTGAGGGTAAGAATAGTATGCTGTGGTGGAGGATGAACACGTGGCTGAGGAACTAGTGTAGGGGGCTGGGTTTCAGATTTCAGCATCATTGGGACCTCTTCTGGGGCAGGTGGGACCTGTACAAGAGAGACAGGTTACACCTGAACTACAGGGTGACCAATGTCCTTGCAGGGAGGTTTGTTAGTGCTATTGGGGAGGGGGGGTTTAAACGAGATTTGCAGAGGGATGGGAACCAGAGTGCCAGAGCAGGTAGTGGAACAGGGGTGAAAATAAATTATGTTAAAGTTTCATGCAAAGTCACAAATAGAAGGGTTGTGTGTGGTGATAATAATCTTCTGATGTGTGTATATTTCAATGGGAAGAGTATTGCAGGGAAGGCTGACGAGCTGAGGGCGTGGATTGACACATGGAATTATGACATTGTAGCCATTAGTGAAACTTGCCTACAGGAGGGGCAGGACTGGCAGCTTAATGTTCCAGGGTTCTGATGTTTCAGACGTGATAGAGGCAAAGGGAAGGAGGGGGGTGGCATTGCTAGTCATGGAAAACGTTACAGCAGTGCTCAGGCAGGACAGATTAGAGGGTTTGTCTACTGAGGCCATATGGGTGGAGCTGAGAAACAGGAAAGGTATGACCACATTAATGGGGTTGTGTTATAGACCACCCAATAGTCAGTGAGAATTGGAGGATCAAACCTGCAGAGAGATAGCAGACAAATGCAGGAAACATAAAGTTGCGATAGTAGGGGATTTTAATTTTCCACATATTGATTGGGACTCCTATACTATTAAAGGTCTAGACAGATTAGAGTTTGTAAAATGTGTTCAGGAAAGTTTTCTAAATCAATATATAAAGGTACCGACTAGAGAGGATGCAATATTAGATCTCCTATTAGGAAATTAATTAGGACAGATGACGGAAGTGTGTGTAGGGGAACACTTTGGTTCCAGTGATCGTAACAACATTAGTTTCAACTTGATCATGGATCAAGATAGATCTGGTCCTCGGGTTGAGGTTCTAAACTGGAAAAAGGGCAAATTTGAAGAAATGAGAAAGGATCTAAAAAGCGTGGATTGGGACAGGTTGTTCTCTGGCAAGGATGTGATTGGTAAGTAGGAGGCCTTCAAAGGAGAAATTTTGAGTGTGCAGAGTTTGTATGTTCCTGTCAGGATTAAAGGCAAAGTGAATAAGAATAAGGAACCTTGGTTTTTGAGGGATATTGGCGATCTGATAAAGAAGAAGAGAGAGATGTATGACAGATGTAGGCAACAAGGAGCAAATAAGGTGCTTGAGGAGTATAAAAAGAGTAAGAAAATACTTAAGAAAGAAATCAGGAGGGTTAAAAGAAGACATGAGGTTGCTTTGGCTGTCAGGGTGAAGGATAATCCTAAGAGCTTCTGCAGGTATATTAAGAGCAAAAGGATAGTAAGGGATAAAATTGGTCCTCTTGAAGATCTGAGTGGTTGGCTATGTATGGAACCAAAAGAAATGGGAGAGATATTAAATGGTTTTTTTGCATCTGTATTTACTAAGGAAACTGGAATGGAGTCTATGGAAATAAGTTAAACAAGTAGGGAGGTCATGGAACCTATACAGATTAAAGAGGAGGAGGTGCTTGCTGCCTTGAGGCAAATCAGAGTAGATAAATCCCCAGGACCTGACAAGATTATTCCCTTGAAGGAGACTAGTGTTGAAATTTCAGGGGCCCTGACAGATATATTTAAAATGTCAGTATCCCTAGGTGAGGTGCCGAAGGATTGGAGGATAGCTCATGTTGTTCCGTTATTTAAATAAGGCTTGAAAAGTAATCTGGGAAATTATAGGCCTGTAAGTTTGACATCGGTATTAGGTAAATTATTGGAAGGAATACTAAGAGATAGGATCTACAAGTATTTGGATAGACAGGGACTTATTAGAAACAGTCAGCATGGCTTTGTGCATGGTAGGTCATATTTAACCAATCTATTAGAGTTTCTCGAGGAGGTTACCAGGAAAGTGGATGAAGGGAAGGCAGTGGATGGTGTATACATGGACTTCAGTAAGGCCTTTGACAAGGTCCCGCATGGGAGGTTAGTTAGGAAGATTCAGTCGTTAGGTATACATGGAGAGGTAGTAAATTGGGTTAGACATTGGCTCAATGGGAGAAGCCAGAGAGTGGTAGTGGACGATTGCTACTCTGAGTGGAGGCCTGTGACTTGTGGTGTGCCACAGGGATCAGTGCTGGGCCCATTGTTATTTGTCATCTATGTCAATGATCTGGATGATAATGTGGCAAATTGGATCAGCAAATTTGCTGATGATACAAAGATTGGAGGTGTAGTGGACAGTGAGGAAGGTTTTCAAAGCTTGCAGAGGGATTTGGACCAGCTGGAAAAATGGGCTGACAAATGGCAGATGGAGTTTAATGCAGACAAGTGTGAGGCATTGCACTTTAGAAGGAAAAACCAAGGTAGAACATACAAGGTAAATGGTAGCACACTGAGGAGTGCAGAACAGAGGGATCTGGGAATGCAGATACATAATTCCCTAAAAGTGGCATCACAGGTAGATAGGTAAAGAGAACTTCTGGTACACTGGCCTTTATAAATCAAAGTATTGAGTTTAAGAGATGGAATGTAATGGTGAGGTTGTATAAGGCATTGGTGAGTCCAAATTTGGAGTATAGTGTGCAGTTTTGGTCACCAAATTACAGGAAAGATATTAATAAGGTTGAAAGAGTGCAGAGAAGGTTTACAAGGATGTTGCCGGGACTTGAGAAACTGAGTTACAGAGAAAGGTTGAATAGGTTAGGACTTTATTCCCTGGAGCATAGAAGAATGAGGGGAGATTTGATAGAGGTGTATAAAATTATGATGGATATAGATAGAGTGAATGCAAGCAGGCTTTTTCCACTGCGGCTAGGGGAGAAAAAAACCAGAGGAAATGGGTTAAGGGTGAAGGGAACATTGGTGGGGGGGCTTCTTCACACAGAGAGTGGTGGGAGTGTGGAATGAGCTGCCAGTTGAAGTGGTGAATAGAGGCTCTCTTAACATTAAAGAAAAACTTGGACAGGTACATGGATGAGAGGTATATGGAGGGATATGGTCCAGGTGCAGGTCAGTGGGACTAGGCAGAAAAATAGTTCGGCACAGCCAAGAAGGGCCAAAAGGCCTGTTTCTGTGCTGTAATGTTCTATGGTTCTATATGAGGAGTCTGCAGAGAGATATAGATAGGCTAAGTGAGAAGGCAAGGGTCTGGCAGATAAAATACAATGTTGGTAAATGCAAGGTCATCCACTTTGGAAGGAAAATAGAAGAACAGATTATTATTTAAATGGTGAAATATTGCAGCATGCTGCTGTGCAGAGGGACTTGGGAATGCTTGTGCATGAATCACAAAAGGTCGGTTTGCAGGTGCAGCAGGCTGTCAAGAAGGCAAATGGAATGTTGGCCTTTATTGCTAGAGGGATTGAACTCAAGAGCAGGGAGGTCATGCTGCAACTATACAGGGTACTGGAGAGGCCACAGCTGGAGTACTGTGTGCAGTTCTGGTCTCCATACTTGAGGAAGGATATACTGGCTTTGGAGGCAGTGCAGAGGAGGTTCACCAGGTTGATTCCAGAGATGAGAGAAATTAGACTATAAGGAGAGACCTGAGTCACCTGGGACTGAATGTCTGGAATTCAGAAGAATGAGAGGAGATCTTACAGAAACATATAAATTGATAAAGGGATAGATAAGGTAGAGGCAGGAAAGTTGTTTCCACTGATAGGTGAGAATAGAACTAGGTGACACAGCCTCAAGATTCAGGGGAGTAGATTTAGGATGGAGATGAGGAGCAACTACTTTTCCCAGAGGGTGGTGAATCTGTGTTCTTATCTAGTCTATTTGATATAAAGGTGTGAATTAGTTTTTTAACATCATTACATGACAGAATCAAATGTCCTGTACCTTTGCAATATTTCCTCAGTGTAGAAATGCTGCTCTGGTGATTTTCTTTAAGTGGGATTTAAAATTCAAATCTGAATCAAGGATAACACCCAGGCTTGTTATTTCTGATTTTATAAGGGGAGCCAAGTTGCCAAATTTATAAGACTATTAGATATCGGAACAGAATTAGGCCATTCAGCCATTTAGTCTATCAAGAACTCATTTGAATGTACAAATGCTCTGCAGTTAGATTTGATTAGTAAGTTGACCTACATCCTAAAATGTTCCGTCGGTGTCTCGCGAACTTGTGCATCATAAACATAAGGGCAGATTGAAGATGGTGTAGAAGGTTACAATTCATTGAAAGGTAAATTGGACGAGTCAGATAGCACTTTGTGGAAGCTGCATCAAGCATAATGAAGCTTTACCTTTCATCAGGGCTGAATTTTTATATGGAATGGGAATAAACATTAATATTAAAATGGTTTAAACATGAAATAGAAGCACAAGTGCAGTGAGGAAGAGTTAATATTTCAGGTTAAGGAGTTCACATGAGAAATAAATCTTTGAAATATTAACTACGCCTCTCTCTGAAGGTTTCACTTTTTCTGCAGAATGTTTAAACCAATTCACCTTTTACATAAAATGTCAAAATTAATATCTTTCAATAGTTTTTCTGTTCTATTGATCAAAAGTGCCACCTACAGTTCAGTGCCACATACAGTTCAATGCCCCCAACTCCTTTAATGGCGTAGTGTGGATAGCTATAAAACAGAACAAACTAGGAGGTTCCAGCCTAGATTTCTGGTGTGCAGTAGTTTAGTGGATGCCAGAGAACAGTTGGGTCTTTTCAAATTCCTCTTCTCCAACGCACTTAAGAAAGGTTTCACCAAATCCTCTTCTCCAACGTACTTGAGGAAGGTTTCACCAATTCCTCTTCTCCAACGCACCTGAGAAAGGTTTAACAATTCCTCTTCCCCTGTGCACCTGAGATAAGTTTCACCAATTCCTCTTCTCCAACACATGTCAGAAAGGTTTAACAATTCCTCTTCCCCTGCGCACCTGAGATAAGTTTCACCAATTCCTCTTCTCCAAAGTACCTGAGGAAGGTTTCACCAATTCCTCTTCCCCTGTGCACCTGAGAAAGGGTTCACCAATTCCTATGTAAATTTTTTTGCTGTTGGTGGAAATGATTTTATGATTTTGTAAGATTTATCATATCCTTGTATGATAAGACAGACTCTTGATCTCATGATTTACCTCATTATGACCTTGTACCTTATTGTTTTTGATCTTGTTAAACAGCCTCATGCATGGCACCTTAACAAACACCTTCTGAAAATCCAGGTAAATGACATCCACTGCCTCTCCATTGTCCACCCTGCTTGTTACTTCCTCAAAGAGCTCTAACAGATTTGTCAGGCAAGATTTCCCTTAACAGAAAACATGCTGACTTTGACTTATTTTATCATTAGTCTCCAATTACCTTGAAACCTCATCCTTAACAATAGGCTCCAACACTTTCCCAACCAGCAAGGTTAGGCTAACTGCCCTATAATTTCCTTTCTTTTGCCTGCCTCCCTTTTTAAAGAGTGGAGTGACATTTGCAATCTTCTGGTTTTCAGGGACCAGGCCAGAATCAAGTGATTCTTGAAAGATCATGACCAATGCATCTATTATCTCTTCAGCAACCTCTCTCAGGACTCTGGGATGTAGTCCATCTGTCCAGGTGAGAGAGGGAAAAGCACCAGAGGGGGGCGATGGGCAGGCAAGGAGATAAGGTGAGAGAGGGGAAAGGGGATGGGGAATGGTGAAGGTGGTGGGGGGCATTACTGGAAGTTTGAGAAATCAATGTTCATGTCATCAGGTTGGAGGCTACCCAGATGGAATATGAGGTGTTGTTCCTCCAACCTAAGTGTGGCCTCATCTGAACAGTGGAGGAGGCCATGGATGGACATATTGGAATGGGAATGGGAAATGGAATTAAAATGGATGGCCACTGGGAGATCCTGGTTTTTCTGGTGGACAGAGCATAGGTGCTCAGTGAAGTGGTCTCCCAATCTACATCGGTTCTCATCGATATACAGGAGGGCACACTGGGAGCACTGGACACAGTATATGACCCCAACTCACTCACAGATGAAGTGTCAGCCTCAGCTGGAAGAACTGTTTGGGGCCCTGAATGGTAGTGAGGGAGGAGGCAAGTGGAACAAGTGCTGTACCTGCCCCCACACCTCATGAAAGAAAGAGAAAGGGTGGGAGGGAGAAGCACCAGAGGGAGGCAATGGGCAGGCAAGAATACAAGACAAGAGGGAAAGGGGGATAACTTCTGTCCTCTCCTATCAGATTCCCCCTTCTCTAACCCTGTATCTCTTTCATGAATCAACTTCCCAGCTCTTTACTTTATCACTCCCCTCCCGGAATCACCTATCACCCTATGTTTCTCATCCCTTCCCCTCCCCCCACCTTTTAAATATACTCATCTTTTTCTCTCCAGTCGTTCTGAAGAGTCTCAGTCCAAAACATCAACTGTACTCGTTTCCTTAGGTGCTGCCTGACCTGCTGAGTTCCTCCAGCATTTTGTGTGTGTTCACTGATTGGAACATCTGACTCCAAATAGCTTTTGTAGGAGGAATTACCTCAGAGGCTCACATACTTTTTCCAACAAATACATGTAATATTGGATCATTTTTCTCAATCAACAAATGAACAAGTATGATGTTTTTAGTGTTATTTATTTAACTGTGTTCTCTTTATCTAGCTTTAGGATATTTATATTTATATTTATTTATATTCATATTTATGCAGAAATAGAGAAAATGCAGGGTTCACAAACTATTGAAAGGCCTAAATACAGTGCCTGTGGAGAGGATATTTCTTTTTGTGGGGTGATGCTCAAAATAGAGGGACATCCACTCAGAACAGAGATGAGCAGGAATTTCTTTACGTAGAGAGTGGTGAATCTGTGCCACAGATGGCTGTTGAGTCCAAGTCATTGAGTATATTTAAAGCAGAGGTTGATAAGTTCATGATTAGTAAAAAGTTAAGAGGAGAAAGCATGTGAATGGGGTTGAGAGGGATAATAAATCAGCCAAGATGAAATGGCAGAGCAGAGTGACAAGCCAAATGGTCTAATTCTGCTCCTATATCTTATAGAATTGTGCTCTTTTCGCAGGCACCATGTTGCCTATTAAAACATATTCTTTTTAGTTTTCTTTTTGTAGTTTTCATCACAGTTATTCATTTTCACAAAGCTCATTTGGTTGAGAGCATCATGAGGTATTGTTGCACACTTTATACGGGATCATTTTATCAACCTTGCTAGGCAGAGAGAAAATCAATTTCCTCCTCGTCTATCAGTGCAGCAGCAATAAATGTGGTATTAGCTGTCCAAGTCATGATTGTACAGGATTAGGAAGAATTGTCCTTTTTTGTGCCTGGATTATAGATATAGCTGAAGGGCAGTAAATCTTCTACTTAATTATCAGTATGATTTATATTGCAGGCAAACATTAACCAGGGAAACAGATGAGGAACTGTCACACTGCGAGTTGTAAACTCACTCAGCTCCATCACGGGCTCTGTGACATCACCAAGGAGCAGTGCCTCAAAAGGCAGTGTCCGTCATTAAGGACCCCCATCACACAGGACGTGCCCTCGTCTCATTGCTCCCATTGGGAAGGAGGTGCTGAAGCCTGAAGACGATTCAAGAACAGCTTCTTCTCCTCTGCTGTCAGATTTCTGGATAGACAATGAACCCATTTACACTAGCTCACTATTTTTTTTCCTATTTTTGCACAACTTAATTTAATGTGTCTAGTAATTATATTTTTTTACAGTAATGTTAAATATTCAATTTTGCAATGAACTGCTGCTGCCAAACAACAAATTTCGTAATGTATCACAGTGCAATTCAACCTGGTTCTGATTGTAGTGTTGGGTTGGTTTTTATTTTGTATTAATTTGATTTTGATTACTTAAACTCAAAACTAACTACCTACCAAAGTGTTTTAGCTATTGATGAGTACAAATTCTACATATTCTCTATGTATCTGCAATAACCAGAATTAAACTTCATTTAATATCTTATCTTGATAGTTAACATAGGTTATCATGGAATCAAATCTTCTCTTGTTAGTTAACGTAAAACAATAGAATTGTACAGCACTGGATCAGGCCCTTGGCCCATAATGTTGTATCGAACCAAATGAATTAGTAATCAACTGGCCAACTAAATTAGTCTCAATGTCCCTATCCTTCCATCTCCCTCACATTCATGAGCCTATCTAAACATCTGTTAAAAGTCCCTAATGTATCTGCCTCTACCACCACCCCAGGCAGCACATTCCAGGCACCCACCACTCTCTGTAAAAATATTTGTCCCTCATGACTTTGAACTTACCCCCCCAACCTTAAATTAATGTACTCTGGTATTAGACTTTTCCACTCTGATAAAAGATACTGTCTATTCTATCTGTGCCTTTCATAATCTTATGAAGCTCCATCAGATCTCTCCTCAACCTCTGCCATTCCAGAGAAAAGAACCCAAGTTTGTCGAAGCTCTTGCTGTAGCATGTGCCCTCTAATCCAGGCAGCAGCCTGGTAAACCTCTTCTGAAACATAGGATATAGGAGCAGAATTGGGCCACTTGGATCATCGAGTCTGCTCTGCCATCTCATCATGGCTGATCCATTTTCCCTCTCAGCTCCAATCTCCTGCCTTCTCTTTGTATCCCTTCATGCAAGAGTCCACAACCTCTGCCTTAAATATACCTGATGATTTGACCTCCACAGCAGCCTGTGGCAAAGAATTCCACAGATTCACCACTCTCTGGCTAAAGAAATTCCTCCTCATTTCTGTTCTAAAAGGACACCCCTCTATTCTGAGGCTGCGTCCTCTGGTCTTAAACTCTGCCACCACAGGAAACATCCTGTCCACATCCACACTGTCAATAGCACATGCCGTCTAGTTACACAGAATTAGACATTGTGGAATTAGGCCCTTCAGTTTATTGAGTCCATGCCGATTACCAAGCACGTAATTATACCAAAATTACATTCACCCCACCTTTTTGATAAATTTGCCCAACATTCTCATCCCACCTCCACCAGATTTAGCCACTCGCCTATGTTAGAGTTATAACTCTATCGAGTTAGATAGAGCTCTTATAGATAGCGGGGTCAAGGGATATGGGGAGAGGGCAGGAACGGGGTACTGATTGCGTATGATCAGCCATGATCACAGATAATGGCGGTGCTGGCTAGAAGGGCCGAATGGCCTACTCCTGAACCTATTGTCTATTGTCTATATGCACCAGTGATGATTTGCAGTGGTCATTTCACATTTCTTGGGGATTTGGGAAGGAACCAAACTGCACAGTACAAAGAATATACAACAGTAGCACAGTACAAGGTCCATTTGGCCGATAACATCTCCAACAGCAAGAAGAAAGTTACCTTGCATTACGATGAGAATACTCTGGTGTCAATATTCTGATTCACAAACAAAATTTAAATATTAAAGTGCCTTTTACTGGAGATGGAATTAATCATAACCCTGATTAAAATAACTGAAGAATCGTATTAAGTGACACAAGACTAGGTTGTGAATAAGCTTCGAAAGTTAGATTGAATCGCTGCCTGAGATTCAAACAGCTGTGAAACCGGCAAACTTCTTAAAGGTTAACAACTAGAGATTTTCTCCTTTCTCTACGCAGAAATATCTACTTAAACAAGTGAAGTTAAATATCAACATTTGCATATGTTTGTGGAAAACAACAGACACCTAACAGGGAGCTTGCCAATAAGCCTGCATCTTGTATTATGTATTGTTTCAGTGCATGAAGAAAGTGCTTGTGCAGGATAGAGTACAGAGGAGATTCACCAGAGTGGTGAAACAACTGACTGCAGATGCTGAAATCTGGAGCCAAAATCAATCTGCTGCAGAAGGTCAGGCAGCATCTCTGCTGGGAAATGGGCTACAGGTTGTTCAGGTGAAACCCTTCACCTGGATCCCCAGCAACTGGGAAATGTGCTGTCAACATTACGGCCAGTCCGAATGAAAGTTCACAAGTTGACTCTCTGTTTCTTTCTGAACAAGCTGACGAGCCCAAGTAAATTCCTTCAGTACCTCATACTTTTCACCAGGATGTTGCCTGGTCTGCAAGACATTAGTTGTGGAGAGAGAAACGATCAACTGGGATTGTTTTTCCTGGAGCGAAGCAGGTCGAAGGCTGCCCGGATACAAGTATTGTGACACTCTGGCGTGGTCGACAATCAGCTCCTGCATTTCTAATGACCAGCACTGTTTATTGTTGTGGAGTTAAAATGCTTTTGTGGGATCATGGGGGGAGGTTCCAGTTCATTGATGGTTATGTTTTAGAAATTACACAGTTATTTGCTTGTGTATTTGTGGGTCACTGGGGTGTGCGATGGTCACCTCCCCATGTGGTGAGACTGGTTGCGTTCACGATGCCCAGACAGTCAGTTTTGTGTTTTTCACAGTAAAATGGTTGTCGAGTTAAAGAGCTTCCTCGTCTGTCATTATACTCACCACACAGTATTAACGGCAGAGAAAGTATAGAAACATAGAAAACTTACAGCACAATACAGGCCCTTCGGCCCACAAAGCTGTGCCGAACATATCCCTACCATAGAAATTACCGAGGGTTACCCATAGCCCTGAGCTCCATGTACCTATCCAGGAGTCTCTTAAAAGACCCTATTGCATCCGCCTCCACCACCGTCGCCAGCAGCCCATTCCACGCACTCACCACTTTGTGTAAAAAACTTACCCCTGACATCTGCTCTGTACCTACTTCCAAACACCTTAAAAATGTGTCCTCTCATGCTAGCCATTTCAGCCCTGGGAAAAAGCCTCTGACCATCCACACGATCAATGCCTCTCATTATCTTGTACACCTCGATCAGGTCACCTCTCATCCTCCATGGCTCCGCCAAGTTCATATGACATGCTCCCCAATCCAGGCAACATCCTTGTAAATCTCCTCTGCACTCTTTCTATGGCTTTCACATTATTCCTGTAGTGAGGCGACCAGAACTGAGCACACTACTCCAAGTGGGGTCTGACCAGGGCCCTATATAGCTGCAACATTACCTCTCGGCTCCTAAATTCAATTCCACAGTTAATGAAGGCCAATACACCATATGCCTTCTTAACCACAGAGTCAACCTACAAAACTGCTTTGAGCGTCCTATGGACTCGGATCCCAAGATCCCTCTGATCCTCCACACTGCTGAGAGTCTTACCATTAATACTATATTCTGCCATCATATTTGATCTGCCAAAATGAACCACCTCACACTTATCTGGGTTGAATTCCATCTGCCACTTTTCAGCCTCATTTTGCATCCTATCGATGTCCTGTTGTAACCTCTGATTTCACCATCCAGAAGGCAGAAATGTGATGCTGTGCCAGGCTGATGCAGCTCTAACAACTGTCAAGAAGCTCATCATCTTATCTACCACCCTGCTGATAATTACCTCATCTCTAGACACATGTTAAGAAAACTATGGCTCAACCTCCTGCATCCTCGACCAGAAAAAGAATAAAGAGCAGCAGGCATGTGAGAACATTACCCTCTATGAAATCCCCTCAAATTTGCACACTGGAAATATGTTGGTGGGCCTTCAGCGTGTCTGAGTATAATTCCTACTCAACAGCACAGTATTGGTTCAAGATGGCAACCTCAGAGGCGTCGTGAATGGGAATAAATTCTAAATCCTGAAAGGTAGGAATGCTCTCGGTCCTCAGGATTGGACTCAGAATAAAGTTTAGTATCACTGGCATAAGTCATGAGAATTGCTGTTTTCCAGCCGTAGGGCAAAGCAAAAAACAATTGGTAAAAAATATATACTTCACAATCACATCATCACAGATACTCACAGGCCCCTCTGTGAAAGATAAGGGGTTTGGGCATGGGGCTTACTACCCCAACTCTCTGTAAGTACCAAAACACGTGAACGCACACTAACTAACAGAAAACTAAGCCACATTGAACTCTGAGGGGAGAGTACTACCAACTGAGCCACATCGAACTCTGAGGGGAGAGTACTACCAACTGAGCCACATCGAACTCTGAGGGGACAGTACTACCAACTGAGCCACATCGAACTCTGAGGGGAGAGTACTACCAACTGAGCCACATCAAACTCTGAGGGGAGAGTACTACCAATTGAGTGACATCAAACTCTGAGGTCAGAGTACTACCAACTGAGTGACATCGAACTCTGAGAGGAGAGTACTACCAACTGAGTGACATCGAACTCTGAGGGGACAGTACTACCAACTGAGTGACATCGAACTCTGAGGGGAGAGTACTACCAACTGAGTGACATCGAACTCTGAGGGGAGAGTACTACCAATTGAGTGACATCGAACTCTGAGAGGAGAGTACTACCAACTGAGTGGCATCGAACTCTGAGTTGAGAGTACTACCAACTGAGCCACATCGAACTCTGAGGAGAGAGTACTACCAACTGAGCCACATCGAACTCTGAGGGGAGAGTACTACCAACTGAGCCACATTGAACTCTGAGGGGAGAGTACTACCAACTGAGCCACATCGAACTCTGAGGGGACAGTACTACCAATTGAGTGACATCGAACTCAGAGGGGAGAGTACTACCAACTGAGCCACATTGAACTCTGAGGGGAGAGTACTACCAATTGAGTGTCATCAAACTCTGAGGGGAGAGTACTACCAACTGAGTGACATCGAACTCTGAGGTGAGAGTACTACTAATTGAGTGACATCGAACTCTGAGGTGAGAGTACTACTAATTGAGTGACATCGAACTCTGAGGTGAGAGTACTACTAATTGAGTGACATCGAACTCTGAGGGGAGAGTACTACCAATTGAGTGACATCGAACTCTGAGGGGAGAGTACTACCAATTGAGTGACATCGAACTCTGAGGGGACAGTACTACCAACTGACTGACATCGAACTCTGAGGGGAGAGTACTACCAATTGAGCCACATCGAACTCTGAGGTGAAAGTACTACCAATTGAGTGACATCGAACTCTGAGGGGAGATTACTACCAACTGAGCCACATCGAACTCTGAGGGGAGAGTACTACCAATTGAGTGACATCGAACTCTGAGGTGAGAGTACTACCAATTGAGTGTCATCGAACTCTGAGGTGAGAGTACTACCAACTGAGTGTCATCGAACTCTGAGGTGAGAGTACTACCAATTGAGCCACATCGAACTCTGAGGTGAAAGTACTACCAATTGAGTGTCATCGAACTCTGAGGGGAGAGTACTACCAATTGAGCCACATCGAACTCTGAGGTGAAAGTACTACCAATTGAGTGTCATCGAACTCTGAGGGGAGAGTACTACCAATTGAGTGACATCGAACTCTGAGGTGAGAGTACTACCAACTGAGCCACATCGAACTCTGAGGTGAGAGTACTACCAACTGAGTGACATCGAACTCTGAGGGGAGAGTACTACCAACTGAGTGGCATCGAACTCTGAGGTGAGAGTACTACCAATTGAGTGTCATCGAACTCTGAGGTGAGAGTACTACCAACTGAGTGTCATCGAACTCTGAGGTGAGATTACTACCAATTGAGCCACATCGAACTCTGAGGTGAAAGTACTACCAATTGAGTGTCATCGAACTCTGAGGGGAGAGTACTACCAATTGAGCCACATCGAACTCTGAGGTGAAAGTACTACCAATTGAGTGTCATCGAACTCTGAGGGGAGAGTACTACCAATTGAGTGACATCGAACTCTGAGGTGAGAGTACTACCAACTGAGCCACATCGAACTCTGAGGTGAGAGTACTACCAACTGAGTGTCATCGAACTCTGAGGTGAGAGTACTACCAACTGAGTGACATCGAACTCTGAGGGGAGAGTACTACCAACTGAGTGACATCGAACTCTGAGGGGAGAGTACTACCAACTGAGTGACATCGAACTCTGAGGGGAGAGTACTACCAACTGAGTGACATCGAACTCTGAGGGGAGAGTACTACCAACTGAGTGTCATCGAACTCTGAGGGGAGAGTACTACCAATTGAGTGTCATCGAACTCTGAGGGGAGAGTACTACCAACTGAGCCACATCGAACTCTGAGGTGAGAGTACTACCAACTGAGCCACATCGAACTCTGAGGGGAGAGTACTACCACCTAAGTCACATTTACCTTGTAAGAATGGAGATAGAAACATTGAAACATAAAAAACCTACAGCACTATACAAGCACTTCAACCCACAATGTTGTGCCGAACATGTACTTACTTTAGAAATTACCCAGGGTTACCCATAGCCCTCTATTTGTCTAAGCTCCATGTACCTATCCAGGAGTCTCTGAAAAGACCCTATCGTATCCGCCTCCACCACCACCACCGGCAGCCCATTCCATGCACTCAC
This sequence comes from Hypanus sabinus, assembly GCF_030144855.1. NCBI lineage: Eukaryota > Metazoa > Chordata > Chondrichthyes > Myliobatiformes > Dasyatidae > Hypanus > Hypanus sabinus. The sequence continues at coordinate 209,706,131 of NC_082707.1, forward strand.
CACTCTCTGTGTAAATGTTGCAACAATTGGATTTTCGCTCCTGTTCTTTCTCTTGGTAAACAAAAGGGTCACACTCAAGCTTTGAGGGAAAGAAGTTCAATATACAACTAAGCTGTTCTTCTTATCTCATCTTCTTTTAAGTAATAAATAGGGGAGACTGAAGCAAGTCATATAAATCCAGTCCATTAGGGAAGATCAATAGTTCTCCAATCCCAATAATGGCAGCAGGTAGAAACCTAAAAACTAAGTGAATTGCATATTTCAACAAAGGGAATTAGCCAACTGATCTCCAGAGTTAAATACTAAAGCAAGAAGTAACAAACAACTTCAAACGACTCTCTTGTGAGTATATGTTTCATGATATATTATGCAGGGAGATAGTTGAAGTTGCCGTTAGTGTTTTGTTGAGATTACATAGTATGTTTTTGATCCTTTCAATCTCACCCTGTTAATACCCCTCAATCAAAGTGTTTCTGTAAACACTGGAATTTTCTTGGCTTCAATTTCACTTTATTTTATTTCATTTCGGGGTACAGTTCTTTTTGGTCCAGTGAGCCACTGGCCAGCAACACCCAACTTAAACCCAGCCTAATCACAGGACGATTTACAATGGCCGATTAATGGACTTAATGCTACATCTCGGATCGTGAGAGGGAGCTGGAGCACCCAGAGGAAACATGCACATTCCACAGGGTGGACATACAAACTCCTTACAGAAGACATCTGAATTCAACTCCCAACTCCAACTCGCCAAGCTGTAATTGCTTTGCACTGATTGCTCCACCATTTTGGGACCCACTACACCACCCTGGTGCCCAAATTTCAAATAGAACAACTGTGACTTATGCAAAAGAATTCTGTCCATCAATCAGAGTTGATTCAATTGAAAAGGAAATGTTTTCTTCGGAAAAATCCAAGGTGCAGAAGGAGTTGTGCAGGATTCCCTAAAGGTTAACTTGCAGGTTGAGGCAGTGGTGAGGAAGCCAAATGCAATGTTATCTTTCATTTCAAGAGGGCTAGAGCTGAGGCTTTGTAAGGCATTGCTCAAACTGCATTAGGTGTTTTGTGAGCAGTTTTGGCCTCCTTACAATAGAAAATGTGCTAGCATGAGAGAAGACCCAGAGGAAGTTCACGAGAATTATTCTGGGAGTGAAGGGTTTAATATATGAGGAACATTTGATGACCCTGTGCTTGTACTCACTGGAGTTTAGAAGAATAAGGTGGATCTCACTGAAGCCTCTATCATGTCCAGGCCTTTCAACATTCGAAAGGTTTCAACGAGATCCCTCTTCATTCTTCTGAATTCCAGCGAGTACAGACACAGCCATTAAACATTCCTTGTATGATAATCCTTTCATTCCCAGAATCTTCCTTGTGAACCTCCTCAGAACCCTCTCCAATGCTACCACATCGTTTCTCAGATGAGGAGCCCAAACTGTCCACAATACTCAAGGTGAGGCCTCACCTGGGCCTTATAAAGCCTCAGTATCACATCCTTGCTCTTGTATTCCAGACCTCTTGAAATGGATGCCAACATTGCATTTTCCTTCCTCACCACCAACTCAACCTGCAAGTTAACTTTCAGGGTGTACTGCATAAGGACTCTCAAGTCCCTTTGCATCTCAGATTTTTGGATTTTCTCCCTGTTTAGAAAATAGTCTGCACATTTATTTCTACTACCAAAGTGTTTGACCATGCATTTTCCAGCATTGTATTTCATTTGCCACTTTTTTGTCCATTCTCCTAATCTGTCCTTCTGCATCCTACCTGTTTCTTCAACGCTACCAGGCCCTCCACCAATTTTCATATCATCTGAAAACTTGGCAACAAAGCCATCTATTTCATCATCTAAGTCATTTATATACAATGAAAAAAGAAGTAATCCCAACACCGACCCCTGTGGAAAACCATAGTCACAGGCAGGCAACTAGAAAAGGATCCTTTTATTTCCACTCACTGCTTCCTACCAATCAGCCAATGTTCTAACTATGCCATTAACTTTCCTATAATACCATGGGCTCTTAACTTGGTAAGCAGCCTCATGTGTGGCACCTTATCAAAGGCCTTCTGAAAGTCCAAATATACAACATCCACTACATCCCCTTTATCTACCCTACTTGTAATCTCCTCAAAGAATTCCAACAGATTTGTCAGGCAAGATTTTCCCTTGAGGAAACCACGCTGACTTAGTCCTACCTTGTCCTGTGTCACCAAGTACTCCATAACCTCATCCCTAACCACTGAGGTCAGGCTAACTGGTCTATAATTTCCTTTCTGATGCCTTCCTCCTTTCTTAAAGAATGGAGTGACTTTTGCAATTTTCCAGTCCGCTGGCACCATTGCAGGGTCCAATGATTTTTGAAAGATCATTACTAATGCCTCCACAATTTCTACCACTGCCTCTTTCAGAACTCTAGAATGCAGTTCATCTGGTCTGGGTGACTTATGTACCCTTAGATCTTTCAGCTTTTTGAGCACCTTCTCCTTCGTAATAGTAACTGCACTCACTTCTCTTCCCTCACACCCTTCAATATCTGACACACTGCTAGTGTCTTCCACAGTGAAGACTGATGCAAAATACTCACTTAGTCCATCTGCCATCTACTTTTCCCCCATTATTATTTCTCTGGACTCATTTTCTAGCGGTCCTAAATTCACTCTCATCTCTCTTTTATTTTCACATACTAGAAGAAGCTTTTACTATCCACTTTGATATTGTTTGCTAGCTTGCTTTCATATTTTTTCCCTTCTAATAACTTCTAGTTTCTCTCTGTAGGCTTTTAAAATTTTCCCAATCCTCTATCTTCTCACTAATTTTTGCTTTGTTGTATGCCCTTTCCTTTGCTTTTACAATGGTTTTGACATCCCTTGTCAGCCACAGTTGTACCATTTTGCCATTTGAGTATTTCTTTGTGTAACGTGCTGTAAGGTTTCACTGCTGATGTAATAGGTGATCTTTAATGTTTCACTGCTAAGGTAATGATTTCTCTGTAGTAGCAATGTTTGGGTTATGACTAGAGATAACGGGGGCTTTGCAATGTATGTTAGCCAATGAGAGACATTTTATTCCTTCTTGTGGGTCTGGGAGCAGGGATTTCATGGTCATTTGTCAGCAAGAGATGAAGAGGGAAGATGCGAATGGAGAGAGTTGGTAGACCAGTGGACGGAATGGACTAGGAGCGAGGGTCCAATGGTCAACGATGCTCAGAGGAGGTCGATGGGGATGAGTAGATGAATCTATGAGCTCCATCCTGCAAATTAGACTAGTTCATTAAAATGGGCCCTTTTTCTCTTTATTTTCTTTACTAACCCTATAGTCAGATTAAGATTTATAAAGTTTAATCATTTAATTGCATATGGTGTCCTGGCTGATATTTTGTGCTTCGGATTTGTAACTGGGCAACACTTCACGCGGCATCCACACAAATGAGATTCCTCCGTTTGGTTGGACCAGAGGCTGTCTTCCCCTAGACTAGACAAAAATGTGATGATCAATTGTGGGGGCTCATCCGGGATTGATTCCCTTGGATCCTGTGTGATTGCCCTGAGCATTGAACCAGGAGTTCAATTGTTCCAAGAGTACTCATCACACTATCTGGTTGACCAAAGACACCCTGTTTAGAGAGAGGTCACAGAGACTGGGCTCTGCAGATGTGGAAGATGTTCAGCAACACTTGTGTAAGTTGAAGGAAGCTGGGATCATCACTAAGTCCCGAAGCTCCTATGCATCCCCAATGGCAGTGACTCTAAAGAAGAATGAGAAAGTATGAAAATGTGTGGACTATAGGACTCTGAACAGGTGCACCGTCCCTGACCAGTTTACGGTTCCGAGGGTCGAAGACACACTGTCCTGTCTGAGTGGTGTGAAGTGGTTCAGTGTGCTGGATTTGAGGAGTGGATATCACCAGATCCCCAGGACTGAGGCTGACAAAGAGAAGACGGAATTTATATGTCCCCTGGGATTCTTCCAGTTTGAAAGGATGCCCCAGGGCATATTGGGAGCCCCTGAATCCTTCCAGCGGGTCATGTAGAAGATGGAGGAGGGTATGAATTGGCTTGAGGTATTGGTGTATCTGGATGTCCTTATAGTGTTTGGGTTCACCTTGGAAGAACATGAAGTGAGGCTACTGAAGGCTGAAGGGTTAAAACTTTCCCTGGACAAGTGCCAAGGGCTTTTTTTTTTACCTTAAGCTCCTTAATTACCTTCAGTTCATCACATAACAGCCAATCCAGTATAGCAGATCCCCTAGTAGCTCAATGACAAACTGTTCCAAAAAGCCATCTCTTAGGCATTCACTCTCTTGAGATCCATTATCAACCTAATTTTCCCAATTGACCTGCATGTTGAAATCTCCCACGACTATCATAACATTGTCCTTTTGACCCACCTTTCCTATTTCCCACTGTAATCTGTGGTCCACATCCCAGCTACTGTTTGGAGGCCTGTATATAACTGCCATCAGGGTCCTTTTCCCCTTGGAGTTTCTTAACGCAATCCATAAGGATTTAACATCTTCCAATCCTATGTCACATCTTTCCACTGATTTGATGCCATTCTTTACCCGCAGAGCCACACCACCCCTCTGCTGACCTTCCTATCCCTCTGATACACCGTGTAACCTTGGACATTCAGTTCCTAACTACAACCATCCTTCAGCCATGATTCAGAGATGGCCACAACATCATACCTAACAATCTATAAAAGTGCAACAAGATCATCCATCTTATTTCTTATTTCTGTGCATTGAGATATAACATTTTGATACTGTATTTGTTACCCTTTATGACTCTGCATCTCTAATGCATTGCTGCTCACCCTGCTGGCTGCAGTTTTGTCCTGTCATCTGCCTGCCCTTCCTGACAGTCTGACTGCAAGCTAACTTTGCTTTTTCACCATCTGTCCTATCCTGAGTCCCTTCACTCCAGATCCCACCTCCCTGCTAAATTAGTTTAAAACTTCCCGCAAAGGTTGTGGGGTGAAAGCAGGAGAATGGGGTTGAGAGGATAATAAATCAGCCACAATGGAATGCTGGAGCAGACTCGATGGGATAAATGGCTTAATTCTGCTTGTATGTCTTATGGTCTTACAAATGTGACAAGACTGCTATGTCTGAGAAACATGAAGAGTTTATCATGAAACAGAAACTCCAACAATTTTTCTTCTTTGAATCAACAGTTCAAATCCGTCCATTAGATGGAGAAACCTTTGGGCCTGACCATCATATCTGGCAAGTTTTGAGTGAGACATGTCTCATTTCCCTCTGACACAGCTATCTTGCCCTTACGCCCTCCATCTTGTTTTCCGGTGGCTGTACACTAGCTAACAGATGCTGGGTGGAGGAAGTTTTATACCCTGCTGTTTGAGTCTGGCTCACCGTCCTCACCTCCTGCCCCTCTTCCAGCCATGGCAATGGACCTTTGTTCATCTAAAGGTGCAGTACCTGTTTCCTGAGGGTCAAGTCATCAGGAAATGTTAAAATTGGTAGTTTGTGTAGACCAGTGATTTTCAAAGGGAGTGGTTACATAACCTAAGGGGGTGTTGGGGGAAATAGAAGCCACTGGGGTCATTTGAGATTCCTGTGGGAAGGCAGTAAGTGTTACCCTAACCTGAGGCATGAGACCTGACTGACCATGTCAACTCGCTGCCATTGTCAACATCCGATAGGCATTCCCAGTCTGTGTTACTTTTTTATTTTAATTTAACGCCATTGATGATCGATAAATATGTATGGTGTGAACTCTATAAGTCTGAAAGTGGTGAAGCCTTGAATTCTAATCCTGCTAGGAAACAGAAACTGGATAAAGTCTATTGTTTTATTCCATTCCCATCAAATCAGCGACGCCCAATGTGTCTGATTTGTAATACTGTACTGTCTAATGAAGGCATGAAACCATCAAGATTTCAGGAACACTTCCGTAAAAGATACCCTGAAAAGGCTACTTATGGTATTACTCAGTTCCAGAAGAAGAAAGAAGCATTTGGAAAGCATTGCCCACTCAAGTGTAATTTGAAAGCTAAAAATAACCTTGATAGTGGTCTCATTGCTTCTTAAAACATCTCCAAAATAATAGTAAGTGTGGAAAATCTCACACAACTGGTGAAAGATTAATGATGCCTGCACTATCAGAAGTGATCACCACTGTGCTCTAAATGGATACCTGTATTTTAAAATCAATTCTAGCTCGCCGTATTGACAAAATAAGTAAAGACATTGAGTATCAACTATGCACAGAGCTACGAAAATCAGAACTTGGAATACAACTGGATGAGACAACTGTGCAAGACAATGAGGCATTGCTATTGGCATATCTACGGTTTATCAAAAATGGAAAAGTTTATGAAGAGATTCTCTTTTATAAATAGTTAAAAATAATTGCCAACAGAGAATCAATATGCAACAAACTCAAAATGTATATTGAGGATAGAAGTACTCTGATTAGGAACATAATTTCTTGTGCAACAGATAGAGCAACATATATGACAAGTCACCATGCTGCTTTACGGCATTTATGAAAAAAGAAATTCCAAGATAATGATGAAGAGTTTGAACACTTGCTTCTTCGCAATGAAGTGTGTTGGCTGTCATAGGGCTGCTGCTTAAAATGTTTCTTTGATCTTTTTGACACTGTGGTTGAACTTTTGTCAAAGTCGACAAGAACTCGGTAAACAAGACTGAACTGTTACATGGAGATGTGGCATACTTAGCCGATCTGTATGACAAACTGAACATTCTGAATAAGAAACTGCAGAGTGAGAATTTCAATTTAGTCCAGGTAAAAAGTACAATGTCCTCTTTTATCAGAATATTGGAAATATTTATGCAAAACATTAGATTAGAAGACTATTCTCACTGTTTCTGAAATTAGAAATAGCAAAGGTACTTAATGTATACTTTACTTCAGTATTCACTATGGAAAAGGATCTTAGTGATTGTAGTGATGACTTGCAGCAGACTGAAAAGTTTGAGCATAAAGGTATTAAGAAAGAGGATGTGCTGGAGCTCTTGGAAAGCATCAAGTTGGATAAGTTACTGGGACTGGATGAGATGTACCCCCAGGCTACTGTGGGAGGTGAGGGAGGAGATTGATGAGCCTCTGGCGATGATCTTTGCATCATCAATGGGGACGGGAGAGGTTCCAGAGGATTGGAGGGTTGCGGATGTTGTTCCATTATTCAAGAAAGGGTTGGTAAGGGTTACCAACCTCAGTGGTTGGTAAGTTGATGCAGAAGATCCTGAGAGGCAGGATTTATGAACATTTGGAGAGGTATAATATGATTAGGAGTAGCCAGCATGGCTTTGTCAAGGGCAGGTCGCGCCTTACAAGCCTGATTGAATTTGTTGAGGATGTGACTAAACGTATTGACGAAGGAAGAGCAGTAGATGTAGTGTATATGGATTTCACCAAGGCATTTGATAAGGTACCCCATGCAAGGCTTACTTAGAAAGTAAAGAGGCATAGGATCCAAGGGGACATTGCTTTGTGGATCCAGAACTGGCTTGCCCACAGAAGGCAAAGAGTGGTTGTTGACGGGTCATATTCTGCATGGAGGTCGGTCACCAGTGGACTGCCTCAGGGATCTGTTCTGGGACCCTTACTCTCTGTGATTTTTATAAATGACCTGGATGAGGAAGTTGAGGGATGGGTAATTAAGTTTGCTGATAACACAAAGGTTGGAGGTGTTGTGGATAGCGTGGAGGGATTTCAGAGGTTATAGCAGGACATTGATATGATGCAAAACTGGGCTGAGAAGTGGCAGATGGAGTTCAACCCAGATTAGTGTGAAGTGGTTAATTTTAGTAAATTAAATATGATGGCAGAATATAGTATTAATGGTAAGGCAGTGTGGAGGATCAGAGGGATCTTGGGGTCCAAGTCCATAGGACACTCAAATCAGCTGTGCATGTTGACTCAGTGGTTATGAAGGCGTATGGTATATTGGCCTTCATCAATCATGGAACTGAATTTAGGAACCGGGAGCTAATGTTGCAGCTATATAGGACCCTGGTCAGACCCCACTTTGAGTACTGTGCTCATTTCTGGTTGCCTCACTACAGGAAGGATGTGGGTGCAGAGGAGATTTACAAGGATGTTGCCTGGATTGGGGAGCATGCCTTATGAGAATAGGTTGAGTGAACTCAGCCTTTTCTCCTTGGAACGACAGAGGATGAGAGGTGACCTGATAGAGGTGTACAAGATGATGAGAGGCATTGATTATGTGGATAGTCAGAGGCTTTTTCCCAGGGCAGAAATGGTTGCCACAAGAGGACACAGGTTTGAGGTGCTGGGGAGTAAGTACAGAGGAGATGTCAGGGGTAAGTTTTTCACTCAGAGAGTGGTGAGTATGTGGAATGGGCTGCCAGCAACAGTGGTGGAGGTGGATATGATATGGTCTTTTCAGAGGCTTTTAGATAGGTACATGGAGCTTAGAAAAATAAAGGGCTATAGGTAACCCTAGTAATTTCTAAGGTAGGGACATGTTCGACACAGCATTGTGGGCTGAAGGGCCTGTATTGTGCTGTAGGTTTTCTATGTTTCCCTGCACGGGAGGTATGGCACTCTCTTTCACAGACAGTGACTTTCAAGAGTACTGCTTACACTAGTAGTCACTAAAGAAGAATTTTCAGAATCAATTCAAGGATTTGAAAGGTCTGGAAATTGCAGATTAGATAATTAACATATTTCTTTGCAAGGTGGAAGAACAGGAAGAGACCATGCAAGAAGAAATTATCAAAATTTAGAACAACGAAGAAGCAAAAATGCTTTTGTGGTATGTGGCTGCACTGTCACATGAAGCTTCCTGGTCTTTGGAGAGGAGCCAAACTGTTCTTCATTGCATTTCCATCCTCCTACCTTGTTGAAAGAGGCTTCAGTGCAGTGAACCACATGCTCACAAAAAACAGAAACCGCTGGGACCTTGTTCCGTGTGGGGGCTTAAGGCTTTTGCTGTCACAACTTGAACCAGATATTTCAACTCTTGCTAAAAACATCAAGCTCAAATATCACTTTGATATTGAAGCTGCTGTACAGTGCACAGGTACTGTGTATGCTGAGTTTAAAAACAAATAAAAACTTAAAGCAGAATCATTTTTCTCATGTTAGCATATGGTAAACATATTTTTACACGGTGGGGGCACTGGAAAGAATACTGTGCCTAAGAGGGGTGTTGACAAGTATGAAAGTGCTTTAGGGGGCGTTAGGCTAAACAAGGTTGGGAAACACTGGCTTAGGCTGTTCATAAGTATGTTTCTTAAAGGGAAATTAAAAGATGAAAGTTCCAGTGATAGTAGTTCAAAAGAAGTACATCTAAAAGTTTTGTGAGCTTCCTGTAGAATGTCACCTTGCATTACTGCACCATATTGGCTTTTATCTTCTGCATCCTGGAAACTGGGGAGATCTGGAGCATTTTGTGCTGAGGCAGTGGTAGCAGGCTGCACATTCTGCTGCTTCACAGCTATGGCCTTTGGAACGTCTTCCGACAAAGCACTGCTGTTGAGGTGGAAAATCTGCCCTAGAGAAAAGAATGGAGAATGTCGACAAAACATCAGAAGCAAAAGAACAAAGTGTGCAACTCAACTAGAGCAACACACTGTTCATCACCAAAAGCTTGGGGAATAGAAATAGCCATGCTGTAAAATTTTGATGAATGTTGAGAGCATAAAATAGAAATGAAAGGGGTATCAAAAATGTTTCCGGAAGCTGCCCCAATTCCTTTTCGTCTGTTTTAATATGGATTAACGTGCACTTATTATCAGCCCAGGTTGTCAATATCAAGAAAATTAATGAGTTTCAAGGTACCTTTCATGAAAGAAGTTGCTGAATTCATTAAAAAATTATTGTTACACAGTACATGTTCAATTAAAATTGTGCTTGTGCACTGTTCAGCAGACCCAAGCGTGCAGAATGTGTTCTAATGAATTATAAATGTGTGCAACCAGATCCACTTATTTCCCAGTAACATTATCTCAGACAGCACGTCCTTCATGATGTGTGCAATATTCTGTCAATCTTCTCCCGGTGCAAGGAAGTGCCCGCAGCCCCTCCCCTCCCCAGAGTAGGACAATGCCTTTCTGCTGGTGCAACACCCCGCTGATCTGGATGTATCAACAGAACCAGACACACTTGACTTGACCATTGTTGACCTAGGAGAGAGAAGGTCAGATTGTCAGGGCTGGAGTTTAACTCGCTGCTCCTTGCACTGAGCATTTGTTCGCTGCTCCACAAATTACTCATCTCTGTACTGAACTGAATCTGTCTGGCTGTGGGCTCACTTAACCATAGAACACTACGGCACAGTACAGGCCCTTCAGCCCTCCATGTTGTGCCGACCCATATAATCCTTAAAAAAAACTACTAAACCCACACTACTCCATAACCCTCCATTTTTCTTTCATCCATATGTCTGTCCAAGAGGTTCTTAAATACCCCTAATGTTTTAGCCTCCACCATCATCCCTGGCAAGTCATTCCAGGCACTCACAACCCTCTGTGTAAAAAACTTACCCCTGATGTCTCCCCTAAACTTCCCTCCCTTAATTTTGTACATATGTCCTCTGGTGTTTGCTATTGGTGCCCTGGGAAACAGGTACTGACTATCCACCCTATCTATGCCTCTCATAATCTTGTAGACCTCTATCAAGTCCCCTCTTATTCTTCTACACTCCAAAGAGAAAAATCCCAGCTCTGCTAACCTTGCTTCAGATGACTTGTTCTCCAAACCAGGTAACATCCTGGTAAATCTCTGCACCCTTTCCATAGCTTCCACATCCTTCCTGTAATGAGGTGACCAGAATTGAACACAATACTCTAAGTGTGGTCTCACCAGAGATTTGTAGAGTTGCAACATGACCTCTCTACTCTTGAACTCAATCCCCCTGTTAATGAAGCCTAGCATCCCATAGGCCTTGTTAACTACCCTATCAACTTGTGCAGTGACCTTGAGGGATGTATGGATTTGAACCCCAATGTCCCTCTGTTCATCCACACTCTTAAGTAACTGACCATTAATCCTGTCCTCAGTCTTCTGGTTTGTCCTTCCAACATGCATCACCTCACACTTGTCCGGATTGAACTCCATCTGCCAGGAACTTCAGCTCTGAATGCTAATTGCTTACTTTTATTGCTTGCATGATTTGCTTTTTCTCTCTCTCTCTCTCTCTCTCTCTCTCTGCACACATTGGGTGTTTGATGGTCTTCTTCTGTTTTAATGGATTCTGTTGGGTTCTTTGTTTTGTGGCTGCCTGCAAAGAGAGGAATCTTAAGGTTGTATAAAGATATGTACTTTGATAATAAATGTACTTTGAACTTCGAATTTTGCAGAAACTTGCCATTGCACAATGACACAGGCAGTCACCAGTCCCCTTCACATTAATACAGTTGTGGTAAGTAGAATGCTGCTGATTGGTGTTCTCTGCATCTTTGGACACCTCCAGCTGTAACTCTTTTTTATTGTGTAATGTTGAGCACAGAGTAACCTCTCAAAAGCACTTAGTGTCGAAGATTCTGATGAAATCTTTCTCCAGAGCACACTAACACATTGTCATCGCACCTCACCCTTACCACTGTCACATTTGGGTCCCACCCCATAATCTATCTCTGAGAATGGAGGGGGAAATGAGCAAGTACCTGAAACATTCTTTACATGAATGCTTTTGGTAACTGGTGTGAAATAGATGCTGCAACATTTGGGTGTCTTACATAAAGTGCCTTCTCTTTACAGAGTAAACAGGCATCCATTAGTCTCAAGAGACCATGGATTTGCACCTTGAAAAGTTCCCAGGGCGCAGGCCTGGTCAGGGTTGTGTGGGAGACTGGCAGTTACCTATTCTGCAAATCTCCCCTCTCCGTGCCACCAATGTTGTCCAAGGGAAGGGCAAGGGCCGATACAGCTTGGCACCGGTGTCATCGTAGAGCAATGTGTGGTTAAGTGCCTTGCACAAGGACACAACACGCTGCCTTAGCTGAGGCTCAAACTAGCGACCTTCAGGTCAATAGACCAACGCCTTAACCACTTGGCCACGCGCCAACACAGAGCATTAACACAGAGCGCAACCCTAATGCGGAGCCTGGAAAAAATGTAGAGAGATGCCACAGGGAAAGGCAAGCTACAAGCAGCCCACAACATGAACAAAAGTAATAAATTTACCAAACCCTAGCAAAGGCAGGATGGGAAATTTATTGTAGAGTTGTCAATAACAGTCTGGTATTGGAAGTAATGGCAAAATTTCCATAAATTTGTCATAGCTGGTGGGGGCAGGGGTGGTAATGGGGACAAGCTCCCCCTGTGGTAATATCACGTGTCACATGTCAGAATGTGATTGGACAGAGTGCAGAGCCTGTGCAGAAATGACAGAATGATCTAGAAACTTGTGGTTAAAAGGTGCTTGCTGTTTGCTGTTGTAAATAAAAGTTTTAGTTATGTTCTTCCAGAATATGTGTTTCTATGAGTAACCCACGGTACGTATAAAGAACGCAACATGGTGTCAGAAGTCTGTCTGGAAGAATAATTCATTTCGCTAACAAGGGAGAAGCGAAGATAATCGAAAAAAAGATTGCGAACTTTTCATTGTTTGCTAACAGCTTTAAGAATGGAAGTTTTGCAACCCCCATCAACACTTCAGCTGACTGGAAACATTGCTGAAAACTGGAAAAGATTTAAACAGCATTTTGAAATTTATTTATTGGCGATTGGAGCAGAAAATAAAACGGAAAAAACAAAAGCAGCGATCCTTCGCCACGTAATAGGGGATGACGCATTTGAGGAAAATACCCATTTTACTTTTGAAAATGGAGATAATTTGAATCTAAAAGCGATAATCGACAAATTTGATGCAGTTTGTATACTGAAGCGTAATGTGACATATGAACGGTACAATTGTTTCAAATGTCAGCAGTGACCTGGTCAAACGAATGATCAATTTGTTACAGAGTTGAGAAACCAGAGTAAAAGATGCCAGTTTGCAGAGCTGACGGACTCTCTCATCAAAGACAGAATTGTTTGCGGCATTCTGGATAATGGTCTAAGAGAACAACTGTTAGAAAAAGATTTGAATTTGGAAAAAGCTGTGGCACTCTGCAAAGCTTCTGAGATCATGACGTCACAGGCTAAAGAGCTTTTTATTGAGAACTGCAATGTACACGCTGTGCACGAACATATTAGAAAAAGTAATAAAATGGCAATGGAACTGACAGAGAGCAAGATGTCATCTGAAAGAAAAAAACTTTGTGATCACTGTGGGCGGGAGCACCGACCGAAGCAGGGTCCACCGTATCGGAAAATGTGCTACAACTGTGGTAAGAGTAATAATTTTTCACCTTTCAGAAGTAGAAAGGAAATAAAACAAGTAAATGCAGTGCTTGAAAATGAACTTAAGGAGTTTTATATCGATGTGCTGTGAAAACAAACAAAGTCAGAATGACTGGACTATTCCATTACAGGTGAACCAAAACACTATTCTGTTTAAACTGGATACTGGAGCACAAGTAAATGTTCTTGCAGAATCTGAGTTTAATGCATTAAAGCCAAGACCAAAGTTACCTCAGACAAATATAAAAGTGACTGGGCATTCAGGTGCAGACATTCCAGTTAAAAGGACATGTGTGGCAACAGTAGAGAATGTAACTATATGCATGAAATCAGTTTTTTCCAGACATGGTGTACCTGATGAAGTTTTCACAGACAATGGTCCACAATTCAATGGTGAATGCATGAGACATTTTGCTCAGGAATGGGGCTTTGCTCATACAACATCTAGACAACTTTCCCCTCAGTCCAATGGATTGGTTGAGGAGTCGGTAGGAATTATCAAGAAACTGATGCACAAAGCAAGAGATAGTGGAGGTGATTTTTATAAATCTTTGTTAGCCTATCGCAGTACTCCACTTGAATGTGGATTTGCACCTGCTCAGCTCTTGATGGGATGCCGTTGGAGATGTATTCTGCCAATGGATGAGAGCTTCCTGAGAACAGAGGGAGGTGAACAAGTGAAAAGATGGAAAGATGAACACAAAGCAAAGCAGAAAACATACTTCGACAGATGTTCTCACCCATTACCTGAACCACACCAAGGAGATGAAGTGAGGACACAAGACAAAATGAACACATGGACACAGAAAGCTATGGTATTTGAAGTACAACCCAGATCATACATAGTCCAAACAGAAGGAGGAGCAGGGTTAAGAAGTAGCAAAGCCCTCAAGGAAGAGCCAACGTGAGAGTTTCCATTAACTGATGCAGACCAGACAAAACATGGAAATCACAACGAAACACAAGAACTGTGTGAACCACTGAGAAGGTCTACTCGTGTTCACAAAGCCCCAGAGAGACTGATAGAGACATGTTAAATTATGCATTTGTTTTGATTAATGTTACTAATTGTTTTTCTTTTTAAGGAAAGGAAGATGTGATATCATGTGTCACATTTCAGAACGTGATTGGACAGAGTGTGGAGCATGCGCAGAAATGACAGAATGATCTAGAAACTTGTATGGTTAAAACGTGCTTGCTCTTTGCTGTTGTAAATAAAAATTCTAGTTATGTTCTTCCAGAACATATGTCTTTATGAGTAACCCATGGTACGTATAAAGAATGCAACACCCACTAGCTATAAAATGCTCCCAACGGCTACATCTGAAATAGTCTCTAACAACCAAATCCAGCTCCCGGTCTTCACGTGTGGTTTGGCTACTAAGCCTGATGAAACCTTTTCTACTGACATGAGACGTGGAAAAGGCAGGTTACTGGCTCCTTAAAACCAGCCCTTTTGGGCAGATGGGGCTCATCAGCCATGGTTTGCAGCTCATCTCGGAGAAGAACACCTCGGATCTCAAACTTCCACTTCCTTGCGGCTAAACTTTCCGGAGTAAACCTCAGGGGAAGATCCAGAGCTGGAGTTCCTGAGACAGTCCTATGTCCTCCTGTGAAGTACCAAACTGTATCGGTCTCTGATGTCCTCTGGATGCATCAGCTGCATGGAGAGGGGAGCCTGCTACATGGGCAACAGCTCGCTCTCCATATCGTACTGACCTGGCTTGTGTACCACGTAGGCAGTTGGGACGCAACATCCATGGCCAACCCCAACCATCAGAGGGCCTCAAATGGAAATAATCACACTTTACACTGAGTTGTTGGAGTCATTAAGATACATGGTACAGAAACCATTCAGAGTCCAGGCCAACCACCAAACTACTATTTACACCAATCCTACACAACTTTCATGTTTAGTTTTTGTTCTCTCCACATTTCTATCAACAACTACTCAATTCTGCCACTCACTTACACAGAAGGTGTAGCTTGTAGTAGACAATTAACCAATAAAACCGCACATCTTTGGGATTTGGGAAGAAACCAAAGCAGATAAGAAAATCCACGGTGAAAACAAGCAAGCGTTTCTCAGCACCTCACTACTACAGTGAGGCCATTGGACCGTTCTATCGCAATCTCCACTCATTTATCTAAATTGTAATCTCTCGTCAATTTATGCTGTCCAACATTCTACACAAATTTCCTTTGTAAACTTCATGGTGATACATATGAATCCATCATCCGGACCCCCACCACCCAAGCCAGGCTCTCTGCTCACTGCCATCATCAGGAAGGAGGTACAGGAGCCTCGGGACTCTCATCACCAGGCTCAGGAACAGTTATTACCCCTCAACCATCAGGCTCTTGAACAAAACTTCACTCAACTCTTGCAGGTTTGAGGTGCTGGGGAGTAGGTACAGAGGAGATGTCTGGGGTAGGTTTTTTACTCAGAGAGTGGTGAGTGTGTGGAATGGGCTGCCGGCAACGGTGGTGGAGGCGGAAACGATAGGGTCTTTTAAGAGGCTTTTGGATAGGTACATGGAGCTTAAAAAAATATAGGACTATAGGTAAGTCTAGTAATTTCTAAGGTAGGGACACGTTCGGCACAACCTTGTAGGCCGAAGGGCCTGTATTGTGCTGTAGGGTTTTCTGTGTTTCTATGTTTTCTAACTTTACTCACCCCATCACTGAAATGTTCCTGCAACTATGCCTTCACTTTCAAGGGCTCTCATCTCACGTTCTCAATGCTTAATGCTTTTTTATTTTGTATTTGCACAGCTTGTGGTCTTTTGCACATTGGTTATTTATCCATCCTGTTGTTGAGGTCTTTCAATGGCTCTATTGTGAATCTTGCATTTAGTGTGAATGCCTGCAAGAAAATGAATCTCGGGTTGTATATGGTGACACGTGTACTTTGATACCTAGAATTTTGAAACTTATAGGTGACAGCTCAGAAACCTCCAAGATAACCCATCTAACTCAGAATCAGAATTATCATCACTGGCATGTGACGTGAAAGTTGTTAGCAGCAGCAGTTCAATGCAATACAAAATCTAGCAGAGAAAAAAAAACCGTAATAATAAATAAATAACTAAATACTGTATATACATATTGAATAGATTTTTTTAAATGTGCAAAAACAGAAATATTGTATATTTTTTAAGAAGTGAGGTAGTGTCCAAGGGTTCATTGTCTATTTAGGAATCGGATAGCAGAGGGGAAGAAGCTGCTCCTGGATCACTGAGTGTGTGCCTTCAGGCTTCTGTACCTCCTTCCTGGTGGTAACAGTGAGCAAAGGGCATGCCCTGGGTGCTGGAGGTCCTTAGTAATGGACACTGCCTTTCTGAGACTCCCTGAAGATGTCCTGGGTACTTTGTAGGCTAGTACCCAAGATGGAGCTGACTAGATTTACAACCTTCTGCAGCTTCTGTCAGTCCTGCGTAGGAGACCTACCCCACCCCCGCCGGAGAGTGATGCAGCCTGTCAGAATACTCTCTATGAAACTCGATGAGGCTTCAGTTACCTGAAGAAAATTTCAGATTCACACTGTTGACTGAATAAAAATCTAAAATTACCCAGTTGCACTTAGACAGAGAAGTGTCTCTGTAGGTAATTCTTGCATCATTGAAAGGCCTAGAGAGTGAATGTGGTGAGAATATTTCCTATAGTGGGTGAGTTTTAGGACCAGAGGACAAGGTATCAGAATAGAGGGATATCCATTTATTACAGAGATGAGGAGGAATTTCTTTAGCCAAGGGGTGATGAATCTGTGGAATTCATCGCCACAGATAGCTGTGGATGCCAAGTCATTGGGTATATGTAAAGCAGAGGTTGATAGGTTATTGATAAGCTAGGGTGTCGAAGGTTATGGGTAGAAGGCAGGAGAATGGGGTTGAGAGGGACAATAAATCAGCCATGATGGGCCAGATGGCCTAATTCTGCTCCTCTGTCTGATGGTCTTATCATTCTGCAAGACCACCGATGCGATGTTAACTCTTCAGAAGAATCCAAGCCCTGTCACGAAAATAAGGTGCTCCAAGTGATTGACACCCCCAGCGATTTCAGATACTCCAGCACTACGAGAACCTGGCTGAAGTGCTGTTCTTGCCACAGATACAGTCCAGAAACTCTTCACATAGACCTTGTGGAGCTCCAGCCTCCGTCATCTCAAAGAGAAAGGCCAGTGGTTACAGGTATCTCTCGTTACTTACAAACTGACTTGCAAATCAATAAGTTCAAGGTTAATTGTCATTCATCCATATATGGACTTGAGGACCTCTGTTGGTCAGCGTCAACCACAGATGGTGTGTCCCAACTGTCTATGTGATATGCAAGCCGGGGGGTTTCTCCGGGTGCTCCGCTTTCCTCCCACGGTGCAAAGACAGACCAGTTAGTAGGTTAATTGGTCATTGTAAATTGTCCTGTGATTCGGCTGGGGTAAAATTTAGGTGGGTAGCTGGCCGGTGGCTCGTTGGACCAGAAGGGCCTGTTCTGTGCTGCCTCTCAAAATAAATAAATAAACTAAAATCTGGAGGAACCCAGTGGGTCAGGCAGCATCAGGTGAGGCGACCAGAACTGAGCAGAACCCCAAGTGGGGTTGACCAGGGTCCTATACAGCTGCAATATTACCTCTCAGCTCTTAAACTCAATCCCACAGTTGATGAAGGCCAATGCACCATATGTCTTCTTAACCACAGAGTCAACCTGTGCAGCAGCTCTGAGTGTCCTATGGACTTAGACCCCAAGATCCCTCTCATCTTCCACACTGACAAGAATCTTACCATTAATACAATATTCTGTCATCATATTTGACCTACCGAAATGAACCACCTCACACTTACCTGGGTTGAACTCCATCTGCCACATCTCAGCCCAGTTTTGCATTCTATCAATGTCCCGCTGTAACCTCTGACAGCCCTCCACACTATCCACAACACCTCCGACCTCTGTGTCATCAGCAAACTTACTAACCCATCCCTCCACTTCCTTTTCCTGGTCATTTATAAAAATCACAAAGGGTAAGGGTACCAGAACAGATCTCTGAGGCACTTCACTGGTGTCCGACCTCCATGCAGAATATGACCCATCTACAACCACTCTTTGCCTTCTGTGGGCAAGCCAGTTCAGATCCACAAAGCAATGTCCCCTTGGATCCCATGCCTCTTTACTTTCCAATAAGCTTTGCAAGGGGTACCTTATCAAATGCCTTGCTGAAATCCATATACACTACATCTACTGCTCTTCCTTCATCAGTATGTTGAGTCACATCCTCAAAAAATTCAGTCAGGCTTGTAAGGCACGACCTGTGATTGACAAAGCCATGCTGACTACTCTGAATTATGTTATACCTCTCTAATAAGTTCATAAATCTTGCCTCTCAAGATCTTTTCCATCAACTTACCAACCACTGAAGTAAGACTCTGGTCTATAATTTCCTGAGCTATCTCTACTCCCTTTCTTGAATAAGGGAACAACATCTGCAACCCTCCAATCCTCTGGAACCTCTCCCATCCCCATTGATGATGCAAAGATCATTGCTAGAGGCTCAGCAATCTCCTCCCTCACCTCCCACAGTAGCCTGGGGTACATCTCATCCGGTCCCGGTGACTTATCCAACCTGATGCTTTCCAAAATCTCCAGCACATCTTTTAACTTAATAGCTACATGCTCAAACTTTTCAGTCCACTGCAAGTCATCCCTGCAATCATCAAGATCCTTTTCGTAGTGAATACTGAAGCAAAGTATTCATTAAGTACCTCTGTTATTTCCTCCGGTTCCATACACGCTTTTCCACTGTCACACTTGATTGGTCCTATTCTCTCACGCCTTATCCTCTTGCTCTTCACTTGTGTAATTGTAGAATGCCTTGGAGTTGTCCTTAATCCCATCCGCCAAGGCCTTCTCAGGGCCCCTTCTGGCTCTCCTAATTTGTCATTCTTAAGCTCCTTCCTGCTGGCCTTATAACCTTCTAAATTCCTATCATTATCTAGTCTTTTGAACCTTTTATAACCTTTTCTTTTCTTCTTGACTAGATTTACAACAGCCTTTGTACACCTGTACCCTACCATCCTTTCCATGTCTAATTGGAACGTACCTACTCAGAACTCCACGTAAATATCCCCTGAACGTTTGGCACATTTCTTCCATATGTTTCCCTGAGATCATCTGTTTCCAATTTATGCTTCCAAGTTCTGGCCTGATAGCCTCATGTTTCCCCTTACTCCAATTAGATGTTTTTAAATTAAACAATTAAACAATGTACGTGTGTGTAGGCCTGCAATCAATGACGACTCTACCAACTTAGAGGAGTACACAGCATCAGTGACCAGCTACATTAGCAAGTGCAATGATGATGTTACTCTGTCCAAGACTATCACTATACGTGCCAACCGGAAGCCATGGATGACCACAGAGGTGCGTGCACTGCTGAGATCCCGCGACTCCGCCTTCAGAGCAGGCGACAAGGAAGCTCTAACAACAGCGAGGGCCAAACTGTCCCGAGCCATCAGAGAGGCAAAGCGTGCACACGCCCAGTTAATCCACAGTCACTTCCAGGACAGTGGTGTCACACGGCGCATGTGGAAGGGCATCCAGGACATCACCAATTACAAGACAACATCACCTGACTGTGTGGGTGATGCCTCCCTCCCAAATGCGCTGAATAACTTCTACGCCCGGTTTGAGGTGGAAAATGACGTGGCGGCGAGGAAGTCCACCCCTCCTACAAATGACCAGGTGCTGTGTCTCTCCGTGGGCGACGTGAGAACCCTGTGCAGGGTCGACCCACGGAAAGCTGCTGGACCAGACAACATCCCTGGTAGAGTGCTCAGAGGATGTGCAGACCAGCTAGCAGATGTTCTCACTGACATCTTCAACATCTCCCTGAGCAGCACCACCATTCCAACGTGCTTCAATGCTGCCACCATCGTCCCTGTGCCGAAGAAGTCTTCAGTGTCCTGCCTAAATGACTCCCATCCTGTTGCACTTACATCCATCATCATGAAGTGTTTCGAGAGGCTCGTCATGAGGCATATCAAGACCCTGCTGCCCCCCTCACTGGATCCCCCTGCAGTTTGTGTTCCGTCCCAACCGCTCAACAGATGACTTCATTGCCATCACCCTCTACCTGGACAAAAAAGACACATACGTTCGGATGCTGTTCATAGACTTTAGTTCAGCATTCAACACAATCATCCCTCAGAAACTGGTTGGAAATCTGAGCCTACTGGGCCTGAACACCTCCCTCTGCAACTGGATCCTAGACTTCCTGACTGGGAGACCTCAGTCAATCCGGATCGGGAGCAGCATCTCAAACACCATCACACTGAGCACGGGGGCGACCCAGGGTTGCGTGCTCAGTCCACTGCTGATCCACGACTGTGCTGCAACACACAGCTCGAACCACATCATCAAGTTCGCCAATGACATGACTGTGGTGGGTCTCATCAGCAAGAGCTACAAATCAGCTTGCACCGCTGAACATCGACGGCTCCTCGGTAGAGATCGTTAAGAGCACCAAATTTCTTGGAGTTCACCTGACAGAGAATCTCACCTGGTCCCTCAACACCAGCTCCATAGCAAAGAAAGCCCAGCAGCATCTGTACTTTTTGAGAAGGCTGAGGAACCCCCCATCCTCATCACATTCTACATGGGTTGTATTGAGAGCATCCTGAGCAGCTGCACAACTGCCCAGTTCAGAAATTGTACCATCTCGGATCGCAAGACCCTGCAGCAGATAGTGAGGTCAGCTGAGAAGATCAGCAGGGTCTCTCTTCCCGCCATCACAGACATTTACACTACACACTGCATCCACAAAGGAAACAGCATGATGAAGGACCCCATGTACCCCTCATACAATCTCTTCTCCCTCCTGCCATCTGGGAAAAGGCTCTGAAGCATTCGGGCTCTCACGACCAGACTATGTAACTGTTTCTTCCCCCAAGCTATCAGATTCCTCAATCTCCGAAGCCTGGACTGACACCTTGCCCTACTGTCCTGTTTATTATTTATTGTAATACCTGCGCTGTTTTTGTGCACGTTATGCAGTCCAGTGTAGGTCTGTAGTCTAGTGTAGCTTTCTCTGTGTTGTTTTTTTTTACGTAGTTCAGTCTAGTTTTTGTACTGTGTCATGTAACACCACGGTCCTGAAAAACGTTGTCTCATTATTACTATGCACCGTACCAGCAGTTATGGTCGAAATGACAGTAAAGGTTGACTTGACTCTATTCCTGGATGTGTACGAGTAGCACTCATCCAGGAAGGTTCCACACAGACCTGTGTCCTATTGGCTCGTGAGCCCCTTTACTGATCAAACAAGACTTGTTACCGATGTCAGCATAGCCATCTGTCAGACAACTTGAAGATTCCAGTGGGGCACTCTTTAGAGCAAGCAACACCACATACCAGTAAATAGCATTACCTGGTCCTCAGTGAACTAGAATTCAAAAGTTACAATCCTAACATATTGTGATGAATGCTGTGAGCTGGTACAGAATTCTACCCTTCTCACCCCACTGCTCGGTGAATAACAAATACTTTTAGTCATAGTCGGATTGCCAGGTAGGTCTGGACTGACCTGACACAAGATGCAGGCACTGAGATCAGAGCGAAGGAGCTTCACCATGCTGGTTTGGGCTCTGTCCTGAATAATTTCTTCTGCTGTAATAGTTCAATGTCTTCTTGCTGCTTTATTTTATGAGATTTTTCTAATAGTTAATTAATACATTGGATGCAAGAGCTGTTTCTGGTTAAATTAACTCCACTCTGGGATGTAAATAGGAACTATTTTCATCTTTTACATTAATCAGAAGAACACAAGTATCATTGACAAGGTCAAAATTATTAGCTTCCTAGTTACCTTTGTTAGGACGTAAGTACATTACCTGGGCCCCTGGGCTCACATGTAGGGCCGACTGCAGTTTCTTCCCATAGCTCCATCAATCAATTAATTAATCAATAAGTCCTGGTGAAGGGTCTTGGCCCAAAACATGATGCTGCATGATTTCTCATCTCCTCCAACATTTTGTGTGTGTTGCTCTGGATTTCCAGCATCAGCAGACTTTCTCATGTTACTTCTGTGTGTTCTGACAAAACAATTTTTTTCACTCAGCGGGTCATTGTGCATGTGAGCTTGATTTGGATGTTTAAGAGAAGACTGGAGAGGTACATGGATGGTAGGGGCATGGAGGGCTGTGGTTGATGGGACTAACTGGTTCAGCATGACCTGGATGGGCTGAGGGACTTGCTCTTGTGTTGTGCTTTCCTATGACTCTCATGTAGAATTTACACCCTGGAGCTGGCCATTCACTCCCTCTCTGTCACTGTCTCTTGGCCAATACATCTAAATTAACTTTCGTTTGCAATTTCCACATTAACACCACTCCCGGCAAAACTCCTTACTTTTTTTAGATGACTGTCATGAATTAATGGCCCCTATTTTTAGTTTACTCAAGCATAAACATACCCTCTCAAACAAAACTTCTCATCATTTTAAAGACTCATTCACTAAAATGTGAATTCAAATGGAAGTGAGAAGAATCAGAAACCATTGATTATGCGGCAGTGCAAAGAACATAAAGTTGCGAAAATTAAACGAATGGTGAAAGGAGGGAAAATGAGGTCACGTTGACGGGTTCTTGCCAACAGGTTTCAATCCAGGCTACCTGCTATATGCCTGAACCTTTCCACCTATCACCTGCAGCTTCTCACTACGTCCCCCTCCTCACCCACACGGCCTTCACCTATCTACTAGCCTGTCATAATTACCCTCACTCACATTCCACCTTTCCTTTCCAATCCTGCTGAAGGGTCTCGGCCTGTTTATTAAATTCCGTTGAAGCTGCCTGCCCTGCAGGGATCCTCCTGCACTTTGGGTGTCACTCAGTCCTGATGGTGTGTTGCTTCAGAGTGAGCCTCTGCAGTCTGATGTGGATCAGGAGCATCCGGCCCTTCAAACCTGATCAGTCACTTGCAGCCCCAAAGTAACAAGTTCAAAGTACATCCATTATCAAAGTACACACACTATATGCAGCTTGAGATTTGTCTTCTTGGTGGCAGCCACAAAACAAAGGGACACAATAGAATCCCTGAAAACCCCTTCCCCCCCATGCAGAACAAACCGTCAAACACTCATTGTGTGAAAAAAGAGCAAATTGTACAAACAATAAACAAGTAAACAAATACCACACAGAACGTGAAATGCAGAGACCCCGAGAGTGAGCTCACAGCCCCGGAGCTGGTTTACCACCGAGGTGAGTGATACCAGTCCAGGAGCCCGATGACTGCTGACTGCAGGACACAGCTCCGGAGCCGGTTCACCACCGAGGTGAGTGATACCAGTCCAGGAGCCCGATGACTGCGATATTGTTGGGATAACGGAGACATGGCTGCAAGGGGATCAGGCCTGGGAATTGAGTGTACCAGTGTATACGTGCTATCGTAGAGACAGAAATATGGGAAGAGGGGGTGGGGTGGCCCTGTTGGTGAGGAATGAGATTCAGTCCTTAGCAAGAGGTGACTTGGGAACAGGGGAAGTAGAGTCTGTGTGGATTGAGCTGAGGAACAGTAAGGGTAAAAAGACCCTAATGGGTGTTGTGTACAGGCCCCCAAACAGTAGCGTGGATATTGGGTACAAGTTGATTAGGGAGTTAACATTGGCATGTGCTAAAGTAATGCAGTCGTTATGGGAGATTTCAACATGCAGGTGGACTGGGAGAATCAGGTAGGTGCTGGACCCCAGGATAGGGAGTTTGTGGAGTGTCTAAGGGATGTGTTTTTGGAACAGCTTGTGCTTGAGCCAACCAGGAACGAGGCTATTTTGGACTTGGTGATGTGTAATGAACAGGAATTGATAAGTGATCTTGAAGTAAAGGAGCCATTAGGAAGTAGTGATCATAACATGATAAGTTTTTATCTACAATTTGAGAGGGATAAGGGCAGATCAGAGGTGTCAGTGTTGCAATTAAATAAAGGAGACTACGGAGCCATGAGGGAAGAGCTGGCCAAAGTTAAATGGGCGGATGCCCTGACAGGAAAGACAGTGGATCAGCAGTGGCAGATATTCTTGGGCATAATACAAAAGATGCAAATGCAGTTCATTCCAATGAGAAGGAAGGATTCAAAGAGAGGGAAGGGGCCACAGTGGTTGACAAAGGAAGTCAGAGATTGTATAGCATTAAAGAAAAAGAAGTATGACAGGGCTAAGATGAGTGGGAATACAGATGATTGGGAAAGTTTTAAGGAACAGCAGATCTTAACTAAAAAAGCAATATGGAGAGAAAAAATCAGGTATGAGCTCAGTCCAGCCAGGAATATAAAAGGGGATAGCAAAAGCTTTTTTAGCTATGTGAAGAGAAAGAAGATAGTTAAGAACAATGTTGGCCCCTTGAAGAATGAATTGGGAGAAATTGTTATGGGAAACAGGGAAATGGCAACAGAATTTAATGCGTACTTTAGATCTGTCTTCACCAGGGAGGACACAAGCAATCTCCCAGATGTATGGATGGGCCAGGGTCATAAGATATCAGAGGAATTGAGACAGATTGACATTAGGAAAGAAACTGTGATGAGTAGACTGGTAGGACTGAAGGCTAATAAATCCCCGGGTCCAGATGGTCTGCATCCGAGGGTTCTAAAAGAGGTGGCTCAGGAAATTGCGGATGCATTGGTAATCATTTTCCAATGTTCCTTAGATTCAGGATCAGTTCCTGAAGATTGGAGAGTGGCTAATGTTGTCCCACTTTTCAAGAAGGGAGGAAAGGAGAAAACGGAGAACTATCGCCCTGTTAGCCTAACGTCAGTCGTGGGGAAGATGCTTGAGTCCATTATTAAGGATGAAATAGTGGCACATCTAGATGGCAGAAATAGGATTAGGCCGAGCCAGCATGGATTTACCAAGGGCAAATCATGCTTGACTAATCTGTTGGAGTTTTTTGAGGGTGTAACAAGGATGTTAGACGAGGGTAAGCCAGTAGATGTTGTGTACCTAGATTTTCAGAAGGCATTCGATAAGGTGCCACATAGGAGATTGGTGAGTAAAATCAGAGCTCATGGCATTGGGGGCAGGGTTTCAACATGGATAGAAAACTGGTTGGCAGATAGAAAGCAAAGGGTAGCAGTGAATGGGTGTTTCTCGAACTGGCTGGAGGTGACTAGTGGGGTACCACAGAGCTCTGTATTGGGACCACAGCTCTTTACGATTTATGTCAATGATTTAGATGAGGGCATTGAAAACTATATCAGCAAGTTTGCTGACGATTCTAAACTGGGTGGCAGTGTGACATGCGAAGAGGACGTTAGGAGAATACAGGGAGACTTGGATAGGCTGAGTGAGTGGGCAGATACTTGGCAGATGTCATTCAATGTGAATAAATGTGAAGTTATCCACTTTGGAAGCTGGAACAAGAGGGCAGAGTATTGTCTGAACGGTGTTGAGTTAGGTAAGGGAGAAATGCAAAGAGACCTAGGAGTCCTAGTTCACCAGTCAATGAAGGTGAATGAGCAAGTGCAACAGGCAGTGAAGAGGGCAAATGGAATGTTGGCCTTTGTTACAAGGGGAATTGAATACAAGAGCAAGGATGTTCTTTTGCATTTGTACAGGGCCCTGGTGAGACCACACCTGGAATATTGTGTACAGTTTTGGTCTCCAGGTTTAAGGAAGGACATTCTGGCAATTGAGGAAGTGCAGCGTAGATTCCTGGGATGGCAGGGCTGTCTTACGCAGAGAGATTGGAGAGATTGGGCTTGTACACGCTGGAATTGAGGAGATTGAGAGGGAATCTGATTGAAAGGTTTAAGATAATTAAAGGATTTGATAGGATTGAGGCAGGAAATATGTTCCAGATGTTGGGAGAGTCCAGTACCAGAGGGCATGGATTGAGAATAAGAGGTCAGTTATTTAAAACAGAGTTGAGGAAGAGCTTCTTCTCCCAAAGAGTTGTGGAGGTGTGGAATGCACTGCCTCGGAAGACGGTGGAGGCCAATTCTCTGGATGCTTTCAAGAAGGAGCTGGATAGATATCTGATGGATAGGGGAATCAAGGGATATGGGGACAAGGCAGGGACTGGGTATTGATAGTGAATGATCAGCCATGATCTCAGAATGGCGGTGCAGACTCGAGGGGCCGAATGGTCTACTTCTGCACCTATTTTCTATTGTCTATTGACTGCTGACTGCAGGCCACAGCCCCGGAACCAATTCAGCACTGAGGTGAGTGATACCAGTCCAGGAGCCCGATGACTGCTAATTGCAGGCCACAGCCCTGGAACCAATTCAGCACCGAGGTGAGTGATACCAGTCCAGGAGCCCGATGACTGCTGACTGCAGGACACAGCCCCAGAGCTGGTTCAGCACTGAGGTGAGTGATACCAGTCCAGGAGCCCGATGACTGCTGACTGCAGGCCACAGCCCCAGAGCTGGTTCAGCACTGAGGTGAGTGATACCAGTCCAGGAGCCCGATGACTGCTGACTGCAGGCCACAGCCCCGGAACCAATTCAGCACCGAGGTGAGTGATACCAGTCCAGGAGCCCGATGACTGCTGACTGCAGGCCACAGCCCCAGAGCAGGTTCAGCACTGAGGTGCATAAAGTCTGACAGAATAGTGAGCTGAATACCACTTCATCCTCTGGCACCAGCCTCGATGCCTACATACGAACATAAGAAATAGGAGCAGGAGTAGGCCATTCGGCCCATTGAGCCTTCCCCTCCATTCATTTAGATCATGGCTGATCAGTCCATAAACTCAGCTCCATCTACCTGCCTTTTCCCCATACCCCTTAATACCCCTACTATGTAAAAATCTATCTAACTGTTTCTTAAGTATACTTAGTGAAGAAGCCTCAACTGCTTCCCTGGGCAGAGAATTCCACAGATTCACCACTCTCTGGGAAAAACAGTTACTCCTCATCTCCGTCCTAAATCTTCTCCCCGAATCTTGAGGCAACGTCCCCTAGTTCTAGTCTCACCTACTAGTGGAAACAGATTTCCTACTTCTACCTTATCTATCCCTTTCAAAATTTTGTATGTTTCTATAAGATCCCCTCTCATTCTTCTGAATTCCAGAGAGTATAGTCCCAGGCGACTCAATCTCTCCTCATAGGTTAACCCCTTCATCTCTGGAATCAACCTGGTGAACCTCCTCTGCACTCCCTCCAAAGTCAGTATATCCTTCCTCAAGTGTGGAGACCAGAACTGCACACAGTACTCCAGGTGTGGCCTCACCAGTACTCTGTATAGTTGCAGCATGACCTCCCTGCTCTTGGATTCAATCCCTCTAGCAATGGCTAACATTCTGTTTGCCTTCTTAATCACCTGTTGTACCTGCCAACCAACTTTTTGCGATTCATGAACAAGCACTCCCAAGTTCCTCTGTACAACAGCATGCTGCAATCTTTCACCATTTAAATACTAATCTGCTCTTCTCTTATTCCTTCCAAAGTGGATGATCTTGTATTTACCAACGTTGTATTCCATCTGCCAGACCTTGGCCCACTCACTGAACCTATCTATATCCCTCTGCAGACTCTCCACATCCTCTGTACAATTTGCTTTTCCACTCAGTTTAGTGTCATCAGCAAATTTTGCTACGCTACACTCAGTCCCCTCTTCCAAATCATCAGTGTAAATGGTAAACAGCTGTGGGCCCAGCACCGAACCCTGTGACACCCCACTCACCACTGACTGTCAACCGGAGAAACACCCATTTATACTAACTCTCTGCCTTCTATTGGTTAACTAGTCCACTATCCATGTCAATACACTTCCTCCGACTCCATGTATCCATATCTTATTTATAAGTCTCTGGTGCGGCACCTTGTCAAACGCCTTCTGGAAATCCAAGTATATGATATCCACCTGTTCCCCTCTATCCACTGCATCATTATGTCCTCAAAGAACTCC
This sequence comes from Hypanus sabinus, assembly GCF_030144855.1. Classification (NCBI taxonomy): domain Eukaryota; kingdom Metazoa; phylum Chordata; class Chondrichthyes; order Myliobatiformes; family Dasyatidae; genus Hypanus; species Hypanus sabinus. The sequence continues at coordinate 209,734,329 of NC_082707.1, forward strand.
AGAAAGTTTGTCAAACGGGACTTACCCTTTCTGAATCCATGCTGCGTCTGTCTAATGGAACCACTCTTTTCTAAATGTTTCGCAATTTCTTCCTTAATGACAGCTTCAAGCATTTTCCCGACTACAGATGTTAAGCTAACTGGCCTACAGTTGCCCATCTTTTGCCGACGTCCTTTTTTAAAAAGTGACGTGGCATTGGCTGTCTTCCAATCCGCCGGGACCTGCCCAGAGTCAAGAGAGTTTTGATAAATGATTACCAACTCGTCTACTATAACCTCCGCCAATTCCCTCAGCATCAGGACCAGGGGACTTATCTACCTTCAGGCCCTCTAGTTTGCTCATCACTATCTCTTTAGTGACAGTGATTTTAATCGAGGTCCTCACCTCCCATTTTGTCCGTAACATCCTTCTTTGGCATATTTAACATGTTCTCCACCTTGAAGACCAACACAAAATAGCTCTTCAATGCCTCAGTCTTTTCCCTATCACCCAGTATCAATTTTCCCTTCTTGTCCTCCAAGGGACCTACGTTGACTTTAGCCACCCTCTTCCGCTTTATATATTTATAAAAACTTTTGCAATCTTTTTACATTTTGTGCTAATTTACTTATATACTCTATCTTCCCTTTCCTTATTTCTTGTTTAGTTGTTCTCTGTTGCTTTTTAAAGTTTTCCCAATCCTCCAGTCTCCCACTACTCCTTGCGACTTTGTACACATGAGCTTTTAATTTGATACTATCTTTTATTTCCTTAGTTATCCAAGGCTGGCTCTCCCCACACTTACTGTCCTTACTTTTGACTGGAATATGCTTTTGTTGAGCACTGTGAAAAATCTCTTTGAAAGTATTCCCCTGTTCCTCAACTACCAAATAGCCTGTGCTCCCAATCCACATTAGCCAACTCCTCCCTCAGCCTGTTGTAGTCTCTCTTGTTCAAGCAGAATACACTAGTTTTAGATCTAACCATTTCATCCTCCATCTGTATGCGAAATTCAATCATACTATGATCACTCTTTCCAAGAGGATGCCTGACTACAAGATTGTTAATCTTACCTGTCTCATTGCACAGGACTAGATCTAAGATAGCATTTTCCCTTGTAGTTTCACTAACATGCTACTAAGGAAAGCCATCACAGATGCATTCTATGAAGTCCTCCTCAAGACTACCTTGATAAACTCATTCACCCAATCTATGTGGAAGTTAAAATCCCCATGACAATTGCCGTTCCGTTCTTACAAGCCTCAGTTATTTCTTGGTTAATCACCTATGCCACTGCAATATTTTTATTAGGTGGCCGATAGACAACTCCCACCAGTGATTTTATTCCCTTTACTATTCTTAATCTCTACCCAGATGGACTCAGCATTCTGCTCCATAGATCTTATATCGTCTCTCACAATCACCCTGATCTCATCCCTAATCAAGAGCACCTCCTCTGCCTTCCTGCCTATCTTTCCATACTACCTGATATCCTTGGATATTTAATTCCCAGTCATCTCCACCATGCAACCAAGTTTCTGTAATGGCCACTAAATCATATGCCTTGGTCCTGATCCTGTCACAAGCTCACTAATCTTGATTCTAATACTACAGGCATTTAGATAAAGTGCCCTTATACTCATTGTCCTTTTAGAATCGAGTGACCTATGCTATTTTAGCTTTTTACTTTTATGCACTCTTACTTTTTTCTTCACTAACTCTAGCTTTGGTCTCTGCATCATTTCCCTCTTCTGTGTGGGTTCCCCTCCCCTGTCATATTAGTTTAAAGCTTCCCCAACAGCACTAGCAAACACTATCCCTAGGACATTGATCCTAGCCCTGCCCAGATGTAGACCATCTGGACGGTATTGGTCCTACCTCCTCCAGAAGTGGTTCCAATGCCCCAAGAATCTGAAGCCCTCCCTCCTGCACCACTGCTCGAGGCACATATTCATTCTAGCCCTCCTGCTATTCCAACTCTGGCTAGCACACAGAAATGGTAATAGTCCTGAAATGATTACCTTTGAGGTCCTACTCTTTATCTCCTAGCTCCCTAAATTCAGCTTGTAGGACCTCATCCCGCTTTCTTCCTATATCGTTAGTACCTACATGCACCACGACAGCTGGCTGCTCACCCTCCCCTTTCAGAATGCCCTGCAGCCTCTCCGAGACATAGAAACATAGAAACATAGAAAATAGGTGCAGGAGTAGGCCATTCGGCCCTTCAAGCCTGCACCACCATTCAGTATGATCATGGCTGATCATCCAACTCAGAACCCTGTACCTGCTTTCTCTCCATACCCCCGATCCCTTTAGCCACAAGGGCCATATCTAACTTCCTCTTAAATATAGCCAATGAACCGGCCTCAACTGTTTCCTGTGGCAGAGAATTCCACAGATTCACCACTCTCTGTGTGAAGAAGTTTTTCCTCAACTTGGTCCTAAAAGGCTTCCCCTTTATCCTTAAACTGTGACCCCTCATTCTGGACTTCCCCAACATCGGAAACAATCTTCCTGCAGCTAGCCTGTCCAATCTCTTTAGAATTTTATATGTATCAATAAGATCCCCCCTCAATCTTCTAAATTCCAGTGAGTATAAGCCTAGTTGATCCAGTCTTTCTTCATATGAAAGTCTTCTATCCCAGGAATCAATCTGGCGAACCTTCTCTCTACTTCCTCTATGGCAAGAATGTCTTTCCTCAGATTAGGGGACCGAAACTGCACACAATATTCTAGGTGCGGTGTCACCAAGGCCTTGTACGACAGCAGTAGAACCTCCCTGCTCCTGTACTCAAATCCTTTTGCTATGAATGCCAACATACCATTTGCCTTTTTCACCACCTGCTGTACCTACATGCCCACCTTCAATGACTGGTGCACAATGACACCCAGGTCTCGTTGCATCTCCCCTTTTCCTAATCGGCCACAGTTCAGATAATAATCTGTTTTCCTGTTCTTGCAACCAAAGTGGATAACCTCACATTTATCCATGTTAAATTGCATCTGCCATGAATTTGCCCACTCACCTAACCTATCCAAGTCACCCTGCATCCTCTTAGCATCCTCCTCACAGCTAACACCGCCGCCCAGCTTCGTGTCATCCGCAAACTTGGAGATGCTGCATTTAATTCCCTCATCTAAATCATTAATATATATTGTAAACAACTGGGGTCCCAGCACTGAGCCTTGCAGTACCCCACTAGTCACTGCCTGCCATTCTGAAAAGGTCCCGTTTACTCCCACTCTTTGCTTCCTGTCTGCCAACCAATTCTCTATCCACATCAATACCATACCCCCCAATACCATGTGCTTTAAGTTTGCACACTAATCTTCTGTGTGGGACCTTGTCAAAAGCCTTTTGAGAATCTAAATATACCCCATCCACTGGCTCTCCCCTATCCACTCTACTAGTTACATCTTCAAAAAATTCTATAAGATTCGTCAGACATGATTTTCCTTTCACAAATCCATGCTGACTTTGTCCAATGATTTCACCTCTTTCCAAATATGCTGTTATCATATCTTTGATAACCGACTCTAGCATTTTCCCCACCACCGATGTCAGACTAACCAGTCTATAATTCCCCGGTTTCTCTCTCCCTCCTTTTTTAAAAAGTGGGGTTACATTAGCCACCCTCCAATCCTCAGGAACTAATCCAGAATCTAAGGAGTTTTGAAAAATTATCACTAGTGCGTCCACTATTTCTTGGGCTACTTCCTTAAGCACTCTGGGATGCAGACCGTCTGGTCCTGGGGATTTATCTGCCTTTAATCCCTTCAATTTTCCTAACACCACTTCCCTACTAACATGTATTTCCCTCAGCTCCTCCATCTCACTAGACCTTCGGTCCCTTACTATTTCCAGAAGATTATTTATGTCCTCCTTAGTGAAGGCAGAACCAAAGTAGTTATTCAATTGGTCTGCCGTGTCTTTGTTCCCTGTGATCAATTCACCTGTTTCTGACTGTAAAGGACCTCCATTTGTCTTGAGCAATCTTTTTCTTTTCACATATCTATAAAAGCTTTTACAGTCAGTTTTTATGTTCCCTGCCTATGTTCTCTCATAATCTTTTTTCCCTTTCCTAATTAAGCCCTTTGTCCTCCTCTGCTGGTCTCTGAATTTCTCCCAGTCGTCAGGTGTGCCGCTTTTTTTTGCTAATTTATATGTTTCTTCTTTGGACTTGATACTACTCCCTAATTTCCCTTGTCAGCCACGGGTGCACTACCTTCCCTGGTTTATTCTTTTGCCAAACTGGGATGAACAATTGTTGTAGTTCATCCATACGATCTTTAAATGCTTGTCATTGCATATCCACCGTCAACCTTTAAGTATCATTTGCCAGTCTATCTTAGCTAATTCACGTCTCATACCTTTAAAGTTACCCTTCTTTAAGTTCAGAACCTTTGTTTCTGAATTAACTATGTCACTCTCCATCTTAATGAAGAATTCCACCATATTTTGGTCACTCTTACCCAAGGGGCCTCACACGATAAGATTGCTAACTAACCCTTCCTCATTGCTCAATACCCAATCTAGAATGGCCTGCTCTTTAGTTGGTTCCTCAACATGTTGGTTCAGAAAACCATCCCGCATACATTCCAAGAAATCTTCTTCCTCAGCACCCTTACCAATTTGGTTCACCCAATCTATATGTAGATTGAAGTCACCCATTATAACTACTGTTCCTTTATTGCAGGCATTTCTAATTTCCTGTTTAATGCCATCTCCAACCTCACTACTACTGTTAGGTGGCCTGTACACAACTCCCACCAGCGTTTTCTGCCCCTTAGTGTTATGCAGCTGTACCCATGTCGATTCCACATCCTCCAGGCTAATGTCCTTCCTTTCTATTGCATTAATCTCCTCTCTAACCAGCAATGCTAACTCACCTCCTTTTCTTTCCTGTCTATCCCTCCTGAATATTGAATATCCCTGGATGTTGAGCTCCCATCCTTGGTCACCCTGGAGCCATGTCTCTGTGATCCCAACTATATCATATTCATTAATAACTATCTGCACATTCAATTCATCCACCTTGTTACAAATGCTCCTCACATTGACACACAAAGCCTTCAGGCTTGTTTTTACAATACTCTTAGTCTTATACAATTATGTTGAAAATTGGCCCTTTTTGCTTTTTGCCCTGGATTTGCCTGTCTGCCACTTTTACTTTTCACCTTACTACTTTTTGCTTCTACCCTCATTTTACACCCCTCTGTCTCTCTGCACTTGTTCCCATCCCCCTGTCACATTAGTTTAAATCCTCCTGAACAGCAGTAGCAAACGCTCCCTCTAGGACATTGATTCCAGTCCAGCCCAGGTGCAGATCATCCTGTTTATACCGGTCCCACCACCCCCAGAACTGGTTCCAATGCCCCAGAAATTTGAATCCCTCTCCCTTGCACCATTTTTTAAGCCACGTATGTATTCATCTGAAATATCCTCCTATTTCTACTCTGACCCTTGCACCCAGGAGTCCTGTCTGTGGCCACAGAAGCTCCTCTCTAATCCCCTTCCACAACAGCTCCGCCACTCTTTTTCTTGCCCTAATGTGCAGCAGAGCCACCCACGGTTCTATGATCCTGGCTACTGCTGCCTTCACCTCCCCCAGCAGACTCCGAAGCGGTATATCTGTTTTGCAGGAAGATGAATCCCCCGGCAGACTCCGAAGCGGTATATCTGTTTTGCAGGAAGATGAATCCCCCGGCAGACTCCGAAGCGGTATATCTGTTTTGCAGGAAGATGAATCCCCCGGCAGACTCCGAAGCGGTATATCTGTTTTGCAGGAAGATGAATCCCCCGGCAGACTCCGAAGCGGTATATCTGTTTTGCAGGAAGATGAATCCCCCGGCAGACTCCGAAGCGGTATATCTGTTTTGCAGGAAGATGAATCCCCCGGCAGACTCCGAAGCGGTATATCTGTTTTGCAGGAAGATGAATCCCCCGGCAGACTCCGAAGCGGTATATCTGTTTTGCAGGAAGATGAATCCCCCGGCAGACTCCGAAGCGGTATATCTGTTTTGCAGGAAGATGAATCCCCCGGCAGACTCCGAAGCGATATATCTGTATTGCAGGAAGATGAATCCCCCGGCAGACTCCGAAGCGGTATATCTGTTTTGCAGGAAGATGAATCCCCCGGCAGACTCCGAAGCGGTATATCTGTTTTGCAGGAAGATGAATCCCCCGGCAGACTCCGAAGCGGTATATCTGTTTTGCAGGAAGATGAATCCCCCGGCAGACTCCGAAGCGGTATATCTGTTTTGCAGGAAGATGAATCCCCCGGCAGACTCCGAAGCGATATATCTGTTTTGCAGGAAGATGAATCCCCCGGCAGACTCCGAAGCGATATATCTGTTTTGCAGGAAGATGAATCCCCCGGCAGACTCCGAAGCGGTATATCTGTTTTGCAGGAAGATGAATCCCCCGGCAGACTCCGAAGCGGTATATCTGTTTTGCAGGAAGATGAATCCCCCGGCAGACTCCGAAGCGGTATATCTGTTTTGCAGGAAGATGAATCCCCCGGCAGACTCCGAAGCGGTATATCTGTTTTGCAGGAAGATGAATCCCCCGGCAGACTCCGAAGCGATATATCTGTTTTGCAGCAAGATGAATCCCCCGGCAGACTCCGAAGCGATATATCTGTTTTGCAGGAAGATGAATCCCCCGGCAGACTCCGAAGCGGTATATCTGTTTTGCAGGAAGATGAATCCCCCGGCAGACTCCGAAGCGGTATATCTGTTTTGCAGGAAGATGAATCCCCCGGCAGACTCCGAAGCGGTATATCTGTTTTGCAGGAAGATGAATCCCCCGGCAGACTCCAAAGCGGTATATCTGTTTTGCAGGAAGATGAATCCCCCGGCAGACTCCGAAGCGGTATATCTGTTTTGCAGGAAGATGAATCCCCCGGCAGACTCCGAAGCGGTATATCTGTTTTGCAGGAAGATGAATCCCCCGGCAGACTCCGAAGCGATATATCTGTTTTGCAGGAAGATGAATCCCCCGGCAGACTCCGAAGCGGTATATCTGTTTTGCAGGAAGATGAATCCCCCGGCAGACTCCGAAGCGATATATCTGTTTTGCAGGAAGATGAATCCCCCGGCAGACTCCGAAGCGGTATATCTGTTTTGCAGGAAGATGAATCCCCCGGCAGACTCCGAAGCGGTATATCTGTTTTGCAGGAAGATGAATCCCCCGGCAGACTCCGAAGCGGTATATCTGTTTTGCAGGAAGATGAATCCCCCGGCAGACTCCGAAGCGGTATATCTGTTTTGCAGGAAGATGAATCCCCCGGCAGACTCCGAAGCGGTATATCTGTTTTGCAGGAAGATGAATCCCCCGGCAGACTCCGAAGCGGTATATCTGTTTTGCAGGAAGATGAATCCCCCGGCAGACTCCGAAGCGGTATATCTGTTTTGCAGGAAGATGAATCCCCCGGCAGACTCCGAAGCGGTATATCTGTTTTGCAGGAAGATGAATCCCCCGGCAGACTCCGAAGCGGTATATCTGTTTTGCAGGAAGATGAATCCCCCGGCAGACTCCAAAGCGGTATATCTGTTTTGCAGGAAGATGAATCCCCCGGCAGACTCCGAAGCGGTATATCTGTTTTGCAGGAAGATGAATCCCCCGGCAGACTCCGAAGCGGTATATCTGTTTTGCAGGAAGATGAATCCCCCGGCAGACTCCGAAGCGATATATCTGTTTTGCAGGAAGATGAATCCCCCGGCAGACTCCGAAGCGGTATATCTGTTTTGCAGGAAGATGAATCCCCCGGCAGACTCCGAAGCGATATATCTGTTTTGCAGGAAGATGAATCCCCCGGCAGACTCCGAAGCGGTATATCTGTTTTGCAGGAAGATGAATCCCCCGGCAGACTCCGAAGCGGTATATCTGTTTTGCAGGAAGATGAATCCCCCGGCAGACTCCGAAGCGGTATATCTGTTTTGCAGGAAGATGAATCCCCCGGCAGACTCCGAAGCGGTATATCTGTTTTGCAGGAAGATGAATCCCCCGGCAGACTCCGAAGCGGTATATCTGTTTTGCAGGAAGATGAATCCCCCGGCAGACTCCGAAGCGGTATATCTGTTTTGCAGGAAGATGAATCCCCCGGCAGACTCCGAAGCGGTATATCTGTTTTGCAGGAAGATGAATCCCCCGGCAGACTCCGAAGCGGTATATCTGTTTTGCAGGAAGATGAATCCCCCGGCAGACTCCGAAGCGGTATATCTGTTTTGCAGGAAGATGACTGCAGGAGATTCCTATACTATATTCCTGCTACTTCTCTTCCTGTTGGTCACCCATTCCCTGTCTTTCCTTAGATCCTTCAACTGTGGTGTGACCAACTCACTAAATGTGTTATCCACATAATGCCTAACTCCTTTGGCAGTTAAATCAGCCATACATCAGTTTGTTTTGCACTCCTGGGCCTGGGCACCATTCCTTCAGTCCAGCCCCAAGTTCACTCAGGTAGAACCTGCTGTGAGTTGCTTGTTGGTAGAAAAACTGAAGGAGCTCAACTTGTTTTCAGACGATGTTCCTGCCTGCTTCGGAAACAGTGTGAAGGTGTGCAGTGTGACAGCTGTCCATTTCAGAATCAGTGTCAAGGTGTGCAGTGTGACAGAGACTGATCACCTGTCCATTTCAGAATCAGTGTCAAGGTGTGCAGTGTGACAGAGACTGATCACCTGTCCATTTCAGAATCAGTGTCAAGGTGTGCAGTGTGACAGCAACTGATCACCTTTTCTCTTTTGATCGTAAGACCCTGTGGACATTGTTACTGTGGAATGCTGCAAGTGAGATTCGTTGGTTTATTGGCAGATGGGCTGGGTGCGGTGTGGCCTCAGTCTTATGAGGATTAGACCAAAGAGCTGTAGTGTCGTCCAATTTACTGCCACCCAGGAGGAAGGCATCAGATTTGCTGTGCTCCACCAGATTGCCGGTGGGAGGTGTGGCACAGCTTCAAGGCGAGAGTTGCTGCTGCCCCGTGTTCACTCAACAGATGACAAGCCTCGTTGTCTTTGATTGCAGACTGCTGCAACATTCATGGACTCAGAGACATAGGCTATATTTTTTTGTGTGATTGTATGTTACTGATATCTTATACAGTATGTGCTTGCTATCTTATAGGTGCCTATTGTACCTTGTGCTGTGTGCAACTGTTGGTACTGTGTTTTGCTCCTTGACTCTAGAGTAATGCTGTCTCGTTTGGCTGTATTCATGGGTGTTCATGTATGGTTGAATGACAATAAACTTGAATACAATCAATCTATGTACAGTACCTATAAAAAGTATTCAACCCCACCCCCAAAAAAGTTTTCATGTTTTATTGTTTAACAACATTGAATCGCAGTGGATCTAATTTGGTATTTTTTGATATTGATCAACAGAAAAAGACTTCCATGTCAAAATAAAAGCAGATTTCTATGATGTGATCTAAATTAATTACAAATATAAAACACAAAATTATTGATGGCATAAGTATCACCCCTTTTAATATGTCATCACTGGTCCAGCCAATTGGTTTTAGGAGTCACATAACTGGTTAAATGGAGACCTGTTTTGGAGACCTGTGTGCAGTCCAGGTGTTTCAATTGATTGTAGTAAAAATACACCTGTTTCTGGAAAGTCCAACTGCTGGTGAGTCAGTATCCTGGCAAAAAATACACCATGAAGACAAAAGAGCACTCCAAGCAACTCCGTGAAAAGGTTATTGAAAAGCACAAGTCAGAAGATGGATACAAGAAAATTTCCAAGTCACTGAATATCCCTTGGAGAACAGTTAAGTCAATCATCAAGAAATGGAAAGAATATGGCACAGCTGTAAACCCGACTGGAGCAGATATCCTCAAGAACTGAGTGACTGTGCAAGAAGGGGACAAGTGAGGGAGGCCACCAAGGGTCCTACGACAACTCTGGAGGAATTAAAAGCTTCAGTGGCTGAGATGGGAGAGAATGCACGTAGAACAACTGTTCTTTCTTTTTCAATCTTTTTATTAAATTTCATATATAAAAAAAAACAACACATAATAATGAATAGATTACAGATTCAATAAACGAGATTACATTAGTAATAGGATATTAATATCCTATTAAAACATCCATCAACAAAAGGTACATAAATCAATCAAGTCTATATAAATATATATGAAAAAAAAACAAAAATAATCATCAAAAAAAGAAAAAAAAATTGAGATTATATATGAGAAAAAATATATATTAAAAAAATACTAAACTATAACTAACATGGGCAATAATAGTACTTTATAAATATATGAAGGTGTCAAGAAAAGAACTCCGGAACTCCATACCTGAACAAGGATAAGTAGAGAAAAGGATCTGAAATAGGCCAAATTAATTCATATGAAAGTGTCGAATAAATGGTCCCCAGGTTTCTTCAAATTTAATTGAAGAATCAAAGATAGTGCTTCTGATTTTTTCCAAACTCAAATAAGAAATAGTTTGGGAGAACCACTGAAATATAGTAGGAGGATTTACTTCTTTCCAGTTTTGTAATATAGACCTTCTGGCCATTAATGTTACAAAGGCAATCATTCGTCTGATTGAAGGGGAAAGCTGATTGCCATCTTCATTTGGTATACCGAAAATTGCAGTAATAAAATGGGGTTGTAAATCGATATTCCATACTGAGGAAATGACATCAAAAATGTCCTTCCAATAGTTATGTAAAGTGGGACACGTCCAAAACATGTGAGTCAATGAAGCCACTTCTAAGTGACATCTGTCACATTGAGGATTAATATGCGAATAAAATCGGGCAAGCTTATCTTTAGACATATAAGCTCTATGTACAATTTTAAATTGTATTAAAGCATGTTTAGCACAAATAGAGGAGGAATTAACCATTTGTAAAATTTTTTCCCATTTATCTGTTGATATATTACATCGAAGTTCTTTTTCCCATTCTTGTCTAATTCTATCCGATATTTCTGGCTGTATCTTCATAATCATGTTATAAATACTAATCCCTTCTGACAAGGATTAAAAGTAAAAATCAAATCTGAAAAATCCGATGGAGTTGAATTAGGAAAAGATGGAAGAATTTTATGTAAGAAATTTCTAATTTGTAAGTATCTAAAAAAATTAGATTTAGGTAATTCAAATTTGTTGGATAGTTGATCAAAAGACATCAAATTACCTTCAAAAAAAAGATCACGAAAACATTTTATACCTTTCCTTTTCCATATACTAAAAGCTTGATCTGTCAATGAAGGTTTAAAAAAAAATTACATAAAATAGGGCTGTCCAGAGCAAAGTTTTTCAGATTAAAAAATTTGCGAAATTGAAACCAAATTCGTAGTGTATGTTTAACAACAGGGTTAGATATCTGTTTATTGAATTTGGCTAAATCAATAGGAAGAAAAGAACCAAGAACGGAAAATATAGAATATCCCTTAACCTCACTACATTCCAAATTTACCCACTGTGGGCACACAGGTGAATCCAAATCTAGTTTCCAGTACATTAGATTACGAATATTATTCGCCCAATAATAAAATCTAAAGTTAGGTAAAGCTAGACCACCATCTTTTTTAGACTTTTGTAATTGCCTTTTGCTTAACCTAGGATTTTTATTTTGCCACACAAATGAGGAAATTTTTGAATCAATATTATCAAAAAAAGATTTAGGAATAAAAATTGGTAAAGCTTGGAATAAATATAAAAATTTCAGTAAAATCATCATTTTAATAGCATTAATCCGACCAACTAATGATAAAAATAAGGGAGACCATCTTGTAGTAAGTTGCTGAATTTGATGAAGCATAGGTAAAAAATTCAGTCCAAATAAATCTTTATATTTCTTGGTGATTTTTATACCTAAATAGATAAAGTTATCAGTAACAACTTTAAATGGCATCCTATCACTCAATAAAGTTTGCGCGTTTAAAGGGAATAACTCACTCTTATCTAAGTTTAACTTATAACCAGAAAAGCTACCAAATTGAGCCAACAAGGATAAAATAGCAGGAATAGACCTACTAGGATTAGAAATATATAACAACAAATCATCAGCATAAAGCGATAATTTGTATAACTTCTCATTACGGGTAATACCAAAAATATTAGGAGACTCACGAATAGCAATAGCTAAAGGTTCTAATGCAATATTAAATAATAAAGGACTTAAAGGACAACCTTGTCTCGTACCACGAGATAATTGAAAAAAAGAGGATCTATAATTATTTGTAAGAACAGAAGCAACAGGTTTATAATATATTAATTTAATCCATGATATAAAATTAGGACTAAAATTAAAGTTTCTCAATGCATTAAATAAATATGTCCATTCAACTCTATCAAAGGCTTTTTCAGCATCTAATGAGATAACACATTCTGGGGTTGTAGGTGATGAAGTATAAATTATGTTAATCAATTTTCTAATATTAAAAAAGGAATACCGATTCCTAATAAAACCAGTTTGATCTTCTGAAATAATCTGTGGTAATACCTCTTCTAATCTAATGGCTAAAATTTTTGTAAGAATCTTAGAGTCTACATTTAATAATGATATAGGGCGATAAGATGCACATAAAGTAGGATCTTTATCTTTTTTAAGAATTAGAGAGATAGTAGCTTCATAAAACGATTGAGGTAATCTCTTCTTAACAAACGCATCATTAAAGATTTCACATAGCCAAGGAGAAAGCAATAAAGAAAAAGTTTTAAAAAATTCTACAATAAAACCATCAGGACCAGGAGCTTTCCCTGAATTCATTGATGAGATAGCCTCTCTTATTTCATCCATAGAAATAGGAGCATCAAGCAAGCTACAATCTTCATCTATCAGTTTAGGAATATTCAAGTTATTAAAAAAATTATCCATCGTAAACCGGTCACCGTCAAATTCTGATTGATATAAAGATTTATAAAAATCTTGAAAAGTGTTATTGATTTCTTTATAATCAGTAGTTAAATTACCGTCTTGTTTACGAATTTTAATAATTTGTCGCTTAGTCGAAATAGCTTTTAATTGATTAGCTAACAATTTACCAGTTCGATCACTATGAATATAAAATTGAGCCCTAGTCTTAATTAATTGATTCTCAATTGAAGAAGATAATAATAAACTATGTTCCATTTGAAGCTCAACTCTCTTCTTATAAAGTTCTTTGGTAGGAGTAACGGAATAAATCTTATCAATTTCTTTAATTTTATCCACCAATAAAGCTATATCTGAATATCTTTGTTTTCTTTTACCAGCGGAATATGAAATAATTTGTCCACGAATAAAAGCCTTGAAAGAGTCCCAAAGTATTCCTTTGTCAATCTCTTCATTATAGTTTGTTGAAAAAAATAAGTCAATTTGTTGTTTTATGAAGGTAATAAATTCTGGATCTTGAAGCAAAGTAGCATTAAGTCTCCAAGATCTAGTATTGATAGAAGAGTCCGGAATCTTAATAGATAACTTCAAAGGCGCATGATCCGAAATAGCAATAGAATCGTATTTACAATCAATAACATCTGTTAATAAACGATGATCAATAAGGAAATAATCAATTCTAGAATAACTATGATATACATGTGAAAAAAATGAAAATTCTTTATCTTTAGGGTTCAAAAACCGCCATATTTCAGTAATTCCAGAATCAACCATAAAAGAATTAATAAGTAAAGCTGATCTATTCGGAAGAGTTCGAATAGGTTTAGATCTATCCATCGAAGGATTCAAACAACAATTAAAGTCTCCACCCATAATCAACATATATTCATTCAAATTAGGAAGAGAAGTAAATAAACGTTTAAAAAATTCAGGACAATCAAAGTTTGGAGCATAAATATTAACTAAAACAACTTTCCGATTAAAAAGTGAACCAGTTATCAACAAAAATCTACCCTGTGGATCAGAAATAATTTCATAATGTGTAAACAAAATTGAGGCGTCTATAAAAATAGACACACCCCTAATTTTAGCGGTACAATTTGAGTGAAATTGTTGCTCTTTCCAGAACCTAAAAAAACGTTGATTATCCTCCCTCCTAATATGGGTCTCCTGTGCAAAAATAATATTAGCGTTCAATCTATGGAATACTTTAAATATTTTTTTACGTTTAATCGGATGATTTAAACCATTAGTATTCCACGAGATAAAGTTAATAGATCTATCCATCATACCAATATTAATTGTGTGTATCATAAAAGGTTAAAAAGACACATAACCCATAAATCAGGAAGAAGGAAAATTGATTCAGGAGCAACCGGAGATCCTGACACCTCAACAATATTAACAATTTAAAGTCAGCCCATAAACTAAAAGCAAAAAAATAAAAAGCAAAAGCATGAAAAAAGATCCCTCCCCCCTCCCCCCACCCTTTGAAAGAAAGCCAAGCGGCAGGCGCATAATCTAATACTAATATTACCCCCATTTCAAGATGGCAGCTCCATAAGAAAATTTTTTAAGAAAAAACTATATAACACCCTAATTAAAATATAGAGTTGCAAAAAAAAAAAAATATATATATATATATATACCTACATATATATACATACACATACACACACATATCAGACAAGTCAAAAAAAAAACTAAAATAGTAAAACCAGAAAAATCATTAATAATAAAAAAAATGACCATTAAAGTTTAAAAATGTGATACACCTTTAAAAAAGAAATTCCATATTCAGATACAAAGATGACGTTTCACAAGCCAAGACTTATGGGAAGAAGAAACGACATTTTGAGAAAGCCATATTACAAAATATGAATATAAATTCAGCAATCTAATAAGAAAATTTAGTAAAAAAAAGTTATCAAAATAGAATTTTTTTTTAAAAAAAAGGATTTAATAGACACTACAACATATATAAAAGAAAAGACTAAAAAAAAGAATTCAAAACCTTTGTTCCATTTCTAAATACAGGCAAGCAAATAAACGCTTATAAAAAGTAGACTTATGGGAAGAAGAAACGACATTTTGAAAAAATAATTCATTATTACAAAATACAAACGTGTATAAAGAAGGATATTATAAAAATTAAAACAGCATCTATAAGCAATAATAATAGTAGTAAAAAAAAAGACCCAGACCCATAGTTCAAAATAAAAAGTTATAACCCAACTTCCAGGGTTAAAACTTAAAATGAAATGGCATCCTCTCTCCAAAAAAAAAATCTTCAATGTAACTCATAGTTCAAGTTGCACTAGAGGATCGATATTCTTCAACAAATTTCTTCGCTTCTTCAGGAGTGTTAAAAAAGTGTAGACTGTTGTCGGGCAGCACCATTCTAAGCTTCGCTGGATACATTAAAGCTTGTTTAAATCCAATCGAATGAATCTCTGCCATCACTGGTTTAAAAGCGATCCTGGCTTTCATTACTTCATACGAATAGTCCTCAACAATTCGAAATGAGTAATTTTTGAAGGAGATCATACCTTTTTTACGAGCTAACCGAATTAGAAGCTCTTTCTCACGAGGATAATGAAGGCGAACAATCACCGCTCGTGGTTTATCAGACACAGACGAAAGCCTCGCAACTCTGTGAGCGCGGTCGATAACAGGTTCATTTTTCAAACCTTCACCACTGAAAATTTCCCACAGTAATTTAGAGAAAAATTCAGTTAAATCACCGGACTCAACTTTTTCGGGAATTCCGATGATGCGCAAATTTTGTCTGCGAGAACGATTTTCAAGATCAGTAATTTTAAACTTATACTGATCTAAAGTTTTAGCAGTCGACTCTATCTTCTTCTCTAACACTTCAATTGTACGTGCTTTTTCACAAATTGATTGTTCAAGAGTCGTGATCTTATTTCCAAGCTGCTGAACCACTAACGCCTGCGACTGAAACTTAGTTTCAAGCGATTTAACAACTCCTTCAAAATCGGATATTTTCGTAGTAATCCTCCTTTCCAAACTTAACAGTTTACTGTCCAATTTACCTTCTAGTCTGCCTTCCAGACCCGCAAATTTAGCATCCAGTTTATTGTCCAATTTACCTTCCATACCCGCAAATTTAACATCCAGTTTAATGTCCAAAAGATCAGAAATTGCGTCGATGGATACAGGATCCTTAGCCGATTTCTTACTTGTAGCCATTTTAGGTTTGACAAGATTAGATCAACTATTATTTTAAGAAAAAAGGGTCAATCAAAGGTAGCAACTCATATGATTAAGTTCGAAAAGATCTAATTAAAGGGTGATTATAGTTAAAAAAATAAAGAGCACCTAAAAGGCAGATGCTTACGCCGCCATCTTGAAACTCCACCCCCACGTAGAACAACTGTTGCCCGGGTGCTTCACCAATTGCCACTTTATGGAAGCACGGCAAAGGAAAAGCCACTGTTGGGAAAAAAAACGCATGGAATCTCGGCTAGAGCTTGTCAGAAGGCATGTGGGAGACTCTGAAGCCAGCTTGAAGAAGGTTCTATGGTCTGATGAAACCAAATTGAGCTTTTTGGCCATCAGACTAAACACAATGTTTGGTGTGAGCCAAACACCACACATCATCAAAAACACACAATCCCTACCGTGAAGCATGGTGGTGGCTGCATCGTGCTGTGGGGATGGTTCACTGCAGCAGGCCCTGGAAGGCTTGTGAAGGTAGAAGGTAAAATGAATGCAGCAAAATATGGGGAATCCTGGAGGAAAACCCGATCGAGTCTGTAAGAGAACTGCGACTTGGGAGAAGATTTATTTTCCAGCAAGACAGTGATCCCAAACATAAAACCAAAACTACACAGGAATGGCTTAAAAACAACTAAGTTAATGTCTTGGTGTGGCCAAATCTGAGTCCAGACCTCAATCCAATTGAGAATTTGGGCTGGACTTGAAAAAGGCTGTTCACTCTAAAAAAGGCACAAATGCCACCCAGCTGGAAGGAAGCGATAATCTCAGCTAAACCGAAAGAAGGCAAGGATAAGATGGAATGTGGGTCATTTAGAACAATATCCATTCCGAATGTAGATTATAGATTAGTTACCTCCATCATGGCCAAACGATTAGAAGAGTTTCTACCCATACTGATGTACGTGTGTGAAGGTCTCCGTTAGTCTCAATGGACCATGGATTTGCGCCTTGGAAAGTATCCAGGGCGCAAGCCTGGGCAAGGTTTTTTTAATGGAAGACCGGCAGTTGCCCAAGCTGCAAGTCTCCTCTCTCCACACCACCGATGTTATCCAAGGGAAGGGCATTAGAACCCATACTGATACATAACGATCAGACAGGTTTTATACAACAACACCAAACACAAGACAATATACGAAGGACACTTCACATTATGGATCATATACAAAAAAAATAAAATCGAAGCAATAGTGATAAGTGTGGACACTGAAAAGGCATTTGATTTGGTTAATTGGAATTTTCTTTACAGAGTTTTACATAGATTTGGTTTCCATGACACAATTATTAAAACTATACAGGCACTATATGACAACCCTACTGCTAGGATTAAAATCAATGGATATTTATCAAATAGTCTTACCCTAGAAAGGGGCACAAGGCAGGGTTGTGCATGGTCACTGCTACTCTTTGCATTATAACTGGAACCATTAGCTCAATACATCAGACAAAATGAAGCTATCAGGGGAATTACTATTAAAGGGACAGAGCATAAATTGGTTTGTTAAGCGGATGACATTTTGATCTATCTAGGGCAACCAACATACTCTTTACCTAAATTGATGCAATCCTTTGAACAATATGGTCAATTATCAGGATACAAGATCAACATAGATAAAACCCAATTACTTTCATATAACTATAGCCCACCAAGAGAAATTGAAAGTAGATATCCCTGGGCATGGCAAACAGTCTTTTAAATATTTGGGCATCATTATGCCAAAAGATTTGGCAAGATTATCAGAATGCAATTATCAGCCTATATATTAAAAGTTAAGGAAGATATAACAAGATGGAACCCAATTCCTTTTTTTAGTTTCAGTTCAAGGATTGAATCTATTAAAATGAATATACTGCCAGACTCTTTCAAACCCTACCAATAGAGATTAATCAAAATCAATTCAATGAATGGAACAAGATGTTATCAAGGTACATTTGGCAAGGTAAAAGGCTTAGAGTTCATCTCAAAACTTTGCAATTAGCCAAGGAAGAGGGGGGACGAGGCCTACCTGCTCTTAGAGATTATTATTTTGCAGCACTGTTGAGCTGTGATATGTTGGTGCAACCCATCATATGACACTCAATGGTAAAACATTGAGGAGCGGGTACTTCCCATCCCCATACAGGCAATTCTGGCTGATATAACCGACAGAGGTACATAAATACTATTGATAACCCAGGGGTGAAATGGACTTTTAAAATATGGAAAACTGTTATAAAAAATATAATCTAGAGGGAGATATTGCAATTCTTAAATGGTGTGCATATGACTCTGATTTTACACCGAATAAACTGGATACTAGATTTAAGGACTGGACAGCTAAAGGAATAACAGTTCTTTGCAACATAATGAAAGAAGGAACACTGTTCAGTTTTGAAATGCTTAAAGAGAAACACTTACTAGAAAAACAAGACTTTTATCGGTATTTACTAATGCAACAATATGTTAAAAGGACGGTTAAAAATGTAACCAAGTCAAGTACATGTTTGATAGAGCTATTTAGAAAAGCATTTAATTCAGATAACGGTAGTAGAAACATTTCAAGCATGTATAAGGGTTTGTCAAATCTTAAAACACATTCGACTTCATACATTAAAACAAAATGGGAGAAGGAAGGAGAGATTATTATATCTGAGGAAGAACGGACAATAATATGGAGGTATCAATGGAAGTGTACCAGTTCACAGAAATGGAGGGAGTTTGGGTGGAAAAATTTGGTAAGATATTTTATTACACCCTCTCCGAAATCTCATTGTGTTAGTAACCTCCCTGTTTGCTGGAGAAATTCTGGAAATCAACATGCAAATCATTATCATTTTTTTTGGAACTGCCCTGTTATCAAAGACTATTGGAGGGGGATACACAATGCCCTACAAGACATCTTTAAATGTGAAATACCCTTAGAGAGTAAGACCATATATTTTGGATATATACCTCAAGAATGGTTGAAAAGAGATAAATATTTAATGAATATACTGTTAGTGGCTGGTAAAAAGACTCTTACTAGAAAATGGTTATCACAGAAGAGCCCAACCTTAAATGTATGGATGGAAATTACAATGGACATTTACAAAATGGAGAAGATAACAGCATCTGTTAATCATAAGCTGGAACAATTTGATTCATACTGGGAAAAATGGTTTAACTACATAACACCTCATAGGCCTGATTTTATCCTCACAAATCAATGAATCTGTTGTTAAAAAAAAGATCACTCCCTACTTGTACTTAGCTCTTTCCTTTCACTTGATCTTTCTTTCCTCTCTTCTCTATAAGTATATATCTCAGATAAATATTATGTGGATATTTGTGACATATATAGACTATATGATATATATGTACAATATCTGAAATACATCTTATGGAAATGTTTGTTTGATGATGAACTTCAATAAAAAATAGATTACAAAAAAAAAAGAAAAGGGCTGGTCATTCACAACCCCATGCAATCTGGCAGAGCTTGAGCAGTTTTGTAAAGAAGAATGGGGAAAAACTGCAGTGTCCAGATGTGCAAAGCTGATGAAGACCTATCCACACAGACTCAAGGCTGTAAATGCTGACAAAGGTGCATCTACTAAAGGGGTAAGAAATCATGCAATCAATTATTTTGAGGTTAATAACTGTAATCGTAATTTGTAAAAATCTTTTTCCACTTTGACACAAAGGAGTATTTTCTGTTGATCAGTATCAAAAACAGCCAAATTAAATCCACTGTGATCCATGTTGTAAAATAAACCATGAAAGCCTCCAATTGGGGGTTGAATACTTTTAGGGGGCACTGTATGTAAACTATCTTAAGTATTTGTATTTAATGTGCTTTTTAAATTACTCTGTTCTTTATCTTACTGTGTTTTCTTGCACTGCATTGGATTCGAAGTAACAATTATATTTTTCTTCTTACATCTATGTGCAGGAAATGACATAAGACATTCTCAAATGTGAGTATATACTTTATAACTGCGCAGTTTATCCCACTGTAGAAAAAAGCAGCGTATACAACATTAAGTGAAAATAATCTTTTCTCTGAGTAATGGATGTACATTTTTTGTTAAAGAATAAACACAATCTTATTGGCTGCACAAATCTCACATGACTTTCAAAATGAAATAACCTTAATTTAAAATGTTTTGCACACACTGTATGTTTCCTTTTGCACTAATATTATGAATTAAATAAGCATCAACTAAAATTTTAAAGTTGACAAAATCAATAACTTTCAAAAAGTTATTACATCTATTATTTATATATGGGATAGCAAAAAAGTGATTGAAAGTTAATCCAAGCCTGAGTTAGGTGCCTGATGATAATATTTTCTTTGATATTATAATAGAAACTGCTTTCTTTCCAACTGCCTTCTAGTTTAGCTTTTATGCCTTGTGAATCACACAGCTGAATTATTCCATAATGCCCTTTCTTAAAACGTTACCTGTTTTGTCTTTGTGAATCATTGTGCTCCTCAAGTTGTGGGATATCAGTGATGCAGGAAAGAACATTTTGAAATGCAGAATTTATTTTATTTGGAGATACAACACAGAACAGGCCCTTCCAGCCCAACACCCAGCAACCCATCTACTTAACACGAGCCTAATCACAGACAATTTACAATGACCAATTAACCTACTAACTGGCACATCTTTGGAATGTGGGAGGAAACCCTTGCACACACAGGAATTATCTTTCTACTCTCTACTGGAGTTCAAAGCTAACATCTGTCATTTAAATTTTGAAACTATCAGATGATCATAAGTCTACATGTGACTCACGAATGTCCTTTAGCAAAGGAAAGGTGTAGTTCCCTACACATTTTGTGGCTCCAGACCCATTAAAATTGCCCTCTGAAGTTCAACAGTAAACCAATCATGGAAAGTAGAATTAAAATGTTTGGCCAGAAAAAGCAGGATCTCCCAGTGGCCACCCATTTCAGCTCTGGTTGGAGGCTCCCTAGATGGAACATGAGACCATGAGACATAGGAGAAGAGCTAGGCCATTTGGCCCATCGAGTCTCCTCCTCTGTTTGATCCATTTTCCCTCTTCAGCCCCGTTCTCCTTCCCTCTCCCTCTCCAAGGTCAACATGTACTTTCTGAAATAAGAGGCCCATAACTATTCACAATACTCATGAGGCCTCATCAGTGCTTTACAAAGCCTCAACATTGCATCCATACTTTTAAATTTTAGGAGTCCTCCTGCTATATTCTCAGAAGGTTAATTGAAGGGTTGAGTCTGTGGTAAAGAAGGCAAATGCAATGCAAGAAAGGACTAACCCCAAGATGGGAAGCCACTGGAAGGGGCTGGGAGACATGCTGGTCCGTATCTCCTATGTGGTATAGTAGATGCGGTAGACAGCTGTGCTGCACCAGGAGCGGCTGGCACTGTTTTGGCCACCAAAGATCCAGTGGGGCTGAAGGAAGGAAGTGACCTCACCAAACAGTGCCTCCCCTGGGGGTGGGGGGCCTACAGATACCTCCCTGTAACCCAGGCAGGTGTGTCAACCACCACCAGGACTCTTGGACTTTGTTGAAGACTCTGGGGTTGCCAGGGATGGCTCGTCCTTTTAGGTGGGGGCAAGGTGCTGCTCCGGGGGGAGGGAGTGGGGGGGACGAGGGGGTGTCAGGGATGGCTCGTCCCTTTAGGTGGGGGCAATGGGCTGCTCTGGGGGGGGAGGGAGTGGGGGGGACTCTGGGGTTGCCAGGGATGGCTCGTCCCTTTAGGTGGGGGCAGTGTGCTGCTCCGGGGGGAGGGAGTGGGGGGGACGAGGGGGTGTCAGGGATGGCTCGTCCCTTTAGGTGGGGGCAATGGGCTGCTCTGGGGGGGGAGGGAGTGGGGGGGACTCTGGGGTTGCCAGGGATGGCTCGTCCCTTTAGGTGGGGGCAATGTGCTGCTCCGGGGGGAGGGAGTGGGGGGGACGAGGAGGTGCCAGGGATGGCTCGTCCCTTTAGGTGGGGGCAATGTGCTGCTCCGGGGGGAGAGGGAGTGGGGGGGACTCTGGGGTTGCCAGGGATGGCTCGTCCCTTTAGGTGGGGGCAATGTGCTGCTCCGGGGGGAGGGAGTGGGGGGGACGAGGGGGTGCCAGGGATGGCTCATCCCTTTAGGTGGGGGCAATGTGCTGCTCCGGGGGGAGAGGGAGTGGGGGGGACTCTGGGGTTGCCAGGGATGGCTCGTCCCTTTAGGTGGGGGCAGTGTGCTGCTCCTGGGGGAGGGAGTGGGGGGTACTGGGGTTGCCAGGGATGGCTCGTCCCTTTAGGTGGGGGCAGTGTGCTGCTCCGGGGGGAGAGGGAGTGGGGGGGACAAGGGGGTTGCCAGGGATGGCTCGTCCCTTTAGGTGGGGGCAATGTGCTGCTCCGGGGGGAGAGGGAGTGGGGGGGACAAGGGGGTTGCCAGGGATGGCTCGTCCCTTTAGGTGGGGACAGTGTGCTACTCCGGGGGGAGAGGGAGTGGGGGGGACGAGGGGGTTGCCAGGGATGGCTCGTCCCTTTAGGTGGGGGCAGTGTGCTACTCCGGGGGGAGAGGGAGTGGGGGGGACGCTGGGGTTGCCAGGGATGGCTCGTCCCTTTAGGTGGGGGCAATGTGCTGCTCCGGGGGGAGAGGGAGTGGGGGGGACGAGGGGGTTGCCAGGGATGGCTCGTCCCTTTAGGTGGGGGCAGTGTGCTGCTCCGGGGGGAGGGAGTGGGGGGGACGAGGGGGTGCCAGGGATGGCTCGTCCCTTTAGGTGGGGGCAAGGTGCTGCTCCGGGGAGAGACGGAGTGGGGGGGGGACGAGGGGGTGCCAGGGATGGCTCGTCCCTTTAGGTGGGGGCAAGGTGCTGCTCTGGGGGGAGGGAGTGGGGGGGACGAGGGGGTTGCCAGGGATGGCTCGTCCCTTTAGGTGGGGGCAGTGGGCTGCTCCGGGGGGAGGGAGTGGGGGGGACGAGGGGGTTGCCAGGGATGGCTCGTCCCTTTAGGTGGGGGCAGTGTGCTGCTCCGGGGGGAGGGAGTGGGGGGTACTGGGGTTGCCAGGGATGGCTCGTCCCTTTAGGTGGGGGCAATGTGCTACTCCGGGGGGAGGGAGTGGGGGGGACGAGGGGGTGCCAGGGATGGCTCGTCCCTTTAGGTGGGGGCAATGGGCTGCTCCGGGGGGGGAGGGAGTGGGGGGGACTCTGGGGTTGCCAGGGATGGCTCGTCCCTTTAGGTGGGGGCAATGTGCTGCTCCGGGGGGAGGGAGTGGGGGGGACGAGGAGGTGCCAGGGATGGCTCGTCCCTTTAGGTGGGGGCAATGTGCTGCTCCGGGGGGAGGGAGTGGGGGGGACGAGGGGGTGCCAGGGATGGCTCATCCCTTTAGGTGGGGGCAGTGTGCTGCTCCGGGGGGAGGGAGTGGGGGGGACTCTGGGGTTGCCAGGGATGGCTCGTCCCTTTAGGTGGGGACAGTGTGCTACTCCGGGGGGAGAGGGAGTGGGGGGGACAAGGGGGTTGCCAGGGTTGGCTCGTCCCTTTAGGTGGGGGCAGTGTGCTGCTCCGGGGGGAGAGGGAGTGGGGGGGACAAGGGGGTTGCCAGGGATGGCTCGTCCCTTTAGGTGGGGACAGTGTGCTACTCCGGGGGGAGAGGGAGTGGGGGGGACGAGGAGGTGCCAGGGATGGCTCGTCCCTTTAGGTGGGGGCAGTGTGCTGCTCCGGGGGGAGGGAGTGGGGGGGACAAGGGGGTTGCCAGGGATGGCTCGTCCCTTTAGGTGGGGGCAGTGTGCTGCTCCGGGGGGAGGGAGTGGGGGGGACGAGGGGGTGCCAGGGATGGCTCGTCCCTTTAGGTGGGGGCAATGTGCTGCTCCGGGGGGAGAGGGAGTGGGGGGGACGAGGGGGTTGCCAGGGATGGCTCGTCCCTTTAGGTGGGGGCAGTGTGCTGCTCCGGGGGGAGACGGAGTGGGGGGGACAAGGGGGTTGCCAGGGATGGCTCGTCCCTTTAGGTGGGGGCAGTGTGCTGCTCCGGGGGGAGGGAGTGGGGGGGACAAGGGGGTTGCCAGGGATGGCTCATCCCTTTAGGTGGGGGCAGTGTGCTGCTCCGGGGGGAGGGAGTGGGGGGGACTGGGGTTGCCAGGGATGGCTCGTCCCTTTAGGTGGGGGCAGTGTGCTGCTCCGGGGGGAGGGAGTGGGGGGGACTCTGGGGTTGCCAGGGATGGTTAGTCCCTTTAGGTGGGGGCAATGTGCTGCTCCGGGGGGAGAGGGAATGGGGGGGACGAGGGGGTTGCCAGGGATGGCTCGTCCCTTTAGGTGGGGGCAGTGGGCTGATCTGGGGGGAGAGGGAGTGGGGGGGACTCCAGGGTTGGCCGACAGCTCAACCCTGCATCCTGGCGGCCAGTGTTATTTACTGTTCTTGTTTAAAATGTGTTTGTGGGATCATGGTGACCTGTTCAAATTCGCTTGTTGTCACATTTTAGCTTGGATTATATAGTTATTTGCTTGTGTGTTTATGGGTCACCCTGACTGTAACCAAAGTGTGTGATAATCATCTCCCCTGTCTGTATGAGACTGGGTGGTTCTCTCCCAGGGTCATAGAGCCTTGTCTCTTTCTGTGCTTATCACTATAAAAACAGTTGTTGAGTTAAATGAGCTTTGTCATTTGTCATCATGGTCTAAATTTTTGCCAAAATTTTATGATTACTGCCTCTGAATCCTTTACTTTAAACTCTTTAATTAAATCCAGTTACACAACACCAATCCAGAATAACTGATTCCCTAATGGGCTCGGCCATGAGCTGCCCTACAAAGCAGTTTACAAATGTTCTCTCTTGAGATCCAGCACTAACCTGATTTTCCCAATCTTTCTATGTACTGAAATCCCCCATGACAATCCTAACATTGGCCTTTTCACATGCCTTTTCAATCTCCGATTGTAATTTGTATCCCACATCCAGGCTACTGTTCAGAGGCCTATACAGTATATAACTCCCAGTATATAACTTTTTCAGTTTTTTAACTCTGCCCACAACAATTTGACACCTTTGGATCCTATGTCACCTCTTCTAAGGATTCGGTTTAATTTTTTTACCAACAGAGCCACCTCACCCCCACCTTTCCTTTCAGTACAATGCATAACATTGGATGTTAAGCTCCCAACCAAAATCTTCCTTCAGCCACGACTCAGTGATGCCCACAATGTCATCCCTGCCAATCTCTAACTGCGCCACGAGTTCATCCACCTTATTCTGTAAACTGTGTGCATTCAAATATAACACCTTCAGTCCTGTGCTCATCACCCTTTTCGATTTTGTCCCCATTACACTGCAACTTTGTCTGGGCACCTGCCTGTCTGTCCTCACAGTCTCACTGCACATTTCCTCTGTTTGAATACCAAACCGCCCCTTCCTCAGCCCTGACACTCTGGTTCCTGTAAAACAACTCCAGCAAACCTGCCTGCAAGGATCCTTTCCCCTGAAGCTCAGCTTGTACAGCTCATACCTTCTCCCACAGAGATTCCAATGATCCGGAAATCTGAACTCCTCCCCCCTGCACCTGTTGCTCAGCCACACATTCCTCTGCCAGATCATCCCACACTGGTGTGTGGAGGTCTTGTTTTCAGCTTTCAGCTTTTTTCCTCCCTTGATGAAGAATTTTCTCTGAAGGGCCTCCTCTCCTTTCCTAACTCTGTCACTTAGATTACCGTGGATCCAGTCCAAGACCCTGGCATCAGGATGGCAACATACAATATGGGTGTCTCTATTACGTCCACAGAATAACCATATATAACCATATAACAATCACAGCACGGAAACAGGCCATCTTGGCCCTCCTAGTCCGTGCCGAACCCTTAATCTCACCTAGTCCCACCTACCCGCACTCAGCCCATAACCCTCCACTCCTTTCCTGTCCATATATCTATCCAATTTTACCTTAAATGACACAACTGAACTGGCCTCTACTACTTCTACAGGAAGCTCATTCCACACAGCTATCACTCTTTGAGTAAAGAAATACCCCCTCGTGTTTCCCTTAAACTTCTGCCCCCTAACTCTCAAATCATGTCCTCTAGTTTGAATCTCCCCTACTCTCAATGGAAACAGCCTGTTCACGTCAACTCTATCTATCCCTCTCAAAATTTTAAATACCTCGATCAAATCCCCCCTCAACCTTCTACGCTCCAATGAATAAAGACCTAACTTGTTCAACCTTTCTCTGTAACTTAATTGCTGAAACCCAGGTAACATCCTAGTAAATCGTCTCTGCACTCTCTCTAATTTATTGATATCTTTCCTATAATTCGGTGACCAGAACTGCACACAATATTCCAAATTTGGCCTTACCAATGCCCTGTACAATTTTAACATTACATCCCAACTTCTGTACTCAATGCTTTGATTTATAAAGGCCAGCGTTCCAAAAGCCCTCTTCACCACCCTATCTACATGAGACTCCACTTTCAGGGAACTATGCACAGTTATTCCTAGATCTCTCTGTTCCTCTGCATTCCTCAATGCCCTACCATTTACTCTGTATGTTCTATTTGGATTTATCCTGCCAAAATGTAGAACCTCACACTTCTCAGCATTAAACTCCATCTGCCAACGTACAGCCCATTCTTCTAACCGGCATAAATCTCCCTGCAAGCTTTGAAAATCCACCTCATTATCCACAACACCTCCTACCTTAGTATCATCGGCATACTTACTAATCCAATTTACCACCCCATCATCCAGATCATTTATGTATATTACAAACAACATTGGGCCCAAAACAGATCCCTGAGGCACCCCGCTAGTCACCGGCCTCCATCCCGATAAACAATTATCCACCACTACTCTCTGGCATCTCCCATCTAGCCACTGTTGAATCCATTTTATTACTCCAGCATTAATACCTAACGACTGAACCTTCTTAACTAACCTTCCATGTGGAACTTTGTCAAAGGCTTTGCTGAAGTCCATATAGACTACATCCACTGCCTTACCCTCGTCAACATTCCTCGTAACTTCTTCAAAAAATTCAATAAGGTTTGTCAAACATGACCTTCCATGCACAAATCCATGCTGGCTACTTCTAATCAGATCCCGTCTATCCAGATAATTATAAATACTATCTCTAAGAATACTTTCATTAATTTACCCACCACTGATGTCAAACTGACAGGTCTATAATTGCTCGGCTTCCTTCTAGAACCCTTTTTAAACAATGGAACCACAATCTTGCATCTAGTCCTCTAACTAGAGAATCCCCGTCACTACTGCGGCATTCTTCCCCTCCCTTACCTTCTGGTTCCTGTATCAGCCCAAGGTCAGTTCCTTTTCCTTAGTACGTTCCCTGAGGAGCGTAGTGTAACTACGTGGTGTAACCCGGTGTATCTGGGAGGTTGGAGATCTCTCAGAGTCCTCACATCTCACACGAAGGACACAACGCAGCACCTGGAGCCATTCTCACTGCTCCAACCATGCACTAATAGATGACGAATGAAGAAACCTACCAGATATCGACCTCGCTCAAGCCCATCCTCACCGAAGCCCGATGATCCAAAGCCTCCCCAGTCTAACACTGGTCCACTCCACTTGTTGATGCCTTGTTTTTATTTGCTCTTGCTAATGAATTGCGATTTGATTGGGCCACGAGAAACTACTGAAAGCACCTTTTTACATCTCTCTCACGGACCTGTGAATTGCCTCCTCAGTCACTCCCAATTTGATTGGGGCTCTGGTAAAACAGATGGGAAAAAATGAACGTATCCTCATCACGGCAGAAGAGGCGGCGACGGGCCAACATGTTGGAACGTGAATGGGGGTAGGGATTGAAGTCTGACCACCGGGAGATTCCACTTTTTGCAGATGGAGCAGAGAAAAACAACAAAGCAGTGCCCCTTCAGCCTCAGGTCTCACTGACGTGGAAGAAACTACATCGGGAGCACCAGGCACAACAGACAACCCGGGCAGATTCACAGGTTGCCTCACCTGGAAGGACTGTTTGAACAGGGGTAAGGGAGGACATGAAGGGGCAGGGTTAGCACTTCTACCACTTGCAGAAATAAAGTGCCGGGAAAGAGATTAGTGGGGTAGCACAATCCCATTTTGAGCCTATTACCGGTCCACTATGAGGGGCAAAACTGTTTAAAATTGAGCTCTTTTCCAGAACATGAAGTGAACCAGTGTGTAAACAGAGTGCATGGAGAAACCTGACTGTCTGTCACTATGTCGTCCTTAGAAGTAATTTTAATATTAAAACCTTATTATTGTGGAATGCTTCTATTAGCTCTGCTAGAAACTGTAGGAAAGAAATATTTCAACATTTCACCTATCCTTTCATTATTACCAGTTTTGTGCATCTCTCTGTGATAATAATGAAAAAAAATCAGGAAGTTCCAGGAATGAATCAGTGTTGGGTTGAGGTGGTAGGAGATTAAATACTGATGGTTCGTTAATTTTTTTTAAGGACTGCGGTCTGGCAATGTCAGATATTTATGGACAATGTTATAACAGTCCACCACAAGTTATTCTGAACTGTATAAACACTTCATTGATCTTATTCTATTTCTTGATGAACCACACTCACAGAGCATTTTAAATATGCACAACCTTTACCCTGCATGAATCAGTACTATGGTTTCTGTTCCAAGTGGGAAGCCACACTCAAAGAATCAGAATCAGGTTTATTATCACCAGCATGTGTTGTGAAATTGGTTAACTTAGCAGCAGCAGTTCAATGCAATACATGATCTAGCAGAGAGAAAAAAATAATAACAATAAATAAGTAAAACATAATAATAAATAAACAAGTAAATCAATTACATATATTGAATAGATTATTAAAAATGTGCATAAACAGAAACGCTGTATATTTTAAAAAACTGAGGTAGTGTCCAAAGCTTCAATGTCCATTTAGGAATCATATGGCAGAGGGGAAGAAGCTGTTCCTGAATCACTGAGTGTGCGCCTTCAAACTTCTGTACCTCCTACCTAATGGTAACAGTGAGAAAAGGGCATGTCCTGAACGCTGGAGGTCTTTAATAATGGACACTGCCTTTCTGAGACACCGCTCCCTAAAGATGTCCTGGGTACTTTGTAGGCTAGTGCCCAAGATGGAGCTGACTAGATTTACAACCTTCTGCAGCTTCTTTCGGTCCTGTGCAGTAGCCCCTCCATACCAGACAGTGATGCAGCCTGTCAGAATGCTCTCCACTGTACAATTATAAAAGTTTTTGAGTGTATTTGTTGACATGCCAAATCTCTTCAAACTCCTAACAAAGTATAGCCACTGTCTTGCCTTCTTTATAACTACATCGATATGTTGGGACCAGGTTAGATCCTCAGAGCTCTTGACACCCAGGAACTTGAAGCTGCTCACTCTCTCCACTTCTGATCCCTCTGAGGATTGGTATGTGTTCCTTCATCTTACCCTTCCTGAAGTCCACAATCAGCTCTTCCATCTTACTGACGTTGAGTGCCAGGTTGTTGCTGCGACACCACTCCACTAGTCGGCATATCTCACTCTATTATGCCCTCTTGTCACCACCTGAGGTTCTGCCACAATGGTTGTATCATCAGCAAATTTGTAGATGGTATTTGAGCTATGCCTAGCCACTCAGTCATGTGTATACAGACAGTAGAGCAGTGGGCTAAGCACACACCCCTGAGGTGCACCAGTTTTGATTGTCAGTGAAGAGGATATGTTATCACTAATCCACACAGACTGTGGTCTTCCGGTTAGGAAGTTGAGGATCCAATTACAGAAGGAGGAACAGAGGCCCAGGTTTTGCAACTTCTCAATCAGGATTGTGGGAATGATGGTATTAAATGCTGAGCTATAGTCGATGAACAGCATCCTGACATAGGTGTTTGTGCTGTCCAGGTGGTCTAAAGCTGTGTGAAAAGCCATTAAGATTGATTCTGCTGTTGACCTATTGTGGTGATAGGCAAATTGCAATGGGTCCAGGTCCTTGCTGAGGCTGGAGTTCAGTCTAGTCATGACCAACCTCTCAAAGCATTTCATCACTGTCGATGTGAGTGCTACTGGGTGATAGTCATTAAGGCAGCTCACATTATTCTTCTTAGGCACAGGTATAATTGTTGCCTTTTCGAAGCAAGTGGGAACTTCGGCCCCTAGCAGTGAGAGGTTGAAAATGTCCTTGAATACTCCCACCAGTTGGTTGGCACAAGTTTTCAGAGAAATGCTAATATCCTGCAATCACGAAGAAGGTAACTCCAGCAGCTCAACTGCAAGTTGAAGTTCAAGTTCAATGGTCGTTCAATCATACATTGAATACAGCCAGACAAGATGGTGTTCTTCCAAAGCCAAGTTGCAAAACACAATACCAACAGTCACACACAGCTCATAGCACATATAGTCACAACAACAGAAAATCACCTTCCCAAAAGAAAGGACAAAACAAAACATACAGAAGAATATTTTTGTTCTCTCGCACACCGCTTCTGGCATCTCCTGCCTGGGTATCTACAGAAAGTGACCCCATGGCATGAGGGCCTGGTCCAGCAACACCCAAGTTTGAGTTAAATGTTTGAAGAGATTTGGTATGTCACCAAAGACTCTTACAGATTTCTATAGATGGACAGTGAAAAAACATTCTGAATGGTTGCATCACAGTCTGGTATGGACAGAATAACAAGAGGCTGCAGAGGGCTATAGACTCACTGAGTTCCATTAAAGGCACAACCCTCCCTCAATGAGACATTGTCCAGACACGTCCTCTTCTCGCTACTACCATCAGGGAGGAGGGAGACTGAAGCCCCATGCTCAACGATTCAGAAACAGCTTTTGACCCTCTGTGATCAGACTTCAAACGGTCCCTGAACCAGTGAACACCACTTCATTGCTCCTCGATCTAGTGTTTTGACAATCATAACTTAACACCATTGTAGTGTTCTCGCTCGGGTGTAATGGAACGCCGAACTAAACACTGAGTTAAACCTTTGTCAATGACGACAGGATCACAGTAAGATTAACCGTTTACTGTTCACTCTTCCTCATTAACGTATGGTGAAAACTGTTGATAAAACAATACAAGATTTGTACAGCATTTGTTTCCTTCTTGATATTACATTTACATCGTAAATACTTGCAAAAGTAAAACTACAACTACTACATTACATTAAAGTGCAGCATACAGTCAGAATCTACCTATGCCATTGACTGCTTTAAATACACTTCAACGCAAACTATCCGCAACTCTTTAATAACGAAAACATAAACCTTATCGACCGTCGTTACTTTTAACAGGATCGGCATTAACATTTTAATTCAACATATCGATTATCTCATGACTTACAGCGTTGCCTTCACTATGTTTCTGGTGCATAGAGAGAAAACTTTGCTGCTGCTGCTCGCGCTCGCACATGTCTCGACCACCACCTTCCCGTTTCTCCAAACCGGTATTTTCCCACAGGACGCAGCGAAACCGGATGTGACATCATCGCATGCAGCAATATCTCACAGACAATGAATTTACTTTAAACAATCCTAACTTTAACTAGAATGCTAACAAACAAATTACTAAGCGAAAATATTATAAACTAAATAACTGCCATAAAGGTAACACAACCATTGTCACCCATTATAGAAGGAGACGATTAAAATCTAATTCATCAGCACTGCCATATGATATGACATTAACGTTGTCATCCTGTAGCAGCAGCAGAAAGACATAAAAATCTATCAGTACAAAGATACCTGAAGAGTGTAAAAGGAGGAGTGCTGAGTTGGTGTTATGGGTTCAGGGTCCACTCAAGATTCATCCTATAACTTCTCCAGCGCGGCTGAAGAATTGAAGATGTGGGGTTGATGTTGCAAAAGGAGCTGAAAAAGGCATGTAATAAGGGTAATGTCACAATTGTAATGGAGGACTTCAAAATGCAAGGGGATTGGGAAAATCAGGTTGTTTCGGATCACAAGAGGGAATTAGTTGAATGCCTATAAGATGGCTTTTTAGAGCAGCTTGTGCTTGAGCCTACTCTGGGAAAGGCCGACTTAGATTGGGTGTTGTGTAATAACCCAGATCTTATTAGGGAGCTTAATGTAAAGGAACCCTTAGGAGTGAGTGATCAAAATAAGATTGAACGCATACTGCAATTTGAGAAGGAGAATCACAAGTCACATGTATCAGCATTGCAATGGAATAAAGGGAATTACAGAGGCACAAGAGAGGAGCTTCCCCCAGGAGGACTGGAGGAGGATACTGGTGGGGGTGACGGCAGAGCAGAGATGGCTGAAGATTCTGGGAATAGTTCACAAGGTGCAGGATAGATGTGTGCAACTGAGGAAGTTGTTCTCAAAAGGCAGGTGTAGGCCATCGTGGCTGATGAAGCAAGTTGAGGACTGCATACAAACCAAGGAAAGGGCATATGAGGGAGCAAAAAGTGAATGGGAATTTGGATGATTGGGAAGCTTTTAAAATCACCTGGATTGGGGAGCATGCCTTATGAGAATAGAAATATAGAAAACCTACCCACAAAGTTGTGCTGAACATGTCCTTACCTTAGAAATTACCTAGGGTTACCCATAACTCTCTATTTTTCTAAGCTCCATGTACCTATCCAAAAGTCTCTTAAAAGACCCTATCGTATCTGCCTTCACCACCATTGCCAGCAGCCCAGTCCACGTACTCACCACTCTGAGTAAAAAACTTACCCCTGACATCTCCTCTGTACCTACTCCCCAGCACCTGAAACCTGTGTCCTCTTGTGGCAACCATTTCAGCCCTGGGAAAAAGCCCCTGACTATCCACACGATCAATGCCTCTCATCATCTTATACACCTCTATCAGGTCACCTCTCATCCTCCATCGCTCCAAGGAGAAAAGGTCGAGTTCACTCAACCTATTCTCATAAGGCATGCTCCCCAATCCAGGCAACATCCTTGTAAATCTCCTCTGCACCCTTTCTATGGTTTCCACTTTGTTCCCGTAGTGAGGCGACCAGAACTGAGCTCAGTACTTCAAGTGGGGTCTGACCAGGGTCCTATATAGCTGTAACTAAACCTCTCAGCTCCTAAATTTAATTCCACAATTGATGGAGGCCAATACATTGTATACCTTCTTAACCACAGAGTCAACCTGTGCAGCTGCTTTGAGTGTCCTATGGACTCAGACCCCAAGATCCCTCTGATCCTCCACACTGCCAAGAGTCTTACCATTAATAGATTGAATGAACTCGGCCTTTCTTCTTGGGGCGACGGAGGATGAGAGGTGACCTGATAGAGGAGTATAAGATGATGAGAGGCATTGATCGTGTGGATAGTCAGAGGCTTTTTCCCAGGGCTGAAATGGCTAACACGAGAAGGCACAGTTTAAGGAGGCTGGAAATAGGTACAGAGGAGATGTCAAGGGTAAGTTTTTTTTTACGCAGAGGGTGGTGTGACGAGAACGGAAGGATTATTCTAAAGTGGACTGTTCCTTTAAACGAGAGAGAGAGGGAGCGAACAGCTTGTGTGCTAATTCAGCAGCAGCAGGGAGAGAGAGTTGCCTTGGAAACTGAAAGGCAGAGTTCTATGCTGGACAGCATGTTCTACACTACTGAGATATATACTAGGTCAGTTGACTTTTTAATCAGACACACAGGAGACACGTCACCAGAGGCAAGGAGGACACTGGTGAGCTTCGTGTGCCCACGACAAGGGTGGGGTTTTTGCTCAGTGTGGATGAAGGGGAGACCGGTGGGGAGCTATCGGTGTGTTAACCCTGGTCTGGGGTTGATAACTCCACCATGGAAGACGGCATCCCATTTTTGTGGTCACGGTCAGTGACTGTAAGTTTCGGGAGCAGGAGGACGATGTGGAGGATCGGCATTGGAAGACAAACCAACTCTCTATCTCTCTGTCTCCAACTCTACTCAAATCAAATTCCAGAACTGAGCTGATTACTTACCATACCACTGTGAGACTGTATCACCTAGTCACCCGAGCTGGGTAAGCTTGGGAACCTTATCTACTCACCTATATATATGCATATACTCTGTTAACCTGTTTACATTATCTTGTTTTATATTCCTTTATTCACGTAGTTACTAATAAAATAGAGTTTATAACAGAAGACTCAGACTCCAGGTGTGTCCATTTCTTCTGGTCCTTTTAAACCTGTTACGGGGTACGGAACAGTGGTGAGTACATGGAATGGGCTGCCAGTGACAGTGGTGGAGGCAAATACAATAGGACCTTGGAGCTTAAAAAACTAGAGGGCTATGTGAAACCTTAGTAATTTGTAAGTTAAGTACATGTTCGGTACAGCATTGTGGGCTGAAGGGCCTGTATTGTGCTGTAGGTTTTCTATGTTTCTTTTGTTCTACAACACTCCTCAGTGCCAGACCATTCACTGTGTAGGACCTATTGAGTGCAACATCTCATTTAAATAATTTATTATGAGTTACATATATATATATATATATAAATACGTGAATTTCATACATCGCCATGCTGCCACGTAAGCTCAAAGCTGGGCTCACATTTTGGACTCCCATGTCTTCCTTTGAATTATTTTAATGTTTTGAAGTTACAAAACATAAACCTGGCGACAAGGTATTTTTAAAACAAACCCAAGGTGTCTAACGACCTGTTCAAGCGCAGCAAAGCAGTCAAGAATTTAAAGAAAGCACAGTGAGGGACGGTGAAGCAAAGCAGCATGTGTTCTTCAGAAGGGAAAACGCAATCAAGTTTAAAACAAGACAGAAAACAGAACAATTCACAGGTTCACAAAGCGTGAATTAAAGTGATAATAATCATAAAAAATACTCAAATGGCTGGCTACATAGGAAATATTAATGTTTGATTACACAATGGGTAACTGGCTGATGTGCACTGAGCTAATTCAACAATATTTTGAAGCAAATGAAATAGCCAGTGAAAAACAAGTACGAATTTTACTGAGTATATTGGGTTTAAAGGCATACAGTTTGCTTTGAAGTTTGGCTGCTTCAACCAAACGAACAGAAATGAGCTTTGCTGATATTGTCAAAGTAATGTAGGAACATTTAGAACTGAAGCCACTGTTGATTGCAGAATGCTTTAGGTTTCAAAAGGAAGGTGAGTCTCGTGGGATTGAGTTTCGTAGCTGAGAGGTAATGTTGCAGCTTCATCGGACCCTGGTCAGACCCCACTTGGAGTACTGTGCTCAGTTCTGGTCACCTCACTACAGGAAAGATGTGGAAACCATAGAAAGGGTGCAGAGGTTGCCTGGATTGGGGAGCATGCCTTATGAGTATAGATTGAGTGAACTCGGCCTTTTCCCCTTGGAGTGACGGAGGATGAGAGGTGACCTGATAGAGGTGTATAAGATGATGAGAGGCATTGATTGTGTAGATAGTCAGAGGCATTTTCCCAGGGCTGAAATGGCTAGTACGAGAGGGCACAGTTTTAATGTGCTTGGAAGCAGGTACAGAGGAGATGTCAGGGCTAAGTTTTTTTTAAACGCAGAGTTTGGTTAGTGTGTGGAATGGGCTGCCAGCAATGGTGGTGGAGGCAGGAATGATAGGGTCTTTTAAAAGACTCCTGGATAGGTACAAGGAGCTTGGAAAAATAGAGGGCTATGGGTAAACCTAGGTAATTTCTAAGGTAGGGACATGTTCAGCACAGCTTTGTGGGCTGAAGGGCCTGTATTGTGCTGTAGGTTTTCTATGTTTCTATTTCAGTGTATGTGGCTGAATTGATGAAATTGTTTGAGCATTGTCAGTTCAATAATGGTCTTAATGATGCACTGAGAGATTTTTTAGT
Organism: Hypanus sabinus; assembly: GCF_030144855.1. Classification (NCBI taxonomy): domain Eukaryota; kingdom Metazoa; phylum Chordata; class Chondrichthyes; order Myliobatiformes; family Dasyatidae; genus Hypanus; species Hypanus sabinus. The sequence continues at coordinate 209,770,038 of NC_082707.1, forward strand.
CTGTGGAATCTTACAAGAAAGCATTCAAAAATGGCTTCTCACTTACATTTAAAAGAGCAGTTGAGATCACTGTTTCAATGGAAGCCAAAGAGACACAATTGAGTTGTGGTCAGGAATGAGAGGGAGTGTGAACAAAATTGCAACATCTAACCGGAAATGTGCCTGGCCAAACACATTGTGTTGCCATTGTGGCAAGGGCTCAGACACCAGACCAATGCAGGGTGAAGGGCAAAACCCGGAAAATGCAACAAAGTGAACACCAGAAGTGAATGGCAAATTAATTAAAATGGAATTAGACTCTGGTTCAGCTGTTTCATTCATTCCACAAAATGAGTTTGAATGAACTGAAGCCTGCAGATATACATCTAAGAACCTATACTGGAGAAAAGATAACTCCAACGAGAATGACTTTCAGAACAGAGAACTACAACAACCAACAGGCTACATTGAGCTTGTATGTCATAAAAACAGGAGGGCAGCATTGTGGGGATGTGATTCGCTTACAACTTGATTGGAGATCCATCCACAATTTGCATGCCACACCCCCTGCAATGAAGCCAACTGAAAGTGAATTAAGAACCGTACTGGATAATGCCACAACTGTCCCCCATGCCAAACACCATGAACAGAGGATGAACAGGGCTTGGTGCCAACCTCTGTGCCTCTGCTCAGAAAGCATATTGGAGCAAGGAAGGACCGTGCTGCTCAGAGGAATTGTGTAAGTGACGAAAGCTTTGGTCTGACTAACAAAACTGAAAAGCTTCTGATATGTTAATCGGGCAGTTACTTGCAAAATCTGGCTTGGTTTTAAGATGGAAGAGGGTCCAAGGATCTTGAGGAAAATTTGTATTCAGCTTTTGTGAGTACAAAGAACAGGAATCTACTCTACGTGCATTAAGGTTATTGCATGAACTTCAAGAGAGAGACTAAAAACTGCGTGTAAAAGTAGATGCAAAGGCCAAGGCCTAGCTGGATGAATGCAGGGCCAAGAAGGGAGGAGTCAATTGAGATACAAAAACAGAGGATTCCCCAGATGCTGCGGATGAGGCAACCAAGAGATGAGATCAGATCATAAAGGGAGCAAGAGGCGGATTAATAAGAGAGTACTCCAGTGAGCTAAATGCACCTTCCAAACATCAAGATGCACAAAGCAGAAGAAAGATGAGTACCACTGTCAGGACCACTTCCTGCAGTCTCAGAATCAACATCGAGGAGGCCCCAGAAACTGAGATTCTTTCACGGCCACAAGTCTCACCTGCCAAGAAAAGTGACATCCCATCAGGAAAGACATTATCCCACAATAATAAGAAAGTCTCCATAGCAATTAAATCGTAAATGGGACAACTTAAACATTTACGATGCTGGTAAGTTGTATAATATTCTGTACACATAACAAAGAAACATAGAAAACCTACAACACAATACAGGCCCTTCGGCCCACAATGCTGTGCCGAACATGTGCCGGAATTACCTCAGGTTACCCATTTTTCTAAGCTCCATGTAGCTATCCAGGAGTCTCTTAAAAGACCCTACCATATCCGTCTCCACTACCATCGCTGGCAGCCCATTCCACGCACTCACCACTCTCTGCGTAATAAAAACTTACCCCTGACATCTCCTCTGTACCTACTCCCCAGCACCTTAAACCTGTGTCCTCTTGTGTTAGCCATTTCAGCCCTGGGAAAAAAGCCTCTGACTATCCACGTGATCAAGGCCTCTCATCATCTTATACACCTCTGTCAGGTCATCTCTCATCCTCCAGCTCTCCAAGGAGAAAAGGCCGAGTTCACTCAACCTATTCTCATAATGCATGCTCCCCAATCCAGACAACATCCTTGTAAATCTCCTCTGCACCCTTTCTATATTTTCCACATCCTTCCTGTAGTGAGGTGACCAGAACTGACAGCCCTCTACACTATCTACAACATTTCCAACCTTTGTATCATCAGCAAACTTACTAACCCATCCCTCCACTTTCTCATCCAGATCATTTATAAATATCACGGATAAGTATTCCAGAACAGATCCCTGAGGAACACCACTGGTCACCGACCTCCATGCAGAATATGACCCATCTACAATCACTCTTTGCCTTCTGTGGGCAAAGCCAGTTCTGGGTCCACAAGCAATGTCCCCTTGGATCCCATACCTCCTTACTTTCTCAATAAGCCTTGCATGGGATTCCTTATCAAATGCCTTGCTGGAATCCATATACACTACATCTACTACTCTACCTTCATCAATGTGTTTAGTCACATCCTCAAAAAATTCAATCAGGCTCGTAAGGCACGACCTGCCCTTGACAAAGCCATGCTGACTATTCCTGATCATATTATACCTCTCCAAATCTTCATAAATCCTGTCTCTCAGGATCTTCTCCATCAACTTACCAACCACTGAAGTAATACTCACTGGTCTATAATTTCCTGGGCTATCTCTACTCCCTTTCTTGAATAAGGGAACAACATCCGCAACCCTCCAATCCTCTGGAACCTCTCCCGTCCCCACTGATGATGCAAAGATCATCGCCAGAGGCTCAGCAATCTCCTCCCTCGCGTCCCATCGTAGCCTAACCCTTAACACCGTAACCCTTGTCAAACATGACTTTTCTTCCAGAAATTCACTGATATTCATCCTGTACATCCAAGCAGCCTGCAGGTCTGGCCTTGTGGTCTGCACACCACAAGGAAACCACAACATTGCTCGTTAATTAAGTGCCAGGCCATTGTCAGCTGTGCTAAGGTGCAAGAAGCTAATTTCACTTTGACTGTGATTTCATCAGAAAGTAATCACAAACATGAGAAAATCTGCAGATGCTGGAAATCCGAGCAACACAGGAACTCAGCAGATCAGGTAGCATCTATGGAAAAAACTACAGTCGATGTTTCAGGCCAAGGCCCCTCTTCAAAAAGTAAACTAATCCCATCACCCCTACTGGGGCATGGCCACTGACAGCAGCTCACCAGGTTCCTCTGTCATATAACAATTACAGCATGGAAACAGGTCATCTCCGCCCTTCTAGTCTGTGCCGAATGCTTACTCTCACCTAGTCCCGCTGACCCACCCTCAGCCCATAATCCTCCATTTCTTTCCTGTCCATATACCTATCCAATTTTTTTTTTAATGACAAAATCGATCCTGCCTCTACCACTTCTACTGGAAGCTCGTTCCACACAGCTACCACTCTCTGAGTAAAGAAGATCCCCCTTGTGTTACCCCTAAACTTTTGCCCCTTAACTCTCAACTCATGTCCTCTTGTTTGAACCTCCCCTACTCTCAATGGAAAAAGCCTATCCACATCAACTCTATCTGTCCCCCTCATAATTTTAAATACCTCTATCAAGTCCCCCCTCAACCTTCTATGCTCCATAGAATAAAGACATAATTTGTCCAACCTTTCACTGTAACTCAGGTGCTGAAACCCAGGTAACGTTTTAGTAAATCTTCTCTGTACTCTCTCTATTTTGTTGACATCTTTCCTATAACTCGGTGACCAGAACTGTACACAATACTCCAAATTTGGCCTCACCAATGCCTTGTACAATTTTAACATTACATCCCAACTCCTATACTCAATGCTCTGATTTATAAAGGCCAGCGTACCAAAAGCTTTCTTCACCACCCTATCCACATGAAATTCCACCTTCAGGGAATTATGCACCATTATTCCTAGGTCACTCTGTTCTACTGCATTCTTCAATGCCCTACCATTTACCATGTATGTCCTATTTTGATTAGTCCTACCAAAATGTAGCACCTCACACTTATCAGCATTAAACTCCATCAGCCATCTTTCAGCCCACTTTTCTAACTGGCCTAAATCTCTCGGCAAGCTTTGAAAACCTACTTCATTATCCACAATGCCACCTACCTTAGTATCATCTGCATACTTACTAATCCAATTTACCACCCCATCATCCAGATCATTAATGTATATGACAAACAACATTGGACCCAGTACAGATCCCTGAGGCACACCACTAGTCACCGGCCTCCAACCTGACAAATAGTTATCCACCATTACTCTCTGGCATCTCCCATCCAGCCACTGTTGAATCCATTTTACTACTTCAATATTAATACTTAACGATTGAACCTTCCTAACTAACCTTCTGTGTGGAACCTTGTCAAAGGCCTTACTGAAGTCCATATAGACAACATCCACTTCTTTACCCTCGTCAACTTTCCTTGTAACCTCTTCAAAAAATTCAATAAGATTTGTCAAACTTGACCTTCCACGCACAAATCCATGTTGACTGCTCCTAATTAGACCCTGTCTATCCAGATAATTATATATACCATCTCTAAGAATACTTTCAATTAATTTACCCACCACTGACTTCAAACTTACAGGCTGATAGTTGCTAGGTTTACTCTTACAAACCTTTTTAAACAATGGAACCACATGAGCAATACGCCAATCCTCCGGCACCATCCCCATTTCTAACGACATTTGAAAAAAAATTTTTGTCAGAGTCCCTGCTATTTCTACACTAACCTCCCTCAAGGTCCTAGGGAATATCCTGTCAGGATATGCAGACTTATCCACTTTTATATTCTTTAAAAGCTCTAGTACTTCCTCTTCTTTAATCATCATAGTTTCCATAACTACCCTACTTGTTTCCCTTACCTTACACAATTCAATATCCTTCTGCTTAGTGAATACCAATGAAAAGAAATTGTTCAAAATCTCCCCCATCTCTTTTGGCTCCACACATAGCTGTCCACTCTGATTCTCTAAGGGACCAATTTTATCCCTCACTATCCTTTTGCTATTAATATAACTGTAGAAACTCTTTGGATTTATTTTCACCTTACTTGCCAAAGCAACCTCATATCTTCTTTTAGCTTTTCTAATTTCTTTTTTAAGATTCTTTTTACATTCATTACATTCCTCGAGCACCTCATTTACTGCATGCTGCCTATATTTATTGTAGATCTCACTCTTTTTCCGAACCAAGTTTCCAATATCCCTTGAAAATCAGGGCTCTCTCAAACTTTTAACCTTTCCTTTCAACCTAACAGAAACATAAAGATTCTGTACCCTCAAAATTTCACCCTTAAATGACCTCCATTTCTCTATTACATCCTTCCCATAAAACAAATTGTCCCAATCCACTCCTTCTAAATCCTTTCATATGTCCTCAAAGTTAGCCTTTCTCCAATCAAAAATCTCAACCCTGGGTCCAGTCCTATCCTTCTCCATAATTATATTGAAACTAATGGTATTGTGACCACTGGACCTGAAGTGCTCCCCAACACATACCTCCATCAGCGATTTGTTCTGGGCCAAGTTCTCCCCAGGTGTAGCCCATCTTTGAATTGAATTGAATTGTCTTTATTTTTTACATCCTTCACATGCATGAGGAGTAAAAATCTTTATGTTACATCTCTGTCTAAATGTGCAATGTGCAATCGTAGTAATTTATGATAAATAGAACAGTCAATGTAACATAGAGTACACTCAAATCAGTGAGTTCATCATTCTGATGGCCTGGTGGAAGAAGCTGTCCCGGAGCCTGTTGGTCCTGGCTTTTATACTGCGGTACCATTTCCCGGATGGTAGCAGCTGGAATAGATTGTGGTTGGCGTGTCTCGGGTCCCCTATGATCCTTCAGGCCCTTTGTACACACCTGTTTTTGTCCTGAATCATGGGAAGTTCACAACTGCAGATGCACTGGGCTGACCACACCACTCTCTGCAGAGTTCTGCAATTAAGGGAGGTACAGCTCCCATACCAGGCAGTGATGCAGCCAGTCAGGATGCTCTCAAATGTGTCCCTGTAGAAAGTTCTTAGGATTTGGGAGCCCACACCAAACTTCTTCAACTGTGAGGTGAAAGAAGCGCTGTTGTGCCTTTTTCATCACACAGCTGGTGTGTATAGACCACGTGAGGTCCTCAGTGGTGTGGATGCTGAGAAACTTGAAGCTGTTTACCCTCTCAACCCCAGATCCATTGATGTTTATATGGGTTAGCCCGTCTCCATTCCTCCTGTAATCCACAACCAGCTCCTTTGTTTTTGTGACATTGAGGGAGAGGTTGTTTTCTTGACACCACTGTGTCAGAGAGATGACTTCTTCCCTGTAGGCCCCCTCGTTATTGTTTGAGATAAGGCCAATCTATGTAGTGTCATTGGCAAATTTAATTAACAGACTGGAGCTGTGGGTATACAGGGAGTAAAGGAGGGGCTCAGTACACAGCCCTGAGGGGCTCCTGTGTTGAGAGTCAGAGGGGTGGATCCTTCCTCAGGGGTTTCTACAGCTCTGGGATTTTACCGGATGAGGTTACTAGCTCCTTTTGCAGCCGGGCTTGGGACTGTCCATGTTGGAGTTCTAGCCTAGTTTTCCTCTTTATATGTGAATTGTACAGTGGAAATGAGTGCAGATTGGTCCAGTCATTAGCTGAAGTTCTTGCATGAGGAACAGCACAGAGCAGATTCATCAGGTTAATTCCTAGGATGATCCTATGTGGATCATGTAATTTTGGTTTTAACCACAGGAGTTTACAAAGGATTTCTTTGAAAAATACATGACCTTGACGAGGTAGATTTGAGGACTAGAGGCAGAAACTTGTAATATGATGACGGCCATTGTTGAGATGATGAGAAATGTTCTTTATTTAGTGAGCTGCCTTTTCGTTAGTCAGGTTTTTTGTTAACAGAATCTGTGTACGGCCCTTTATCTGAAGGCTTTGAAAATATTCTTATCAACATGTTCATGCTTATGAGAATCAACCAAATGGAGTCTGAACAGATGTTCCCATAAACAGGCTTATCAGAATCAGGCATAATTGCATTTGAATTTAAACAAAAGTATTTGCTGTTTTGTGTAGCTGTTATTGCAACTCTTATTAAATATTACCAACCAACCGCAGAAGGTGATTCAACACACACATTGTTCTCAGGGAAATGATTACTGTCATATGATGCAGTAGTTCTGCAAACAAACTACCTTGTGCACTGATCCAAACATAAACATTTTAATTCTTATTCCAGCATGTCGGTCTGTAGTCTCCTCTCCTGCCACGAGGTCCTCACTCAGGGTGGAGGACCAATGCTTCATATTCTGTCTAGGTAGCCTCCAACCTGATGGCATGAACATCAATTTTTCCATCTTCTGGTGATCGTTCCCCTCCACTTCCCTCTTCTTCAATTTCCCACTCTGACCTCTCATCTTTTCTCCTCAGCTGCCTGTCATTTCCCATGGTGCTCCTCCTCTTTCCCTTTCTCCTATGGTCCACTCTTTTCTCCTACCAGATTCCTTCTTCTCCAGCCCTTTACCTTTTCCACCTATCACCTCCTAGCTTCTACCTCATCCCATCCCCTAACCACCTGGTTTCAACTCTCACCCCCTTCCCCTTCCCACCTTTCTTCCCCCTTCCTTTCCTGTCCTGATGAAGGGTCTTGGCCCTACACATTGAATTTTATTCATTTCCATAGGTGCTACCTGACCTGAGTTCCTCCAGCATTTTATATTTATAACCCTGAAGGATCTTTGCAGATGCATTCTTTAGTTCAATGCAACTATTTTCAGGGAACAAGGTTTTAGAGTAGATGACTCCTCTATATCAACTTTCCACTCAAGCAGTATATATTGTTTAATGGCTGTCTAGTTTAGAAAGCTCAGAAGCTGCACCACCCATGGAACAGGCAGCAAAATTTGAACAAATTCATTCATCAGAATCAGACAGTCAGACATAGGAGCAGATTTAGGCCATTGGGCTCATCGAGTCTACTCTGCCATTCAATCAATACTGATTTACTATCCCTCTCAATGCCATTCTCCTGCCTCCTCCCCATAACCTTTAACACCCTGACTAATCAAGAACCTGTCAATTCTTTCTCTAAAAATATTCAATAAGTTGGTTTCCACAGCCGTCTTTGTCAATGAATTCCACAGATTCATCATGCTCTGGCTAAAGAAATTCCTCTTCATCTCTGAAGAGATGAACATCTCTCTATTCTAAGTTTTTGCCCTCTGATCTTCGATTCCCCCATGATAGAAAACATCCTGTCCACATCCACTCTATCCAGGCCTCTCAATATTCAAGAGTTTTCAATGAGATCCCCTCTCATTCTACTAAACTCCAACAGATGCCAAGTGTTGTTAAACTCCAACACTCCTCAAATGATAACTCTCTCATCCTGGAATCATTCTTGCAACCCTCCCCAATACCAGGTGAAAGATGATGGGCCTTTTGCACCCAGATTTCAGTCATTTGCTTCAGACACTGTATCAGAAGTCCAACGTTGGAAAGTGATTCCTAGCTCAGATCATTGAGAACCAGGAGCAGTGCATTCCAGTGATAACGAGAAGCAGAGCTCAGTGGCAATTATGCTGGTTAAAGTCCAATGCCAAATAAGACCATAAGACACAGAAGCAGAACTAGACCACTCAGCCCATCAAATCTGCTCCAGCATTCAATCATGGCTGATCCCGGATCCCACTCAACCCTATACACCTGCCTTCTCACCATATTCTTTGATGCCCTGACCGATCAGGAAATGAACAACTTCTGCCTTAAGTAAGTCCAGGGATTTGTCTTCCACCTCAGCCTACGGAAGAGCATTCCACAGACACACAACACTCTGGCAAAAAAAATTCCTCCTTACCTCTGTTCTAAAGGGTCACCCCTCAATTCTGAGGCTGTGCCCTCTAGTTCCGAATACCCCCATCATAGGAAACATCCTCACCACATCACCCTATTTAGTCCTTCCAACATTTGGTAGGTTTCAGTGAGATCCCCGGTATTCTTCTAAATTCCAGTGAGTACAGGCCCAAAGCTGCCAAACACCCGCCTCATATGTTAACCCCTTCATTCCTGGAACCGTCCTCGTGAACCTCCTCTGGACTCTCTCCAATGACAACACATCCTTTCTGAGATGTGGGGACCAAAACAGTTGATAATATTCCAAGTGCGGCCTGACTAGAATCTTATAAAGGCTCAGCATTATCCCCTTGCTTTTATATTCTGTTCCCCTTGAAATAAATGCCAACATTGCATTTGCCTTCTTTACCACAGATTCAACCTGTAAATTAACCTTCTGGGAGTCTTGCACGAGGACTCCTAAGTCCTTCTGCACCTCTGATGTTTGAACCTCCCCTCATTTAGACAACAGTCCGCATGATTGTTCCTTTTATCATAATGCAATATCGTACATTTCCCAACACTGTATTCCATCTGCCACTTTTTTGCCCCTTCTTCCAATTTGTCTAAGTTCTGCTGCAATTGCCTTGCTTCCTCAGCACCACTTATCCCTCTACCTATCTTTGTATCATTCACAAACTTTGCCACAAAGCCCTCAATTCCATTATCTAAATCACTGACAAACAATGTGAAAAGTAACGGCCTCAATACTGACTCCCGAGGAACACCACTAGTCACTGGCAGACGACTAGAAAAGGCCCCTTTTATTCCCACTCACTGCCTCCTGCCTGTCAGCTATTCCTCTATCCACACCAGTATCTCTCCTGTAAAGCCAAAAGATTTTATCTTGTTAAGCAGCCTCATGTGTGGCTCCTTATCAAACGCCTTCTGAAAATCCAAGTAAATGACATCCACTGCCTCTCCTTTGTCCACCCTGCTTGTTACTTCCTCAAAGAACTTTAACAGATTTGTCAGGCAAGATTTCCCATTTACAGAAACTGTGCTGACTTTAGCTTATATTATTATTAGTCTCCAAGTACCTCGAAAACTTATCCTTAATAACAGAGTCCAAACGTTCCCAAGGTTAGGCTAACCGGCCTATAACTTCCTTTATTTTGCTTTCCTCCTTTTTTAAAGTCTGGACACTCATGGACCTCTGGCACGCTGCTAATGTTTTCCACAGTGAAGGCAGATGCAAAGTACTCATTAAGTTCATCTGCCATTTCTTTGCCCCCCATTACTACCTCACCAGAATTATCTTCCAGCGATCCAATATCAGTTGTCTCTTTATGTAAATGAAAAAAACTTTTTAGTATCTTGCTTTATATTATTGGGTAGTTTGTCCTCATATTTCATCATTTCCCTTATAGCTTTTTAGTGCCCTTTGTAGGATTTTAGAAGCTTCCCAGTCATCCAATTTTCCACTACTTTTGCTACCTTCTATACCCTTTCAACACACACAAAATGTTAGAGGAACTCAGCAGGCCAGACAGCATCGATGGAAAAAAGTACAGTTGATGTTTCGGGCCAAAACCCTTCAGCAGGACTGGAGAAAAAAAGCTGAGGGGTAGATTTAAGAGGTGGTTGGAGGGGAGAGAACCACCAGGTGACAGGTGGAGCCTGGAGGGGGAGGGGAGAGAATCACCAGGTGACAGGTGGAACCTGGAGGGGGAGGGGAGGTGACAGGTGAACCCTGGAGGGGAAGGGGAGGTGACAGGTGGAACCTGGAGGGGGAGGGGAGGTGACAGGTGAACCCTGGAGGGGAAGGGGAGGTGACAGGTGGAACCTGGAGGGGGAGGGGAGAGAATCACCAGGTGACAGGTGGAGCCTGGAGGGGGAGGGGAGGTGACAGGTGAACCCTGGAGGGGGAGGGGAGAGAATCACCAGGTGACAGGTGGAGCCTGGAGGGGGAGGGGAGAGAATCACCAGGTGACAGGTGGAACCTGGAGGGGGAGGGGAGAGAATCACCAGGTGACAGATGAACCCTGGAGGGGGAGGGGAGAGAATCACCGTGACAGGTGGAGCCTGGAGGGGGAGGGGAGGTGACAGGTGAACCCTGGAGGGGGAGGGGAGGTGACAGGTGGAACCTGGAGGGGGAGGGGAGAGAATCACCAGGTGACAGGTGAAGCCTGGAGGGGGAGGGGAGAGAATCACCAGGTGACATTGGAGCCTGGAGGGGGAGGGGAGAGAATCACCAGGTGACAGGTGAAGCCTGGAGGGGGAGGGGAGAGAATCACCAGGTGACAGGTGAAACCTGGAGGGGGAGGGGAGGTGACAGGTGGAGCCTGGAGGGGGAGGGGAGAGAATCACCAGGTGACAGGTGGAGCCTGGAGGGGGAGGGGAGGTGACAGGTGAAACCTGGAGGGGGAGGGGCAGTGACAGGTGGAGCCTGGAGGGGGAGGGGAGGTGACAGGTGAAACCTGGAGGGGGAGGGGAGGTGACAGGTGAAGCCTGGAGGGGAAGGGGAGAGAATCACCAGGTGACAGGTGAAGCCTGGAGGGGGAGGGGAGAGAATCACCAGGTGACAGGTGAAGCCTGGAGGGGGAGGGGAGAGAATCACCAGGTGACAGGTGAAGCCTGGAGGGGGAGGGGAGAGAATCACCAGGTGACAGGTGAAACCTGGAGGGGGAGGGGAGGTGACAGATGGAGCCTGGAGGGGGAGGGGAGGTGACAGGTGAAACCTGGAGGGGGAGGGGAGGTGACAGGTGAAGCCTGGAGGGGAAGGGGAGAGAATCACCAGGTGACAGGTGAAGCCTGGAGGGGGAGGGGAGAGAATCACCAGGTGACAGGTGAAACCTGGAGGGGGAGGGGAGAGAATCACCAGGTGACAGGTGAAACCTGGAGGGGGAGGGGAGAGAATCACCAGGTGACAGGTGAAACCTGGAGGGGGAGGGGAGGTGACAGGTGAAGCCTGGAGGGGGAGGGATGAAGTAGAGCTGGGAAGTTGATTAATGAAAGATGCAGAAGGCCATAGAAGAAAGAAAAAGCGGGGGAAGGAGCACCAGAGGGAAGCAATGGTGGGCAAGGAGATAAGGTGAGAGAGGGAAAAGGGGATGGGGAATGGTGAAGGAGAGGGAGGTGGGGGGCATTGCCGGAAGTTTGAGAGATTGATGTTCATGCCATAAAGTTGGAGGCTACAGTCTGCACATTTATTTCTAACATTGTGTATTATTTTGTCACTTTCTTGCCCATTCTCCTAATCTGTCTATCTGTTTCCTCAACACTATCTGCCCCTCCACCAACCTTTGTATCATCTGCAAACTTGGCAACAAAGCCATCATTGATATACAGCATAGAAAGGAGCGGCCCCAACACCAACGCCTGCAGACCTAGCACTGGCAGCCAATCAGCCAATGCTCTAACTGCGTTAGTAACTTCCCTGCAATACCATCGGCTCTTAACTTGGTAAGAAGCCCCACGTGTGGCACCTTGTCAAAGGCCAGACTATCTGAACAGTGTACATACAGACTTACCAAGTTACCACAGGGATGGAGAAGAATGGTTGCCTCCCGTTCCTGGACATTCTAATACGACTGAAACCAGATGGTAGCTTCAGACATTCTATCTATCGGAACCCATTCACATGGACCTACGTTGGTTGGCTGTCGTTTTTGACAGCGACGTAACCTGTGTGGGAGGAGTTTCATAGAGAGAAAGCCATTGCACCGGGGCAATTCCATTCTCTCATCTTCAATAATCTTGGACCAAAGGTACGAAAATTTGTCACGACTAGAGGCTTCCTCAGCTGCAGTGGGTAGCCATGACACCTTCAGTGCCTTGTCATGCGCTTGGCTCTCCATGAAGCGTTACAGCGCTGTTGGATCTTGTAGTTGTTCTAATCTGCCCAGTCCACCAGAACTGGCCTCGTCTGCTGGGGCAGGCTTATCCCCATCTCACTGGCATTGGAGGGTCACAGCTGCCCTCACTGCCTGTCAAAATGGTGCACCTGGGTGTGGCCACTGTCGCGTGTAAGCGGTTACTTGGAGCCACAGGTGAGAGCCGGGTGGCACGTAGGGACCAAAGGTGGACAAGCTGTCCCGGGTGGAGCACGACAAGCCTGCCACCAGAGGGGTTGCCCCTCCCTAGACACCCCATACACCCCACCCAGACTTATACCTCAACAATAACAGCCACCATCACACCTCCTAACATAGAACAGTTCTTTCTACTTTGATTAACCATGTGAAAACTATTTCGAACCTGGCCAGTTTCCCCGTCGAAATAAGGCAATTACGCATGACATTCCTACAGAATGGCTACAAGGTGAAGGAAGTCAATCAGGCCCTCAAAAGGACTGACAGGAAAACTAACAATGATGAGAAACCTGTCACTCCCACCTATCTTCCCTTTATTTCCACGGTTTCTGTAAGGATTGATAGCCAAGATGCTGAAGAAATACCAGATTTAATACTATACACAAACCCGTAAGGAAGCTCAAATCACAGCTTATGTGAGTCAAAGATCACCTAGGACTCAGGTCAGCTTGCATTTACAGGATTCCCTGTGATGTGGAGTGGTGTATATCAGCCAGATGGTACGTATTGGGGAAACACGCATCAAAGGGCACAGGAGGTTTATCTGTTTCTGTTACCTGGAGAAATCAGAGGCAGCAGAACACTACATTTGTGATGATCATAGGATTGATTTCAACAGCACAAAACTACTGTGCTAAGCCAATGGCTTTTGGGACCACCTGGTAAAGGAAGCAATTGAAATAAAACTAGAGGAAAAGAATTTTAACAAAGTCAAAGGTCTCACTCTAAGTAAGAACTGGCATTTGATTGTAAAGAAGGAGGGAGAACAGAATCCTGATTGGATGAGAACTAACCAATCAGGAGGGATGGACTATGAGGGTATAAATACCACCAGACTGGACATGCCCAGGTATCTTCCCTGATGAAGATGGCAGAGTCTGTCATCAAAACATCAGTTATAATCAATACCTCTACCTGGCAGGAAGTCTGAGAAGAGTTTATTCATCATTGCGCTGGGAAAGCACTAGATGCTTCTTCAGTTAAGGCCTTGTTCACGAATCATATTGTAGTAAAACAACAATCATGTAGTGCTTACTTCACCCTTTCCACATCACTAACCATATTATCTGTAGTTTTCCATACAACTTAATCTTTCTTGTGAATATTGTATATCCGATGCAGCTGTTCGTACAGATATTGTGCAGGTGACTTTGACTGTGAGCAACCTGAGTCTGTCCCATCACACTCTAACACACAAAAGTCACCGCATAAATGTACTGTCGGCTCATCGTTAATTAGCAACTAGAAAGTGATACTTAGACCATAAGAAATAGAAGCAGAATTAGTTCATTTAGCTCATCGAGTCTGCTCTGCCATTCAATCATGGCTGATTCTTTTTTTCCTCAGCATCACATCCTTGCTCTTGTATTCTAGACCTCTTGAAATGAATGCTAACATGGCATTTACCTTCCTCACCACCAACTCATCCTGCAAGTTAACCTTTAGAATGTTCTGCACAAGGACTCCCAAGTCCCCCAGCATCTCAGATTCCTGGATTTTCTCCGTTTAGAAAATAGTCTGCACATTTATTTCTACTCCCAAAGTTCGTAACCATGCATTTTCCAACATTGTATTTCAATTGCCACTTACTTGCCCATTCTCCTAATCTGTCTAAGTCCTTCTGCATCCTACCTGTTTCTTCAACACTACCTGCCCCACCGCCAATCTTCTTATCATCTGCAAACCTGCTTCCCTGGGCGGAGAATTCCACAGATTCACCGCTCTCTGGGAAAAAAAGACCAGCGAGTCTTACCTCAGTGGTTGGTAAGTTGATGGAGAAGATCCTGAGAGGCAGATTTATGAACATTTTGAGAGGCATAATATGATTAGAAATAGTCAACAAGGCTTTGTCAAAGGCAGCTCATGCCTTATGAGCCTGATTGAATTTTTTGAGGATGTGACTAAACACATTGATGAAGGAAGAGCAGTAGATGTAGTGTATATGGGTTTCAGAAAGGCATTTGATAAGGTACTCCGTCCAAGGCTTATTGAGAAAGTAAGGAGACATGGGATCCAAGGGGACATTGCTTTGTGGATCCAGAACTGGCTTGCCCACAGAAACCAAAGAGTGGTTGTAGACAGGTCACATTCTGCATGGAGATCGGTGACCAGTGGTGTGCCAGGGATCTGTTCTGGGACCCCCTCTCTTCGTGATTTTTATAAATGACCTTAATGAGGAAGTGGAGGGATGGGTAATTAAGTTTGCTGTTGACACAAATGTTGGAGGTGTTGTGGATAGTGTGGAGAGCTGTCAGAGGTTACAGTGGGACATTGATAGGATGCAAAACTGGGCTCAGAAGTGGCAGATGGAGTTCAACCCAGATAAGTGTGAAGTGGTTCATTTTGGTAGGTCAAATATGATGGCAGAATATAGTATTAATGGTAAGACTCTTGGCAGTGTGGAGGATCAGAGGGAGCTTGGGGTCCGAGTCCACAGGACGCTCAAATCAGCTGTGTATGTTGACTCAGTGGTTATGAAGGCATATGGTATATTGGCTTTCATCAATCATGGAACTGAATTTAGGAGCCGGGAGCTAATGTTGCAGCTATATAGGACCCTGGTCAGACCCCGCTTGGACTACTGTGCTCAGTTCTGGTCGCCTCACTACAGGAAGGATGTGGAAGCCATAGAAAGGGTGCAGAGGAGATTTACAAGGATGTTGCCTGGATTGGGGAGCATACCTTATGAGAATAGGTTGAGTGAACTCGGCCTTTTCTCCTTGGAGTGACAGAGGAGCAGAGGTGACCTGATAGAGGTGTGTAAGGTGATCAGAGGCATTGATCACGTGGATAATCAGAGGCCTTTTCCCAGGGCTGAAATGGTTGCCACAAGAGGACGCAGGTTTAAGGTGCTGGGGAGTAGGTACAGAGGAGATGTCAGGGGTAAGTTTTTAACTCAGAGAGTGGTGAGTGCGTGGAATGGGCTGCCAGCAACAGTGGTGGAGGCGGATACGATAGGGTCTTTTAAGAGACTCCTGGATAGGTACATGGAGCTTAGTAAAATAGAGGGCTATAGGTAAGCCTAGTAATTTCTAAGGTAGGGACATGTTCAGCACAGCTTTGTGGGCTGAAGGGCCTGTATTGTGCTGTAGGTTTTCTATGTTTCTATTATATACATATATTAGACTATATATATATATATATATATAAGAGAGAGAAAAACTATATATTAGAGACTTCTAAGAGAGGCTTAGACAGGCACGACCTGGGGCTGTTCCCCTCAATAACAAGCATACTGTTTTGTATTCTGGTGAGGGGGATGACCTCCCAGGAAAATGACACGGAGACTGAGTCACTGGCACTGAGCATGGGTCCATGGTACAGAAGGAAAAGCAGGAGAAGAGGGGAGTGGTAGTGATGGACTTTGAGGGAACAGACAGATGATTCTGTGGGTGTGAATGGGACACCTGGATAGTATGTTGCGTCCCAGATGCCAGGGTCAGGGACATTGCAGATTACATCCACAACATTCTGTGAGGAAGGCAAATGCAATGTTGGCATTCATTTCAAGAGGTCTTGAATACAAGAGCAGGGATGTGATGCTGAGGCTTTATAAGACACTGGTGAGGCCTCACCTTGAGTAGTGTGAAACAGTTTTGGGCCCCTCACCTTGGAAAAGATGTGCAGACATTGGAGAGGGTCCAGAGGAGGTTCACAAGGATGATTCCAGGACTGAAAGGGTGATCATACGAGGAACATTTGATAGGTTCCTCGTATGATAAGCTCGTGTGAGATTGATAGGTTATTGATTGGACATGGCATCAAAGGTTACGGGGAGAAGGCCGGGAACTAGGATTGAGGAGAAGAAAAAAAAAGGATCAGCCATGACTGAATGGCGGAGCAGACTCGATGGGCCAGATGGCCTAGTTCTGCTCCCATGTCTTATTGTTTTCTTTTGGAGAGGGATGGCAGCCGGATGTCTTGGTACGTATTGGTACCAATGACATAGGAATGAAAAGCAAAGAGAGCTAGGCAGAAAGCTGAGAAGCAGGACTTCCTGGGTAGTAATTTCTGATTGCTGCCTGTGCCATGCACCAGTGAGGGTAGAAACAGGGTGATTTGGCAAATAAATGTATTGCAGGGAAGCTGGTGCAGGGGCAGGGCTTCAGGTTCTTGGATCATCGGGATCTCTTCTGGGGGAGGTATAACCTGTTCAAAAGGGACGAGTTGCACCTGAACCTGAGGGGGAGCAATATTCTCGTGGGCAGGTTTGTTAGAGCTATTGAGGAGGGTTTAAACTAATTTGACAGGGGGTGGGAACCAGAGTGAAAGGACTCAGGGTAGGATGGAAGGTAAATAGCAAAGATAGGGTGCAGTCAGACTGTCAGGAAGGGCAGGCAGATGACAGGACAAAATTGCAGCCAGCAGGGTGAATATCAATGCATTAGAGATGCAGTCATAAAGGGTAATAAATACAGTATCAAAGTGTTATATCTCAATGCATGGAGTGTAAGAAATAAGGTGGATGATCCTGTTGCTCCATTACAGATTGTCGAGTATGATGTTGTGGCCATCGCTGAATCATGGCTGAAGGATGGTTGTAATTTTAAGCTGAATGTCCAAGGTTACCAATGTTCAAAGGGGAAAGCACAGAATTAATGTGGGAGAAGTTTAGGGACCACTTGAGCTGGGTTCAGGATAGGTTTGTCCCACCGAGGCATGGAAAAAATGGTATGAGAAGGGAACCATGGCTGACGAAACACGTGAGGCAACTCATCAAGAGGAAAAAAGAAGCATATGTTAAATATAAGAAGCAGGAGGGGCTTATGAGAAATATAGGGTAGCCAGGAAGGAGCTAAAGAAAGGACTTAGGAGAGCTCGAAGGGGGCATGAGAAGGCCTTGGCATGTAGGATAAAGGAGAACCCCAAGGCGTTCTATGGGTATGTGAAGAATAGGAGGATGACGAGAACAAAGCTGGGACCGCTAAAGGATAAACATATGCCTGGAGGCGGAGGAGGTTGGGGAGGTCCTAAATGAATACCTTGCTTCAGTATTCACAAGTGAAAAGGATCTCGATCAGGATGAGGTCGAAGTAGAGTGGGCCTGTGTGCTGGACAATGTGGAGATTAAGGAAGAAGTGCTGGATCTTCTTAAAAACATCAAGATTGATAAATGCTCAGGGCCGGATATGATACACCACAGGTTGTGGAAATTTAGAGAAGAGATCGCTAGAGCATTAGCTATGATCTTTGAATCCTCTTTGGCTACAGGGGAAGTGCCGGAGGACTGGAGAATGGCAAATTTAGTTCCTTTGTTTAAAAAAGGTAATAGGGAGAAACCTGGGAACTATAGACTGGTGAGTCTTACGTCGGTGGTCTGGATAGGATTCTTAAGGATAGGATCTACGAGCATTTGGAGAAGTGCAGTCTACTCACGGATAGTCAACATGGCTTTGTGAAGGGAAGATTGTGCCTCACGAGCCTGATTGAGTTTTTTGAAGAGGTAACAAAAGAAATTGATGAGGGTAGGGCAGTGGATGTGATCTATATGGACTTTAGCAAGGCATTTGACAAGGTCCCTCATGAGAGACTCATCCAGAAAGTCATGAGGCATGGGATCAGTGGATCCTTGGCTGTTTGAAAAGGAAATGGAATTAATGTCCCAGACTGAATATCCATCCACTGGGATCAAGGAACACAAGATACCAGCTCTTGTTTCTCACTCCACAATGATGCTTGACCTGCAAATGATCTCCAGCATTCTCTGTGTTTATCTCAAATTCTCAGTATCTATGGCAGGAGTTTCCAACCTTCTTTATGCCATGGACCCTACCATTAACTGAGGGGCCCGTGGAGTCCAGGTCCCAACCCAACCTCTGGCCTGTGCTATTTTCCCTTTAAGTAATTGTTTCAAAGCTTTAAGGAAGTGTAAAATGTTTTCACCTGACACATTCATTGCTAACAACTTTTGAACTATTTAACAGACGGCAATCAGCTCTGAAACTCTCCTTGCTGTGTTTCTTCAGAACTAAATAAAACTCAGTCAGAGCATTATTATACTTTGAAAGGAAGGGAGAGGCCTCTCACCTGCCAGTGCTCCTCCTCCTTCCATTTCTCCCATCATCCACTTTCCTTTCCAATCAGATTCTTCTTCTTCAGCCCTTTACCTTTTCCACCTATCACGTTCCAGCTTCTTACTTTACACCCCTGCCCTCCCCCACCTTCCTGGCTTCACCTATCACCATCTAGCATGTCCTCCTTCCGTCCCCTCACTTCCATCCCCCTTCCTTTCCAATCCTGAAGAAGGAAGGGTCTTGGCCTGAAACATCAAGTATTCCTCTCCATAGATGCTGCCTGACCGGCTGAGTTCCTCCAGTATTTTATGTGTATTGCTCTGGATTTCCAGCATCTGCATAATCCCTCCTGTTATTATTCAGCAAGCATGTTTTTCTAATGAAAGGTTGTTTAAAATACGACGGCAATGAGCTTTCAGACAATCCAAGCCTTCCTTGCTTTCCGCTTTGATCTGGATTTGCAGCATCTGCAGTATTGTTTGTGTTTATGACAGTGCGGATAATTCAATCTGTGTTCATATTTCTGTTCAATCAGTCTGGCGATTGACAATGAGTCAATTCAGATAGCCCAGTGAGTTGAAACTAAATAGGGCAAATGAAGGGAATAGAATATTCTGCAGATGACGTTCATCTGTCTGTGAAAGCTGTGTGCTGTCTCATTATTAAACAAAGCTAGATATGTGGACATTATCATTGTCCATGGGAGTGAATCATTTAGAAACATTTCTCATCCTGGTGTAAGTAAATCAATTCAGATGCTCCTACGAAATACCAAAAAAATACAAGGCAGATGAATATTGCTTTTGTTGCTAACATTTATATTTTAAAGCAGATGATTGAATGGAATCAGCAATGAAATTACCCTGACTCTTTAATTCAAATGTACCAATAGCTAGACGTGGTATACATTCCCACTTCTACTCTAATTTTATCATTTGAATCAGAATTTATTTAAATCTTACATCCATCTCACAAGGTGAGGGGGTAAAAATCTTTGTGTTATGACTCTGTCGCAATGTACAGACGTGAATTTAAAAGCCTAATGCCTTGTATACAGATGCTGTCCCGTTGTCTGTTGGTCCTGGCATTAATGCTGCAGCACCGTTTGCCAGACAGAAACAGCTAGAACAGTTCATGGTCGGGGTGACTGGTGTCCCCGATGATCTTCCAGGTCTTCTTTTTCTTATGCCCATCATCCCTGCTGGGTACATAGAGTACCAATAGCAAAAAACCATGAGACATAGGAGCAGAATTAGGCCATTCAGCCCATGGAGTCTGCTCCACCATTCAATCATGGCTGATCTCGGATCCCACTCAACTCCATACACCTGCCTTCTTGCCGTATCCTTTGATGCCCTGATCGATCAGGGAACTATCAACTTCTGCCTTAAATATACACACGGACTTGGCCTCCACCACAGTCTGCTGTAGAGCATTCCACAGATTTATAACCATATAATCATACAACAATTACAGCACAGAAACAGGCCATGTCAGCCCTTCTAATCCATGTCGAACGCTTACACTCACCTAGTCCCACTGACCCGCACTCAGCCCATAACCCTCCATTCCTTTCCTGTCCATATACTCCTCTCTGGCTAAAAATATTCCTCTTTTCCTCTCTCCTAAAGGCTGAGCCCTCTAGTTCTGGATACCCCCACCATAAGAAACATCCTCTTCACATCCACCCTATCTAGACCTTTCAACATTCAGTAGGTTTCAATATCCCCCGACAGTCTTTAAAATCCAGTGAGTATAGGCCCAAATCTGCCAAACGCTCTTCATATGTTAACCCCTTCGTTCCCAGAATCATCCTCGTGAACCTCCTCTGGACTCTCTCCAATGACAACACCTTATGAACTATTCCCAGAAACTTCAGCCACCTCTGCTCTGCTGTCATCCCCACCAGTATCCTCCTCCAGTCCACCTGGACAAGCTCCTCTCTCATGCCTCTGTTATTCCCCTAATTTCATTGCGATACTGATACATGTGACTTGTACTTCTCCCTCTCAAATTGCAGTATGAATTCAATCACATTATGGTCACTGTCTCATAAAGATTCCTTTACAGTAAACTCCCAATAAGATCTGGGTTATTAAACAACACCCGATTTAAGACAGCCTTTCCCTGAGTAGGCTCAAGAACAAGCTGCCCTAAAAAGCAGCCTCTTGGGCATTGGAGTACTGAAAACAATGCTGGGGAGGTAGTACGGGGTGAGAAGAAATGGTGGATGAACTGAATAAGCATTTTACTTTAGTCTTGACTGTGGAAGACACTAACAGTTTGGTGGAATTTCAGAGTCAGGGTCATGAAGTGTGTGAAGTTACCAAGACTATAGAGAAGGGTCTTGGGAAACTGAAATGTCTGACAGTAGATAAGTCACCTGGACCAGATGAAGTACACTCCAGAGTTCTGAAAGAAGTGGCTGAAGAGATCATGGAGACATTAGTAATGATCTTTCAAGAATCACTAGATTCTGGAATGGTTCCTGTGACTGGAAAATTTCAAATGTCTTTCCACTCCTCAAGAGGGCAGAGAGGCAGAAGAAAGGAAACTATAGGCCAGTTAGTCTGACCTCAGTGGTTGGGAAGATGGTGGAGTTGATTATTAACAATGACATCTCAGGAAGCACATGATGATAAAGTAGACTGTAGTCAGTGTGAATTCTTCAAGGAAAAATCTTGCCCAACAAATCTGTTGGAATTCTTTGAAGAAATAAGCGGGATAGACACAGGAGAATGAGGTGATATGTACTTGTATTGAAACCTACCAAATGTTGAAAGGACTAGATAGGGTGGATGTGGAGAGGATGTTTTCTATACTGAGGGTATCCAGAACTAGAGGGCACAGCCTCAAAATTGAGGGATGACCACTTAGGAGGAACTTTTTAGCCAGAGAGCAGTGAACAGTCTATGGTAAAGGCAAAGTCTATGGGTGTGTTTAAGGTAGAAGTTGATAGTTTCCTGATTGGTCAGGACTTCAAAGGATATGGCAAGAAGGCAGGTGTATGGGGTTGAGTGGGATCCGGGATCAGCCCTGATGGAATGGTGGAGCAGACTTGATGGGCTGAATGGCCTAATTCTGTTCCTATGTCTAATGGTCTCCTGAAGGATTTGGCAAACTTGACTTGTGAGAACACAGTAAGCGCCCCGGTGGCATCTCTGGGGCTCTGTGGTGGGAGGTACTGGAGTCTTGGGTCCTGTGACACCAAGTCTGGGAGGAGTTGTTGCTCTGAAGCCGTCAGGCTCCTGTCCTGGTTTCACAGCCTGTGGACTTGCTTTCCGACAATCTTCAGCTCATGTTCTATATATTTATTTTTATTTGTATGATTCATCCTCTTTTGCACATTAGATTTAATTGTGTGGGTTTCTTTGTGGATTCTACTCTGTTTCTTTGTTTGATGGCTGCCTGCGAGAAGACAAATCTTAAGGTTGTGTATGGCATACACACTCTGATAATGAAGGCGAACTTCTGACACTTAAAGAAAATACTTGATTACAATTTTAACAATATCAGGTTGATATGGATTGTAGCATCTGTTTCAGCAAGTGGTCAAATATATGAAGCACAGTATTTTATAGTGTCAAAGTAAAAGAGTTTCAGTTTGTCCATTATGTTTAATCCATTTTCACTTATTTATTTCAGAACAATCACCAGAACCAAGGCAGATAGAGCCAAATTCCTGTCGAATGATTACTTTCGACCCCGTGGCCAGGACAACTCAGCATCGCCTCCAGTTCCTCACTGTACAATTGTACAATTTCAGAAGGCCTGTGACAAGGTGCCACACATGAGGCTGCTTAACAAGGTATGAGCCCGTGGTATTACAGGAAAGATTCTAGCATGGATAAAGCAGTGGCTCATTGGCAGGAGGCAAAGAGTGGGAATAAAGGGAGCCTTTTCTGGTTGGTTGCCGGGTGACTAGTGGGGTTCCACAGGGGTCTGTGTCCGGACTGATTCGATGCTGGAATTGACGGCTTTGCTGCAAAGTTTGCAGATCATGTGAAGATGGGTGGAGGGGCAGGTAGTTTTGAGGAAGTAGAGAGGCTACAGAAGGACTTAGAAAAATTAGGAGAATGGGCAAAGAAATGGCAATGCAATATAGAGTTGTGCATACACACTCTGATAATAAATGTAGTTTGAATCTCTGACTACAGTGTAGGAGGAGAACCCATTCCTGTTTGCCTGTTCTGTCCATCTCCCTCCATTCCCTGGATATTCATGAGCCTATCTAAAAGCATTTAGAGATAGTATCTGCTTCCAAAATCACTCCAGGAAATACATTCCATACAGTTGGCAGTCTTTGTTAAAAAAAACAGTCCTGCACCTGTTCTTTAACTTCAAGATCAAGCTTATTGTCAACTGAATGTACATATAGACAACCGAATGAAACAATGTTCCCCCGGACACAGTCCACCCACAAAACACAGCACATAAAACAAAATAATAGATAGACACTTTATTGATCCCAAAGGAAATTACTGTGTCACAGTAGCATTGCAAGTGCACTGATATACAAATATTAGAAAGAAGTAAGAAAGAATTAAAAAGTTACCTTAAAAACAAAATGTACAAGATTTACAAATCAAAGATTATAAGATTTACAAGATTTCCTAGTTCACACTGAAAAGCTGGTAGTGCAACAATTACCACAATATTATAAGAACATGGAGAGAGAGGGCAGAGGCATGACAGGTGCACTGGACGGTGCTGCCCTCCAGTGTTCACTTGGTGGAAGAGCAGCTGGTTACACTGGCTACACTGGCAGGTGATGGATGATCTGACTACCCTGGTCTTGTTCTTGCTGAATGCATCCCATGCACCATCAACCTCATCTCTCAGGGATTGGCCTATATTATTAGTAGTTTCTGTGTAACTATATTTTTACTGCTAGCGCGATTATATGCACTTTGTCTGGCTGTTGGTACTGGGTTTTCCACATTAGCCCTGGAGGATAACTGTTTGGCTAAACTGTGTGATTGAATGACTATCAAACTTGACCTTAAAGTTCTCAGAACTTGTTTCTGGGGGTGGGGGAGGAGGGGTGACAGCGTGCAATACCAAATCACTTAAACCGAATTCAGCCTATGAGGAAAGGGAGTGCTCTAAAATGTTTCAGAGAAGCTATTTGTCAGAAAGAATAATTGCGCCAAATTCCCACTTTGATTGCTCTTGTGTATTTAATATTTCATTAATATTTGAATACTGTTGTAAATCTATTGATTGATAAAGCATTCTTTGATTCATTATGGCTGCATGCAAAAACCATAACACCATCACATGATATCTGTGCCCCTCGCTTGGACTAAACACAAACAAAGACTCAGAGCATTTCAGTCCCTAGTTTTATTGCAATTAACTTTTATGTTTTGAAGCTACAAATAATAACAATTCCGAGATGGAATGGAGGCTTCTTGGGAAGATCAATTGGGTAAAATTTTGGCAAATTGTCATATTTTCTATCAATCAGTTACATATCAGACACTGTAATCAAGAGGTTTTTGACAGAAGTAATTAATGTCTCAGCCTGGCCACAGCTTGTGCAGAAACTCATGCTGCTCCATGGTAGCATAGCGGTTATTTCAGCTCGGGCCGCTGGAGTTCAGAGTTCAATTCTGACGCCATCTGTAAGGAGCCTGTACGTCCTCCTGGTTTCCACTGGGGGCTCTGGTTTCCACTGGGGGCTCTGGTTTCCACTGGGTGCTCTGGTTTCCACTGGGGGCTCTGGTTTCCACTGGGTGCTCTGGTTTCCACTGGGGGCTCTGGTTTCCACTGGGGGCTCTGGTTTCCACTGGGGGCTCTGGTTTCCTCCCATAGTCCAAAGACATACTGGTTGGTAGGTAATTGGTCATTGTAAATTGTCCAGTTAGACTAGGGTTAAACCGGGGGTTGTTCAGCATTGCAGTTCGAAGGAGATATTCTGCACTGTATCTCAGTAAATGACTGATTTCGGATAATGGTATTTATTAATGTGAAAACAGTAGACATCCTGTATGAGAGTTAACAACAACAACGTGACTTTTATTACTGGTATTCGTTATGGTCCCTTCATGGGAATAAGCAAAAACTACCTATTAAATGCGCCCAATGGCGTGTGTCTCAAATAACCTCTGACAACCAAGTCCAGCTCCTGGCCTTCACATAGAAACATAGAAAACCTACAGCACAATACAGGCCCTTTGGTCCACAAAGCTGTGCCGAACATGTCCTTACTTGAGAAGTTACCTCGGGTTACCCATAGCCCTCTGTTTTTCTAAGCTCCATGTACCTATCCAGGAGTCTCTTAAAAGACCCTATTGTATCCGTCTCCACCACCATTGCTGACAGCCCATTCCACGTACTCACCAGTCTCTCAGTAAAAAACTTACCCCTGACATCTTCTCTGCACCTACATCCAAGCATGTTAAAAATTGTGCCCTCTCATGTTAGCCATTTCAGCCCTGGGAAAAAGCCTCTGACTTTCCACATGATCAATGCCTCTCATTATCTTACACACCTCTATCAGGTCACCTCTCATCCGCCGTCGCTCCAAGGAGAAAAGGCCAAGTTCACTCAACCTATTCTCATACGGCATGCTCCCCAATCCGGGAAACATCCTTGTAAATCTCCTCTGCATCCTTACTATAGTTTCCACATCCTTCCTGTAGTGAGGCGACCAGAACTGAGCACAGTACTCCAAGTGGGGTCTGACCAGGGTCCTATATAGCTGTAACATTACCTCTCAGCTCCTAAATTCAATTCCACGATTGATGAAAGCCAATACACCATACGCCTTCTTAACTACAGAGTCAACCTGTGTAGCAGCTTTGAGTGTCCTATGGACTCGGACCCCAAGATCCCTCTGATCCTCCACACTGCCAAGAGTCTTACCATTAATACTATATTCTGCCATCATATTTGACCTACCCCATCTGTCACTTCTCAGCCCAGTTTTGCATCCTATTGATGCTCCACTGTAACCTCTGTCAGCCCTCCACACTATTCACAACACCTCCAACCTTTGTGTCATCAGCAAATTTACTAACCCATCCCTCCACTTCCTCATCCAGGTCATTTATAAAAATCACAAAGAGTAAGGGTCCCAGAACAGATCCCTGAGGCACTCCACTGGTGACCGACCTCCATGCAGAATATCACCCGTCTACAACCACTCCTTGCTTCTATGGGCAAGCCGGTTCTGGATCCACGTGTGGCTTAGCTGCTCAGCCTGGAGGAACTGAGAGGAGAAGGGTTAAGCAAAGACGGGTTACTGGCACCTTAAATCCAGTCACTTCAGGCAGATGGGGCTTGTTAGCTGTTGTTGGTAGCTCATCTAGGAGATGAAAGCTGCGATCTCGAACCTCCATTACCTTGTGGCTGTACCCACTCATGGGGAAGGCTTCGGGAGTAAACCACGAGGGAAAAATCCAGCGCTGGAGTCCCTAAGGCAGTCCTACATTGAGCTCGATGCTGACTGATAACTCCTGTGATGCTGCTGGTACCAAACTGTATCAGTCTCTGTCATTCCTTTGGCTTCATTAGCTGTGTGAAGAGGGGGAGCTTGCTACATGAGCAACAGCTGGCCCACGTCATACTATCCAGGCTTGCGTATCTAGACAGCTAGGATGCAATATCCATGGTCAACTCTGACCAACAGAGGCCCTCACCTCATTCATTAAAGGTGGAATATTAACTGGGGCATCAGTAAAAATTCTTTGAACAATATCTTGGGATCTTGACCATACGTTACTTGGATCAGCAATTAGTACAAGACCATCAGATATAGGAGCAGAATTAGACCATCTGGCCCATCGAGTCTGCTTTGCCATTCATCATGGTTGATCCATTTCCCTCTCAGCTCCAGTCTCCTGCCTTCTCCCCATATCCCTTCATTAATGACTAATCAAGAATCTATCAGCCTCTGTTATAAATGACACTTATATTGAATTGAATTGACTTTATTACTTACATGAGGAGTAAAAACCTTTACATCACCATCTAAATGTGCAATGTGCAATTTATGGAAATTTATAATGAATATTATGTACAACAGGATAATCATTAAAACAGAGATACAGTTGTATCAGCATGAATTAATCAGTCTGATAGCCTGGTGGAAGAAGCTGTCCTGGAGCCTGTTGGTCCTGGCTTTTGTGCTGTGGTGCCATTTCCCAGATGTTAGCAGCTGGAACAGTTTGTGGTTGGGGTGACTCAGGTCCCCAATGATCCTTCAGGCCCTTCCTACACACCTGATTTTGTAACTGTCCTGCATAGTGGGAAGTTCACATCTACAGATGTGCTGGGCTGTCCGCACCACTCTCTGTAGAGTCCTGTGATTGAGGGAGGTACAGTTCCCATACCAGGCAGTGATGCAGACAGTCAGGATGCTGTCAATTGTACCCCTGTAGAAATTCCTTAGGATTTAGGGGCCTATACCAAACTTCCTTAACTGTCTGAAGTGAAAGAGACGCTGTTGTGCCTTTTTCACCACTCAGCTGGTGTGTACAGACCACGTGAGGTCCTCTGTGATGTGGATGCCGAGAAACTTAAAGTTGTTAACCCTCTCAACCCCAGATCCATTGATGTCAGTATGCTGTATTATCTCCAGCAAATATCCTAATTGCTATAAAACTAACAGCAAATCTGTCAGGTCATCTCTCATCCTCCGTCGCTCCAAGGAGAAAAGGCCGAGTTCACTTAACCTATTCTCATAAGGCATGCTCCCCAATCCAGGCAACATCTTTGTAAATCTCCTCTGCACCCTTTCCATGGTTTCCACGTCCTTCCTGTAGTGAGGCGACCAGAACTGAGCACAGTACTCCACTTGGGGTCTGACCAGGGTCCGATATAGCTGTAACATTACCTCTCAGCTGCAATTGACTTGCCTTCAATCCTAACCCTCAGGTGTTGTCAGCGTCCAATGTGCTCATTCTCCTTCTGATGACGTGCCTTTCCTCCCAGTGCTCCATTCAGCTCCAACATCCAGAGGACGTGCTGGTGGATTAAAGACATCCTGTAAAACACCCATTGGTGTGGTTTGTCAGGGAAAAGAATGAATGAGCACAAGTGAGGGGGGTAAGTTACAAGGGTACAGAGAAATGCAGAGACCGGGAAAAAGACTCAGAGAGTTGTTCTTTGGAATCTGGCATGGTCCAAGTGTGCTGAAAGATTTCTGTCTGTGTTTTCACAAGTACAAGATTGGAAGCATACGATAAGCAAATGAAGGCATGGCTGCCAATGAAGAAGCTGCAAGGATAATGTAATCATTATGGGGATCATATATAGGCCTCCCAATAGAAGCCAAGATGTGGGGTTGAGATTGCAAAGGGAGCTGGAAAAGGCATGTAATAAGAGTAATGACACAAATGCAAGGGGATTGGGAAAATCAGGTTGTTTCGGATCACAAGAGGGAATTTGTTCAATGCCTACGAGATGGCTTTTCAGAGCAGCTTTTGCTCCAGCCAGCTAGGGGAAAAACTATCCTAGATTGGGTGTTGTGTAATAACCAGATCTTATTAGTCAGCTTAACGTGAAGGAACCCTTAGGAGACAGTGATCATAATATGATTGAACTCATACTAACTCCTGAGGACAGGTGGCAGGTCAACGGATGACCCCACTGATGATAGCACAGGACAGTTAACATCTTAGTCCACGTGTATAGTTCTGGACACTGGTGACTACCGGGAATAGTCCAGTGGCAACCAGGAATAGTCCGGCTGGCAACCGGGAATAGTCCGGTGGCAACCGGGAATAGTCCGGCTGGCAACCGGGAATAGTCCGGCTGGCAACGTGGAGAGACAGCGGACAGCCAGGAAAGACTGGCACCAGGGGTGTTGGGATTGGCAGTCCGGGCACCAGCTCAGAAGAGCACCCATTTCTTGAAGCTTCTAGTTTACATGGAGAAACATACCCTTGGGGTCATCCGAGAGGGAGGAAGGATGATGGACCCAACTGGACGGATACAGTTAACTACAGGGAATGACTATGACCAGGAGCTAGGATAAGAGGTTATGAGTGTCCAATGTGTTGGTGTGGGAGAGCATTTTCCAGCATTAAAGGATTACGTGCCCACCAAGCAAAGTTGAAGTGCTATTCCATCCCAGTGGATGAAGATGAAATTACTTCACCAAGCACAGAAGTTGTGATCTTTTTAACCACTGATACACAAGCCACAGCGATTCACTCTGGAGAGGGCCATCATACTCCAGGTCAGACGAGAGATAACCCAGGTCAGGTGGCAGACCACAGTCCCCAGGTAGATCCGTCACATGATGGCGGTGGTGAGGTGGTAGAGAAGACGAGGAAGGTCAAGTGGCCAGCAATGGCCGATGAGAAGGCTTGGCGTGTGTTTGATGAGGACATCAGTATGATGTGGGAGAACACTCTCAGGGGAACATCAAAGAGAAAGTTGGAAGTGATGGACGATATGATTTATGATGTTGGAAAGTACAAGTTTTGTTTAATTGAGTTGAACACAAAGCCTACACAGCAACCAAGCAGGCGCCAGAAGGAGATTAGTAGGTTGAGGAGAGAGCTTAGATCGTTGAGACAGAGGTGGAAGGTAGCAAGTGAGGGTGACAAGCCAGGGCCTGCTGATCTCTGAGAGCAGTTTCGAATAAAGTTAGCATCACTCTGTTGTGCAGAGTCACAATGTAAAAAGAGAAAGAAGAGAGAGAAGGCAAGAAAGGCGTTCTTTGAGAACCGTCACCAGTTCACAAAGAGATTGTTTGAACAAAGTAAGAGCGGGCAGCTTAACATCTCTCAACAAGAACGTAAGGATCACCTGGCAAGCCCTGACTCTAACGAACAGCAGGAGGCTCCTCTGCTTGATATTCCTGGGCTTGTGAAACCTACCGAGCCAGGAGTGAAGTTCGATCTGTCAGAACCCAAACTGGCAGAAGTCGAGCGGTTCATCAAAAAGACAAGGTCAGGTTCAGTGCCAGGACCTAATGGAGTGCCTTATAAGGTGTTCAAGAAGTGTGAAGAGCTGAGGAGATTGTTAAAGGTGGTGTGGAGACAAGGTGTTGTTCCTTTGTCATGGAGTGAGGCTGAAGGAGTATGCATCCCGAAGGAAGAGATTTCTATTACATTGAATCAGTTCTGACCAACTTCACTCCTGAATGGAGAGGGGAAGATTATGTTTGGCATTCTAGCAGAAAGAATATCTTCATTTGTGATAGAGAATGGATTGGTAAATATATCTGTGCAGAAGGCAGGAATACCAGGCTTCCTGGGATGCCTTGAACATACTGGTATGATATGGCATACCATCCAGGAGTTGAAAAGGTTGAGCAGAAATCTGGCTGTAGTTTGGCTTGATCTTGCAAATGCATATGGTTCCGTTCCCCATGTCTTGATTGAGAGTGCGCTGGAATTCCTATGGATTCCTGCTAAGGTGAGGAACTTTGTTATGCAGTACTACAATGATTTCCGGATGAGGTTTTCCACTCAGCAGTTTACAACTGGGTGGCAGAGCTTGGACATTGGTATCCCAATGGGATGTGCGATTTCACCCATTCTTTTTGTGTTAGCCATGGAGGTCATTGTGAGGGCTGCAGAATCAGTGGGACCAGGTGACGCACTTGATGGCCGAGGGGAGTTGCCACCAATACGAGCGTTCACGGACGATCTCACCCTTTTGGGTCCTAGCACGGAGGCAGTGGAATGTGTACTATCTAGACTCGAGGAGCTAATGGATTGGGAAAGAATGAAGTTCAAGACCAAGAAGTCAAGGAGCCTTGTTCTTAGGAGAGGAAAGCTGGTTGACTTTCATTTCACCTTTTGTGGCGAGGAAATTCCATCCATTCAGGATCAACCAGTTAAGAGCCTCGTGCGATGGTACACAGAGGAGCTGAGAGACAGCAAGAGGGTTCAAGAGACAGGAGAACAGATCAGCAGAGGTCTGATGTCTGTCGACAAGTGTGGCTTGCCTGGCAAGTTGAAGTTGTGGTGCTGCAGTACGGACTGATGCCACGGATAATGTGGCCACTAACTGTCTATGAGGTGGCAATGTCCCACGTTGAGGCAATGGAACGGAAGATCAACAAGTATGTTTATTATAGGAAAGATAACAACAAAATAGTGAGAGTACAGAGAAGATTTAATAGAATGTTACCTGGGTTTCAGCACCTAAGTTACAGGGAAAGATTGAATAAGTTAGGTCTTTATTCTTTGGAGTGTAGAAGGTTGAGGGGGGACTTGATAAAGGTATTTAAAATAATGAGGGGGATAGATTGAGTTGACGTGGATAGGCTTTTTCCATTGAGAGCAGGGGAGATTCAAACAAGAGGACATGAGTTGAGAGTTAGGGGGCAAAAGTTAGGGGGCAAGAGGGGGAATTTCTTTACTCAGAGAGTGGTAGCTGTATGGAATGAGCTTCCAGTAGAAGTGGTAGAGGCAGGTTTGGTATTGTCACTTAAAGTAAAATTGGATAGGTATATGGACAGGAAAGGAATGGAGGGTTATGGGCTGAGTGCAGGCCAGTGGGACTAGGTGAGTGTAAACGTCGGCACGGACTAGAAGGGCTGAGATGGCCTGTTTCCGTGCTGTAATTGTTATATGGTTATATGTGAAGAAGTGGCTTGGAGTACCGAGCAGCCTCACTAATGTTGCAATCCACAGTAGCCAGACAAAGCTTACCATCCCAGTGCAATCCCTTGTTGAAGAGGTCAAGGTAGCCAAGGTAAGATCATTCTTGATGCTTCGAGACTCAAAAGACCCTGTCATCAAGAATACCCAGCCGGATGAGAGATCAGACAGGAAGTGGTCAGCCCGGGCAGTCGATGAGGCAGAGTCTAGATTGAAGCACAAGGAGACGGTTGGGGCTACCCAGCTAGGCCACCAGGGACTTGGATGAACAACCCACAAGTGGTGGTCATCTTCTACAGGTAAGGAGCGCCGTGAGCTTGTAACGTAAGAAATACAAGAGGTAGAAGAGGAGAAGAGGTTAGCTATAGCAGCTGGCCTGACCAAACAATGGGCTTGGTCCTGGTGGAAAGTGTTGAACAACGACATCTATCTTGGAATGTTCTGTGGCAGATGGAACCGCTCCACATTTCTTTTCTATACAGAGCAGTGTATGACCTGCCAACCTCAGCACCTGGTGTGAAGATAAGACAGACAGATGTGCTGCTTGTGCAAGGAGGGAACTCTTCAGCATACTCTGAGTGCATGCAGAGTCAGTCTTTCCAGCGGCATGTACACTTGGAGACAAAACAACGTTCTCAAAGTTGTAAAAGAGCGGTTGAGCAGAGAGTACTGCAGCACAACTTATCTCATGCCCCATGCTGCACAGAGGAACGCATATCACTTGTGAAAGAAGGCTCCAAGTCAAGGGTGTAAAGCACAAGCCCACGATCAAGCATACTTTCTTCAGCCAGTGATTGGTGTGTCAAGGCCGACCTGGATGGGAAAGGCATTTTCCCGGAGCAAATAGTTTTCACCATATTGCATCCAGATATAATCATCTGGTCTGACACCAGCAGAGAAGTGGTTATTGGTGAACTCACGGTCCCCTGGGAAGACAGCACCGATGACGCCCATGAGCGCAAGTTAACCAAGTATGCAGAATTAAGATCAGAGTGCAGAGACAGAGGGTGGAAGGTCTCATTCTATCCATTCGAAGTAGGTTGCCGTGGCTTTATTGCGTTCACTTTCCAGAAGTGGCTGCGTGACCCTGGCTTCACTAGAAGAGAGATCAAGTCAACCAGCAGGGCTGTAGCTGAGGCAGGGGAGACAGGATCATCACGGGTGTGGACCAAGTACGTCCAGAGGGGCAGATAGTCGGACAGTGTATCCATCTTTTGTAAACCCTTCAGTAGATGCTTGGACACCTGAAGAGTAGACTATCTGTTGGATGGAAGCAACTAACAACTCTGATAGAGGCAGATGCCAAGTTGTTAAGGTCATCAGTGGGAGGTAGTGCTGGCCCACCACCTCGAGGGAGTCCTGATCATAAGCGGGCGGAAATTCCTGAGGACAGGTGGCAGATCAACGGATGACCCCACTGATGATAGCACAGGACAGTTAACATCTCAGTCCACGTGTATTTTCAATTCGTTTGCAATTTGAGAGGGAGAAGCACAAGTCAGATGTATCAGCATTGCAATGGAATCAAGGATTCACAGAGACATGGGAGAGGAGCTTGTCCAGGTGGACTGGAGGAGGATACTGGTGGGGGTGACGGCAGAGCAGAGATGGCTGAAGTTTCTGGGAATAGCTCGCAAGGTGCAGGATGGATAGCAGTGGTAGGAACTGTGACTGACAGGGAAGTTATGGATCGTATAAAAGCCAAGGAAAGGGCACATAAGGTAGCAAAAGTGAGTGGGAAGTTGGATGATTGGGGAAATCCAACAAATGGCAACTAAAAAAGCTGTAAGAAGAGACAAGATGAATATGAAGGCAGCAAAGCCAATAATATAAAGCAGGACACAAAGTTGTTTTAGTTATATAAAGAGTAAAAGGGAGGCAAGAGTTGATATTGAAAAATGATGCTGGTGAGGTAG
Organism: Hypanus sabinus; assembly: GCF_030144855.1. Lineage (NCBI taxonomy): Eukaryota > Metazoa > Chordata > Chondrichthyes > Myliobatiformes > Dasyatidae > Hypanus > Hypanus sabinus. Next base: position 209,803,217 of record NC_082707.1, read on the forward strand.
TGATGGGGAACAAAGAAATGGAGATGAACTTAATGGGTACTTTGCATCTTTCTCTGTGGAAGACACTAGCAGAGTGCCAAAGGTCCGTGAGTGTCAGGGAGAGGTGCCACACATGAGGCTGCTTAACAAGAAAAATATCCTATGGTGTTACAGAATAGATACTGGCGTGGATAGAGGAAAGTCTGACAGGCAGGAGGCAGCGAGTGGGAATAAAAGGGACCTTCTCTGGTTGGCTGCCGGTGACTAGTGGTGTTCCTCAGGGGTCAGTATTGGGACCGCTACTTTTCACATCGTAATGGTTTAGATAGTGGAGTTGATGGCTTTGTGACAAAGTTTGTGGATGATATGGAGATAGGTGGAGGGGTAAGTGGTGCTGAGGAAGCAAGGCAATTGCAGCAGGACTTGGACAAATTGGAAGAATGGGCAAAAAATGTGGCAGATGGAATAGTGTTTTGGGCAATGCATGATAATACATTTTGGTAAAAGGAACAGAAGTGCGGACTATTATCTAAATGGTTCAAACAGCAGAGGTGCAGAGGGATTTAGGAGTCCTTGTACAAGACTCCCAGAAGGTGAATTTACAGCTTAATTCTGAGTAAAGAAGGCAAATGCAATGTTGGCATTTATTTCAAGTGGAATAGAATATAAAAGCAAGGAGATAATGCTGAGGATCATAAGAGACAAGTCAGGCCACACTTCAGAATCAGAATCAGGTTTATTATCACCGGTACGACGTGAACTTTTTTAACTTAGCTTTAGCAGTTCATTGCAATATATATACAGAAGAAAGTAAATATAAATGAATAAATTACAGTATACGTATATTGAATAGATTAAAATTGTGCAACAACAGAAAAATATATTTTCAAGAAGTGAGATAGTGTCCACGGGTTCAATGCCCATTCAGAAATTGGATGGCAGAGAGGAAGAAGCTGTTCCTGAATCACTGAGTGTGCGTCTTCAGGCTTCTGTACCTCCTATCTGATGGTAACAGTGAGAAAAGGGCATGCCCTGGGTGCTGGAGGTCCTTAATAATGGACGCTGCCTTTCTGAGACACTGCTTGGGAGTATTGTCAACAGTTTTAGGCCCCATATCTCAGAAAGAATGTGATGTCATTGAAGACAGTCCGGGGGGGGGGGGGTCACAGGGATAATTCCATATGAGGAGCATTTGGCAGCTTAGCTTTGCGCCTGTACTCACTGGAATTTAGAAGAATGTGGGGGGGGGGGGGATTTCGCATTGAAACCTACCAAATTTTAAAAAGGACTAGAAAGGAAACATCCTCTCTGTATCTGCCCTATGTGTCCTGAACTAGAGGGCACAGCCTCAAAATTGAGGGGCAACCCTTTAGAACAGAGGTAAGGAGGATTTTTTTAGCCAGAGAGTAGTGTATCTGTGGAATGCTCTGCCACAGACTGTGGTGGGGACCAAGTCCATGGATATATTTAAGACAGAAATTGATTATTTCCTGGTCAGTCAGGGCATCAAAGGAAGGCAGGTGTATGATGCAGGATCCAGGATCAGCCATGATGGGATGGCAGAGAAGATTCAATGGGCTGAATGCCCTAATTCCACTCCTATGTCTTGTAGTCTTACTCTCGCCTCTCTTTTACACTTTATTTATCTGAAGAAACTTTCAGTATCCCCTTTAATATTATTGGCTGGCTTACTTTTTTATTCCATTTTAACCTTTTTAATGGCTTTTTTAGTTGTCTTCTGTTGGTTTTTAAAACCTTCCCAATCCTCAAGCTTCCCACTGATTGTTGCTCAATTATATGGCCTCTGTCTGGATTCTGTATTGGCTCACAAATGTTACACAGTGAAATTATGTTTAATTAGTGCAGGACAACTGCAAAAGGAGATTTAAAAAAACGTCCAGCAGATATTATAGGGCGGGAAGGCAGGTGTAAGGGGTGTATATATACATGCTGGTACCAACGACATAGGCAGGAAGAGGGATGAGGTCCTGAAGTGTGAGTTTCGGGAACTAAGCAGAAGGCTGAAGAACAGGACCTCAAGGGTGGTGTTCTCAGGATTCCTGCCAGTGCTACGTGATCGTGATGGTAAGAATTGGAGGAGATGGCAGTTGAATGCATGGCTGAGGATTTGGTGCAGGGGGCAGGGTTTTAGATTTTTGGATCATTGGGATCTCTTCTGGGCAAGGTGGGACCTGTACTGATTGGATGGGTTGCACCTGAACTCGAGGGGGAGCAATATCCTTGCAGGTAGGTTTGCTAGCATGGTTCGGGAGGGTTTAAACTAATTTGCAAGGGGAATAGGACCTGGAGTGATAGAGCAGTGAAAGAAGTGCATGGAGTAAAGCCGGATCTAACATACAGAGAGGTTTTGAAGAAAGAGAAGCAGAATAAAGGGTGTTAAGGTAGTAAGGTAGAAGGGCTAAAGTGTGTGTACTTCAATGCAAGAAGCATCAGGAACAAAGGTGATGAACTGAGAGCTTGGATACATACATGGAATTATGATGTAGTGGCCATTACGGAGATTTGGCTGGCACCAGGGCAGGAATGGATTCTCAATATTCCTGGATTTCAGTTCTTTAAAAGGGATATAGAGGGGGGAAAAGGGGAGAAGGGGTGGCAATACTGGTCAGGGATACTATTACAGCTACAGAAAGGGTGGGCAATGTAGCAGGATCCTCTTTTGAGTCAGTATGGGTGGAAGTCAGGAACAGGAAGGGAGCAGTTACTCTACTGGGGGTATTCTATAGGCCCCCTGGTAGCAGCAGAGATACTGAGGAACAGATTGGGAGGCAGATTTTGGAAAGGTGCAAAAATTAAGGGGTTGTTATCATGGGTGACTTTTAACTTCCCTAATATTGATTGGCACCTGATTAGTTCCAATGGTTTAGAAAGGGCAGAGTTTGTTAAATGTGTCCAGGATGGATTCCTGTCACAGTATGTTGACAGGCCGACTAGGGGGAATGCCATACTAGATCCAGTGTTAGGTAACAAACCGGGTCAGGTCACAGATCTGTCAGTCGGTGAGCATCGGGGGGACAGTGACCACCGATCCCTGGCCTTTAGCATTAACATGGAAAAGGATAGAATCAGAGAGGACAGGAAAAATTTTAATTGGGGAAGGGCAAATTATGAGGCTATAAGGCTAGAACTTGCAGGTTTGAATTGGGATGATGTTTTTGCAGGGAAATGTACTATGGACATGTGGTTGATGCTTAGGGATCTCTTGCAGGATGTTAGGGATAAACTTGTCCCAGTCAGGAAGATAAAGAATGGTAGGGTGAAGGAACCATGGGTGACAAGTGAAGTGGAAAATCTAATCAGGTGGAAGAAGGCAGCATACATGAGGTTTAGGAAGCAAGGATCAGATAGGTGTATTGAGGAATATAGGGTAGCAAGAAAGGAGCTTAAGAAGGGGCTGAGAAGAGCAAGATGAGGACTTCAGGCCTTGGCGAGTAGGGTAAAGGAAAACCCCAAGGCATTCTTCAATTATGTGAAGAACAAAAGGATGACAGGAGTGAAGGTAGGACTGATTAGAGATAAAAGTGGGAAGATGTGCCTGGAGGCTGTGGAAGTGAGCAAGGTCCTCAATGAATACTTCTCTTCAGTATTCACCAATGAGAGGGAACTTGATGACGGTGAGGACAATATGAGTGAGGTTGATGTTCTAGAGCATGTTGATATTAAGGGAGAGGAGGTGTTGGAGTTGTTAAAATACATTAGGACGGATAAGTCCCCGGGGCCTGACGGAATATTCCCCAGGCTGCTCCATGAGGCGAGGGGAGAGATTGCTGAGCCTCTGGCTAAGATCTTTATGTCCTCATTGTCCACGGGAATGGTACCGGAGGATTGGAGGGAGGCAAATGTTGTCCCCTTGTTCAAAAAAAGTAGTAGGGATAGTCCAGGTAATTATAGACCAGTGAGCCTTACATCTGTGGTGGGAATGCTGTTGGAAAAGATTCTTAGAGATAGGATCTATGGGCATTTAGAGAATCATGGTCTGATCAGGGACAGTCAGCATGGCTTTGTGAAGGGCAGATCGTGTCTAACAAGCCTGATAGAGTTCTTTGAGGAGGTGACCAGGCATATAGATGAGGGTAGTATAGTGGATATAATCTATGGAGATTTTAGTAAGGCATTTGACAAGGTTCCACACGGTAGGCTTATTCAGGAAGTCAGAAGGCATGGGATCCAGGGAAGTTTGACCAGGTGGATTCAGAATTGGCTTGCCTGCAGAAGGCAGAGGGTCGTGGTGAAGGGAGTACATTCAGATTGGAGGGTTGTGACTAGTGGTGTCCCACAAGGATCTTTTCTGGGAGCTCTACTTTTCGTGATTTTTATTAACAACCTGGATGTGGGGGTAGAAGGGTGGGTTAGCAAGTTTGCAGATGACACAAAGGTTGGTGGTGTTGTAGATAGTGTAGAGGATTGTTGAAGATTGCAGAGAGACATTGATAGGATGCAGAAGTGGGCTGAGAAGTGGCAGATGGAGTTCAACCCAGAGAAGTGTGAGGTGGTACACTTTGGAAGGACAAACTCCAAGGCAGAGTACAAAGTAAATGGCAGGATACTTGGTAGTGTCGAGGAGCAGAGAGATCTGGGGGTACATGTCCACAGATCCCTGAAAGTTGCCTCACAGGTAGATAGGGTAGTTAAGAAAGCTTATGGGGTGTTAGCTTTCATAACCATATAACCATATATAACCATATAACAATCACAGCATGGAAACAGGCCATCTTGGCCCTCCTAGTCCGTGCCGAACCCTTAATCTCACCTAGTCCCACCTACCCGCACTCAGCCCATAATCCTCCACTCCTTTCCTGTCCATATACCTATCCAATTTTACCTTAAATGACACAACTGAACTGGCCTCTACTACTTCTACAGGAAGCTCATTCCACACAGCTATCACTCTTTGAGTAAAGAAATACCCCCTCGTGTTTCCCTTAAACTTCTGCCCCCTAACTCTCAAATCATATCCTCTAGTTTGAATCTCCCCTACTCTCAATGGAAACAGCCTGTTCACGTCAACTCTATCTATCCCTCTCAAAATTTTAAATACCTCGATCAAATCCCCCCTCAACCTTCTACGCTCCAATGGATAGAGACCTAACTTGTTCAACCTTTCTCTGTAACTTAATTGCTGAAACCCAGGTAACATCCTAGTAAATCGTCTCTGCACTCTCTCTAATTTATTGATATCTTTCCTATAATTCGGTGACCAGAACTGCACACAATATTCCAAATTTGGCCTTACCAATGCCTTGTACAACTTTAGCATTACATCCCAACTTCTGTACTCAATGCTTTGATTTATAAAGGCCAGTGTTCCAAAAGCCCTCTTCACCACCCTATCTACATGAGACTCCACTTTCAGGGAACTATGCACAGTTATTCCTAGATCTCTCTGTTCCTCTACATTCCTCAATGCCCTACCATTTACTCTGTATGTTCTATTTGGATTATTCCTGCCAAAATGTAGAACCTCACACTTCTCAGCATTAAACTCCATCTGCCAACGTTCAGCCCATTCTTCTAACCGGCATAAATCTCCCTGCAAGCTTTGAAAATCCACCTCATTATCCACAACATTATCCATAAGTCGAGGGATAGAGCTTAAGAGATGCAATGTAATGATGCAGCTCTATAAAACTCTAGTTAGGCCACACTTGGAGTACTGTGTCCAGTTCTGGTCGCCTCACTATAGGAAGGATGTGGAAGCATTGGAAAGGGTACAGAGGAGATTTACCAGGATGCTGCCTGGTTTAGAGAGTATGGATTATGATCAGAGATCAAGGGAGCTGGGGCTTTACTCTCTGGAGGGAAGGAGGATGAGAGGAGACATGATAGAGGTGTACAGGATATTAACAGGAATAGATAGAGTGGACAGCCAGTGCCTCTTCCCCAGGGCACCACTGCTCAGTACAAGAGCACATTGCTTTAAGGTAAGGGGAGGGAAGTTCAAGGGGGATATTAGAGGAAGGTTTTTCAGTCAGAGAGTGGTTGGTGCGTGGAATGCACTGCCTGAATCAGTGGTGGAGGCAGATACACTAGTGAAGTTTAAGAGACTACTAGACAGGTATATGGAGGAATTTAAGGTGGGGGGTTATATGGGAGGCAGGGTTTGAGGGTTGGCACAACATTGTGGGCCGAAGGCCTGTACTGTGCTGTACTATTCTATGTTCTAGATTGAGGAAGTTGTATCATATTTACAAACGTATAAAAAACCAAATGATTAAAAATAAATCTAGTCAAAGATTATAGAGACAATTACAGCAGAAAATTATTAAATATTTTGTGAAGGGGAAGGTTGGAGGCATTGGATGAATGGGCAAGGGAAACTCGGAGAAAATCTTTCTTTTACTCTCTTTTTGCGCTAATTTTTAAATTTCTAAATATGTATTTATTGTAATTTATAGTTTTTATGTATTACACTGCGCTGCTGTCAGAAAACAAACTTCACAACATATGCCAGTGATAGTAAACTGGATTCTGATTATCTCCAATCAGGTGGAGGCACGGTTACCACATTGAGTGTTTTTGTTTATTTTTCAGATTACAGATCAGTGTAAAATTGGAACCCATTGGAACTTGCACACAACTGTGAATCCAACAGTAGTACCATCATTGCCCACGTGAGGACAGGAACACGAAATGACTGACAATCGGCACAAAATGCTGAAGGAACTCAGCAAGCCTCCTAAAGAGTTCCTCCGGCATTTTGTGTGTGTTGCTTGCATTTCCAGGATCTGCAGATTTTCTCTTGTTAGTGATTAAATTACTAGCAATGACAGGAAGACTCTCCTAACGAAGGCTGAAGACACAAATCCATTACTCTTTCCACAGAAACTGCCTGACCTGATGAGTTTTGCCAACATTTTTGATTTAAACTAACCATCTGTACATCCCCTCTGAACTCCCCCACTGGATTTAGCTCTCCTAGTGAGACCAAGTGTGCACTCTGTCTGGAATGGCCACCCCAAGTTCCCAGGCATGCGCCATTTCAACTCTGTTTCTACACCCTGACCTACCAGCCTTTGGTCTTCTCCACTGCCTCATATTCCACCAGGGCAGTGTACAAGCCAGTGGTATGAACATTGAATTTGTTATATACTTATTTATTTGGAGATGAGGACTTTCCAGCCCACCAAGCCTTGCCACCCAGCTCCCCACCTATTTAACCTGGGCCTAATCACAGGACAATTTACAATGACCAATTAACATAACAACAGAAGAAATAGGAGCAGGAGTAGACCATCAGGCCCATTGAGCCTGCCCCGCCATTCAATAAGATCGTGGCTGATCTGCCGTAAACTCAGCTCCATCTACCTGCCTTTTCCCCATAACCCTTAATTCCCCTAATATGTAAAAATCTATCAAACTGTATCTTAAATATATTTAGTGAAGAAGCCTCAACTGCTTCCCTGGGCAGAGAATTCCACAGATTCACCACTCTCTGGGAAAAACAGTTACTCCTCATCTCCATCCTAAATCTTCTCCCCGAATCTTGAGGCAACGCCCCCTAGTTCTAGTCTCACTTACTAGTGGAAACAGATTTCCTACTTCTACCTTATCTATCCCTTTCAAAATTTTTTAATGTTTCTATAAGATCCCCTCTCATTCTTCTGAATTCCAGAGTATAGTCCCAGGTGACTGAATCTCTCCTCATAAATTAACCCCCTCATCTCTGGAATCAACCTGGTGAACCTCCTCTGCACTCCCTCCAAAGTCAGTATATCCTTCCTCAAGTATGGAGACCAGAACTGCACACAGTACTCCAGGTGCGGCCTCTCCAGTACCCTGTATAGTTGCAGCATGACCTTCCTGCTCTTGAATTCAATCCCTCTAGCAATGAAGGCCAATATTCCATCTGCCTTAATCACCTGTTGTACCTGCAAGCCAACCTTTTACAATTCATGAACAAGCAGTCCCAAACTCCTCTGCACAACAGCATGCTGCAATCTTTCACCATTTAAATAATAATCTGCTTGTCTCTTATTCCTTCCAAAGTAGATGATCTCGCATTTACCAACGTTGTATTCCATCTGCCAGACCTTGGCCCACTCACTTAACCTATCTATATCCACATCCTCTGCAGACTCTCCACATCTTCTGTACAATTTGCTTTTCCACTCAGTTTAGTGTCATCAGCAAATTTTGCTACGCTACACTCAGTCCCCTCTTCCAAATCATCAGTGTAAATGGTAAACAGCTGTGGGCCCAGCACCGAACCCTGCGACACCCCACTCACCACTGACTGTCAACCGGAGAAACACCCATTTATACTAACTCTCTGCCTTCTATTGGTTAACTAGTCCACTATCCATGCCAATACACTTTCTCTGACTCCATTCATCCATATCTTACAAAGTATTTATGTTTGTTATGCAGCACCTTATCGAACATCTTCTGGAAATCCGTGTATACAACATCCATCTGTTCCCCTCTATCCACTGCACTCATTATGTCCTCAAAAAACTCCAGCAAGTTTGTCAAACAGGACCTGCCCTTTCTGAACCCATGCTGCGTCTAATGGACCCACTCCTTTTTAAATGTTACACTATTTCTTACTTAATGACAGCTTCAAGCATTTTCCCAACTACAGATTTTAAACTAACTGGCCTATAGTTGCCCGTTCTTTGCCTACATCCTTTCTTAAAAAGTGGCGTGACATTTGCCGTCTTCCAATCCGCCGGGACCTGCCCTGAGTCTGGAGAATTTTGGTAAATGATTACCATAACCAATTCCCTCAGCACCCTGGGATGCATCCCATCAGGACCAGGGGACTTACCTGCCTTCAGGCCATCTAGTTTGCTCATCACTATCTCTTTAGTGACAGTGATTTTATCGAGGTCCTCACCTCCCATTTCATCCATAACATCATTCTTTGGCAGATTAGATGCAACCTCCACCGTGAAGACCAACACAAAACAGTCGTTCAATGCCTCAGCCATTTCCTTATCACTGGTGGAACTGGACTCCCTGAGTGGCGTCTGAAAAGAGGATGCTGTCCAACTTGCATGCCATCTTGGACAATGTCTCCCATCCACCCCATAGTGTACTGGTTAGGCACAGGAGTACATTCAGCCAGACTCATTCCACCGAGATGTAACACTGAGCGTCATAGGAAGTCATTCCTGCCTGTGGCCATCAAACTTTACAACTCCTCCCTTGGAGTGTCAGACACCCTGAGCCAATAGGCTGGTCCTGGACTTATTTCCACTTGTCATAATTTATTTATTATTATTATTATCATTATTATTATTTAATTATTTATGGTTTTATATTGCTACATCTCTGTACTATTCTTGGTCTGTGCGACTGTAATGAAACCCAATTTCCCTCGGGATCAATAAAGTATGTCTGTCTGTCTAATATCAATTTCCCCTTATCATCTTCCAAGGAACCTACGTTGACTTTAGCCACCCTCTTCCACTTTATATATTTATAAAAACTTTTGCAATCTTTTTATATTTTGGGCTAATTTACTTTCATACTTTATCTTCAGTTTCCTTATTTTGTGTTTAGTTGTTCTCTGTTGCTTTTTAAAGTTTTCCCAATCCTCCAGTCTCCCACTACTCTTTGCGACTTTGTACACATGAGCTTTTAATTTGATACTATCTTTTATTTCTTTAGTTATCCAAGGCTGGCTCTCCCCACACTTACCATCCTTACTTTTGACTGGAATACTTTTGTTGAGCACTGTGAAAAATCTCTTTGAAAGTATTCCACTGTTCCTCAACTGTCCTACCAAATTGCCTGTGCTCCCAATCCACATCAGCCAACTCCTCCCTCATCCCATTGCAGTCTCTCTTGTTCAAGCAGAATACACTAGTTTTAGATCTAACTATTTCATCCTCCATCTGTATGCGAAATTCAATCATACTATGATCACGCTTTCCAAGAGGATGCCTGACTACAAGGTTGTTAATCTTACCTGTCTCATTGCACAGGACTGGATCTAAGATAGCATTTTCCCTTGTAGTTTCACTAACATGCTGCTCAAGAAATCCCAGATGTGTTCTATGAAGTCCTCCCCAAGACTTCCTTGACCAACCTCATTCACCCAATCTATGTGGAAGTTAAAATCCCCATGACAATTGCCGTTCCGTTCTTACAAGCCTGTTATTTCTTGGTTAATCACCTCTGCCACTGCAATATTTTTATTAGGTGGCCGATAGACAACTCCCACCAGTGATTTTATTCCCTTTACTATTCGTAATCTCTACCCAGATGGACTCAGCATTCTGCTCCATAGATCTTATATCGTCTCTCACAATCACCCTGATCTCATCCCTAATCAAAAGCGCCACTCCACCTCCTCTGTCTTCCTGCCTATCTTTCCATACTACCTGATACCCTTGGATATTTAACTCCCAGTCATCTCCACCTTGCAACCAGGTTTCTGTAATGGCCACTAAATCATATGCCTTGGTACTGATCTGAGCCACAAGTTCACTAACTTTGTTTCTAATACTACAGGCATTTAGATAAAGTGCCCTGATACTCATTGTCCTTTTAGAATCTAGTGACCTATGCCATTTTTGCTTTGTACATTTATGCACTCTTACTTTTTTCTTCACTAACTCTAGCTTTGGTCTGCATCACTTCCCTCTTCTTTTCTTTGTGGGTTCCCCTCCCCCTGCCATATTAGTTTAAAGCCTCCCCAACAGCCTACTTAACCTACTAACCAGCATGTCTTCGGACTATGGGAGGAAACCAGAGCCCCCGGAGAAAGCCCAGACGCTCGTGGGAAGCAGCGTACAAACTCGCTTACAGAGGATGTTGGAATTGAACTCTGAAGCCACGATCTGTAATTCTCTCAGGCTAACAGCTACATTCCCATGGCACTCCGAGAAAATACCTTACCCAACGGAGTGCTCAAATGCACAACTCTGAGATTAAACGGCTCACGCTCCTGAGTTATCTGGGCTTACAGGTAACTCTCTCCCTGGTGTCTCCCTCTCTATCTCTGCAATCCTCCTCCCATCTTTGTTGCATTATCCCTGCGACTGTTGAGGAGGAGCGACAGGAGCCTGAAAACACACTCAACATTTCAGGAACAGTTTCTTCCCCTCCGCTATCAGATTTCTGAATGGACAATGAACCCATCAACGATACCCATTTTTCTTGCTCATTTTTGCACTACTTATTCTATTTTTTATTGAATTGACTTTATTTTTTACATACATCAGTAAAAATCTTTACGTTACATCTCCGTCTAAATTTGCAATGTGCAAGCATAGTAATTTATCATAATCTATAATAGATAGCATAGTCAATATAGAGTACATTCAAATCAGCTTGAGTTCATCATTCTGATGGCCTGGTGGAAGAAGCTGTCCTGGAGCCTGTTGGTCCTGGCTTTTATACTGCGGTACCGTTTCCCAGATGGTAGCAGCTGGAATAGATTGTGGTTGGGGTGACTCGGGTCCCCAGTGATCCTACAGGCCCTTTTTACACACCTGTCCTTGTAAATATCCTGAATAGTGGGAAGTTCACAACTACAGATGCGCTGGGCTGTCCGCGCCACTCTCTGCACAGAGTCCTGCGATTAAGGGAGGTACAGTTCCCATACCAGACAGTGATGCAGCCAGTCAGGATGCTCTCAATCGTGCCCTGTAGAAAGTTCTTATGATTTGGGGGCCCATACCAAACTTCCTCAATCATCTGAGGTGAACGAGGCATTGTTGTGTTTTTCACCACACAGCTGGTGTGTACAGAACACGTGAGGTCCTCTGTGATGTGGATGCCGAGAAACTTGAAGCTGTTTACCCTCTCAACCCCAGATCCATTGATGTCAATAGGGGTGAGCCTGTCTCCATTCCTCCTGTAATCCACAACCAACTCCTTTGTTTTTGTGACATTGAGGGAGAGATTGTTTGCTTGACACCACGGTGTCAGAGAGATGACTTCTACCCTGTAGGCCACCTTGTTATTGTTTGAGATTAGGCCAATCTATGTAGTGTTGTCAGCAAATTTAATTAGCAGACTGGAGCTGTGGGTGGCGATTATTGTACTTTATAGATTTTATTATATATGGCACTGTATAGCTGCCACAGAACAGATTTCACAACGTGCCAGTGACATTAAACCTGACTTTCCTCTCCCACTTGCTTCCACATCCCTTTTTTAAAAACCCTCGTCTGATTTCATCTTTCACACACCTGCCTTCGTCTCCCAGCTCCACAGCTTCTCTCCTCCTGCTCGTGCTCCAACTGTCCATTATCACTCTCTGACCTATTATTATCTACAGGCCTTTGTCTCCCCTCTCACTCCCCCCTTTAGATTGTGCTGGCGACAGTTCCTTTCTCCCTGGAAATTCGCTAATGAAGGAACAGATAAAATACTGCACTTATGACATATGTCAACAACTTGGACTATGGGATTAATGGATTTGTGACTAAATTTGCCAATGATACAAAGATAGGTGAAGGAGCGGGTAATGTTGAGGAAACAGACAACCTGCAAAGAGTCTTAGATAGTTTAGGGGAATGGGCAAAGAAGTGACAAATGAAATACAATGTTGAAAAGTGTGTGGTCATATATTTTAGTGGAGGGAATAAACAGGCAGATTATTATTTAGATGGGCAGGCAGATTATTATTTAGATGGGGAGAGAATTCAAAATGCAGAAGTACAAAGGGTCTTGGGAGTCCATGGGCAAGATACCCTAAAGGTTAACCTCCAGGTTGGGTCGGTGGTGAAGAAGGCGAATGCAATGTTGGCATTCATTTCTAGAGGAATAGAGTATAGGAGCAGGGATGTGATGCTGAGGCTCCAGGAATTCCAGGAATTAAAGGGTTACATCTGGCAGCTCCTGGGCTGTATTCCCACATGTTCAGGAGAATGAGGAGGGATCTCATAGAAACATTCCCAATGTTAAAAGGCCTGAACAGATTAACAAAGTTATTTCTCATGGTCGGGGAGTCCAGGACAAGAGGCCACGACTTCAGGATTGAAGGACGTCCATTTAGAACAGAGATGCAGAAAAATTACTTTAGTCAGAGGGTGGTAAATCTGTGGAATTTGTTGCCACGAGCAGCTGTGGAGGCCAAGTCATTGGGTGTATTTAAAGCAGAGATAGATAGGTTCTTGATTAGCCAGGGCATCAAAGGGTATGGGGTGAAAGCAGGGGAGTGGGGATGACTGGAAGAATTGGATCACTCCATGATTGAATGGCAGAGCAGACTCGATGGGCCAAATGGCCTACTTCTGCTCCTATACCTTATGGTCTATTCAGGTCAGATTACAGAACAGAACCTGATGACTTTTCTCATTCCTGTGTTATGGAATAATGCTGAACATATATTGAAGAATCAACACTTTTGGAATGAGTTTATTAAAAGATATTGCACAATCAAGTTGCTTCTGTCCCTCAGTATAACTACATAACCACTATATATATGTACAGGTTCTAATGTGTATGGCGATTGTGAAAATGCCAAGATAAGAGGCTGAAAATTAAAACTCTCAAACTACCGATTTGGTGATTAAAGCCAATAGTTAACTGGTTGTGCAGTTTGCATCAAGATATTGGTATATTATGTGTGTACAGAGCAATTCAAATCCCTCTCTGATGGCTTGATGTCCATTTCTTCTCACTTGCCGCCCGGTTGTGAGGAACCGTGGTGGATCTCCGGGGTGTAAGTCAGAAGCACTATCATCACCCACAAGTGCAGCAGCACCTACAAGAGAAATAATCTTTTAACCAAACAAAGGTAAGGAAATGTTTAGAGAAGCATCTACTCAATGGTTTTGAGAAAATCAGAGATAAAGTTTCACTAACGATCAGAGTTTTCAGTAGTTTGGGCTGCAGAATTTATTGGAGGCCTCTTCACCATTCACACCCTGTGGCTAAGCTATGTCATACCAACAGGCCCAAACGGTTAAGAGCTTCTAAATATCAGACGTGACTGTTCAGAAAAACACACCAACTTACTTTTCAGTTCCTGAGCCCAACATATCAATGCAATTACAAAGAAGGTGTGACAGTGGTACGTTTCGTCAGGAATTTGGAATGCCACCAAAGGCACTCACAAGTTTTCTACAGATGTACCACGGAGAGCATTCTAACTGGCTGCTGCAGCGTCTGGTATGGAGAGGCTCAGAGAAGTTATAAACTCAAATAGGCCCATCACAGGCACTAGTCTCCCCAGCATCGACGACATCTTCAAAAGCTCATACCTCAAAAAGACAAGACCATAAGACGTAGGAGCAGAATTATCCGTTAGCCATTCCAGTGAATACAGGCCCAAATACATCAAATGCTCTTCATATGACAAGCCATTCAATCCTGGAATCATTTTCATGAACCTCCTTTGAACCCTCTCCAGTCTCAGCACATCCTGTCTAAGATAAGAGACCCCAAAACCATTCACAATGAGGTCTCACCTGTGCTTTATAAAGTCACATCATTACATCTTTGCTTTTATATTCATCATATGATTGAATTCATACTGCAGTTTAAGAGGGGGAAGCATAACTCACATGTATCAGTATCGAAATGCAATAGAGGGTATTACAGAGGCATGAGAGAGGAGCTTGCCCAGGTGGATAGGAGGATGATACTAACGGAGATGACAGCAGAATAGAGGTGGCTGAAGTTTCTGGGAACGGTTCACAAGGCGCAGGATAGATGTGTTCCACTGAAGAAGTAGTTCTCAAATGGCTGACTGCATAAAAGCCAAGGAAAGGGCATATAATGTAGCAAAAGTGAGTGGGAAGTTGGATGATTGAGAAGCTTTAAAAATCTTAAAAAAAAGAACTGAAAAAGCTACAAGGGAAAAGATGAAATGAGGGCAAACTAGCTGATAATATAAAGCAGGATACTAAAGTTTTTTCAGTTATATAAAGAATAAAAGGGAGGCAAGAGTTAAAATTGGACCACTGGAAAATGATGCTGGTGAGGAAGTAACAGTGACAAAGAAACGGCAGATGAACTTAATACTTTGCTTCAGTCTTTAAAGTGGAAGACACTAGCATTGTGCCAGAGGTCCGTGAGTGTCAGGGAGCAGGAGTGAGTGCCATTGCTATTACAAAGGAAAAAGTATGAGGCAAACTCCAAGGTCTAAAGGTGGATAGGTGATCTGGACAAGGAAGTAAATTCCTTGTATGTGCACAGGTACTTGGCGATTAAAGTCTGATTCTGATTCTGATTCTGGACCAGATGGACTACATCCCAGAGTCCTGAAGAGATAATCTTGGTCATGATCTTTCAAAAGTCACGTGATTCTGGCAAGGTCCTGGCAGACTGAAGATTGCAAATGTCATTCCACTCTTTAAGAAGGGAGGAAGGGAAAAGAAAAGAAATTGTAGGCCAGTTAGCCTAACCTCAGTGGTTGGGAAAGTGTTGGAGTCTACATTAAGGATGCGGTTTCGAGGTACTTGGAGACTAATGACAAAATAAGCCGAAGTCAGCATGGTTTCTGTAAAGGGAAATCTTCCCTGACAAATGGAGTTCTTTGAGGAAATAACAAATAGGGTGGACAGAGGGGATGTTGTTTACTTGGATTTTCAGAAGGCATTTGATTAGGAGCCTCACATGAGGCTACTTAACAAGATAAAACCCTATGGTGTTACAGGAGAGATACTGGCATGGATAGAGGAATGGCTGACGGGCAGGAGGCAGTGAGTGGGAATAAAAGGGGCCTTTTCTGGTTGGCTGCCAGTGACTAGTGATGTTCCTCAGGCATCAGTATTGGGACCACTACTTTTCACATTGTTTGTTAATGATTTAGATAATGGCTTTGAGGCAAAGTTTGCGAATGATACGAAGATAGGTGGGGGGGGGGGGTAGGTGGTGCTAAGGAAGCAATGTGATTGCATCAGGACTTAGACAAATTGGAAGAATGGGCAAAAAAGTGGCAGATGGAATACAGTGTTGGGAAATGTATAATAATGTATTTTGGTAAAAGAAAAATAGTGCAGATTATTATCTAAATAGGAAGAAATTTCAACTGTCAGACATGCAAAGGGTCTTATCAGTCCTCGTGCAAGACTCCCAGAAAGTTAATTCACAGGTTGAGTCTGTGGTAAAAAGGCAAATGCAATGTTGACATTTATTTCAAGGAAATAGAATATAAAAGCAAGGAGATAATGCTGAGGCTTTATCAGACACTAGTCAGGCTGCACTTAGAGTGTTGTCATATCTCAGAAAGGATGTATTTTCATTGGAGAAAGCCCAGAGGAGATTCACAAGGATGATTCTGGGAATGAAGGGGTTAACATACAAGGTATATTTGGCAACTTTGGGCCTGTACACACTAGAATTTAGAATAATGTGGAGGGATCTCACTGCAACCTACTGAATGGTGAAAGGGCTAGATAGGGTGGATGTGGAGAGGATGGTGCTGGTATCCAGAACTACAGACACAGCTTCAAAATTGAGGGGAAACCTTTTAGAACAGAAGTTGGAAGAATTTTTTTTTAGGCAAAGAGTGATGAATCTGTGGTATGCTCTGCATAGACAGCTATGGAGGCCAGGTCAGTGGATATATTCAACATGGAAATTGATAGTTTCCTGATTGGTCAGGGCATCAAGGGGTACTTTGAGAGGGCAGGTCGATGGGGTCGAGTGGGATCTGGGATCAGTCACGATGGAGTTGAGGAGCAGACTCAATGGGATGAATGGCCTAATTCTGCTCCCATGTCTTATGGTCCATTTGAAATTAATGCTAACGTTGCATTTTCCTTCCTCTCACAAACTCATCCTGCAAATTAACCTTTTTCCCCAAATCCCACACAGAGTTCAAATCACCACCACTGGAGCCATCTCATATAGAAAGATAGAGAGATGGATGGAGAGAGGGGGAAAGGGAGAGGGAGAGAGAGAGATGGAGATATAGAGAGTGGGAGAGAGATAGAGAGAAAAAGAAAGTAACTCACAAGACAATGTACCTCACCGAAGCCTGATGAGTCAAAGCTACTCTAAACACTGACACACTCACAAAAATAGCCACTCAAAGAATGACTGCTCCACTTGCATCTGAATTATTTTTACTGGCCCTTTCTAATGACCCCCTCCTGCTGATTGCTGCGGCAAAACTCTGCCTTTGAAACCTTGCTTGCCTTCCTGATTAAAAGGGAGCTCTTTTCACGTACTTAGGGTGTGGATTGTAAGGACCCCATCACCCAGGACAGGCCCCCTTCTCATCGCTACCATCGAGGAGGAGATACAGGAGCCTGAAGACACTCACTCACTCACTGATTCAGGAACAGTTTCTTCCCCTCTACCATCAGGTTTCTGAATGGACAATGAACCTATGAACACTATCTCAGTATTTTTCTCTCCTTTTGCATATATATATATTTAAAAAAATATTTTTTCTTATTGTAATTTGTTTTTAAATTATGTATTGCAATGTAATGCTGACACAAAACAACAAATTTCACAACATATGCTGGTGATATTAAACCTGATTCTGATTCAGAATTGTAAGAGTAAACCAGAGGTACAGTTCTGTTACAAAGGTCTACTCTGATACCAGGTAAACTAAAATTGCTCAGGTTCATCGATAAAGCAAAAGCTAAAGGGTAGCATTGGGAACTCCAGCAGCATCTGTAGTTATTATTTGTACTTGAGGCTAGTTACAATCAATCCAATGCAGAGAATCAGAACAACAAAAGAGTGGATTTTCCAGAGAGCAACTCGAATATCTCAGCTTTTACCGTAAACGTGACTCTGAAGGCCTAAGCATAGTGATTAGCAGAACACTGTCACAGCTTGGACTGTTGGAATTTAGGGTTCAATTTCCGCTGCACATTCTCCCCGTGACTACGTGAGTTTAGTCCAGCTGCTCAGATTTCCTCTCACAGTCCAAAGATAGGTTAACTGGTCACTGTAAATTGTCCTGTGATTAGGATAGAGTTAAATCAGTGGGTTACTGGCAGTGCTGTTCATTGGGCAAGAAGGGCCAGTTCTGCTCTGTATCTCTAAATAAATTAAACAGACTTTTGGAAAGAGTACTCTCCTGCAGTGAAGATGTTTAGAACAAAATAAGGAAAGAGGTGAACAAGAGAAATTCTGCAGATGATGGAAATCTGATCAACACACAAACAATGCTGGGAGCTCAGCAGGTCAGGCAGTGTCTACGAAAAAAAAACAGCCAACGTTTCAGGCCAAAACCCTTCGGCAGGACAGTCAATGGAATTATCCATTCAAGCCAGTATGCATCCTTAAAGACAAGATTTCAGAAATCAAACCATGTGTTCTTCTGTCTCAGGTTATTTAAATGAACAGCATTAGCAACTTAAATTGGTTTTCTTTAGAAACCTAAAAGATTAGGAGTTAAATCAATCAGGTGGCATCTCTGAAAAGAGACTGACGTGGCACATCCCACTCTGAACTCATTCTTGAAGAAGATGCCTCAATAGCTGAGTATTTTTCTGGTTTACTTCAGTTTGCTGTTATAAACAGGAGTCTTCCTGCCACTAACTACAGATATAATCTATCTATTCCTTTGATAGCAACAGAAAGTTTCCAGCTGTCATAGTCAAATAGGTGGAGGTACCATGTTAACAATCCCAGGCAGCAACAGATATTCAAATTCAATCCTGGCATCATTAATATTTAGAGGAGTTGTTGTTCATGAGGAGGAGGGTGATGAGTAAAAGCCGTTTCCCCAGACGGTTATCAACAACAAAACACAGCACAGGCCAATGCCTGACTTTCTGCCATCTTCACAGCATCCTTGGAACATCTCGGTTTGGGAACAGAGGAAATTCAATTGAAAAGATGGATAATCTTTTCACGTCACTCGACAGCAGCAAGCCAACAGGTGTTTTATGTTGTTGCCACTCGTCAACATTAATCTTATTCTAAGCAAATAAGGCAAAACGATAGTAAGTAGGTTTGAAGCCCGAAAGTTATACTTTCTGCTTCTCATTAACAAGTTGACAAATTCAACCTGTTAATGAAAAGCTTCGGCAAGAACATGCGGAGACTCGATAAGTTTGTTCCTTATTCAACTCTTCAGAGAATAGGGGGTACGTCTACAAAGCCAGTGTTCTGTTCTGGGTGTCAGAAATGGGATTTCCAGGAGATACCCAGCCTCCCCAATGGCCACATCTTCACCAGGAGCATCGAGATGCAGCTCCTTAGAGACCGAGTTAGGGAACTGGAGCTGCAGCTTGATGACCATCGGCTTGTTACGGAAACTGAAACAGTGATAGACAGGAGCTACAGGGAGGTAGTCACCCCAAGGTTACAGGAGGCAGATAATGGGTGACCCTCAGGAGAGGAAACAGGGAGAGCACCCCTGTGCTCATCCCCATCAACTACTGGTACTCCATTTTAAGTAATGTTGCGGAGTGGGGGGGGGGGGGGGCGAAGACAGCTGCCCTGTCTCTGGCACTGAGTTTGGCCTTGTGGCTCAGAAGAGTAGGGAAATGAAGAACTGAACAGGATGGTAGCAGTAACAGGGGACTCTACAGACAGGGGGACAGATAGGCAATTCTGTAGATGCAAAAAGAAAACATGGATAGTAGTTTGCCTCCCAGGATCCAGGGTCCAAGATTTTTATGAAACATCCACAATATCCTGAAAAGAGAGGGTAAACAGCTGGAAGTCCTGGTACATATTGGTACCAACGACATAAGGAAAAAAAGGGAGGAGGTCCTGAATAAAGAATACAGGGAGTTAGAAAGGAAGATGAGAAGCAGGACTTCAAAGGTAATAGTCTTGGAATAGAATGAGGTGGCAGGTAAATGCATAGCTGAAGAACTGGAGCTGGGGTAGGGATTCAGAATTCAGGATCATTGGGACCACTTCTGGGGCAGGTGCGTCCTGTATAAAAGGGACGGGTTGCACTTGAATCCGAGTAGGACCAATATTCTTGCAGGCAGGTTTACTAAAGCTGTTAGTAGTGGCTTAAACTAATATGGCATGGGATGGGAACCAGTATGTTAGGGCTGAGGCTGAGCCAATGGGTTTATAAGTAGATAATGGGTATAACATGAAGGTAAGGAAGGAGAAGTCAATGATTGGGTATAAATGCAGACAGAAAAAAGGGTTAAATTGTACCACAGAGGCAAAATTCAAAAGAGCTACAAACGTAGGACAGATGGTGCTGAATTTAAATGCGCGTAGCATTCTGAATAAGGTGGATGAACTCATGGTGCAATTAGAGATTGGTCGGTATGACACAGGGGGCATCGCTGAGTCGTGGCTGAAAGAAGGTCATAGCTGCAAGCTTAATATCAAAGGTTATATTTTGTATCAAAAGGACAGGCAGGATGTTATAGATGGTGGTGTAGCTCTGTTGGCAAGAGATGAAATTACACCTTTAGGAAGAGGTGACATAGTACGAGAATGTTGAATCATTGTGGATAGAGTTAAGACACTGCAAGAGCAAAAAAACCATTATGGGAATCATATTTAGGCTTCCAAATAGTAGCCAAGATGTGGGGTTGATGTTGCAAAGGGAGCTGGAAAAGGCATGTAATAAGGGTAATGACACAATTGTAATAGGGGAACTTCAATATGCAAGGGGATTAGGAAAATTGGGATGGTGTCGGTTGGCAAGAGAGGGAATTTGTTGAAACAGAAACATAGAAAACCTACAGCACAATACAGGCCCTTTGGCCCACAAAGTTGTGCGGAACATGTCCTTACCTTAGAAATTACTAGGCTTACCTATAGCCCTCTAATTTTCTAAGCTCCATGTATCTATCCAAAAGTCTCTTAAAAGACCCTATCGTATCTGCCTCCACCACCGTTGCCGGCAGCTCATTACACACACTCACCACTCTGAGTAAAAAAAACTTACCCCTGACATCTCTGTACCTACTCTCCAGCACCTTAAACCTGTGTCCTCTTGTGGCAACCATTTCAGCCCTGGGAAAAAGCCTCTGACTATCCACACGATCAATGCCTCTCATCATCTTATACACCAAAATCAGGTCACCTCTGCTCCTGTCACTCCAAGGAGAAAAGGCCGAGTTCACTCAACCTATTCTCATAAGGCATGCTCCCCAATGCAGGCAACATCCTTGTAAATCTCCTCTGCATTCTTTCTATGGCTTCCACATCCTTCCTATAGTGAGGCAACCAGGACTGAGCACAGTACTCCACTTGGGGTCTGACCAGGGTCCTATATAGCTGCAACTTTACTTCTCGGCTCTTAAATTCAATTCCACGATTGATGAAGGCCAATACAGTGTACACCTTCTTAACCACAGAGTCAACCTGCGCAGCACCTTTGAGAGTCTTATGGACTTGGACCCCAAGATCCCTCTGATCCTCCACACTGCCAAGAGACTTACCATTAATACTATATTCTGCCATCATATTTGACCTACCCCATCTGTCACTTCTCAGCCCAGTTTTGCATTCTATTGATGTCCCACTGTAACCTCTGACAGCCCTCCACACTACCCACAACAAGCCCAACCTTTGTGTCATCAGCAAACTTACTAACCCATCTCTCCACTACCTCATCCAGGTCATTTATAAAAATCTCAAGGAGTAAGGGTCCCAGAACAGATCCCTGAGGCACACTACTGGTGACCGATCTCCATGCAGAATGTGATCCATCTACAACTACACTTTGCCTTCTGTGAGCAAGCCAGTTCTGGATCCACAAAGCAATGTCCCCTCGGATCCTATGCCTCCTTACTTTCTCAATAAGCCTTGCATTGGGTACCTTATCAAGTCCCTCTTGCACTGTCTACAAGCTTTCTCTATTTGTGAGCCAACATCCTCTTCCCCAGTCTCTTCAGTTCGGTTCCCACTCCCCAGCAATTCTAGTTTAAACTCTCCCCAGTAGCCTGAGCAAACCTCCCCGCCAGGATATTGGTCCCCCTGGGATTCAAGTGTGACCTGTCCTTTTAGTACAGGTCACACCTGCCCCAAAAGAGGACCCAATGATCCAGAAATCTGAATCCTTACCCCCTGCTCCAATCCCTCAGCCACCCATTTATGGCTGATGAACTTAATGGGTACTTTGTATCTGGCTTCACTATGGACAACACTAGTAGTGTGTCAAAGGTTCGTTGAGTGTCAGGGAGAGGAGAGAATGCTGTTGCTGTTTGCTAGGCAAACTGAAAATTAGTAAGGTGGATAAGTCAGCTGGGCCAAGTCCTGAGAGAGGTTACTGAAGAGATAACGGATGCATTGGTCATGGCTTTCAAGATTCTCTTGATTCTGGCATGGTCCCAGAGGACTGGAAGACTACAAATGTCATTCCACTCTTTAAGGAGGGAGGAAAATAAAAGAAAGGAAATTATAGGCCAGTTAGCCCAACCTCAGTGGTTGGGGAAGTGTTGGAGTCTGTTATTAAGGATGAGGTTTCGAGGTACTTGGAGAGTAATGATAAAATAAGTCAAAGTCAGCATGGTTCCTGTACAGGGAAATCTTGCCTGACAAATCTGTTAAGAGTTCTTCAAAGAAGTAACAAGCAGGGTGGACAAAGGAGAGGCAGTGGATGTCATTTTACTTGGATTTTCAGAAGGTATTTGATAAGGTGTCACACGAGGCTGCTTAACAAGATAAAATCCTATCTTAGATACTGGCATGGATAGAGGAATGGCTAACAGGCAGGAGGCAGTGAGTGGAAATAAATGTGTCCTTTTCTGGTTGGCTGCCAGTGACTAGTGATGTTCCTCAGGGGTCAGTATTGGGAGGTTCCAAGGTTGTCAAGCCGAGGAGTGGTAGTGGGGACAAGCTCCCACTACCTAAAAGGCATGCACCTCAAAGAGCCTCTGACAACCAAGTCCAACTCCTGGCCTTCTCGTGTGGCTTAGCCCCTAAGCCCAGCGGAACTGTTTCTACTGACAGGAGAAGGGACAAAGGCAGGTCCTGGTGCCTTAAAACCAGTGCTTTGGATAGATGGAGCTTGTCAGCCGGGGAAGGCAGTCCATCTGAGAGAGGGAAAACTCCGATTTCAAACCTCCGCTGCCTTGCGGCCATATCCACTCATGGGAAAGGCTTCGGGAGTAAACCCTGAACACAAATCCGGAGCTGGAGTCCCTAAGGCAGTCCGACGTTGCCTTCAACCTCAGTCTGGCAACTCCTGCGACGACACCGGTGCCAAGCTGTATCTGCCCTTGCCCTTCCCTTGGACAACATCGGTGGCATGGAGAGGGGAGACTTGCTGCTTGGGCAACTGCTGGTCTCCCATACAACCTTACCCAGGCCTGCGCCCTGGAGAGGACAGGCACAGATCCATGGTCTTGCGAGACTAACGGATACCATCCAAGTATTGGGACTACTACTTTTCACATTGTTTGTCAATGATTTAGATAATGGAATTGAAGGCTTTGTGGCAAAGTTTGCAGATGATACGAAGATAGGTGGAGGGGTAAGTGGTGCTGAGGAAGCAATACTATTGCAGCAGGACTTAGACAAATTGGAAGAATGGGCAAAAAAGTGGCAGATGGAATACAGTGTTGGGAAATTATGGTAATGCATTTTGGTAAAAGAAACAATTGTGTAGACTATTGTCTAAATGAGGAGAAGGTTCAAACATCAGAGGTGCAGAGGGACTTATCAGCCCTCATGCAAGACTCTCAGAAGGTTAATTCACAGATTGAGTCTCTGGTAAAGAAGACAAATGCAATGTTGGCATTTATTTTAAGGGGAAGCAAGGAGATAATGCTGAGCCTTTATAAGACACGAGTCAGGCCACACTTCGGAGTATTGTCAACAGTTGTGGACCCCAAATCTCAGAAGGGAAGTGTTGTCATTGGGAGAGTCCAGAGGAGGTTCACGAGGATGATTCCAGGAACGAAGGGATAACATATGAGGAGTGTTTGGCAGCTTTAGACCTGTACTCACTGGAATTTAGAAGACTGCCGGGGGATCTCATTGAAACCTACTGAATATTGAAAGGTCTCGATAGGGTGGACATGGAGAGTACGTTTCCTATGGTGGGGGTATCCAGAACTAGAAGGCACAGCCTCAAAATTGAGGGGCTACCCTTTAGAACAGAGGTATGGAGGAATTTTTTTTAGCTGGAGGGTAGTGAATCTATGGAATGCTCTGCCACAGACTGCAGTGGAGGCCGAACCCATGGGTATATTTAAGGCGGAAGTTGTTAGTTTCCTGATCAGTCAGGGCATCAAAGGATACGGCAAGAAGGCTGGTGTACGGGGTTGAGTGAGATCCAGGATCAGCCATGATGGAATGGCGGAGCAGACTCGATAGGCTGAATGGCCTAATTCTGCTCCTATGGCTTATTGTCTGATGGTCTAAACTGAGTTCTGTATTGTGATTTTAATACACATTTAATCTCACATTTTTTTCCTTTAAATTAGTAGCCAGCTATGTGAGCCAAACAAAAAGTGATTGAACCTGTCTGCAATGAGCAGGTAATTGCCAGGGTAGGCTTTAGTCAGAAAAGACTCTATGCTTCCTCACACTCAATTGTCCAGACGTGGAGACAAATGGAACTTCTCTTGCCAGCTGTACCTTCCTCAGTAATGAATTCCAGAGCATTGCATGTTGGTACTCTGAACGATCTAATATCACAGCCCTTCAGGATCAATAGTATTGAATTTCTCAGTTTCAAACACTTGTCAATTTATAACGAATAACAGACTACACTTCTGCTGCTTTACTGAGATGTGGCCATGCAAAATAACCTCATTTCCTGGGTCCTTCAGTGCAGAATGCTGGGAAACAGAGACTGGAACGGACAACACACACAAAATGCTGGTGGAACACAGCAGGCCAGGCAGCATCTACAGGGAGAAGTGCTGTTGACGTTTTGGGCCGAGACACCTCCTCAGGACTAACTGAAAGGAAAGATACTAAGAGATACTGGAACGGACATATAGCTACTAACAGGCTGAGGGCAGATCTGATGGAGGTTTATAAGATTATGAAAGACAGAGAGTTGACAGTAATTTTTTTCCCAGTCTAAAAAGATATAATATCAGAGGGCAAAGGTCAGAGAGGGTAACCTCAAAGGAGATCTGAGGAGCAATGTTTTGACAAACAGAGAGTAGTGGCTGCCTGGAATACGCCTCTGGGGGTGGTGGTAGAGGCAGATAGAGTAGTGGTCGCCAACCTTTTAAGCCCAAGATCCCCTACCTCGGCCTTAGTGAAAGGCAAGATCGACCCACCAAATAGCTTAGAGAAAAAACAGCTCAGATTGTACTTCCAACTTGAGGCCTTTTATTTGGGCTAATTGTATTTGAATTACATCAAATGCTTATGTCAAACTTTCAAATTAATTCAACTAGCATATCAAACAGGCCATAGCTGTCTTTCTGTCATTCCTTTTGTAGTAACTTCTACTTTGAAAAAGGACCACTCAACAACCTTATGTCCAAAGGAACAACTTTATCTGGGACGGCAAAACCGATATTTAACATACGGAGGTTTTCACTGAACAGCGGTGCATGGCGGACGGGCTATACACACATGCGCACCGGGCAGAAAGAATGGAAGTAAAACCCCGCCACGCCTGGAACAACCTCTCTTAAAAAAACAGCTTTCCGTAGCGGGAGCATTGCTATATTACCATTATCCTAATTTATTTTTATAATGCTCACATTACAATACCTTTAATTCTAAGTTTCATTATTTAATTTTATTTCAACACAAAAAATAAATGAATGAAAATTGACTGTTGCACTCAGTTTGATGACTGGGGCTGAATACTTTCCGCTAGTTCCCTGAAATTTGGCTCATAACTACAGACAACCAGACTGAGACAGTCTGTGAGGCGTCTGTCAGTAAGACAGCTCCTGTACTTAGATTTAATAATTTTCATTTGTGAAAATGCAATTTCACACAGATAAGTTGACTGGAAGTAGGCACTGACTTTTAGTGCACATGTGGTGAGACGAGGAAACTTCTCCCTGCTGACAAGCCCCCAAAAGTCACCATCCTTGATCTTGTTTTAAGCTCGATGTCATTTTGCAAATCAATTATTTCCATTTCAGTATCACTTGGCACACCAAATACTTGCTGGAATTTGGCTGCTATCTGTTCTATATCAATTGGCAGAAATGGGTTTGAAATAAATGCAGCAGTATCTTTCATGATGTTTAACTCCCCAAAATGCCGATCGAACTCTATTGCCAGTTTGTCCAGGTAAGCACAGTACTGCTCAGGGCGAAAAGCATTTTTTTTTCTTGATGGACTGTAACATTTTCTCCAAGTTGGGGAAGTGTGACAACCTCCCATTCTTTAAATTTGAAATCCAAACACTGAGCTTGGCCTTAAACATATTTACTGCGCTTATCGTGTGGGGCAGGTGTCGGTCTTTTCCCATGAGCTTGTTGTTAAGTGCGTTTCATTTAGCCATTAAGTCTGTCAGAAACCCTAAATCCAGTAGCCACGCATCATCTGACAGATCCTCGTGCTCCTCGTTTCTTTATCTCAGGCAGCAAGTCAACAAATCGTTGCAGCACGGCGCACTCGCAAACCTGCTGACAGTTTCCATTGTTGGACTAAGTGTTAAATCTGCCACATTTTTCAGGTGTTTTGTATTGGTAAACTGATACTGAGACACTAGTATAAGTTTCTGGGGTATGCAAGCTAATGACACCAGTGTTTTTGTTTCCCATTTCTTGTACATTTGGGGAATGTTGGAGTTTAAAGGGGGAGAAGAGTTGTAACGTGAACATTATAAAGTTAAGTTAATACCAATTAGGATAATGGTAATATAGCAATGCTCCCACTACGGAGCGCTGAATGTTGAGAGGTTGTTTCAGGCACTGCGGGGCGTTCTTTCTGCCCGGTGCGCATGTGTGTATAGCCCCTCCGCCATGCACCGCTGTTCAGTGAAAACCTCCGTATGTTAAATATTGATTTTGCCATCCCAGATAAAGTTGCTCTTTGGACATGAAGTTGTCGAGTGGTCCTTTTTCAAAATAGAAGTTACTACATATGACTCACATATGCGCTATCGGGGTAAAATTTGCTTTTGCATCAAAAGGTTTATCAGGTATAATGTATTTGTGTATTTATTTTCACTTTTTTTTCAGGATCTACTGGGAAAGTCTCAAAGATTGACCAATTGGCG
Organism: Hypanus sabinus; assembly: GCF_030144855.1. Classification (NCBI taxonomy): domain Eukaryota; kingdom Metazoa; phylum Chordata; class Chondrichthyes; order Myliobatiformes; family Dasyatidae; genus Hypanus; species Hypanus sabinus. The sequence continues at coordinate 209,830,167 of NC_082707.1, forward strand.
ACCACTACATTAGAGAATTTTAAGAGATGTTTACATAGGCACATGTACATGAGGAAAATAGAGGGATATGGACGTTGTTTAGCCAGAAGGGATCGGTTTAATTGGCCATTTGATCACTAATTAAAGTGTTTGGTTAGAACATGGTAGGCTGAGGGGCCTGTTCCCATGCTGGACTGTTCGATGCTCTATGTTCTAAACCTCGGTTCAGCAAGACTGGAATAAAAGAGTGCTATTTATAAAGAGCATTTAGAATTTATCTCACTCTCATCCAGTAGCTCATGAGAATAATTTCAATCAGACAGACCGACCATGGAAGGGGGTTGATTCAACAGGGACTGACGGGAATTCCTCAGACTTCTCAGGAGCCAGCACATCAATCTGTGTTTTATGCAGCTGCATTTTCAGATCAGATTTTTCAATCTCCATTTCATTCAGTGTGACATCAGCAGCAGGAACATCGATGAAGAGTTCAGTGCAGTCGGAATATTTGTTGTGTGGTGACCCCCCCCACCCCGGTTCAGTGTAGATGGTCGTCATGACTCCCCCCCCCCCCCCGCCAACCCCGGTTCAGTGTGGACAGTCATCATGAGCCCCCACCCCGGTTCAGTGTAGACGGTCGTCTCGTGACTACCCCCCCACCTCGGTTCAGTGTAGACGGTCGTTGTGTGACCCCCCCCACCCCAACAACCCCGGTTCAGTGTAGACAGTCGCCTCGTGACTATCCTCCTCCCCCCAACAACCCCGGTTCAGTGTAGACAGTTGCCTCGTGACTATCCTACTCCCCCCAACAACCCCGGTTCAGTGTAGACGGTCGTTGTGTGACCCCCCCCATCCCAACAACCCCGGTTCACAGTCGCCTCGTGACTATCCTCCTCCCCCCAACAACCCCGGTTCAGTGTAGACAGTCGCCTCGTGACTATCCTCCTCCCCCCCAACAACCCCGGTTCAGTGTAGACAGTCGCCTCGTGACTATCCTCCTCCCACCAACAACCCCGGTTCAGTGTAGACAGTCGCCTCGTGACTATCACCCCCCACCCCAACAACCCCGGATCACAGTTGCCTCGTGACTATCCTCCTCCCCCCAACAACCCCGGTTCACAGTCGCCTCGTGACTATCCTCCTCCCCCCCAACAACCCCGGTTCAGTGTAGACAGTCGCCTCGTGACTATCCTCCTCCCCCCAACAACCCCGGTTCACAGTCGCCTTGTGACTATCCTCCTCCCCCCAACAACCCCGGTTCACAGTCGCCTCGTGACTATCCTCCTCCCCCCAACAACCCCTGTTCACAGTCGCCTCGTGACTCCCCCCCCCCCCCCCCGCCAACCCCGGTTCAGTGTGGACAGTCATCATGAGCCCCCACCCCGGTTCAGTGTAGACGGTCGACTAGTGACTACCCCCCCCACCTCGGTTCAGTGTAGACGGTCGTTGTGTGACCCCCCCCACCCCAACAACCCCGGTTCAGTGTAGACAGTCGCCTCGTGACTATCCTCCTCCCCACAACAACCCCGGTTCAGTGTAGACAGTCGCCTCGTGACTATCCTCCTCCCCCCAACAACCCCGGTTCACAGTCGCCTTGTGACTATCCTCCTCCCCCCAACAACCCCGGTTCACAGTCGCATCGTGACTATCCTCCTCCCCCCAACAACCCCAGTTCACAGTCGCCTTGTGACTCCCCCCCCCCGCCAACCCCGGTTCAGTATGGACAGTCATCATGAGCCCCCACCCCGGTTCAGTGTAGACGGTCGACTAGTGACTACCCCCCCCACCTCGGTTCAGTGTAGACGGTCGTTGTGTGACCCCCCCCACCCCAACAACCCCGGTTCAGTGTAGACAGTCGCCTCGTGACTATCCTCCTCCCCACAACAACCCCGGTTCAGTGTAGACAGTCGCCTCGTGACTATCCTCCTCCCCCCAACAACCCCGGTTCACAGTCGCCTCGTGACTATCCTCCTCCCCCCAACAACCCCGGTTCAGTGTAGACAGTCGCCTCGTGACTATCCTCCTCCCCCCCAACAACCCAGGTTCAGTGTAGACAGTCGCCTCGTGACTATCCTCCTCCCCCCAACAACCCCGGTTCACAGTCGCCTCGTGACTATCCTCCTCCCCCCAACAACCCCAGTTCACAGTCGCCTCGTGACTCCCCCCCACCCCCCGCCAACCCCGGTTCAGTGTGGACAGTCGTCTAGTGACTACCCCCCCCACCTCGGTTCAGTGTAGACGGTCGTTGTGTGACCCCCCCCACCCCAACAACCCCGGTTCAGTGTAGACAGTCGCCTCGTGACTATCCTCCTCCCCCCAACAACACCGGTTCAGTGTAGACAGTCGCCTCGTGACTATCCTACTCCCCCCAACAACCCCGGTTCACAGTCGCCTCGTGACTATCCTCCTCCCCCCAACAACCCCGGTTCAGTGTAGACAGTCGCCTCGTGACTATCCTCCTCCCCCCCAACAACCCCGGTTCAGTGTAGACAGTCGCCTCGTGACTATCCTCCTCCCACCAACAACCCCGGTTCAGTGTAGACAGTCGCCTCATGACTATCCCCCTCCCCCCAACAACCCCGGTTCACAGTCGCCTCGTGACTATCCTCCTCCCCCCCAACAACCCCGGTTCACAGTCGCCTCGTGACTATCCTCCTCCCCCCCAACAACCCCGGTTCACAGTCGCCTCGTGACTATCCTCCTCCCCCCCCAACAACCCCGGTTCAGTGTAGACAGTCGCCTCGTGACTATCCTCCTCCCCCCAACAACCCCGGTTCAGTGTAGACAGTCGCCTCGTGACTATCCTCCTCCCCCCAACAACCCCAGTTCAGTGTAGACAGTCGCCTCGTGACTATCCTCCTCACCCAAACAACCCCGGTTCAGTGTAGACAGTCGACTCGTGACTATCCTCCTCCCCCCAACAACCCCGGTTCAGTGTAGACAGTCGCCTCCTGACTATCCTCCTCCCCCAAACAACCCCGGTTCACAGTCGCCTCGTGACTATCCTCCTCCTCCCCAACAACCCCGGTTCAGTGTAGACAGTCGCCTCGTGACTATCCTCCTCCCCCCAAAAACCCCGGTTCAGTGTAGACAGTCGCCTCGTGACTATCCTCCTCCCCCCAACAACCCCGGTTCACAGTCTCCTCGTGACTATCCTCCTCCCCCCAACAACCCCGGTTCAGTGTAGACAGTCGCCTCGTGACTATCCTCCTCCCCCCAACAACCCCGGTTCAGTGTAGACAGTCGCCTCGTGACTATCCTCCTCCCCCCAACAACCCCGGTTCAGTGTAGACAGTCGCCTCGTGACTATCCCCCTCCCCCAAACAACCCCGGTTCAGTGTAGACAGTCGACTCGTGACTATCCTCCTCCCCCCAACAACCCCGGTTCACAGTCGCCTCGTGACTATCCTCCTCCCCCCCAACAACCCCGGTTCACAGTCGCCTCGTGACTATCCTCCTTCCCCCCAACAACCCCGGTTCACAGTCGCCTCGTGACTATCCTCCTCCCCCCAACAACCCCAGTTCACAGTCGCCTTGTGACTCCCCCCCCCCCGCCAACCCCGGTTCAGTATGGACAGTCATCATGAGCCCCCACCCCGGTTCAGTGTAGACGGTCGTCTAGTGACTACCCCCCCCACCTCGGTTCAGTGTAGACGGTCGTTGTGTGACCCCCCCCACCCCAACAACCCCGGTTCAGTGTAGACAGTCGCCTCGTGACTATCCTCCTCCCCACAACAACCCCGGTTCAGTGTAGACAGTCGCCTCGTGACTATCCTCCTCCCCCCAACAACCCCGGTTCACAGTCGCCTCGTGACTATCCTACTCCCCCCAACAACCCCGGTTCAGTGTAGACAGTCGCCTCGTGACTATCCTCCTCCCCCCCAACAACCCAGGTTCAGTGTAGACAGTCGCCTCGTGACTATCCTCCTCCCCCCAACAACCCCGGTTCACAGTCGCCTCGTGACTATCCTCCTCCCCCCAACAACCCCAGTTCACAGTCGCCTCGTGACTCCCCCCCACCCCCCGCCAACCCCGGTTCAGTGTGGACAGTCGTCTAGTGACTACCCCCCCCACCTCGGTTCAGTGTAGACGGTCGTTGTGTGACCCCCCCCACCCCAACAACCCCGGTTCAGTGTAGACAGTCGCCTCGTGACTATCCTCCTCCCCCCAACAACCCCGGTTCACAGTCGCCTCGTGACTATCCTCCTCCCCCCAACAACCCCGGTTCAGTGTAGACAGTCGCCTCGTGACTATCCTCCTCCCCCCCAACAACCCCGGTTCAGTGTAGACAGTCGCCTCGTGACTATCCTCCTCCCACCAACAACCCCGGTTCAGTGTAGACAGTCGCCTCGTGACTATCCCCCTCCCCCCAACAACCCCGGTTCACAGTCGCCTCGTGACTATCCTCCTCCCCCCCAACAACCCCGGTTCACAGTCGCCTCGTGACTATCCTCCTCCCCCCCAACAACCCCGGTTCACAGTCGCCTCGTGACTATCCTCCTCCCCCCCCAACAACCCCGGTTCAGTGTAGACAGTCGCCTCGTGACTATCCTCCTCCCCCCAACAACCCCGGTTCAGTGTAGACAGTCGCCTCGTGACTATCCTCCTCCCCCCCAACAACCCCGGTTCAGTGTAGACAGTCGCCTCGTGACTATCCTCCTCCCACCAACAACCCCGGTTCAGTGTAGACAGTCGCCTCGTGACTATCCCCCTCCCCCCAACAACCCCGGTTCACAGTCGCCTCGTGACTATCCTCCTCCCCCCCAACAACCCCGGTTCACAGTCGCCTCGTGACTATCCTCCTCCCCCCCAACAACCCCGGTTCACAGTCGCCTCGTGACTATCCTCCTCCCCCCCCAACAACCCCGGTTCAGTGTAGACAGTCGCCTCGTGACTATCCTCCTCCCCACAACAACCCCGGTTCAGTGTAGACAGTCGCCTCGTGACTATCCTCCTCCCCCCAACAACCCCGGTTCACAGTCGCCTCGTGACTATCCTCCTCCCCCCAACAACCCCGGTTCAGTGTAGACAGTCGCCTAGTGACTATCCTCCTCCCCCCCAACAACCCAGGTTCACAGTCGCCTCGTGACTATCCTCCTCCCCCCAACAACCCCGGTTCAGTGTAGACAGTCGCCTCGTGACTATCCTCCTCCCCCCCAACAACCCCGGTTCAGTGTAGACAGTCGCCTCGTGACTATCCTCCTCCCACCAACAACCCCGGTTCAGTGTAGACAGTCGCCTCGTGACTATCCCCCTCCCCCCAACAACCCCGGTTCACAGTCGCCTCGTGACTATCCTCCTCCCCCCCAACAACCCCGGTTCACAGTCGCCTCGTGACTATCCTCCTCCCCCCCAACAACCCCGGTTCACAGTCGCCTCGTGACTATCCTCCTCCCCCCCCAACAACCCCGGTTCAGTGTAGACAGTCGCCTCGTGACTATCCTCCTCCCCCCAACAACCCCGGTTCAGTGTAGACAGTCGCCTCGTGACTATCCTCCTCCCCCCAACAACCCCAGTTCAGTGTAGACAGTCGCCTCGTGACTATCCTCCTCCCCCAAACAACCCCGGTTCAGTGTAGACAGTCGACTCGTGACTATCCTCCTCCCCCCAACAACCCCGGTTCAGTGTAGACAGTCGCCTCCTGACTATCCTCCTCCCCCAAACAACCCCGGTTCACAGTCGCCTCGTGACTATCCTCCTCCTCCCCAACAACCCCGGTTCAGTGTAGACAGTCGCCTCGTGACTATCCTCCTCCCCCCAAAAACCCCGGTTCAGTGTAGACAGTCGCCTCGTGACTATCCTCCTCCCCCCAACAAACCCGGTTCACAGTCGCCTCGTGACTATCCTCCTCCCCTCAACAACCCCGGTTCAGTGTAGACAGTCGCCTCGTGACTATCCTCCTCCCCCCAACAACCCCGGTTCAGTGTAGACGGTCGACTAGTGACTACCCCCCCCACCTCGGTTCAGTGTAGACGGTCGTTGTGTGACCCCCCCCACCCCAACAACCCCGGTTCAGTGTAGACAGTCGCCTCGTGACTATCCTCCTCCCCCCAACAACCCCGGTTCACAGTCGCCTCGTGACTATCCTCCTCCCCCCCAACAACCCCGGTTCACAGTCGCCTCGTGACTATACTCCTCCCCCCAACAACCCTGGTTCAGTGTAGACAGTCGCCTCGTGACTATCCTCCTCCCCCCCAACAACCCCGGTTCAGTGTAGACAGTCGCCTCGTGACTATCCTCCTCCCCCCCAACAACCCCGGTTCAGTGTAGACGGTCGTTGTGTGACCCCCCCCCCCACCCCAACAACCCCGGATCAGTGTAGACAGTCGCCTCGTGACTATCCTCCTCCCCCCAACAACCCCGGTTCACAGTCGCCTCGTGACTATACTCCTCCCCCAAACAACCCCGGTTCAGTGTAGACAGTCGACTCGTGACTATCCTCCTCCCCCCAACAACCCCAGTTCACAGTCGCCTCGTGACTATCCTCCTCCCCCCCAACAACCCCGGTTCACAGTCGCCTCGTGACTATCCTCCTTCCCCCCAACAACCCCGGTTCACAGTCGCCTCGTGACTATCCTCCTCCCCCAAACAACCCCGGTTCAGTGTAGACAGTCGCCTCGTGACTATCCTCCTCCCCCAAACAACCCCGGTTCAGTGTAGACAGTCGACTCGTGACTATCCTCCTCCCCCCCAACAACCCCGGTTCACAGTCGCCTCGTGACTATCTTCCTCCCCCAAACAACCCCGGTTCAGTGTAGACAGTCGCCTCGTGACTATCCTCCTCCCCCCAACAACCCCGGTTCAGTGTAGACAGTCGCCTCGTGACTATCCTCCTCCCCCCCAACAACCCCGGTTCAGTGTAGACGGTCGTTGTGTGACCCCCCCCCCCACCCCAACAACCCCGGATCAGTGTAGACAGTCGCCTCGTGACTATCCTCCTCCCCCCAACAACCCCCGTTCACAGTCGCCTCGTGACTATACTCCTCCCCCAAACAACCCCGGTTCAGTGTAGACAGTCGACTCGTGACTATCCTCCTCCCCCCAACAACCCCAGTTCACAGTCGCCTCGTGACTATCCTCCTCCCCCCCAACAACCCCGGTTCACAGTCGCCTCGTGACTATCCTCCTTCCCCCCAACAACCCCGGTTCACAGTCGCCTCGTGACTATCCTCCTCCCCCAAACAACCCCGGTTCAGTGTAGACAGTCGCCTCGTGACTATCCTCCTCCCCCAAACAACCCCGGTTCAGTGTAGACAGTCGACTCGTGACTATCCTCCTCCCCCCCAACAACCCCGGTTCTCAGTCGCCTCGTGACTATCCTCCTCCCCCCCCAACAACCCCGGTTCACAGTCGCCTCGTGACTATCCTCCTCCCCCCCCCCCAACAACCCCGGTTCAGTGTAGACAGTCGCCTCGTGACTATCCTCCTCCCCCCCAACAACCCCGGTTCACAGTCGCCTCGTGACTATCCTCGTCCCGCCAACAACCCCGGTTCACAGTCGCCTCGTGACTATCCTCCTCCCCCCCAACAACCCCGGTTCACAGTCGCCTCGTGACTATCCTCCTCCCCCCAACAACCCCGGTTCACAGTCGCCTCGTGACTATCCTCCTCGCCCCCAACAACCCCGGTTCAGTGTAGACAGTCGCCTCGTGACTATCCTCCTCCCCCCAACAACCCCGGTTCAGTGTAGACAGTCGCCTCGTGACTATCCTCCTCCCCCCCAACAACCCCGGTTCACAGTCGCCTCGTGACTATACTCCTCCCCCCAACAACCCTGGTTCAGTGTAGACAGTCGCCTCGTGACTATCCTCCTCCCCCCCAACAACCCCGGTTCAGTGTAGACAGTCGCCTCGTGACTATCCTCCTCCCCCCCAACAACCCCGGTTCACAGTCGCCTCGTGACTATCCTCCTCCCCCCAACAACCCCAGTTCAGTGTAGACAGTCGCCTCGTGGCTATCCTCCTCCCCCCAAAAACCCCGGTTCAGTGTAGACAGTCGCCTCGTGACTATCCTCCTCCCCCCAACAACCCCGGTTCACAGTCGCCTCGTGACTATCCTCCTCCCCCCCCAACAACCCCGGTTCAGTGTAGTCAGTCGCCTCGTGACTATCCTCCTCTCCCCAACAACCCCGGTTCACAGTCGCCTCGTGACTATCCTCCTCCCCCCAACAACCCCGGTTCACAGTCGCCTCGTGACTATCCTCCTCCCCCCAACAACCCCGGTTCAGTGTAGACAGTCGCCTCGTGACTATCCTCCTCCCCCCCAACAACCCCGGTTCAGTGTAGACAGTCGCCTCGTGACTATCCTCCTCCCCCCAACAACCCCGGTTCACAGTCGCCTCGTGACTATCCTCCTCCCCCCCCAACAACCCCGGTTCACAGTCGCCTCGTGACTATCCTCCTCCCCCCAACAACCCCGGTTCAGTGTAGACAGTCGCCTCGTGACTATCCTCCTCCCCCCCAACAACCCCGGTTCACAGTCGCCTCGTGACTATCCTCCTCCCCCCCAACAACCCCGGTTCACAGTCGCCTCGTGACTATCCTCCTCCCCCCCCAACAACCCCGGTTCAGTGTAGACAGTCGCCTCGTGACTATCCTCCTCTCCCCAACAACCCCGGTTCACAGTCGCCTCGTGACTATCCTCCTCCCCCCAACAACCCCGGTTCACAGTCGCCTCGTGACTATCCTCCTCCCCCCCAACAACCCCGGTTCAGTGTAGACAGTCGCCTCGTGACTATCCTCCTCCCCCCAACAACCCCGGTTCAGTGTAGACAGTCGCCTCGTGACTATCCCCCTCCCCCCAACAACCCCGGTTCACAGTCGCCTCGTGACTATCCTCCTCCCCCCCAACAACCCCGGTTCACAGTCGCCTCGTGACTATCCTCCTCCCCCCCAACAACCCCGGTTCACAGTCGCCTCGTGACTATCCTCCTCCCCCCAACAACCCCGGTTCAGTGTAGACAGTCGCCTCGTGACTATCCTCCTCCCCCCAACAACCCCGGTTCACAGTCGCCTCGTGACTATCCTCCTCCCCCCCAACAACCCCGGTTCTCAGTCGCCTCGTGACTATCCTCCTCCCCCCCCAACAACCCCGGTTCTCAGTCGCCTCGTGACTATCCTCCTCCCCCCCCCAACAACCCCGGTTCACAGTCGCCTCGTGACTATCCTCCTCCCCCCAACAACCCCGGTTCAGTGTAGACAGTCGCCTCGTGACTATCCTCCTCCCCCCAACAACCCCGGTTCAGTGTAGACAGTCGCCTCGTGACTATCCTCCTCCCCCCAACAACCCCGGTTCAGTGTAGACAGTCGCCTCGTGACTATCCTCCTCCCCCCAACAACCCCGGTTCAGTGTAGACAGTCGCCTCGTGACTATCCTCCTCCCCCCAACAACCCCGGTTCAGTGTAGACAGTCGCCTCGTGACTATCCTCCTCCCCCCAACAACCCCGGTTCAGTGTAGACAGTCGCCTCGTGACTATCCTCCTCCCCCCAACAACCCCGGTTCACAGTCGCCTCGTGACTATCCTCCTCCCCCCCAACAACCCCGGTTCAGTGTAGACAGTCGCCTCGTGACTATCCTCCTCCCCCCAACAACCCCGGTTCAGTGTAGACAGTCGCCTCGTGACTATCCTCCTCCCCCCAACAACCCCGGTTCAGTGTAGACAGTCGCCTCGTGACTATCCCCCTCCCCCCAACAACCCCGGTTCAGTGTAGACAGTCGCCTCGTGACTATCCTCCTCCCCCCAACAACCCCGGTTCAGTGTAGATGGAGCAGTTGGAAGTGCAGGTCTGAACTCGGTGTGCCATTAAAGGTTTACCTTGGTGCTATTAACTCATCGGCCTGGCAGAGATCACTAATTCTAGCGGATGCTTTAAGCTAAATCAAACCCTAAACACTATGACATACTATAATACTTCAGTCATACATTGTAACTGGTAAAAGAATAAACTCACCATATAAATAATTACAAATACCCTTGCGATTGGATATCGCCTCAGAAAAATTCCTAACCGGATGCTGTGAAAGACATGAGGTGTTATTTCGAATGCCATCAATAAAATGAAAATAAAACATTAAATCACCTTATGAAATATAAAGTTCCAAACAAATGTGCTGAAAAAGTACACAATTACTGCAGATTCCGTAATGAAAAGGGCAGAACAAATAGTTAGTGGAAGACACTTACCTGAATCGATCAATTGTATTTGCAGCTTTGCGAACTCTCCCATACATTCCTACTGAACCGTCTGGTTCACCAAAAAGAACTGGGACGCTTCTCAAACGAGCACCTAGTTCAAGTACAACTTATTCATTAAAATATTTCAGCAATCCAGACATTTGTGTCTTTTTCAAAGTAAAGCAAAACTGAATGAAAATGTTGTGAGATCTCTGTGGACCATTGATTAACGGCACACTGCACCAATACAACAGGCCATCCACTCTCTGACAAACCAACATGATGCATGGGTGAAATGCTGGTGCTGCCCTCCAGTGTTAGCTCAGTGCAAGACAAGCTGGATTGTAATATCTGCAGCTGTTCTTACACAGGATGAGGAACTCACGCGGGCTCATTCTTGTAGAAATGTGGCTCCAGGACAACATCTAACACACCATCAACCCACAGGCCATGACTCTCAGGGACTTGGGCTACATTATTATCATTTTATGTTTTTTTTGGTAATTATTCATGCTGTGTCATGGAAATATAATAGTAAATTTAACCTCAGTGAATTCAATTACAGATGCGTGCCTTGCAAGTAAATCCATTCAAACCAAGGGTTTAATATTAATGTTAGGGGTGGCACGGTTGTATAGCTATTAGTGTAACACTTCATGGTTCCAGCGATCGCCAAATTGGGATCCGTTTCCAATTGCTGCCTGTAAGGACTTTGTAGGGGCTCTCTCTGATCACACTGGCTTCCTCACACAATCCAGTGCAAGTTGTACATATGCCACTCTGCTGCCGGAAGCATAGTGACCCTGTCGGGATGCCCAGCACAATCGCCACTGATCTGATGTGATGCAAACAGCACTTGACACTGTTTTGATGTATTTGTGACAAATAAAGTTCATCTGAATCTGAGGAAACATGCCACCCTCCAGACAAGAACCCCAAAAGCAAGAAAATGGAAGCAATGACTACCTGCATACCTTCGCTAGCTTCCAATGCTGATACATTAATAACAGGGCCGTTAACATTGCTGCCCTGGCTATTTTTCAGTTGCTGCTCAAGACGTTCCAGTTGGAAGCAAAGTGAGTTCTTCTCAGTACTGAGAGCCTCTAACATAGTCTGCTTCTGGATCAGAGTTTCAGTCAGCTGGTGCAGGCGATTCTCCAGTTCAGTGTGGCTGCTACTCAAGGTTTTGTTTGTAAGCTGAAGGTAAAACAACAACAGAGTAATGCCAGCTCTTTGATAAAACTATCCATAAGACATAGGAGCAGAAATAGGCCATTCAGCCCATCAAGCCAGCTCCACTATTCCATCATGGCTGATTTATTACCCCTCTCAACCCCATTCTCCTGCCTTCTCCCCATAACCTTTGATCCCTTAACTAATCAAGAACCAATCAACCTCCACATTAAACACTCCCAATTACTTGGTCTGCACAGCTGTTTGTGGCAATGAATTCCACAGATTCACTACCCTCTGGCTAAAGAAATCTCCCACCCCTCTGTTCTAAATGGCCCTCTCTATTCTAAGGTTGTCCTAGACTTCCCCCACTATACAAAACACGCTCTCCACATTCACTCTATCTAGACCTTTCACTGTTCGATACATTTCAATGAGATCCAGCGAGTACAGCATCAGAGCCATCAAACAGTCCATATATGTTAACCCTTTTATCCCTGGGATCATTCCTATGAATCTCCTCCAGATCCTCTCCAATTCCAGCACATCTTTTCTCAGGTAAGGGACGCCAAGCTGCTGACAATACCCCAAGTGGGGTCTGACTAATGCCTTATAAAGCCTTAACATTACATCCTCTCTTTTATATTCAAATGAATGCTAACATTACTTTTCCCTTCCTCACCACCAACTCAAGCTGTAAACTGTCCTTTGGGAAATCCCCCACAAGACTTGCAAGTCCCTTTACAGCTCTGAATATGGAACTTTCTCACCATTTGGAAAATATTCAATGCTTTTTTCCTTCTACCAAATTTGCAGATAACACAACCTTTACTGGCAGAACCTCAGAAGGTAATGAGAGAGGGCGTACAGGAGTGAGATGTACTATTGAGCTGAATGGTATCACAGCAACAACCTAGCACTCAGTGTCAGTCAGAGCAAAGAGCTGATTATGGACTTCAGGAAGGGTAAGATGAGGGAACACACACCAATCCTCATAGAGGGATCAGAAGTGGAGAGAGTGAGCAGTTTCAAGTTTCTGGGTGTCAAGATCTCTGAGGATCTAATCTGGTCCTAACATAGCAACGCAGTTATAAAGAAGTCAAGACTGTGGCTATATTTCATTAGAAGTTTGAGGACATCAGGTTTGCCACCGAAAACACTGGAAAACTTCTACAGATGTACTGTGAAGAGCATTCTGACAGGGTCTGACAGGACTGAAGCAAGCCACAAGGAGTTGTAAAATTAGTCCGTTCCCTCCATAGTATCCAGGCCATTTTCAAGGTGCAATGCCTCAAAAAGGTGGCAGTCGTCATTAAGGACCCTGCCATCCAGGACATGCTCTCTTCTCATTGTTACCAGGTACAGAATCCCAAAGGTACACACTCAGCGATTCAACAATTCAGGAACAGCTTCCTCCACTCTCTCATCAGATTTCTGAATGTGCAATGAACCCATGGCCACTACCTCTCTACGATTTTATTTCTATTTTTGTACCACTTATTTAACTCTTATATTATCATTGTTGCATTGTACTGCTACCACAAGGTTATCAGGTTTCAAGAAATCTACCAGTGATATTAAACCTGATTCTGAAAAGGAAACCCACTCCTCTCATCTCTCTATCATATTACTTATTTCTTGAATAACTTCAAATATGTACTTATTGTCAATGATCCCTCACATCCATCCAACAATCTCTCTGACAGGAGGAACTGGAGCATTAGCATGTCAGGATGGGAAATGGCTTCTTCCCCAGGCCTGTGTGACTACTGAACTCCCTGTCACCACACAGGTCTTGCCACGTATAAGGCGCCAGTGGTGCTATACTGTTTACTTTGTAACTTACGTAACTTGCCCCCAGTTATGTGGAGTACTTCACCATGTCCTCAACCTGAGCTTGAGTCTCCAGAGGGTTCCTGTGCTGTGGAAGACATCCTACCTCGTCCCTGTACTGAAGACACCGTGCCCCAGTGGCTCCAATGACTACAGACCAGTGGCATTGACCTCCCATATCATGAAGACGCTGGAGAGACTTGTTCTAGAGCAGCTCCAGCCTATGGTTAGGCCACGCTTAGACCCCCTCCAATTCACCTACCAACCCTGACTAGGAGTTGAGGATGCCATCGTCTACCCGCTGAACCATGTCTATGCCCACCTGGACAAGTCGGCGAACACTGTGAGGGTCATGTTTTTTGACTTTTCCAGTGCATTCAACACCATCCGCCCTGCTCTGCTGGGTGAGAAGCTGACAGTGATGCAGGTGGATGCTTCCCTGGTGTCATGGATTATTGATTACCTGACTGGCAGACCACAGTACATATGCTTGCAACACTGTGTGTCAGACAGAGTGGTCAGCAGCACTGGGACTCCACAGGGGACTGTCCTGTCTCCCTTTCTCTTCACCATCTACACCTCGGACTTCAACTACTGCACAGAGTCTTGCCATTTTCAGAAGTTTTCTGATGACTCTGCCATAGTTGGATGCATCAGCAAGGGAGATGAGGCTGAGTACAGGGCTACGGTGGGAAACTCTGTCACATGGTGCGAGCAGAATCATCTGCAGCTTAATGTGAAAAAGACTAAGGAGCTGGTGGTGGACCTGAGGAGGCTAAGGCACCGATGACCCCTGTTTCCATCCAAGGGGTCAGTGTGGACATGGTGGAGGATTACAGATCCCTGGGGATACGAATGGACAATAAACTGGACTGGTCAAAGAACACTGAGGCTGTCTACAAGAAGGGTCAGAGCCGTCTCTACTTCCTGAGGAGATTGAAATGCCAGCTGAAGCCCCAGAGACGTCATCCTTGGGACAGGAAGGACCTTACCAAGCTGCAGAAAGGTGAAAGACTGGCCCAGGACAGAGGATTCTGTCAAGCAGTGTTGCCAGTCTACGCGTCAGTGATCAGCTCCTCCTGGGGATGAGTATTAATACTGCCTTTGCCATCTACACTTGCATTACAAAATTAAAGAGTACTTACTACATTACAATAGAACTTTTGAAAGAGAGAATAAAACTACTTCATGTGAATAAAAACCAATCATCTGAGCACTACCTGATTCCGGAGTTTCTGAATTTCATCCTCTCGATCCTTCACTCTCATCTGCAGTGTGTTCTTTGTACGGTGAAGTTCATCTTCTATATATTGAAACTCCTGAATTCAACAGGGAGGGAAAAATACAAGTACTTACTAACTAAAAATGCACAGGAACTTAATCCCTCACAGACTGATGATACTTACACACACCAATATTGTAGTTATCCTTTCATGCGGTTAAATATGAATTCCATTAGAAACAGCTCTTAACTAATTGTCGTCAACTATTTTGATATTTATGAAATAGTCTCTTAAACTTCACTACTGTGTCTGCCTCCACCACTGACTCAGGCAGTGCATTCCATGCACCAACCACTCTCTGACTGAAAAACCTTCCTCTAATATCCCCCTTGAACTTCCCTCCCCTTCACTTAAAGCCATGTCCTCTTGTACTGAGCAGTGGTGCCCTAGGGAAGAGGCGCTGGCTGTCCACTCTGTCTATTCCTCTTAATATCTTGTACACCTCTATCATGTCTCCTCTCATCCTCCTTCTCTCCAAATAGTAAAGCCCGAGCTCCCTTAATCTCTGATCATAATCCATACTCTCTAAACCAAGCAACATCCTGGTAAATCTCCTCTGTACCTTTTCCAATGCTTCCACATCCTTCCTATAGTGAGGCGACCAGAACTGGACACAGTACTCCAAGTGTGGCCTAACTAGAGTTTTATAGAGCTGCATCATTACATCGCGTCTCTTAAACTCTATCCCTCGACTTATGAAAGCTAATACCCCATAAGCTTTCTACCCTATCTACCTGTGAGGCAACTTTCAGGGATCTGTGGACATGTACCCCCAGATCCCTCTGCTCCTCCACACTACCAAGTATCCTGCCATTTACTTTGTACTCTGCCTTGGAGTTTGTCCTTCCAAAGTGTACCACCTCACACTTCTCTGGGTTGAACTCCATCTGCCAATTCTCAGCCCACTTCTGCATCCTATCAATGTCTCTCTGCAATCTTCAACAATCCTCTACACTATCTACAACACCACCAACCTTTGTGTCGTCTGCAAACTTGCCACCCCACCCTTCTACCCCCACATCCAGGTCGTTAATAAAAATCACAAAAAGTAGGAGTCCCCGAACTGATCCTTGTGGGACACCACTAGTCACAACCCTCCAATCTGAATGTACTCCTCCACCATGACCCTCTGCCTTCTGCAGGCAAGCCAATTCTGAATCCACCTGGTCAAACTTCCCTGGATCCCATGTCTTCTGACTTCCTGAATAAGCCTGCTGTGTGGAACCTTGTCAAATGCCTTACTAAAATCCATGTAGACCACATCCACTGCACTACCCTCATCTATATGCCTGGTCACCTCCTCAAAGAACTCTATCAGGCTTGGTAGGCACAATCTGTCCTTCACAAAGCCATGCTGACTGTCCCTGATCAGACCATGATTCTCTAAATGCCCATAGATCCTATCTCTAAGAATCTTTTCCAACAGCTTTCCCATCACAGACATAAGGCTTACTGGTCTATAATTACCTGGACTATCCTTACTACCTTTTTCAAACAAGGGGACAACATTCACCTCCCTCCAATCCTCCGGTACCATTCCCGTGGACAACGAGGACATAAAGATCCTAGCCAGAGGTTCAGCAATCTCTTCCCTCGCCTCGTGGAACAGCCTGGGGAATATTCCATCAGGCCCCGGGGACTTATCCATCCTAATATATTTTAACAACTCCAACACCTCCTCTCTCTTAATATCAACATGCTCTAGAACATCAACCTCACTCATATTGTCCTCACCGGGCCTTTTGTTTCGGGCCTTTATCTAACAAAAGATGTGCTGGCATCCGAGAAGGTCCAGAGGAGGTTTGCGTGAATGATTCTGGGAATGAAATGCATAATGTACGAGACCGCTGTTGGGTATGGTCCTTCATTGATTCTGCTCTGTTTCTTGGATTTACACAGACAATGAATGTTGACATATATGTACTTGGATAATAAATTCCAAGTACAGGCCCAGAGCCAAATGCTTCTCATACATTAACTCTTTCATTCCAGTAATCATTCTCATAAATCTCCCCTGGACCCTCTCCAATGCCAGCACACTTTCATAGTAAGGGATTCAAAACTGCTCACAATACTCCCAGTGCAGTCTGACCAATGCCTTATAAAGCCTCAGCACTGCACGCTGAGTTCTCTCGGAATGAATGCTAACATTGTATTTGCCTTCCTTACCACCAGCTCAACCTGCATGTTAACCTTTAGGGAATCCTGCACAAGGACTCTCAAGTCCTTTCACATGTCTAATTTTTGAATTTTGAATTTTCTACACATTTTGAAAATAGTCTGTGCCTTTATTCCTTCTACCAAAATGCATGACATTACACTTCCCGACACTCTATTCCATCTGCCACTCCTTTGTCAATTCTCCCAATCTGTTCAAAACCTTCTACTTCCTCAACACTTCCTCCACCTATCTTTGTATCATCTGCAAACTTGACCACAAAGCCACCACTACCATCATCCAAATCGCTGACATATACCATGAAGAAAACGGTCCCAATACCAACATCTGAAGAACAACACTTGTCAGTGGAAATCAACTGGAATAGGCCCTTTTATTCCCACTCTTTGCCTGCTACGAGTCAACCAGTCATTTGTCCATGTTAGAATATTTCCTGTAAAACCACAGGCTCTTATCTTGTTAAACAGCATCCTGTGTGGTACCTTGTCAAAGGCCATCTGAAAATCCAAATACAAATACTTTATTGTCTCCAAACAATTGATACTAGTGTACAATCATCACAGTGATATTTGTTTCTGTGCTTCGCACTCCCTGAAGTACAAATCAAAGTAAATATAATAAAAATTTAAATTATAGATCATAATTAGAAAATGGAAAAGGGAAAGTAAGGTAGTGCAAGTCAGGTCCGGATATTTGGAAGGTACGACCCAGATCCGGGTCAGGATCCGTTCAGCAGTCTTATCACAGCTGGAAAGAAGCTGTTCCCAAATCTGGCCATACGAATCTTCATGCTCCTGAACCTTCTCCCAGAGGGAAGTGGGACAAAAAGTGTGTTGGCTGGGTGGGACTTATTCTGGCAGCACTGCTCCGACAGCGTGCGGTGTAAAGTGAGTCCAAGGTTGGAAGATTGTTTTGTGTGATGTGCTGGGCTATGTTCACGATCTTCTGCAGCTTCTTCAGCTCTTGGACAGGACAACTTCCATACCAGGTTGTGATGCACCCTAGAAGAATGCTTTCTATGGTGCACCTATAAAAATTAGTGATGGTTTTAGGGGACAGGCCAAATTTCTTCAGCTTTCTCAGGAAGTAAAGGTGCTGGTGGGCCTTCTTGGCAGTGGACTGCTTGGTTAGACCAAGTCAGGTCATTTGTGATATTCACCCCAAGGAACTTAAAGCTTTTGACCTGTTCCACCTGCATATCACCGTAAACAACATCCACTGACTCTCCTTTGTTATTTCCTCAAAGAATTCCAAGAGATTTGTCTGCAAGAATTTCCCTTATGGAAACCATAAAATAGGCTGACTATGGCCTATTTTATCATTTGCCTCCAACTGCCCTGAGACCTCATCCTTAATGATCATCTCCACCACCTTCCCAGCCACTCAGGTCAGTATAACTCGCCTAAGAAATCGATGCTCATGCTATCAGGTTGGTGACTACTCACACAGAACATAAAGTGTTGCTCCTCCAGCCTGAGTGTGGCCTCATCGCAGCAACTGGCCATGGACAGACATGTCACAACGTAGAGGAGGCCATGGACGGACACGTCACGATGTAGAGGCGGCCATGGACGGACACGTCACAATGTAGAGAAGCCATGGACGGACACGTCACAATGTAGAGGAGGCCATGGACGGACACGTCACAACGTAGAGGAGCCATGGACGGACACGTCACAATGTAGAGGAGCCATGGACGGACACGTCACGATGAAGAGGAGCCATGGACGGACACGTCACGATGAAGAGGAGCCATGGACGGACACGTCACAATGTAGAGGAGCCATGGACAGACACGTCACAATGTAGAGGAGCCATGGACAGACAAGTCACGATGTAGAGGAGCCATGGACAGACACGTCACGATGTAGAGGATCCATGGACGGACACGTCACGATGTAGAGGATCCACGGACGGACACGTCACAACGTAGAGGAGCCATGGACGGACACGTCACAATGTAGAGGATCCATGGACGGACACGTCACAACGTACAGGAGCCATGGACGGACACGACACAACGTAGAGGAGCCATGGACGGACACGTCACAACGTAGAGGAGCCATGGACGGACACGTCACAATGTAGAGGAGCCATGGACGGACACGTCACAATGTAGAGGATCCATGGACGGACACGTCACAACGTAGAGGAGCCATGGACGTACACGTCACAACGTAGAGGAGGCCACGGACGGACACGTCACAATGTAGAGGAGGCCACGGACGGACACGTCACAATGTAGAGGAGCCATGGACGGATACGTCACAACGTAGAGGAGGCCATGGACGGACACGTCACAATGTAGAGGAGCCCATGGACGGACACGTCACAACGTAGAGGAGCCCATGGACGGACACGTCACAATGTAGAGGAGCCATGGACGGACACGTCACAACGTAGAGGAGCCATGGACGGACACGTCACAATGTAGAGGAGGCCATGGACGGACACGTCACAATGTAGAGGAGCCCATGGACGGACACGTCACAATGTAGAGGAGCCATGGACGGACACGTCACAATGTAGAGGAGCCCATGGACGGACACGTCACAATGTAGAGGAGGCCATGGACGGACACGTCACAATGTAGAGGAGGTCATGGACAGACACGTCACGACGTAGAGGAGGCCATGGACGGACACGTTACAATGTAGAGGAGCCATGGACGGACACGTCACAATGTAGAGGAGGCCATGGACGGACACGTCACAATGTAGAGGAGGTCATGGACAGACACGTCACGATGTAGAGGAGCCATGGATGACATGTCACGATGTAGAGGAGCCATGGACGGACACGTCACGATGTAGAGGCGGCCATGGACAGACACGTCACAATGTAGAGGAGCCATGGACGGACACGTCACAATGTAGAGGAGGCCACGGACGGACATGTCACAATGTAGAGGATCCACGGACGGACACGTCACAATGTAGAGGAGGCCATGGACGGACACGTCACAATGTAGAGGAGGCCATGGACGGACACGTCACAATGTAGAGGAGCCATGGACGGACATGTCACAATGTAGAGGAGCCATGGACGGACACGTCACAATGTAGAGGAGGCCATGGACGGACACGTCACAATGTAGAGGAGGTCATGGACAGACACGTCACGATGTAGAGGAGCCATGGATGACATGTCACGATGTAGAGGAGCCATGGACGGACACGTCACGATGTAGAGGCGGCCATGGACAGACACGTCACAATGTAGAGGAGCCATGGACGGACACGTCACAATGTAGAGGAGGCCACGGACGGACATGTCACAATGTAGAGGATCCACGGACGGACACGTCACAATGTAGAGGAGGCCATGGACGGACACGTCACAATGTAGAGGAGGCCATGGACGGACACGTCACAATGTAGAGGAGCCATGGACGGACATGTCACAATGTAGAGGAGCCATGGACGGACATGTCACAATGTAGAGGAGCCATGGACGGATACGTCACGACGTAGAGGCGGCCATGGAATGACATGTCACAATGTAGAGGATCCATGGACGGACACGTCACAATGTAGAGGAGGCATGGACGGACACGTCACAATGTAGAGGAGCTATGGACGGACACGTCACAACGTAGAGGAGCCATGGACGGACATGTCACAATGTAGAGGAGCCATGGACGGATACGTCACGACGTAGAGGAGGCCATGGACGTACATGTCACAATGTAGAGGAGCCATGGACGGATACGTCACGACGTAGAGGAGGCCATGGACGGACACGTCACAACGTAGAGGAGCCCATGGACGGACACGTCACAACGTAGAGGAGCCCATGGACGGACACGTCACAATGTAGAGGAGCCATGGACGGACACGTCACAACGTAGAGGAGCCATGGACGGACACGTCACAATGTAGAGGAGCCATGGACGGACACGTCACAATGTAGAGGAGGCCATGGACGGACACGTCACAATGTAGAGGAGCCCATGGACGGACACGTCACAATGTAGAGGAGCCATGGACGGACACGTCACAATGTAGAGGAGCCCATGGACGGACACGTCACAATGTAGAGGAGCCATGGACGGACACGTCACAATGTAGAGGAGCCATGGACGGACACGTCACAATGTAGAGGAGGCCATGGACGGACACGTCACAATGTAGAGGAGGTCATGGACAGACACGTCACGATGTAGAGGAGCCATGGATGACATGTCACAATGTAGAGGAGCTATGGACGGACACGTCACGATGTAGAGGCGGCCATGGACAGACACGTCACAATGTAGAGGAGCCATGGACGGACACGTCACAATGTAGAGGAGGCCACGGACGGACATGTCACAATGTAGAGGATCCACGGACGGACACGTCACAATGTAGAGGAGGCCATGGACGGACACGTCACAATGTAGAGGAGGCCATGGACGGACACGTCACAATGTAGAGGAGCCATGGACGGACATGTCACAATGTAGAGGAGCCATGGACGGACATGTCACAATGTAGATGAGCCATGGACGGACATGTCACAATGTACTGGAGCCATGGACGGATACGTCACGACGTAGAGGCGGCCATGGACGGACACGTCACAATGTAGAGGAGCCATGGACGGACACGTCACAATGTAGAGGAGCCATGGACGGACATGTCACAATGTAGAGGAGCCCATGGACGTACATGTCACAATGTAGAGGAGGCCATGGACGGACACGTCACAATGTAGAGGAGGCCATGGACGGACACGTCACAATGTAGAGGAGCCCATGGACGTACATGTCACAATGTAGAGGAGGCCATGGACGGACACGTCACAATGTAGAGGAGGCCATGGACGGACACGTCACAACGTAGAGGAGGTCATGGACGGACATGTCTCAATGTAGAGGAGCCATGGACGGACACGTCACAATGTAGAGGAGCCCATGGACGGACATGTCACAATGTAGAGGAGCCCATGGACGGACATGTCACAATGTAGAGGAGCCAAGGACGGACACGTCACAATGTAGAGGATCCATGGACGGACACGTCACAATGTAGAGGATCCATGGACGGACACGTCACAATGTAGAGGAGCCATGGACGGACACGTCACCATGTAGAGGAGCCATGGACGGACACGTCACGACGTAGAGCAGCCATGGACGGACACGTCACCATGTAGAGGAGCCATGGACGGACACGTCACAATGTAGAGGATCCATGGACGGATACGTCACAATGTAAAGGAGCCATGGACGGACACGTCACAATGTAGAGGATCCATGGACGGACACGTCACAATGTAGAGGAGCCAAGGACGGACACGTCACAATGTAGAGGAGGCCATGGACGGACACGTCACAATGTAGAGGAGCCATGGACGGACATGTCACAATGTAGAGGAGCCATGGACGGACATGTCACAATGTAGATGAGCCATGGACGGACATGTCACAATGTACTGGAGCCATGGACGGATACGTCACGACGTAGAGGCGGCCATGGAATGACATGTCACAATGTAGAGGATCCATGGACGGACACGTCACAATGTAGAGGAGGCATGGACGGACAGGTCACAATGTAGAGTAGCTATGGACGGACACGTCACAACGTAGAGGAGCCATGGACGGACATGTCACAATGTAGAGGAGCCATGGACGGATACGTCACGACGTAGAGGCGGCCATGCAATAACATGTCACAATGTAGAGGATCCATGGACGGACATGTCACAATGTAGAGGAGCCATGGACGGACACGTCACAATGCAGAGGAGCCATGGACGGACATGTCACAATGTAGAGGAGCCATGGACGGATACGTCACGACGTACAGGCGGCCATGGAATGACATGTCACAATGTAGAGGATCCATGGACGGACACGTCACAATGTAGAGGAGCCATGGACGGACACGTCACAATGTAGAGGAGCCATGGACGGACATGTCACAATGTAGAGGAGGTCATGGACGGACACGTCACAATGTAGAGGAGCCATGGACGGATACGTCACGACGTAGAGGCGGCCATGGAATAACATGTCACAATGTAGAGGATCCATGGACGGACATGTCACAATGTAGAGGAGCCATGGACGGACACGTCACAATGCAGAGGAGCCATGGACGGACATGTCACAATGTAGAGGAGCCATGGACGGATACGTCACGACGTACAGGCGGCCATGGAATGACATGTCACAATGTAGAGGATCCATGGACGGACACGTCACAATGTAGAGGAGCCATGGACGGACACGTCACAATGTAGAGGAGCCATGGACGGACATGTCACAATGTAGAGGAGGCATGGACGGACATGTCACCATGTAGAGGAGCCATGGACGGACACGTCACAATGTAGAGGAGCCATGGACGGACACGTCACCATGTAGAGGAGCCATGGACGGACACGTCACGACGTAGAGCAGCCATGGACGGACACGTCACCATGTAGAGGAGCCATGGACGGACACGTCACAATGTAGAGGATCCATGGACGGATACGTCACAATGTAGAGGAGCCATGGACGGACACGTCACAATGTAGAGGATCCATGGACGGACACATCACAATCTAGAGGAGCCATGGACGGACACGTCACAACGTAGAGGAGGCCATGGACGGACACGTCACAACGTAGAGGAGCTATGGACGGACACGTCACGATGTAGAGGAGCCATGGACGGACACGTCACGATGTAGAGGAGCCATGGACGGACACGTCACGATGTAGAGGATCCATGGACGGACACGTCACAACGTAGAAGAGGCCATGGACGGATACGTCACAATGTAGAGGAGGCCATGGACGGATACGTCACAATGTAGAGGAGCCATGGACGGACACGTCACAATGTAGAGGATCCATGGACGGACACGTCACAATGTAGAGGATCCATGGACGGACACGTCACAACGTAGAGGTGGCCATGGACGGACACGTCACAACGTAGAGGAGCCACGGACGGACACGTCACAACGTAGAGGATCCATGGACGGATACGTCACAATGTAGAGGAGCCATGGACGGACACGTCACAATGTACAGGATCCATGGACGGATACGTCACAATGTAGAGGAGCCATGGACGGACACGTCACAATGTAGAGGATCCATGGACGGACACGTCACAATGTAGAGGAGGCCATGGACGGACACGTCACAATGTAGAGGAGCCATGGACGGACACGTCACAATGTAGAGGAGGCCATGGACGGACACGTCACAATGTAGAGGAGCCATGGACGGACACGTCACAATGTAGAGGAGCCATGGACGGACATGTCACAATGTAGAGGAGCCCATGGACGTACATGTCACAATGTAGAGGAGGCCATGGACGGACACGTCACAATGTAGAGGAGGCCATGGACGGACACGTCACAATGTAGAGGAGCCCATGGACGTACATGTCACAATGTAGAGGAGGCCATGGACGGACACGTCACAATGTAGAGGAGGCCATGGACGGACACGTCACAACGTAGAGGAGGTCATGGACGGACATGTCTCAATGTAGAGGAGCCATGGACGGACACGTCACAATGTAGAGGAGCCCATGGACGGACATGTCACAATGTAGAGGAGCCCATGGACGGACATGTCACAATGTAGAGGAGCCAAGGACGGACACGTCACAATGTAGAGGATCCATGGACGGACACGTCACAATGTAGAGGATCCATGGACGGACACGTCACAATGTAGAGGAGCCATGGACGGACACGTCACCATGTAGAGGAGCCATGGACGGACACGTCACGACGTAGAGCAGCCATGGACGGACACGTCACCATGTAGAGGAGCCATGGACGGACACGTCACAATGTAGAGGATCCATGGACGGATACGTCACAATGTAGAGGAGCCATGGACGGACACGTCACAATGTAGAGGATCCATGGACGGACACGTCACAATCTAGAGGAGCCATGGACGGAAACGTCACAACGTAGAGGAGGCCATGGACGGACACGTCACAACGTAGAGGAGCTATGGACGGACACGTCACGATGTAGAGGAGCCATGGACGGACACGTCACGATGTAGAGGAGCCATGGACGGACACGTCACGATGTAGAGGATCCATGGACGGACACGTCACAACGTACAGGAGGCCATGGACGGATACGTCACAATGTAGAGGAGGCCATGGACGGATACGTCACAATGTAGAGGAGCCATGGACGGACACGTCACAATGTAGAGGATCCATGGACGGACACGTCACAATGTAGAGGATCCATGGACGGACACGTCACAACGTAGAGGTGGCCATGGACGGACACGTCACAACGTAGAGGAGCCACGGACGGACACGTCACAACGTAGAGGATCCATGGACGGATACGTCACAATGTAGAGGAGCCATGGACGGACACGTCACAATGTACAGGATCCATGGACGGATACGTCACAATGTAGAGGAGCCATGGACGGACACGTCACAATGTAGAGGATCCATGGACGGACATGTCACAATGTAGAGGAGGCCATGGACGGACACGTCACAATGTAGAGGAGCCATGGACGGACACGTCACAATGTAGAGGAGGCCATGGACGGACACGTCACAATGTAGAGGAGCCATGGACGGACACGTCACAATGTAGAGGAGCCATGGACGGACATGTCACAATGTAGAGGAGCCCATGGACGTACATGTCACAATGTAGAGGAGGCCATGGACGGACACGTCACAATGTAGAGGAGGCCATGGACGGACACGTCACAATGTAGAGGAGCCCATGGACGTACATGTCACAATGTAGAGGAGGCCATGGACGGACACGTCACAATGTAGAGGAGGCCATGGACGGACACGTCACAACGTAGAGGAGGTCATGGACGGACATGTCTCAATGTAGAGGAGCCATGGACGGACACGTCACAATGTAGAGGAGCCCATGGACGGACATGTCACAATGTAGAGGAGCCCATGGACGGACATGTCACAATGTAGAGGAGCCAAGGACGGACACGTCACAATGTAGAGGATCCATGGACGGACACGTCACAATGTAGAGGATCCATGGACGGACACGTCACAATGTAGAGGAGCTATGGACGGACACGTCACAATGTAGAGGATCCATGGACGGACACGTCACAACGTAGAGGAGCCATGGACGGACAGGTCACAACGTAGAGGAGGCCATGGACGGACCGGTCACAATGTAGAGGCGGCCATGGACGTACACCTCACAATGTAGAGGAGCCACGGACGGACACGTCACAATGTAGAGGAGGCCATGGACGGACACGTCACAATGTAGAGGAGCCATGGACGGACATGTCACAATGTAGAGGAGCCATGGACGGACACGTCACAATGTAGAGGAGCCAAGGGCGGACACGTCACAATGTAGAGGAGCCATGGACGGACACGTCACAATGTAGAGGAGCCAAGGACGGACATGTCACAATGTAGAGGAGACATGGACGGACACGTCACAATGTAGAGGAGCCAGGGACGGACACGTCACAATGTAGAGGAGCCATGGACGGACACGTCACAACGTAGAGGAGGCCACGGACGGACATGTCACAATGTAGAGGAGCCATGGGCGGACATGTCACAATGTAGAGGAGCCATGGACGGATACGTCACGACGTAGAGGAGGCCATGGACGTACAGGTCACAATGTAGAGGAGCCATGGACGGATACGTCACGACGTAGAGGAGGCCATGGACGGACACGTCACAACGTAGAGGAGGCCATGGACGGACACGTCACAATGTAGAGGAGCCATGGACGGACACGTCACAATGTAGAGGATCCATGGACGGACACGTCACAACGTAGAGGAGCCCATGGACGGACACGTCACAATGTAGAGGAGCCATGGACGGACACGTCACAACGTCGAGGAGCCATGGACGGACACGTCACAATGTAGAGGAGGCCATGGACGGACACGTCACAATGTAGAGGAGCCCATGGACGGACACGTCACAATGTAGAGGAGCCATGGACGGACACGTCACAATGTAGAGGAGCCCATGGACGGACATGTCACAATGTAGAGGAGCCATGGACGGACACGTCACAATGTAGAGGAGGCCATGGACGGATACGTCACAATGTAGAGGAGCCATGGACGGACACGTCACAATGTAGAGGATCCATGGACGGACACGTCACAATGTAGAGGATCCATGGACGGACACGTCACAACGTAGAGGAGCCACGGACGGACACGTCACAACGTAGAGGATCCATGGACGGATACGTCACAATGTAGGGGAGCCATGGACGGACACGTCACAATGTACAGGATCCATGGACGGATACGTCACAATGTAGAGGATCCATGGACGGACACGTCACAATGTAGAGGATCCATGGACGGACACGTCACAATGTAGAGGATCCATGGACGGACACGTCACAACGTAGAGGAGCTATGGACGGACATGTCACAACATAGAGGATCCATGGATGGACAGGTCACAATGTAGAGGATCCATGGACGGATACGTCACAATGTAGAGGAGCCATGGACGGACACGTCACAATGTAGAGGAGCCATGGACGGACACGTCACAATGTAGAGGAGCCACGGACGGACACGTCACAATGTAGAGGATCCATGGACGGACACGTCACAATGTAGAGGAGCCATGGACGGACATGTCACGATGTAGAGGAGCCATGGACGGACACGTCACGACGTAGAGGAGGCCATGGACGGACACGTCACAACGTAGAGGAGCTATGGACGGACACGTCACGATGTAGAGGAGCCATGGACGGACACGTCACGATGTAGAGGATCCATGGACGGACACGTCACAACGTAGAGGAGGCCATGGACGGATACGTCACAATGTAGAGGAGGCCATGGACGGATACGTCACAATGTAGAGGAGCCATGGACGGACACGTCACAATGTAGAGGATCCATGGACGGACACGTCACGATGTAGAGGAGCCATGGACGGACACGTCACGATGTAGAGGAGCCATGGACGGACACGTCACGATGTAGAGGATCCATGGACGGACACGTCACAACGTAGAGGAGGCCATGGACGGATACGTCACAATGTAGAGGAGGCCATGGACGGACACGTCACAATGTAGAGGATCCATGGACGGACATGTCACAATGTAGAGGAGCCATGGACGGATACGTCACAACGTAGAGGAGCCATGGACGGACACGTCACAATGTAGAGGAGGCCATGGACGGACACGTCACAATGTAGAGGAGGCCATGGACGGACACGTCACAACGTAGAGGAGGCCATGGACGGATACGTCACAATGTAGAGGAGGCCATGGACGGACACGTCACAATGTAGAGGATCCATGGACGGACATGTCACAATGTAGAGGAGCCATGGACGGATACGTCACAACGTAGAGGAGCCATGGACGGACACGTCACAATGTAGAGGAGGCCATGGACGGACACGTCACAATGTAGAGGAGGCCATGGACGGACACGTCACAATGTAGAGGATCCATGGACGGATACGTCACAATGTAGAGGAGCCATGGACGGACACGTCACAACGTAGAGGATCCATGGACGGACACGTCACAATGTAGAGGAGCCATGGACGGACATGTCACAATGTAGAGGAGCCATGGACGGACACGTCACAATGTAGAGGAGCCATGGACGGACACGTCACAATGTAGAGGAGCCATGGACGGACACGTCACAACGTAGAGGAGGCCATGGACGGACACGTCACAACGTAGAGGAGCCATGGACGGACACGTCACGATGTAGAGGAGCCATGGACGGACACGTCACGATGTAGAGGAGCCATGGACGGACACGTCACAACGTAGAGGAGGCCATGGACGGACACGTCACAACGTAGAGGATCCATGGACGGACACGTCACGATGTAGAGGAGGCCATGGACGGATACGTCACAATGTAGAGGAGGCCATGGACGGATACGTCACCATGTAGAGGAGCCATGGACGGACACGTCACAATGTAGAGGATCCATGGACGGACACGTCACAACGTAGAGGAGGCCATGGACGGACACGTCACAACGTAGAGGAGCCACGGACGGACACGTCACAACGTAGAGGATCCATGGACGGATACGTCACAATGTAGAGGAGCCATGGACGGACACGTCACAATGTACAGGATCCATGGACGGATACGTCACAATGTAGAGGAGCCATGGACGGACACGTCACAATGTAGAGGATCCATGGACGGACACGTCACAATGTAGAGGAGGCCATGGACGGACACGTCACAATGTAGAGGAGCCATGGACGGACACGTCACAATGTAGAGGAGGCCATGGACGGACACGTCACAATGTAGAGGAGCCATGGACGGACACGTCACAATGTAGAGGAGCCATGGACGGACATGTCACAATGTAGAGGAGCCCATGGACGTACATGTCACAATGTAGAGGAGGCCATGGACGGACACGTCACAATGTAGAGGAGGCCATGGACGGACACGTCACAATGTAGAGGAGCCCATGGACGTACATGTCACAATGTAGAGGAGGCCATGGACGGACACGTCACAATGTAGAGGAGGCCATGGACGGACACGTCACAATGTAGAGGAGCCATGGATGACATGTCACAATGTAGAGGAGCCACGGACGGACACGTCACAATGTAGAGGAGGCCACGGACGGACACGTCACAACGTAGAGGAGGCCACGGACGGACACGTCACAACGTAGAGGAGGCCATGGACGGACACGTCACAATGTAGAGGAGGTCATGGACGGACATGTCACAATGTAGAGGAGCCATGGACGGACACGTCACAATGTAGAGGAGCCCATGGACGGACATGTCACAATGTAGAGGAGCCAAGGACGGACACGTCACAATGTAGAGGAGCCCATGGACGGACACGTCACAATGTAGAGGAGCCCATGGACGGACACGTCACAATGTAGAGGATCCATGGAAGGACACGTCACAATGTAGAGGAGCTATGGACGGACACGTCACAATGTAGAGGATCCATGGACGGACACGTCACAATGTAGAGGAGCCATGGAAGGACACGTCACAACGTAGAGGAGGCCATGGACGGACAGGTCACAACGTAGAGGAGGCCATGGACGGACAGGTCACTATGTAGAGGCGGCCATGGACGGACAGGTCACAATGTAGAGGAGCCATGGACGTACACCTCACAATGTAGAGGAGGCCAAGGACGGACAGGTCACAATGTAGAGGAGCCACGGACGGACACGTCACAATGTAGAGGAGGCCATGGACGGACACGTCACAATGTAGAGGAGCCATGGACGGACACGTCACAATGTAGAGGAGCCATGGACGGACACGTCACAATGTAGAGGAGCCATGGACGGACACGTCACAATGTAGAGGAGCTATGGACGGACACGTCACAATGTAGAGGAGCCCATGGACGTACATGTCACAATGTAGAGGAGGCCATGGACGGACACGTCACAATGTAGAGGAGGCCATGGACGGACACGTCACAACGTAGAGGAGCCATGGACGGACATGTCACAATGTAGAGGAGCCATGGACGGACATGTCACAATGTAGAGGAGCCATGGACGGACACGTCACAATGTAGAGGAGCCCATGGACGTACATGTCACAACGTAGAGGAGCCATGGACGGACACGTCACGATGTAGTGGAGCCATGGACGGACACGTCACAACGTAGAGGAGGCCATGGACGGACACGTCACAACGTAGAGGAGCCATGGACGGACACGTCACAATGTAGAGGAGCCATGGACGGACACGTCACAATGTAGAGGAGCCATGGACGGACACGTCACAATGTAGAGGATCCATGGACGGACACGTCACAACGTAGAGGAGCCATGGACGGACACGTCACAACGTAGAGGAGCCATGGACGGACACGTCACAATGTAGAGGAGCCATGGACGGACACGTCACAATGTAGAGGAGGCATGGACGGACACGTCACAATGTAGAGGAGCCATGGACGGACACGTCACAATGTAGAGGAGCCATGGACGGACACGTCACAATGTAGAGGAGCCATGGACGGACACGTCACAATGTAGAGGATCCATGGACGGACACGTCACAATGTAGAGGATCCATGGACGGACACGTCACAATGTAGAGGAGCCATGGACGGACACGTCACAATGTAGAGGAGCCATGGACGGACACGTCACAATGTAGAGGAGGCCATGGACGGACACGTCACAATGTAGAGGAGGCCATGGACGGACACGTCACAATGTAGAGGAGCCATGGACGGACACGTCACAATGTAGAGGAGCCATGGACGGACATGTCACAATGTAGAGGAGCCCATGGACGGACATGTCACAATGTAGAGGAGCCCATGGACGGACACGTCACAATGTAGAGGAGGCCATGGACGGACACGTCACAATGTAGAGGAGGCCATGGACGGACACGTCACAATGTAGAGGAGGCCATGGACGGACACGTCACAATGTAGAGGAGCCATGGACGGACACGTCACAATGTAGAGGAGGCCATGGACGGACACGTCACAATGTAGAGGAGGCCATGGACGGACACGTCACAATGTAGAGGAGCCATGGACGGACACGTCACAATGTAGAGGAGCCATGGACGGACATGTCACAATGTAGAGGAGCCCATGGACGGACATGTCACAATGTAGAGGAGCCCATGGACGGACACGTCACAATGTAGAGGAGGCCATGGACGGACACGTCACAATGTAGTGGAGCCCATGGACGTACATGTCACAATGTAGAGGAGGCCATGGACGGACACGTCACAATGTAGAGGAGGCCATGGACGGACACGTCACAATGTAGAGGAGCCATGGATGACATGTCACAATGTAGAGGAGCCACGGACGGACACGTCACAATGTAGAGGAGGCCACGGACGGACACGTCACAATGTAGAGGAGGCCACGGACGGACACGTCACAACGTAGAGGAGGCCACGGACGGACACGTCACAACGTAGAGGAGGCCATGGACGGACACGTCACAATGTAGAGGAGGTCATGGACGGACACGTCACAATGTAGAGGAGGTCATGGACGGACACGTCACAATGTAGAGGAGCCCATGGACGGACATGTCACAATGTAGAGGAGCCCATGGACGGACACGTCACAATGTAGAGGAGCCCATGGACGGACATGTCACAATGTAGAGGATCCATGGACGGACACGTCACAATGTAGTGGAGCTATGGACGGACACGTCACAATGTAGAGGATCCATGGACGGACACGTCACAATGTAGAGGAGGCCATGGACGGACACGTCACAATGTAGAGGAGGCCATGGACGGACACGTCACAATGTAGAGGAGCCATGGACGGACACGTCACAATGTAGAGGAGCCATGGACGGACATGTCACAATGTAGAGGAGCCCATGGACGTACATGTCACAATGTAGAGGAGGCCATGGACAGACACGTCACAATGTAGAGGAGGCCATGGACAGACACGTCACAATGTAGAGGAGGCCATGGACGGACACGTCACAATGTAGAGGAGCCATGGACGGACACGTCACAACGTAGAGGAGCCATGGACGGACACGTCACAACGTAGAGGATCCATGGACGGACACGTCACAACGTAGAGGAGCCATGGACGGACACGTCACAATGTAGAGGAGCTATGGACGGACACGTCACAATGTAGAGGAGCCATGGACGGACACGTCACGATGTAGAGGAGCCATGGACGGACACGTCACAACGTAGAGGAGGCCATGGACGGACACGTCACAACGTAGAGGAGCTCTGGACGGACACGTCACGATGTAGTGGAGCCATGGACGGACACGTCACGATGTAGAGGATCCATGGACGGACACGTCACAACGTAGAGGAGGCCATGGACGGATACGTCACAATGTAGAGGAGGCCATGGACGGATACGTCACAATGTAGAGGAGCCATGGACGGACACGTCACAATGTAGAGGATCCATGGACGGACACGTCACAATGTAGAGGAGCCATGGACGGACATGTCACAATGTAGAGGAGCCATGGACGGACACGTCACAACGTAGAGGAGGCCATGGACGGACACGTCACAACGTAGAGGAGCTATGGACGGACACGTCACGATGTAGAGGAGCCATGGACGGACACGTCACGATGTAGAGGAGCCATGGACGGACACGTCACAACGTAGAGGAGGCCATGGACGGACACGTCACAACGTAGAGGAGCCATGGACGGACACGTCACGATGTAGAGGATCCATGGACGGACACGTCACGATGTAGAGGATCCATGGACGGACACGTCACAATGTAGAGGATCCATGGACGGACACGTCACAACGTAGAGGAGGCCATGGACGGATACGTCACAACGTAGAGGAGGCCATGGACGGATACGTCACAATGTAGAGGAGCCATGGACGGACACGTCACAATGTAGAGGATCCATGGACGGACACGTCACAATGTAGAGGATCCATGGACGGACACGTCACAACGTAGAGGAGGCCATGGACGGACACGTCACAACGTAGAGGAGCCACGGACGGACACGTCACAACGTAGAGGAGCCACGGACGGACACGTCACAACGTAGAGGATCCATGGACGGATACGTCACAATGTAGAGGAGCCATGGACGGACACGTCACAATGTACAGGATCCATGGACGGATACGTCACAATGTAGAGGAGCCATGGACGGACACGTCACAATGTAGAGGATCCATGGACGGACACGTCACAATGTAGAGGAGGCCATGGACGGACACGTCACAATGTAGAGGAGGCCATGGACGGACACGTCACAATGTAGAGGAGCCATGGACGGACACGTCACAATGTAGAGGAGCCATGGACGGACATGTCACAATGTAGAGGAGCCCATGGACGGACACGTCACAATGTAGAGGAGCCCATGGACGGACACGTCACAATGTAGAGGAGGCCATGGACGGACACGTCACAATGTAGTGGAGCCCATGGACGTACATGTCACAATGTAGAGGAGGCCATGGACGGACACGTCACAATGTAGAGGAGGCCATGGACGGACACGTCACAATGTAGAGGAGCCATGGATGACATGTCACAATGTAGAGGAGCCACGGACGGACACGTCACAATGTAGAGGAGGCCACGGACGGACACGTCACAATGTAGAGGAGGCCACGGACGGACACGTCACAACGTAGAGGAGGCCACGGACGGACACGTCACAACGTAGAGGAGGCCATGGACGGACACGTCACAATGTAGAGGAGGTCATGGACGGACACGTCACAATGTAGAGGAGGTCATGGACGGACACGTCACAATGTAGAGGAGCCCATGGACGGACATGTCACAATGTAGAGGAGCCCATGGACGGACACGTCACAATGTAGAGGAGCCCATGGACGGACATGTCACAATGTAGAGGATCCATGGACGGACACGTCACAATGTAGAGGAGCTATGGACGGACACGTCACAATGTAGAGGATCCATGGACGGACACGTCACAATGTAGAGGAGGCCATGGACGGACACGTCACAATGTAGAGGAGGCCATGGACGGACACGTCACAATGTAGAGGAGCCATGGACGGACACGTCACAATGTAGAGGAGCCATGGACGGACATGTCACAATGTAGAGGAGCCCATGGACGTACATGTCACAATGTAGAGGAGGCCATGGACAGACACGTCACAATGTAGAGGAGGCCATGGACGGACACGTCACAATGTAGAGGAGCCCATGGACGTACATGTCACAATGTAGAGGAGGCCATGGACGGACACGTCACAATGTAGAGGAGGCCATGGACGGACACGTCACAATGTAGAGGAGCCATGGATGACATGTCACAATGTAGAGGAGCCACGGACGGACACGTCACAATGTAGAGGTGGCCACGGACGGACACGTCACAATGTAGAGGAGGCCACGGACGGACACGTCACAACGTAGAGGAGGCCACGGACGGACACGTCACAATGTAGAGGAGGCCATGGACGGACACGTCACAACGTAGAGGATCCATGGACGGATACGTCACAATGTAGAGGAGCCATGGACGGACACGTCACAATGTAGAGGATCCATGGACGGATACGTCACAATGTAGAGGAGCCATGGACGGACACGTCACAATGTAGAGGATCCATGGACGGACACGTCACAATGTAGAGGAGGCCATGGACGGACACGTCACAATGTAGAGGAGCCATGGACGGACACGTCACAATGTAGAGGAGGCCATGGACGGACACGTCACAATGTAGAGGAGCCATGGACGGACACGTCACAATGTAGAGGAGCCATGGACGGACATGTCACAATGTAGAGGAGCCCATGGACGGACACGTCACAATGTAGAGGAGGCCATGGACGGACACGTCACAATGTAGAGGAGGCCATGGACGGACACGTCACAATGTAGAGGAGCCCATGGACGTACATGTCACAATGTAGAGGAGCCCATGGACGGACACGTCACAATGTAGAGGAGGCCATGGACGGACACGTCACAATGTAGAGGAGCCATGGATGACATGTCACAATGTAGAGGAGCCACGGACGGACACGTCACAATGTAGAGGAGGCCACGGACGGACACGTCACAATGTAGAGGAGGCCACGGACGGACACGTCACAACGTAGAGGAGGCCACGGACGGACACGTCACAACGTAGAGGAGGCCATGGACGGACACGTCACAATGTAGAGGAGGTCATGGACGGACATGTCACAATGTAGAGGAGCCATGGACGGACACGTCACAATGTAGAGGAGCCCATGGACGGACATGTCACAATGTAGAGGAGCCAAGGACGGACACGTCACAATGTAGAGGATCCATGGACGGACACGTCACAATGTAGAGGAGCCATGGACGGACACGTCACAACGTAGAGGAGCCCATGGACGGACATGTCACAATGTACAGGATCCATGGACGGATACGTCACAATGTAGAGGAGCCATGGACGGACACGTCACAATGTAAAGGATCCATGGACGGACACGTCACAATGTAGAGGAGCCATGGACGGACACGTCACAACGTAGAGGAGGCCATGGACGGACAGGTCACAACGTAGAGGAGGCCATGGACGGACAGGTCACAATGTAGAGGCGGCCATGGACGGACAGGTCACAATGTAGAGGAGCCAAGGACGGACACGTCACAATGTAGAGGAGCCAAGGACGGACACGTCACAATGTAGAGGAGCCAAGGACGGACAGGTCACAATGTAGAGGAGCCAAGGACGGACACGTCACAATGTAGAGGAGCCAAGGACGGACACGTCACAATGTAGAGGAGCCATGGACGGACACGTCACAATGTAGAGGATCCATGGACGGACACGTCACAATGTAGAGGAGCCATGGACGGACACGTCACAATGTTGAGGAGCCATGGACGGACACGTCACAATGTAGAGGATCCATGGACGGACACGTCACAATGTAGAGGAGCTATGGACGGACATGTCACAATGTAGAGGAGCCATGGACGGACATGTCACAATGTAGAGGAGCCATGGATGACATGTCACAATGTAGAGGAGCCATGGACGGACACGTCACAATGTAGAGGAGCCATGGACGGACATGTCACAATGTAGAGGAGCCATGGACGGACATGTCACAATGTAGAGGATCCATGGACGGACACGTCACAATGTAGAGGAGCTATGGACGGACATGTCACAATGTAGAGGAAGCATGGACGGACATGTCACAATGTAGAGGAGCCATGGATGACATGTCACAATGTAGAGGAGCCATGGACGGACACGTCACAATGTAGAGGAGCCATGGACGGACATGTCACAATGTAGAGGAGCCATGGACGGACACGTCACAATGTAGAGGAGCCATGGATGACATGTCACGATGTAGAGGAGCCATGGACGGACACGTCACAATGTAGAGGAGCCATGGACGGACACGTCACGATGTAGAGGAGCCATGGACGGACACGTCACAATGTAGAGGAGCCATGGACGGACATGTCACGATGTAGAGGAGCCATGGACGGACACGTCACAACGTAGAGGAGGCATGGACGGACATGTCACCATGTAGAGGAGCCATGGACGGACACGTCACAATGTAGAGGAGCCATGGACGGACACGTCACAATGTAGAGGAGCCATGGATGACATGTCACAATGTAGAGGAGCTATGGACGGACATGTCACCATGTAGAGGAGCCATGGACGGACACGTCACAATGTAGAGGAGCCATGGATGACATGTCACAACGTAGAGGAGGCCATGGACGGACACGTCACGATGTAGAGGAGCCATGGACGGACATGTCACGACGTAGAGGAGCCATGGATGGACACGTCACAATGTAGAGGAGCCATGGACGGACACGTCACTATGTAGAGGAGCCATGGACGGACACGTCACAATGTAGAGGAGGCCATGGACGGACACGTCACAACGTAGAGGAGGCCATGGACGGACACGTCACAATGTAGAGGAGGCCATGGACGGACAAGTCACAACGTAGAAGAGCCATGGACGGACACGTCACAATGTAGAGGAGCCATGGACGGACAAGTCACAATGTAGAGGAGCCATGGATGACATGTCACAATGTAGAGGAGGCCATGGACGGACACGTCACAACGTAGAAGAGCCATGGACGGACACGTCACAATGTAGAGGAGGCCATGGACGGACATGTCACAACGTAGAGGTGGCCATAGACGGACACGTCACGATGTAGTGGTGGCCATGGACGGACATGTTCAAATGGGAATAGTAAGAGAAATTAAAACAGGTGGCTACTGGGTAATCCTGCTTTTTCTGGCGGATGGAGCACAGATGCTCAGTGACACGGATTCCCAATCTACCTCGGGTCTCATGGATATTCAGGAAGCACCGGATTCAGTAGATTACCCCAAGAGACAAACCGGTGAAATGTCGCCTCACTTGGAAGGACTGTCCGGGGCCCTGAATGGTAGTGAAGGAGGAGGTGTAAGAGCAGGTGTAGCACTTGTTCTGCTTGCAAGGATAAGTGCCAGGAGGGAGATCAGTGGGGAGGGATGAATGGATAAGGGAGTCACGTAGGAAGCAGAACGTGGAGGAGAGGGAAGGATGTGCTTGGTGGTGGGATCCTGTTGGAGATGGTGGAAGTTTCGGAGAATTACGTACTGGATGCGGAGGTTGGTGGTGTTGTAGGTGAGGAAAAGAGGAACCCTGGTGGCGTGGCGGGAGGATGACGTGAGGGCAGTTGTGTGTGAGATGTGGATGAGAGCAGCAGTGGTGGTGGAGGAAGGAAAGCCCCTTTCTTTGAAGGAGGAGGACATCTTAGTTTTGGCCTACAGTTTCCTTTCTTCTTCCTCCCTCCCTTCTTAAAGAGTAGAGTGACATGCACAATTTTTCTCTGGAAACATTCCAGAATCTAGTGATTCTTGATGAAAGATCATCACTAATGCCTCCACAATCTCTTCAGATTCCTCTT
The DNA here is from genome assembly GCF_030144855.1 of Hypanus sabinus. Taxonomy (NCBI): domain Eukaryota; kingdom Metazoa; phylum Chordata; class Chondrichthyes; order Myliobatiformes; family Dasyatidae; genus Hypanus; species Hypanus sabinus. The sequence goes on from NC_082707.1 coordinate 209,868,182, forward strand.
TCAGACCCAGTGGTATAGTCCATCTGGCCCAGGTGACTTATCTAACTTCAGACATTTCAGCTTTCTGAACACCTTCTGCTTGGTAACAGCAGCTATACTCACTCTTGCCCTGACACTCACGGATTTCTGACATACGCTGGTACTTCCACAGTGAAGATTGAAGCAAAATCCTTACTAAGTTTGTTTACCATCTCTTTGTTCCTCATTACTATCTTGTCAACATCATAGAAAAAAAATATCGAAAACCTACAGCACAATACTGCGCTAAACGTACTTACTTTAGAATTCACATAGGGTGACCCAAAGCCCTCTATTTGTCTAAGCTCCATGTACTTATCCAGGAGTCTCTTAAAAGACCCTATTGTATCTGCCTCCACCACCATTGTCGGCAGCCCATTCCATGCACTCACCACTCTCTGAGTAAAAAAAATTACCCCTGACATCTCCTCTGTACCTACTCCCCAGCACCTCAAACTTGTGCCCTCTCGTGTTAGTCATTTCCTCTCTCATAAATATTTAACTTTTTATATATCTGGAAAAACTTTTGGTATCCTTTTTTAATATTATTGGCTAGAATACCATCATATTTCATTTTTTCTCTCCTTATGGCTTTTATAATTACTTTCTGTTGGTTTTTAAATATTTTTCAAACCTCTAAAGTCACACTAATTTTTGCAATATTACATGCCCTCAACAGCCCTGGTTGCTATATCCTCCCTTTAGAATAGGTATCTATCCTGCATCTTCCAAATTGCCCCTAGAAACACCAACCATTGCTGTGTAGCTACCATTCCTGCCAGTGTCCCCTTACAATCAACTTTGGCCAGGTTCCCTCTCATGCCTCAGCAATTCCCTTTACTCCACTGTAATACTGATACATCCGGGCTGAGAAGTGGCAGATGGAGTTCAACCCAGATAAGTGTGAAGTGGTTCATTTTGGTAGGTCAAATCTGATGGCAGAATTTAGTATTAATGGTAGGACTCTTGACAGTGTGGAGGATCAGAGGGATCTTGGGGTCCGAGTCCATAGGACGCTCAAAGCAGCTGCGCAGGTTGACACTGTGGTTAAGAAGGCATACGGTGCATTGGCCTTCATCAATCATGGAATTGAATTTAGGAGCCGAGAGATAATGTTGCAGCTATATAGGACCCTGGTCAGACCCCACTTGGAGTACTGTGCTCAGTTCTGGTTGCCTCACTACAGGAAGGATGTGGAAGCCATAGAAAGGGTGCAGAGGAGATTTACAAGGATGTTGCCTGGATTGGGGAGCATATCTTATGAGAATAGGTTGAGTGAACTCAGCCTTTTCTCCTTGGAGCGACGGAGGATGAGAGGTGACCTGATAGAGGGTGTATAAGATGTTGAGAGGCATTGATTGTGGATAGTCAGAGGCTTTTTCCCAGGGCTGAAATGGTTGCCACAAGAGGACGCAGGTTTAAGGTGCTGGGGAGTAGGTACAGAGGAGATGTCAGGGGTAAATTTTTACTCAGAGAGTGGTGAGTGCGTGGAATGGGCTGCCAGCAACGGTGGTGGTGATGGTTACAGTAGGGTCTTTTAAGAGACTTTTGGATAGCTACATGAAGCTTAGAAAAATAGAGGGCTATGGGTAACCCTAGGTAATTTCTAAGGTAGGGGCATGTTCGGCACAACTTTGTGGGCTGAATGGCCTGTATTGTGCTGTAGATTTTCTATGTTTCTGTGTCCATTTTTAACAGGATTCAAGAAATGTTAAAATACATTGAACATTATGCCCATTACTGAGAGGCTAAAGAACTATGATTTAATAGCTTTAAATACCTCTAGATACCATGTCACATCATTGAAAAAGTCAGAAACGATTTTATTTTGTTGATACTGTTACGTCCGTGGCCCTCTCCTTTTTGAGAATCGCAAGATCACTATTGAGTCAGTTCAGGAGACCCAGGAAATGAGAGAAAGACATGCAGAATCCACAAAGAATTTGGAATGTGTCCTGGCCTCCAAAAGGTGGAACCCTTGATACCGGCTACAGTCTCTTGGAGACGGAATTGTGTATTGAATCCTGTACGATGTATCGAAGCCCCCAGGCAATGAACCGAGGGGGGTTGGTGGAGGGATGGCATCATCCCAACCTGATTGACATCTGAGACCCCGTGAGTCAGGATAAAAGAGGGTCTGTGGGAACAGCCCCTCAGACGCACCAGAAGAAACGCTAGTGATCCCGTAATAGCAAAAGCCGGCGGGAAGGCCACGTGCGTCCGTTTCCATTTGCCCCGGAATCGGTGGGCCTTTACCACGGAAGAACGGTTTTTAGCTAACAACGGGGAAATCAACTCCCAACGACTCTCGAAGGATTGACATCATAAAAGGAATGGGCAAGTTTTAACCCGTCTTTCTCTCCAACCAAAAAGCTGGAGCTTGAATGAACTAAAGTGACTTTTATATTTCCAATACATTATCCCCTAGACAATGATAGAGCTATTCCTTATTGATTATTATTATACCCGCGCTTTTAGATTTAGTATTGACGATGTATATTATCTGTATGTTTGCATTGATATTATTTTTGTGTATTTTTATCAATAAATACTGTTAAAAATAGTACCATCAGACTTCAACGGACCTCTCTATCTTTGCTGGTAAGTGACCCAGTTACGGGGTTCGTAACAATACTCACAATAATGATTGCACCTTTTTCTAGAAACAACTAGAGGCTGCACATTGGATGGTGCTCAACAATCTGCTGAAGGAACTTGGTGGATGGAGCAGCGTTTGTATAAGGAATGGAATTACCGACTTGTTGATTCAAAACATCCAAGTAAAAAGTGGAGAACTCTTCAGGCCTTTCATCCTCTCTTCTGCAGGGTTTCTACCCAAAGCCACAGCAATTCACGTCCTCACTTTGATGCCGCTTAACCTGCTGCATTCCACCAAACTGCATCTGCACCTCCTGCGGTCCATCATACAGTCAAAGCTTTATCAGAACAGTTAATATTTAGTATTTTATATTGTATGAAGTTATTTGAGTTAATATTTTGTTTTATCGGCTGTGTGTGATACGTATTGTGAGTCACCACAGCCTGGAGGAATTTTGTTGTATTTCTGTACAGTCAATGACAATAAACTTGGCCTTGAACTTGATTTTACTTTGATTTACGAAGGTTAATATACATACCTGTTTCTGACGTTCTAGTTCAGCTTCCATTTCCTTTTTGGATGTCAGTAGTGAATGGATTTGTTCTTGTAGTTCTTGAATTTGTTCCCTGAACGATTCTGCCTCACCTAACTGTTGAGCCTCAGTATCCTACAATCAAATTCAAGTGTCGAAGATAAATCAGTCAGCAATGTTTCATTTGTAACAGACCATTCCATGCATGCAGCTTCTTCCAAATTGCTCAGGACTTCTTTAAATAAATTTACATAGGGTTAATTTCAGTTCATTTCACTGTAAGGTATATGCTTCATATCAGAATGGAATTACAAATTTACCTCTGTGTCGCAAAATAAATCCCCACCCATTAAACACAGCAATGATAATTAACAACTGCATTTACATTTGCCAAAATATTTACGTCATGCATGTACAATAACCTGTACAGGGATTTTTTAAAATTAAAACAATATCTGTCAGACTGTGGTAGGTCTGAGATAGGGGAATCTCAGTATTAATTATTCTAAAGATGAGATCAGTCTTCTTTATTTGTCACAGAGGGAGAATAGTTCTTAATGGTTTTAGGGCAAATTGACAAGAATCTAGATCAGGGGTTCCCAACCAGAGTCCACAGACCCTTTGGTTAATGGCAGGAGTCCATGGCATAAACAGGTTGGAACCCTGATCCAGATCAAGAAGAGCTTAAGATAATTGCCCCTTCCTGACCTATCAATGGACCACTGGTAGATAGACAAATATTCAATTCAGTAGCAAATATCACCCTTTTGCAATTCACAGTTAATAGAGGGGATTTTTTGAGAACACACCAATCTCCTGAGTTCCCAACAACCTCTGGACAATCCTTCACTAGAATGCTGGGCTCCCATTTCAAACCCCATCCAAACGACGGACCAAGTGGTGTTCCCCAGGGAGCTGTGTTGGGACAATACAAAGATAGGTGAATGAGGTAGGCAGTGTTGAGGAAGTAGGAAGTCTGCAGAAAGATTGAGAGAAAGGGCAAAGTGGCAGATGGAAAATAGTGTAGGGAGATGTTTGATCAGGCATTTTGGCAGAAGGAATAAAGACGTAAACTATTTCCCGAATGGGGAGATAGTTCAAGAATCAGAGGTACAGAGGGACTTTGGGATCCTTGTGCAGGATTCCTTAAAGGTTAACTTGCAGGTTGAGCTGGTGGTAAAGAAGGCAAATGCAACATTAGCATTCACTTCCAGAGGAAAAGAATATAAAAGCAAGGATATAAAAGGAAACAGGAAAATCATACAGTTTAACACGTAGCTAAGAAGTTGTTGCAGGAGAGAGGGCTTTAGATTTTTGGATCATTGGGCTCTCTGCTAGGCGAGATGGAACCTGTAAACCTGTACAGAAAAGATGGTTTGCACCTCAACAGAAGGCAGATTACTAATATCCCAGTGGAAGGTTTGCCAAAGCTGCACTGGCGGGGGGTGGTGGGATGTTAAACTAGAGTTGCAAGGGGATGGGAACCGGAGAGCCAGAGTAGACGGTGTTTGTGGGTTAAGGGCGAAAGGTGAAAAGTCTACTGGGAACATGAAGGGCAACTTCTTCTCTCAGAGGGTAGTGAGAGTGTGGAACAAGCTGCCAGTGCCAGTGGTGGATGCGCATTGATTTTAATATTAAAGGGAAATTTGGATGGGAGAGGTGTGGAAGGCGATGGTCAGGGTGCAAGTCCACAGGACTAGGCTTGGACTTGATGGGTCGAAGGGTTTATTCCTGTGCTGTAGGTGTTCTATGAATATGAATTTCTTTAGCCAGAGGGTGGTGAATCTCATTGCCACAGACAGCTGTGGAGACCAAATCACCGGGTATATATAAAGCAGAGTTTGACAGCTTATTGATTAGTCAGGGCATCAAAGGGTACGGGGAGAAAGCAGAAGAACGGGGTTGAGAGGGATAATAAATCAGCCGTGATGGAATGACAGAGAAAAACTTGATGGGCCGAATGGCCTATTTCTGCTTATGGCCTATTTCTGTCTTATGGTCTCTCAACTCTAGAACACAGCGCTCCCATTTAAGATCCCACCCAAAAAGCACGCCACGGAGAAATGCCGAGCCAAAATGCCAGGTTTTCCTGTGACAGCCGTTTCTATCTTGTGGCGTTTTGTTCAGTCACAGCTAAAGCAAGCAATAAAATACATCACTTGAAGAAGAGTTTTACAGCTGATGACAAGATGTACATACCTGCAGTTCTGTCCTCAGTGTTTGGATCTGACCCAATAGTCTTTGGATCTCTTCCCGCTGCATGTCACGTTCATGCCGCACCTCCTCCAGCTCCAATGTGTTAATCATATGGCTTTCAATACCTTCAATCCCTGAACCCTCCTTTAGGCTGTTAATCAGTTTCTCTTTGGACTGTGGAAGAACAGTGTAAAGAGTTGATAACAAGTTTGTGTTAAGTAATTTTAGAATGGTAACTGAGAAAAACGATGAACATTCCTTATATAGGCCTGTTGACACCTCCATTGTTCAAAGTTCAAAGTAAAATTATTATCACAGTGTATACATGTCACCACATACAACCCTCAGATTCTTTTTCCTGCGGGCATATTCAGAAAATCTATAGAATAGTAACTGTAAACAGGATCAATGAAAGAGCTAGAACATAGAAGACCACAAACTGCAAATGTAAACATAAATAAATAGCAATAAAAAACGAGAGCATGAAATAACAAGATAAAGAGTGCTTAAAGCGAGATCATTGGTTGTGGGAACACCTCAATAGATGAGTGTCATTATCCTCTCTTGTTCAAGAGCCTGATGTTTGTGGGATAGTAATCTGGTGGTTTAAGTCCTGAGGCTCCTGTATCTTCTACCCGATGGCAGCAGTGAGAAAAGAGCACGGCCTGGGTGGGGAGGATCTCTGATGATGGATTCTGCTTTTCTTCAACAGCATTTTATGTAGATGTGCTCAAAGGTTGAGAGGGCTTTGCTCGTGATGTACTGGGCCAAATCCAGTACCTTTCATAGGATTTTCTGTTCAAAGGCATTGATGTTTCCATACCAGGTCATGATGCAATCAGTCTATTCAGTCTCCACTGCACATCAATAGAAGTTTATCAACAACTGGCAAACCCATGTTATGGGAGGGGCAACTGCTTTCAAGAAAATGGTCTACAAGTGATTTTCCTTAATACAAACCTCCTCACACAAATCTGTAAGAGCAGAACTTGGGTAGTGGTTTGTGAACTCTAAAGCAAATTTCTGACACCCAAACAGATGTAATCTGGGGATCACCTGGACTACAATTGCTCGTCTTTGATGCAATTTTGATGCCCTACTCAAAGTGAACCATTCATTAGTCATGGAACACTCCAGCACAGAAATATGCCTTTCCTTCCTGAACCACTACTCTGCCTATTCCCATTCCACAGCCCTCCGTGCCCCTCCAATCCATGTGCCTATCCAAATCTCTCTTAAATGTTGAAACTGACTCCATATCCACCAGCTGCGCTGGCAGCTCGTTCCACACCCTCAACATCCTCAAGTGAAGAAATCCTCCTCATGTTCCCCTGTTGGGTGCAGTCTTTCATTGATTCTATTTCCTTTCTAGGATTAGTGAGTATGTATGCAAGAAAACAAATCTCAGGGTTGTACTTTGAACTTTAAATATTTCACCTTTCCCCCTTAACCCATAATTTCTAGTGGTGGTCCCACCCAAGTCCAGCGGGAAAAAACTCTGCTTGCATTTACCCTATCTATGCCCCTCATAATTTTGTAAACCTCTATCAAATCTCCCTTCAGTCTCCTAAGTTCCAAACATAATATCAAATTAAAACACCTCGATTGTCTAATCTAAGATGAACATTTTCTGCTGGGAAATTGCAAAAGCATCTCATGATGGGATAAGGTAAATATAAAAATTACTACATTAAATTAAGCTCGTTGCTGTCACCTAGTGACCACATTCCAGTATTGCAATGCACCAGTGAAAAACATTCAAGTTTAGATGAACATTTGTGCCCCCCTGAGAAAGAAGTGCAAAGGAGCCTAAACCTGTTGTTCAGTTCTTCCCTTTAACAGCAACGTTCTGTTAACCTGCCATGCTGGGGACTTTGCTGGTGCTGAACTAGCCTATGTTTTAGACAGTAAGATGCTTCACTTTAATTCAGCTTTATTTAAGATGTTACAAAAATGAATCTGGTGATTTGAGTGGAACAGAGGAACCTGAGCCCCAGCAAGAGAAGTCAGCGAGTGCCAAGTACCATTTTATTTACTTACTTAGACATGCAGTGTGGAACATACTCTCGTGGTCCTTCAACCTGCAGCACCCAGCAACCCATTGGTTTAACTCCACAGGACAATTTACAATGACCATTTAACCTATTAACTGGTACATCTTTGAACTGTAGGAGCAAACCCGCTTTCTGAAAGGGGATGCCGGATTTGAACTCCAATCTCCGACGCTCCGAGCGGTGAGCCAGATGCTGAACCATCGGAATTTTTGATTAGTTCATTGTTGCTAAGCTACTTTCATTACCTTCTCCAAGAGCAATTCAAGATTCTCTAGGTGCTTTATCCTCTCCCTCAATGCTTTCTAGCCATACAGCACTCTCTTTATTCCCAGAGTGATAATCAGAAATTACTTATCTAAAAAAAATGACAAGGATGTTGCCAGGACTTGAGGACCCGAGTTATAGGAAAATGCTGGTTAGGGTTAGGGCTTCATTCCCTGAAACATAGGAGAACGAGAGAGGTTTGATAGGGGTATACAGAATTATGCAGAGTATAGATAGGGTAAATGCAAATGTCATGGGTTAAGGGTGAAAGGTGAAATGTTTAAGGGGAATATGAGGGGAACTTGGCCATTTAGAGAGTGGTAAAAGTATGGAACAAGCGTGGAAGCAGTGCTGATCTCAAACGTTTAGGAGAAATGTGTATAAGATGATGCGAGGCACTGATTGTGTGGATAGTCAGAGGCTTCTTCCCAGGGCTGAAATGGCTAACTCGAGAGAGCACAGTTTTAAGATGCTTGGGAGTAGGTACAGAGGAGATGTCAGGGATAAGTTTTTTTTTATGCAGAGTGGTGAGTGCGTGGAATGGGCTGCTGGTGACAGTGGTGGAGGCGGATACAATAGGGTCCTTTAAGAGACTCCTGGATGGGTACATGGAGTTTGGAAAAATAGAGGGCTATGGGTAACCCTAGGTAATTTCTAAGGTAAGGACATGTTCAGCACAGCATCGTGGGCTGAATGGCCTGTATTGCACTGTAGGTTTTCTATGTTTAAGTACATGGAAGGGAAGGGTTTGGAGTGCTATGGCCTGGGTGCAGGTTTATGCGACTAGATAGATTGATACTTTGGTGTGGACTAGATGGGGCAGAGACTGTTGCTATGTTGTAGTGCTCAATGTTATGTTATTATGTATTGTACAGGGTTTATAGGCTGTAAATTGTCTCCATTGCTGACTTGGGACCCTCATGGCTCAAAGTATGTTCCACGTAATAAATTATCCATTTGACATTACTTAGCTAAACATACAAGTTTGTTGTACTTCTTCATAACTTTGTCCTCACTTGCAGGATTCGGGAGGCCTTTTGCTTGTACTCCGCCAGCTCCTGTTTAGCAGAATCCAAGCTGGTCTTGGCAAGTTTGAGCTGCTGCTGATGATCTTCTGCCTTCCTCTTCTCTTCAATCGCCTTTCTCTCAGCTGCTGTCAGTGCTTCTGCTAGACTCTGACGCTCACACTCCATCTTACTGAGGCGAGCTGCAAATTCATTCTTAACAGAAAGAACAGAAGTGTTTTATTTAAATATATCTTTTATTTTCTTCAGAGATACAGCACAGAACAGTCCTTTCTGACCCACTGACCCTACCTTAATCACAGACAATTTACAATGCCATACCAACCGGCGCATCCTTGGACTGTGGGAAGCAACCAGAGAACTCAGAAGAGACCCACACTCACAGGGAGAACGTACAGAGGACACTGGAACTGAATCCCAAACTCCAACACCACAAGCTGTAATAGCATTGCACTAACCGCTGTGCTACCCTGACAACCTTGTTCTTGATTTTTGATTTTTGAGCAACTGCAAGTCTTATTGCTAAACAGATTCTGGGAAGGAGCCGTATAGCTTAATAACAGCTTTTCAGCACATTCAATTATAAGAATTTCCCACTCATGTTTACCTACTTCTTCTTTACTGTCCAGTCTCATAAATGACTGACCGTCTTGGACAGTACACTCAAATGCCCTCTTCACCTAGATGAGAAAAAATACAGTGGACTCTGGTTAATTGGTCAATTGGGGCAGCTGTTTATCTGGGACATCTCTTAAAGAGCAAAAACTAATCAAGAAAATAGGATTCCCTTTGTTTATTTGGGACACTATGCTGCCTTATTGGGACAGCAGACTATTACCGAATAGTTTCTAACTAGCATCAGTTACATGCACTTGTGTGGTCATTAACACTCTACATTGTGTTTAGGACAAATAGTTTTTAAATAGCATCAGTTGTGTGCATTTGTGTATCTACTTGGGCCAATGGACTGCAATACAAAACATAGTGATTTTTTGATAATGTTATTCATTTATTTTGACTTTAGAAAACTTCAGACACTTGCCAAGAAGTCACTAAAATATTTGACTCAAGCCAAAAAATTGCCTTAGGTATGTTTCTGCAGTTAATCAAAAGAACACGGCAATGTACACTGGATGAATTCCTCCATCAATAACTATTTGCAATTAATAATAGTTTTATAGTACAGTTGATCTATTTGTACTGTTTTAATTTGCTCTGTATTTTATTTAAATACATAATTTGTTACTCAGTTAAATGGTAATTTATCTTTTTATACCTTTTTAACTATTTCCATGAAATTTCATCTAATTGGGGCAGCCAAAATGTTAACTGAGCCAAAATATACTGGTTCCAACATGTCCCAATTAACCAGAATCCACTGTATTAATTTTAAACTAAAGATACAAACATCATCAGTTGAGAATAAAGAAGAGGTGAAACTGGGGCAAGGGTCAACTCTGGTGGAATTCCATAAAACACAATGAAAGGTTAAATACAGATGTTCTGCATGTCAGCTGTCATGGACTGTACACTATTTCAGTCCAAGGATAGAAACAAATCCTCAATTATGTACAGTAACTATATATTCATAGCTGGGAATTGTACTGCAGATTTCCAGTGGAATTGAGTTTCAGAGATGGAGAGCCAATTTGATCGTACTTTTGCTATGTGCTGCTAAGGACAAATTTCTACCTTATTGAACTTCTCTGCATCACAGGCAAATTCTTACTAATCACAATCAATGAAGTTTGTTTTAAACTGTTACAGGAAAAAAAATTACATTTGCCTCCATGTGCTATAGCATAATGATAAAATACCACTTGTCACCATAACAAGTTTTATGACTGCACCAGCCAATGAAACCTGCATTTATTCTGCTGAGGGAAGTGTGTGACAAACAAAATCCATCGTGTGATATTTGCGCTTTTTTATATAACGATGCTTAGGGTACAGACACAAATAATTTGAGAATTAACTACTTATAAAAGTCTTCACACTTTATTCTAAGATTTACATATTTAATCTTTCCTCTCTTAATTGCTTGTAAAGCAAATGGGACACAAAATAAAAATGCTTTTGTCCATTTCAGTTTCATAGAACATAGAACAGTACATCACAGGAACAGGCCCTTCCACCCACAAGGCTGTGCTAAACCAATTCAATTAGTAATCAAATTGCCAACTAACTTAATCTCTTCTGCCTCAACAATGTCAATATCCTTCCATTTTGCTCACATCCATGTGTTTATCTAAGAGCCTCTTAAATGCCTCTGCCATTACTGCCTCCATCACCCCCCCCCCCCCCCAGGGAGCACATTCCAGGCACCCACCAGTCTGTGTGAAAAACTTTCCCCTCACATCTTTAAAATGACCTTTCACCTTAAATTCACGCTCTCTGATATTAGACATTTCAACCCTGGAAAAAGATACAGTTTGTCTACTCTATCCATACCTCTCCTAACTATATAAACATCTATCCAGTCTCCCATCAGCCTTCACTGGTCTGCCCAACCTCACGTTACAGCACAGGCCCTGTAAGCCAGGCAGCTTCGAAAGTGCATCGTCCAACAAACCAGGTCCATAATCTGATTTAATGCAAATTACAAATCAGACCAAGTTAATTCTAACTGGAAAGAGTCATCAGTATTCAGCTTCACGTTCTGGGTACCTTTTGTTCAGACCAACCTGCATCTGAGTATAATTCTCTTGTTCTCTTTTAAGGGTTGATTCAGCATCCAGAAGCCTCTCTTGCATTGTCTGGTAGGCTTGGTTATGCAAGCTGCTGCCTTCATTATGATCTTGCAGAATCCTTTCAGTAAAACAGGAGTGTCATTATAAAACTCGCCTTGGGATTTTATAGATGCAATGTGTAAATACACAGCACAATGACATGGATTAGTCTATTCATATTCCCCATTATCTCACTTCCATAACATATAGGAATTTTCAATTTGGTCACCGTTTAATACTGCCAATTAGAGGCACTAACAATCATCTTATTACATCAAGAAGGATGTATGTCAACAGCAAAACTTACTTAACCTCCAGTAAATGGGTAATTAAACTGAAGCTCCAACATGCATAATGAGGAATGTCTCAATACTTTAAATGTGGAAAAAACAACACTTTGGATATAGAAGAACAGGAGTTATACAGTTATGCTAGCTTAATGAGACAAATTAAATCAGGAAACTAGCGCATTCTTTGACATAACTGATTAGAATGGATTATCCTTGGTGTGAAATATGTTAAATTGTAATGATAAACCTTGGGCATACAACAACTGTAACGCATTTATTCCGCAAACTGACATCACAAATAGTAGCATAAACATTTGTGCTTTAAGTAGTAAACTCTAATATACATAACACCTTCACTCTTGTATTCATCACCCTTTTTGATTTTACCCCCATGATACACTTCAATTCATCCGACGGACTTCGATTTTGCCCTGTCACCTGCCTGTCCTTTCCCAATCTCGCTATACACTCTAATTGCACGCCAACTGCTTCATTCTCAGCCCTATCACTCCAGTTCCCATCTCTCTGCCAATTTAGTTTAAACCCTCCCCAACAGCTCCAGCAAACCAGCCTGCAAGGACATTAGCCCCCTTGGGTTCAGGTGTAACCATCCTTTTAGTACAGCTCGTACCGTCCGCAGGAGAGATCTCCATGATCCAGAAATCAGAACCCCTGCCCCCTGCACCAGCCCCTCAGCCATGCATTCATCTGCCAAATCATCCTATTCCTGTCCTCACTGGTGTGTGGCACAAGCAGCAATCCAGAGATTGCTATTCTGGAGATCCTGGTTCTCAGCTTTCCACCCAAATCTAGTACACTTGCCTGAGTGTTCAGGAGCCTTGCAAGGTCAACAAATAATCTTTGTGATTTTTAAATATTCTACGTTGCTAATTTCACACTATGAAGTATCTACTTCAGCTCTATCCATTTTAAGAAGTCATTTAAAAATCTGTACATTTAAAAGGCAGCAACAAATAAAATTATGTCAAATTCCCAACAACATGGTAGGTTGTTGCCCAGCTGATTACTCAGGAGCTGTGCAGATCACAGGACCACTCTTCACGATCAAGCTGGAAAAGCGGTCGAGAGAGGCTCAGCTCAACTCCAAAACATAACAGTAGGAACAGAGAGATAATAGGCTCAATTTCATTTAAAAAAACAACTTTCACAATTATGTAAAACCACATTTCACTCAAGTTGCACCACACTGAGCTATGATATGCAATGCAGGTGAGATTAGGAGGGTTAATGGCTCCAAACAGTGACTCCTTTGCTTGCATCTTCGTAAACAGCTCTACTTCCATCTTTAATATCTTTATTTTTCCCTTTCTGGGTTCTTTTGAAGACCCTGACCTGGAGTTACAGGCTGACTACGGTTCTTTGCGGGAATGGGACCCACTCTCGAGGTTTTATATCTAGCCATTGTTGTTTGGCAAGCCAAGGGCCCGGCCTGGCATTGGAAGCCTAAGATCTTGCGGCTCTGGAGACGGGCGGATCAAGGGTCGATGTCACAACAGGAGACCCGTGTGTCTTCGGTGGAGTCAGGTTATCTGCGACTGTGCCTGGAGACCCGGGATCTTTGCAATCTTCAGGCACAGAGCTCGAGAAAAGTGACGTAACGGACTTTTAACATCGTAAACCAGCGAGTTGTTTGTGATATCTCTCCACTCACTGGGAAAATGGAGACACCTCTTCCTCCCTTATTAGGGAAAGAGAGAACCTGTGGTATGTCGAATACCGGGTGAAACGCAAAGTCTCTGTGGTAACTGCAAGTCTGTGTCTTTGCTATCGCTTTGCTCACGCTTGGGTGCTCGGTGGCGGTGCCGATGCTTATTTTAACGCGGGAGGGGAGAGATGGGGGGACTTTGGGGTTCTAACATTTAACTGTCGTTCAATCTTTGGAGCACCCCTCTGTTTTTGTGGATGGTTGCGAAGATGGTTTCAGGATGTAGATTGTATACATTTCTCTGACATTAAATGTACCTTTGAACCTTTGAATGAAGCAGAAATAGAATGAAAAGCAAGTCAACCCATCTGACACTGCGTCTGCAAATCTACCAATATTAGTACAGGCCTGCAGCTCAAAAGTAAGGAAGTTATGTTGCCGCTTTATAAAACTCCAGCTAGGCTGTGTCTGCAGTATTGCATACAGTTCTGGTCACCCTTTTATAGGAAGGATTTTGATGTTTTAGAGAGGTGTAGAAAAGGTTTACCAGGATACCTCCTGGATTAGAGGGCATGTTATAATGAGAGATTGGGCAAACTTGGGTGGTTTTTATTATTATTAAGATAGAGTGGGGAGTAAGCCCTCTGGGCCCTCTGAGCCACAGCAGCCAGCAAACCCCAATTGAACCCTAGCCCAATCACAGGACAATTTACAATGTCCAATGAACCTACCAACTGTGAGACTGTGGGAAGTAACCAGAGCACCCAGAGGAAACCCACGCAGTCACGGGGAGAGCGTACAAACTCCTTACAGGCAGCAGCGGGAAGTGAACCCGTGTCACTGGTACTGTGAAGGGCTAAGCTACCCACCATGCTACCCAGCCAAACGTGAAGTGTTGCACCTTGGCAGGTCAAGTGTAAAGAGACAGTACACTGTTATGGACAAGTGTTGATGAGGTCCAAGTTCCTAACTCTCTAAAAGTGGCAATGCAGGCTGATAGGGTTATTAAGAAGGCATATGGTATGTTTGCCTATATTAGTCGAGACACTGAGCTCAAAAGTTAGGAAGTTACGCCACAACTTTACAGAACTCGAGTGAGGCCACAGCGGGAGTATTGCATACAATTCTAGTTGCCTCCGTTTAGGAAGAAAGTGGAGAAAAGGCTTACCAGGATGTTGCCTGGATGTGCTCTCAGGAGAGACTGGACAAGCTTGGGTTGTTTTCTCTGGAGTGAAGGCTGTGGGGAGATCTCTTGAAGGTTTTTAAAATTATGAGAGGCAGAGATAGCATAGGCAGACAGTATCTTTTTCCCAGGGCTGAAATGTCTAATACCAGAAGACAAGCATTTAAAGTGAGAGACGGTAATTTCAAAGCAGATGTGAGGGGGAAGTTGTTGTGGGTGTTTTTATTTAAATATAAGGTTAGAGGGTGCATGGAACGCGCTGCTGGGGGTGGTACTGGGGCAGATACATTAGGGACTTTTAATAGATGTTTAGATGGGCACATGAATGTGAGGAAAATGGAGGGATAGGGACATTGTGTATGAAGAGGGATTAATTCAGTTAACCACGGGATTACTAATCCACCTGGTTCAGCACAGCATTGTGGGCCTAAAGGCCTGTTCCTGTGCTATACTGTTCTGTTTTATATTCTACTGCTGTGAACTGGTCCCTTAAGGCTGTTATTGCCGGGAGTGGTAATGGGGACAAGCTCCCACTACCAATGCTCCCAATGGCGCAGATTACTGGCACCTTAAAGCCAGTTGTTTTGGGCAGGTGGGACTCATCAGCCATGGTTTTTAGTGTTGAAATTGCAGGGGCCCTGGCAGAAATACTTAAAATTTCGATGTCCATGGGTCAGGTGCTGAAGGATTGGACGATAGCTCATGTAGTTCCGTTGTTTTAAAAAGGCTCAAAAAGTAAGCCGGGAAATTATAGGCCGGTAAGTTTGACATTGGTAGTAGGTAAATTATTGGAAGGAATACTAAGAGATAGGATCTACAAGTATTTGGATAGACAGGGACTTATTAGAAAAAGTCAGCATGGCTTGTGCGTGGTAGGTCATGTTTAACCAATCTATTAGAGTTTTTTGAGGAAGTTACCAGAAAAGTGGATGAAGGGAAGGCAGTGGATATTGTATACATGGACTTCAGTAAGGCCTTTGACAAGATCCCGCATGGGAGATTAGTTAGGAAGATTCAGTCACTAGGTATAAATGGAGAGGTAGTAAATTGGATTAGACATTGGCTCAATGGGAGAAGCCAGAGAGTGGTAGTGGAGGATTGCTACTCTGAATGGAGGCCTGTGACTAGTGGTGTGCCACAGGGATCAGTGCTGGGTCCATTGTTATTTGTCATCTATATCAATGATCTGGATGATAATGTGGCAAATTGGATCAGCAAATTTGCTGATGATATAAAGATTGGAGGTGTAGTGGACAGTGAGGAAGGTTTTCAAAGCTTGCAGAGGGATTTGGACCAGTTGGAAAAATGGGCTGAAAAATGGCAGATGGAGTTTAATACAGCCAAGTGCGAGGTATTGCACTTTGGGAGGTCAAACCAAGGTAGAACATACAAGGTAAATGGTAGGACATTGAGGAGTGCAGTAGAACAGAGGGATCTGGGAGTACAGATACATAATTCCCTAAAAGAGGCGTCACAAGTAGATAGGGTTGTAAAGAAAGCTTTTGGTAACATTGGCTTTTGTAAATCAAAGTATTGAGATTAAGAGTTGGAATGTAATGGTGAGGTTGTATAAGACATTGGTGAAGCTGAATTTGGAGTATTGTGTGCAGTTTTGGTCTGTGAATTACAGGAAGGGTATTAATAAGGTTGATAGAGTGCAGAGAAGGTTTACAAGGATGTTGCTGGGACTTGAGAAACTAAGTTACAGAGAAAGGTTGAATAGGTTAGGACTTTATTCCCTGGAGCGTAGGAGAATGAGGGGTGATTTGATAGAGGTGTATAAAATTATGATGGGTATAGATAGAGTGAATGCAAGCAGGCTTTTTCCACTGAGGCCAGGGGAGAAAAAAAACAGAGGTCATGGGTTAAGGGTGAAGGAGAAAAGTTTAAAGGGAACATTGGGGGGGGCTTCTTCACACAGAGAGTGGTGGGAGTGTAGAATGAGCTGACAGATGAAATGGTGAATGCGGACTCACTTTTGACATTTAAGAAAAAGTTGGACAGGTACATGGATGAAAGGTGTATGGGGGGGATATGGTCCAGGTGCAGGTCAGTGGGACTAGGCAGAAAAATGGTTCGGCACAGCCAAGAAGGGCCAAAAGGCCTGTTTCTGTGCTGTAATGTTCTATGGCTGGCAGCTCATCAAGAAGGAGGAAAACTCTGATCTCAAACCTCCGTTGGCCTTGTGGCTGTACCCACTCATGGGGAAGGCTTCAGGAGTAAACCACGAGGGAAAAATCCAGAGCTGGAGTCCTACATTGAGTTCAATGTTGACTGGCAACTCCTGTGATGCTGCTGGTACCAAACTGTATTGGTCTCTACCATTCCTTTGGGTTCATTAGCTGTGTGGAGAGAGGGAGCTACAGCTTGCTCTCCATATTGTACTGCCCAAGCTTGTGCATTTAGACAGCTAAGGAACAATAACCATGGTCAACTCTGACCGATAAGGACCCTCACTGTGAACTGCATCCTTGATTTCACTAAATGTTATAAATAAGAGCTGCATGTTTTTCCCTTTCCAAGCACCATGAAATAAATAAAAATTTCATGAAAGGAACAAGTGTTAAAATCCTTTTTCAGTCTGTTTCTCACCCAAATTCAGTCCCTTTTAGAAGCTGTATGGAAGTCAGTATCCAATGAACAACATGCATGCCAACAGAGTAATTTTTACCTGTTTTTCTCGCTCTGCAGCATGTCTATCACCTCGGTACGTGTCTTCAGCAGTTGATCTGCCTCTTCCAATCTCACTTTGAGCACAGCCAGCTGAGAATCCTTGGCGCTCAGCACCTCGTTCAGATCATCCACCTGCGAGCGCAGCTCCCGACCGATCCTGTCTGTCTTCGAGTTTTCCGTGTTCCATTTCTCAATCTGTTTCCTGGATTTATTTAACTCTACAAACACACAAATTACAATGACATGAAAGTACAGATCACAAGAGGCTGTTCACCCCAACCAATTGCACCTGGAATAATGCAATTGTTTTTTTGCGCATATTTCCAACTTAAAGGACTATTGTAAAACAAATTATCATGGTTCTCGAGCTCTTTGGCTTCTCTTAGTTGTTTAATCCTTTCTAGTGGAAAAGTGCCAGAAAAATTGCAATCTTTCCTCTAAGTGAAGAAGTTTCCCCTCTTGTTCCCCTTAAACTTTTCACTTCTCACCCTTAAACCATGACCTCTGGTCATAGTCCCACCCAACCTCAGTAGTAAAACACTGCTTGCACGTTCTCCATGTGAAGCACTCGTCTTATCTGGTGTGACTGATTGCCACACTCTTATGAGAAAATCATATTACATAGCTCTACACTAGGTGCTGGTGGGCCATCAGAAGCTCTACATAGCAGAAGGAGGCAGTGAATAGAGAACACACACTTCTGGAGGTAAGTTTTGTTTATAAAAAAAACAGAATATACAAAATATTTACATGAATAAGAACAATTCAAAATTCCAACATTATGTTAGGTTCCAAATCTACCAAATTCCTTTTCAGTTAGAATCAGTAAGATTCATTAGAATAACCTTTATTACTCTAATTTCTCTAATTAGATCCAGTGTTATTCCCTATTTCCTCAGCTGAGGCAGCGTGTTTGTGTCCTTGAGCAAGGCACTTAACAACACATTGCTCTGCGACGACACTGGTGCCAAGCTGCATGGGTCCTAGTGCCCTTCCCTCGGACAACATCGGTGGTGTGGAGAGGGGAAGGCCTGCAGCTTGAGCAACTGCCGGTCTCCCATACAACCCTGCCCAGGCCTGAGCCCTGGAAACTCCAGGCGCAGATCCATGGTCTCTCGAGACCGACGGATGCCAAATTATTATTCCCTATTTAAAGGTTTACAGACTAACCTTTCCTTTTTATTTATCTCTAGTTAAAAAACTTATTGACTTCCTATTCTTAAGCATAATGGTTAGCTTCAGTTTCAGTTCTAGTCAGTATGTCTACAAATTTAAATTCAAAGATTATATATAAACAGCTTAACTTCTTTCACAGCAATTCTCCAACATCACAACTTATAAACAAAGTAAATCTTCTTCAGTAAATTATTAAAGTCTTTGCAAATAATCAATTCTTGCAGAAAATCAAATTCAGGTCCTTCAAACGAAAATAAACTTGTACATCCAACTGCATTAAATCTTCTACGTCATTAAACATTTTGTTCCCGCGTAGGCGCTTTGACCTTGGGTGGTTCGCCATCTTGTTTCTTGTTTTGTTGGATGAAATAGTTGATCATCCACATAAAGTCGATTCAAAAACCAATACAAAAAAAACTTGACCATTTCCCTTGGTGTGATTTAACAGAACTAATTCCTGGTTATACAGTAGAGATCTTGGACACGCTTCTCTGCCAATGTTGTCTTGTTACAGCTGCTACTTGTTATAACTGTAGCTTCAATAGCTCTTTTATCGATATTGTCTCTCCTCCAGGGGTTTCACTCTGAGGTTTTCAAGTAAGTAAAGTAGAGATACTCACTACTAATTCCACTTTTAACAGTTTATATCTTTAGTTTCTAATAGTCTGCTGCATTTGTCTTGCTTTCCCATGTGTGTGTCAGTCACGCCTTGTTCTCTCATAGCTTCCCCCCACCCCCATCCCCCAAGTCCTTTTTTTAAAATTCGGTAATACTGTAGCGGTGTGCTACAAACAGCGCTAAAATTACGACACGGAGTCGGTAACTGCAGTCGAAGGAAAAACTTTATTCGAAAACTTCAGCCTCACTTTTAAGCCTCTGTCAACCGGCCCCCCATGGCGAAGAGGCTCCAAAGCTCTGTGCTCGCAAACCCCCGTAGGCTATCTAATTGTGAGTCGGTTCGCATACGCTAGGAAATGAGCCGCCACATAACCCCCCCCCAGAACCGGCGATACACCCCCCAATGTCCACAGCCTGGGCCAGAACCTGCTTGGGAGGTCGGCCTCTGCGCCGAGGCGCCGGAAACTCGGCCGGTTGCGCCAGGTCCACATGGGCCGGCTTGAGGCGGTCCACCGTGAAAACCTCCTCCTTCCCCCCAACGTCCAGCACGAACGTGGACCCGTTGTTCCGGAGCACCGTAAACGGCCCCTCATATGGCCGCTGCAGCGGTGGCCGATGCCCGCCCCTTCGTACAAACACAAACTTACAGTTCCGTAGGTCTTTGGGTACGCAGGTCGGGTGCCGCCCATGCTGTGAAGTGGGTATGGGGGCCAGGTTACCGAGCTTCTCGCGAAGTCTGCCCAGGACTGCAGCGGGTTCTTCCTCTTGCCCCCTCGGGGCTGGTAGGAACTCCCCGGGGACGGCCAGGGGCGCGCCGTATACCAACTCGGCCGACGAGGCGTGCAGGTCGTCCTTGGGCGCTGTGCGGATGCCGAGAAGGACCCAGGGAAGCTCGTCCGCCCAGTTGGCTCCTCGCAGGCGGGCCATGAGGGCCGACTTCAGGTGACGGTGGAAACGCTCCACTAGCCCGTTCGACTGTGGGTGGTAGGCAGTGGTGTGGTGCAGCTGAGTCCCCAAAAGGCTGGCCATAGCTGACCACAGGCTGGAGGTGAACTGGGCGCCTCTGTCGGAGGTAATGTGGGCTGGTACACCAAAGCGGGATATCCAGGTGGCGATCAGGGCTCGGGCGCAAGATTCGGAGGTGGTGTCGGTGAGCGGGACCGCCTCTGGCCATCTTGTGAACCGGTCCACGATAGTCAGGAGGTAACGCGCTCCGCGCGACACTGGCAGGGGGCCCACGATATCCACATGAATGTGGTCGAAACGCCGGTGGGCGGGATGGAACTGCTGCGGTGGGGCTTTGGTGTGCCGCTGCACCTTGGCCGTCTGGCAGTGCATGCACGTCCTGGCCCATTCACTGACCTGTTTGCGGAGTCCGTGCCAAACGAACCTGCTGGAAACCATCCGGACAGTTGTCCGGATGGAGGGATGCGCCAAGTTATGAATGGAGTCGAAAACCCGTCGCCGCCAGGCTGCGGGGACGACCGGACGGGGCTGGTTGGTGGCGACGTCACAGAGTAGGGTCCTCTCACCTGGGCCCACGGGGAAGTCCTGGAGCTGCAAACCAGAGACTGCAGTCCTGTAACTCGGAATCTCCTCATCTACCTGCTGTGCCTCTGCCAGTGCCTCAAAGTCTACCCCTTGGGAAAGGGCATGAACGGTAGGGCGAGAGAGCGCATCCGCCACGACATTGTCCTTACCCGAGACGTGCCGGACATCCGTTGTGTATTCAGAGATGTAGGACAGGTGGCGTTGCTGGCGGGATGACCAGGGGTCGGATGCTTTCGTAAACGCAAAGGTAAGCGGTTTGTGGTCCGTGAACGCGGTGAAGGGCCGACCTTCTAGGAAGTACCTGAAATGCCGGATTGCCAGGTAGAGCGCCAACAGTTCCCGGTCAAAAGCACTGTACTTGAGCTCGGGTGGCCGCAGGTGTTTGCTGAAAAACGCCAGGGGTTGCCAGCGACCTGCGATGAGCTGCTCCAGCACCCCACCGACTGCCGTGTTTGATGCGTCCACTGTGAGGGCGGTAGGGGTGTCCATTCTGGGATGTACTAGCATTGCGGCGTCAGCCAAAGCTTCCTTCGTTTGAACGAAAGCGGCGGCGGACTCCTCGTCCCAGGTAATGTCCTTGCTCGGACCCGACATCAGGGCGAACAGGGGGCGCATGATCCGGGCAGCTGAAGGGAGGAAGCGGCGGTAGAAATTGACCATACCTACGAATTCCTGAAGGCCTTTGACCGTGGTGGGTCGGGGGAAGTGGCGGACCGCATCTACCTTAGCGGGCAGAGGGGTTGCCCCGTCTTTAGTAATCCTGTGGCCCAGGAAGTCAATGGTATCAAGTCCGAACTGGCATTTGGCAGGGTTAATTGTAAGACCGTACTCACTCAGTCGGGCGCAGAGTTGACGGAGGTGGGACAGATGCTCCTGACGACTGCCGCTGGCTATGAGGATGTCATCCAAATAGATGAACGCGAAGTCCAGGTCCCGTCCCACCGCGTCCATTAACCGCTGGAACGTCTGTGCGGCATTCTTCAGGCCGAACGGCATGCGGAGGAACTCGAAGAGGCCAAACGGGGTGATGAGAGCCGTCTTGGGGACGTCGTCAGGATGCATCGGGATTTGATGGTACCCTCGGACAAGGTCGACCTTGGAGAAGATCCGGGCGCCGTGCAGGTTTGCCGCAAAGTCCTGAATGTGCGGCACAGGGTAGCGGTCCGGTGTGGTAGCCTCGTTCAGCCTGCGGTAGTCGCCGCACGGTCTCCAGCCCCCCGTCGCTTTGGGCACCATGTGCAGGGGGGAAGCCCAGGGGCTGTCGGACCGCCGGATGATCCCCAATTCCTCCATTCTCTGGAACTCCTCCTTCGCCAGTCGGAGCTTGTCCGGGGGAAGCCGCCGAGCACGGGCATGGAGGGGTGGTCCCTGTGTCGGGATGTGGTGCTGTACGCCGTGCCTGGGCATGGCTGCTGTGAACTGCGGTGCCAGAACCGATGGGAACTCCGCCAGGACCCTGGTGAAGTCGTTGTCGGACAGCGTGATGGAGCCGAGGTGAGGGGCTGGCAACTGGGCCGCGCCCAGGGAGAACGGCTGAAAGGTCTCGGCGTGTACCAGTCTCTTCCTGGGCAGGTCAACCAGCAGGCTGTGAGCTCGCAAAAAATCCGCACCCAGAAGCGGTTGGGCTACGGCGGCCAGTGTGAAGTCCCACGTGAACTGGCTGGGGCCGAACTGTAGCTGCACCTGACGGGTGCCATAGGTCCTTACTGTGCTGCCATTCACGGCCCTCAGGGGGGGACCCGGTGCCCTGCTGCGAGTGTCGTAACTTGTCGGAGGTAAAACGCTGACCTCAGCCCCAGTATCGACTAAAAAGCGGCGTCCCGACCTGCTATCCCACACATACAGGAGGCTATCCCGATGGCCAGCCGCCGTAGCCATCAGCGGCGGCTGGCCCTGGCGTTTCCCGGGAACTTGCAGGGCGGGCGACAACGGCGGGCTTCTGCGCCCCACCGCTGGTGGTAGAAGCACCAGTGGTCATTGGGCCGGGGGTTAGTGGGCTCTGCGGCCGGGCCTGGACTGGTTTGCTGCCGGGAGCGTGGCTGGGAGATCTGTGCGATGGACGCCCCGCTCACCTTTTTGGCGTTCCACAGCAAGTCCGCCCGGGCTGCCACCTTCCGGGGGTCACTGAAATCCGCGTCGGACAGCAGCAGGCGTATGTCCTCGGGCAGCTGCTCCAGGAATGCCTGCTCAAACATGAGGCCTGTGTGTCCCTCGGCCAGAGACAACATCTCGTTCATTAAAGCCGATGGAGGTCTGTCGCCCAAGCCATCCAGGTGCAGTAAACGGGCAGCCCGCTCGCGCCGTGAGAGTCCGAAAGTCCTGAGGAGCAGGGCTTTGAATTCCGTGTACTTGCCATCTGCCGGGGGCGACTGTACGAACTCCGCGACCTGGGCAGCTGTGTCCTGGTCGAGGGAGCCCACCACGTAGTAGTAGCGGGTGTCTTCTGAGGTGATCCGGCGAACGTGGAATTGGGCTTCGGCTTGCTGGAACCATAGGTCCGGGCGCTGTGTCCAGAAACCCGGCAGTTTCAACGAAACCGCATGAACAGAGGCGGCGTCGGTCATTTCTGGTCCAAAAATCGTTTGGACCGTCGGGGTCACCAATTGTAGCGGTGTGCTACAAACAGCGCTAAAATTACGACACGGAGTCGGTAACTGCAGTCGAAGGAAAAACTTTATTCGAAAACTTCAGCCTCACTTTTAAGCCTCTGTCAACCGGCCCCCCATGGCGAAGAGGCTCCAAAGCTCTGTGCTCGCAAACCCCCGTAGGCTATCTAATTGTGAGTCGGTTCGCATACGCTAGGAAATGAGCCGCCACAATACCTCGTTTTCATCCCTCCACAGGTGGAGCTTTCTAACATTACACCTTTGGGTTTAATTAACCTTGGTTACATCTAACTTTACCCTTATAGTTTTGTATACCTCTATCAAATCTCCTCTCAACCTTGGACATTATAAAAAATAGAGTCCCAGCAACATCCTTGTAAATTTTCTCTGTACTCAATACATTAATTCATTAAGACCAACGTGCTAAAAGTTTTCTTTACAACCCTACCTACCAGTGATGTCACTCTCAATGAATCATGTTCCTGTATTCCCAGCACCATTTGTTCTACAACACTCCTCAGTGCCTACCGTTCCCTGGTTGATCCCACCAAAGTGCAAACCATCGCACTTCTCTGTATTAAACTCCATCTGACACTTTTCAGCACATTTTTCCAGCCGAATCAGATCCTGCTGCAAGCCATGATAGCCTTCCTCAGTGTCCACTACACCCCCAAACCTTGGTGTCATCTGCAAATGTGCCGAACAAGTTAACCACATTACCATCCAGATCATTGATATAGATGACAAACAACAAAGGACCCAGCATCAATCCCTGCAGCACACCACAAGTCACAGACCTCCCGTCAGAGAAGCAGCTATTTACCACCACTCTCTGGCTTCTCGCACAATGTTAATGTCTAATCCAATTTACTACCTCATCCTGAATGCTGAGTGACTGAACTGGTCTTGACCATCTTGCCATGTGAGACCTTGTCAAATACTTTTCTAAAGTCCACATGCTTTAGAACATCCACTGCCTTGTCTTCATCAACTTCCCTGGTAACTTCATCGAAAAATTCTGCATGGCTGGTTAGTCATGAGTATCATGCGCGAAGCCATGCAGACTATCCTTAATCAGTCCATTTCTATCCAAACACTTATATATCCGGTTCATTAGAATACTTTCCAATAACTTTCCCACACTGACGTCAGACTCACTGGCCTATAATTTCCTGTTATGTTCAGAGCCTTTTTTAAACAGTGAACATCGGATATTCTCCAATCCTCTGGTACCTCACCTGTTGCTAAGGATGCTTTAAGTATCTCTGCTAGGACCTCAGCAATTTCTGCCTCCCATTGGGTCAGAGGAAGCAACTGGTCAGGGCATGGGGATTTAGCCAACCTAATTTGGCTCAGGGTAGCAAACACCTCCTCCTCTGTAATCTGTACAAACTCCATGAAATTGGTGCCTCTTTGCCTCACTTTTATAGACTCTGCATCCATCTCCTGAGTAAATACAGAAGCAAAAAATTCATTTAAGATCTCCCTCATTTGTTTTGGTTCCATTCTGGTCTTCCACAGGACCAATTTTGTCCCAAGCAATCCTTTTGCTCTCAACATACCTACAGTATCTCATAGGATTCTCCTTCACCTGGCCTATAATTTCCTTTCTTCTGCTTTTCTTCCTTCTTGAAGAGTGGAGTGACACTTGCAATTTTCCAGTCCTATGGAACAATTCCAGAATCTATTGCCTCCATAATCTCTTCAGTTACCTCTTTCGGAACCTTGGGATGTATACCATCTGGTCCAGATGACCCAACTACCTCCAGCCTGTTCAATTTCCCAAACACCTTCTTCCTAGTAACATATATTAGTGTCTTCCACAGTGAAGACTGATACAAGATAATTAATCAGTTTGTCTGCCATTTCCTCATTCCCCATTACAACCTCTCCAGCATCGTTTTCCACTGATCTGATATCTATTCTCACCTTTCTTTCACACTGTTTCTATCTAAAGAAACTTTTTTGTATCCTTTTTAATATTATTGGCCAGCTTACCTTCATAGTCCATGTTTTCCTTCTCTATGACTTTTTTAGTTGCTTTCTATTAATTTTTAAAAGCTTCCAAATTCTCTCACTTCCCACTAATTTTTGCCCTCTCTTTGGCTTTTATGTTAACTTTGACTTCCCTTGTCAGCCATGGTTGCGTCATCCTGCCTTTAAAATACTAATACTTTTTTGGGAAGTATCTATCCTATGCCTCCTGACTTGCTCCCAGAAAGTACAGCCATTGCTGCTCTGCCATCATCCCTGCTAGTGTTCCCTTCCAATCAATTTTGGCCAGCTCCTCTCTCGTGCCTCTGTAATGCCCTTTACTCCTTTCTAATACTGACTTTAGCTTCTTCTCAAATTGTAGGGTGAATTTTATCATATTATGATCACTAGCCCTTAAGCTCATGCTCTCTAATCAATTCTGGTTCATGCATAACAACCAATTCAGAATAGCTGATCACCTGGTAGGCTCAGCCCACGAACAGCTCTAAAAAGCCTTTTCAGTGGCACTCTAAAAAGTCCCCCTTTTGGAATCCAGCACTAAACTGATTTTCCCAATCTACCTGCATGTTGGGCTCTCCTCTGCTTTTGTGGATATTTGCAAAGAAAAAGAGTTCCAGGACGTATATTTTACACATTTCTCTGACATTAAATGTAACTATTGAACCTACTGAATTCCTCCATGACTATTGTAACATTGCTCTTTTGGCATACATTTCCCATTGCCCATTGAAATTTGTAGGCCACATCCTTACTATTGTTTGAGAGGTCTGTACACAACTCCAATCAGGGTCTTCTTACCCTCACAGTGTCTTAGCTTTACCCTCAACGAGTCTGCATCTTCTGATCCTACGACACTTGTTTCTAATGATTTGATTTCATTTTTTACCCACACAGCCACCCCATCCCTCAGCCTACCTGCCTGTTCTTTTGATACACTGTGTATACTTGGACACTAAGCTCCCAGCTGTAATCTTCTTTCAGCCACAATTCAGTGATGTCCATGTCACACTTGCCGATCTGTAACTGTGCTACAAGATCATCTACCTTATTCTGTATACTGCGCACGGTCAAATGTAACACCTCGAGTCCTGTATTCACCCTTTTTATTTTGTCCCCCTTTTACATTGCAACTCATCCCATTGACTGTAATTTTGCCCTATCATCAGCCTTTCCTTGCTAGCAGCCTCACAATACAATGCCTCTGTTTGTGAACTAACTACCTCATCCTCAGCCCTTCACTCTGGTTCCCACCCCTCTGCCAAATTAGCTTAAACCCTCCCAAACAACTCCAGCTAAGCTGCCCACAGGGATTTTGGTTCCCTCGGGTTCAGGTGTAACCTGCCCCTTTTGTACAGGTCGTACCTTCCGGAGTC
This sequence comes from Hypanus sabinus, assembly GCF_030144855.1. Lineage (NCBI taxonomy): Eukaryota > Metazoa > Chordata > Chondrichthyes > Myliobatiformes > Dasyatidae > Hypanus > Hypanus sabinus. The sequence continues at coordinate 209,894,730 of NC_082707.1, forward strand.
GAGATCCTAAAGATCCATAAATCTGAACTCTTGCCCCCGCACCAGCTCCTCAACCAAATCATCCTATTCTTGCCCTCACTGATGCGTGGCACAGTCAGCAATCCAGAGATTACCACCCTGGACTTTCTACCCAGCTCCCTAAAATCACTCTTCAGGACCTCCTCAGCTTTCCTATCTTTGTCATTACTGCCAATATATACCAAGCCTTCTGGCTGCTCACCCTCCTCCTTAAGAATGCCGTGGTCCTGATCCTGGGACCTGGAAGGCAACATACCATCTGGGTGTCTCTAAACTATGTCCACAGAATTGCGTCTCTGTTCCTCAAAATATGGAATCTCCAATCACTATTGCAAGCTGCTTCACCTCCTCTTCTGTGCCGCAGTGCCAGAGACCCTCTGGTAGGTCATCTTGCTCAAATGTCCAAAACTGTCTACTTATTATTGAGCGAAACGGCCACAGGGGTACTCTGCACAAGCTGTCTATCTCCCTTTCCTTTCCTGACAGTCACCCAGTTACTTGCATCCTGCAACCTTGGGATGACTACCTCCCTGTAGCTCCCACCTATCATTGCCTCAGTCTCCCATATGAGTCAAAGGTCTAGGAGCTGCAGCTCCAGTTCTTTGAAATGTTCTCTGAGGAGCTGCACCTGGTGTAGATGTGGTTATCCGGGAGGCACCAACAGACGAGGAATGAAAAATGAAGAGGATGAAGAAACTTATCAGATACTTAGCTCACACAAGCTTAATGAGCCAAAGCCACTCCAACAAGGCTGCTCCGCTTACCCCTGCCTTATTTTTATGTCTGTTCTAGTGAACACCTAGATAGCGTGGCCATGGAGATGTTTCCTATAGGGGGAGTCTAAGGCCAGAAAGCACAGCATCACAATGCAAAGATGTCCCTTTACAACAGAGAAGAGGAGGAATTTCTTTAGCCAGAGGGTAGTGAATATGTGCAATTCATTGCCACAGACACCTGTGGAGACCAAGTAGGTAGGTATATTTAAAGCAAAGGTTGATAAGTTCTTGATTAGTAAGGATATCGAAGGTTATGGGGAGAAGGCAGGAGAACAGGGTTGAGAGGGATAATAAATCAGCCATGACGGAATGGCGGAGCAAACTCAGTGGGCTGAAACATCGATTAATTCACTGAAACATTCATTTCCATGGATGATGCTGCCTAATGTCTTATAGTCTTATAATTTGTCACTGTGAAGTTCTAGATTGCAATTTCCATTCTTTCAGATAACAAATTCTTTGTTTTTCATGTTTTCAGCCAGGCTTTGTGTTGGTGGAGCATATCCACATCCAAACGACTCTCATTCACACGTTTGAGACGAGAACAGACTCTGGAATTCTGCGTCATTCATAATCTCTTTTCAGACTGCAGTTGCCAAAAATAGATTCCATCCTCCCCTCTGAGACACTGACTCTCTTGTGACGGATATTCCTCAGCTGCTTATTAGCTGTTAATAACTGCTGTGTAAAGAAAGAATGTAGGGGAGTTCAGTCTCTCTCACAAGGTCCAAACTTGTACTGAACTACTGTCAAAATCAGTTGCCCCGTCAGTGTTTTTTCCTCTTACTTTAGCTCAGGAATACAGACGTCAATATTTTCAGTATGAAACAGTGAAGCTGTCCTTCATTAAAGATTTGCCTGCAAACAAAGCAACCACGGGCGACATCCTTCAGACAGTTCAAGATATTCAAACAAGAGACAATCTGCAGTTGCTGGAAACCCCAGCAACACATGCTGGAGGAACTCAGCAGGCCAGGCAGCGTCTACAGAAAATAGTACAGTCGATGTTTTGGGCCGAGACCGGCAGAACTGGAGGAAAAAAGATGAGTAGATTTAAAAGGTGGGGGAGGGGAGAGAGAAACACAAGGTGGTAGGTGAGGGGGAGCGATGAAGTAAAGAGCTGAGAAGTTGATTGGTGAAAGCAACAGAAAGCCATGGAAGAAACAAAAGGGGGAGGAGCACTGTGGGAGGCAATGGGTGGGCAAGGGCTGAAGGTGAAAGAGGACAAAGGGGATGGGAAATGATGCGGGGGGGGGGTGCATAATCAAAAGTTCAGGAAATCAGTGTTCACGACTTCAGTTTGGAGCCTAACCAGACAGAATACAGGGTGTTGTTCCTCCAACCTGAGTGTGGCCAAACTGCAACAGTACAACAGGCCATGGATTGACATACTGGAATAAGAATGGGAAGTGAGTGGTATGTCGGAGGGCTGCAGAGATCAGAGAAGGAGCAGTGAGAGAGGAGTTCACTGAACTCCCGGTGATGGGAAGATTTAAGAAAAAGAGAGAATGAGTAGAGCAAAACCATGGGGCGTGACAATGAACTGGGACGACAGACCGTGGTGATTGACACTGAACTGGGACGACAGACCGTGGGGATTGACACTGAACTGGGACGACAGACCGTGGGATTGACGCTGAACTGAGACGACAGACCGTGGGGATTGACACTGAACTGAGACGACAGACCATGGGGAGTGACACTGAACTGGGACGACAGACCGTGGTGATTGATACTGAACTGAGACGACAGACCGTGGGGAGTGACACTGAACTGAGACGACAGATGGTGGGGAGTGATACTGAACTGAGACGACAGATCGTGGGAAGTGACACTGAACTGGGACGACAGACCGTGGGGATTGACACTGAACTGGGATGACAGACCGTGGGGATTGACACTGAACTGAGACGACAGACCATGGGGAGTGACACTGAACTGGGACGACAGACCGTGGTGATTGACACTGAACTGGGACGACAGACCGTGGGGATTGACACTGAACTGAGACGACAGACCGTGGGGATTGACACTGAACTGGTTGGACAGACTGTGGGGAGTGATACTGAACTGAGACGACAGACCGTGGGAAGTGACACTGAACTGGGACGACAGACCGTGGGGATTGACACTGAACTGGGATGACAGACCGTGGGGATTGACACTGAACTGGTTGGACAGATCGTGGGAAGTGACACTGAACTGGGACGACAGACCGTGGGGATTGACACTGAACTGGGACGACAGACCGTGGGAAGTGACATTGAACTGGGACGACAGACCGTGGGGAGTGACACTGAACTGGTTGGACAGATCATGGGGATTGACACTGAACTGAGACGACAGACCATGGGGAGTGACACTGAACTGGGACGACAGACCGTGGTGATTGACACTGAACTGAGACGACAGACCATGGGAAGTGACACTGAACTGGGACGACAGACCGTGGGGATTGACACTGAACTGGGATGACAGACCGTGGGGATTGACACTGAACTGGTTGGACAGATCGTGGGAAGTGACACTGAACTGGGACGACAGACCGTGGGGATTGACACCGGACTGGGACGACAGACCGTGGGAAGTGACATTGAACTGGGACGACAGACCGTGGGGAGTGACACTGAACTGGTTGGACAGATCATGGGGATTGACACTGAACTGAGACGACAGACCATGGGGAGTGACACTGAACTGAGACGACAGACCATGGGGAGTGACACTGAACTGGGACGACAGACCGTGGTGATTGATACTGAACTGAGGCGACAGACCGTGGGGAGTGACACTGAACTGAGACGACAGATGGTGGGGAGTGATACTGAACTGAGATGACAGATCGTGGGAAGTGACACTGAACTGGGACGACAGACCGTGGGGATTGACACTGAACTGGGATGACAGACCGTGGGGATTGACACTGAACTGAGACGACAGACCATGGGGAGTGACACTGAACTGGGACGACAGACCGTGGTGATTGACACTGAACTGGGACGACAGACCGTGGGGATTGACACTGAACTGAGACGACAGACCGTGGGGATTGACACTGAACTGGTTGGACAGACTGTGGGGAGTGATACTGAACTGAGACGACAGACCGTGGGGAGTGACACTGAACTGAGACGACAGATGGTGGGGAGTGATACTGAACTGAGACGACAGACCGTGGGGAGTGACACTGAACTGGTTGGACAGATCGTGGGAAGTGACACTGAACTGGGACGACAGACCGTGGGGATTGACACTGAACTGGGATGACAGACCGTGGGGATTGACACTGAACTGGTTGGACAGATCGTGGGAAGTGACACTGAACTGGGACGACAGACCGTGGGGATTGACACTGAACTGGGACGACAGACCGTGGGAAGTGACATTGAACTGGGACGACAGACCGTGGGGAGTGACACTGAACTGGTTGGACAGATCATGGGGATTGACACTGAACTGAGACGACAGACCATGGGGAGTGACACTGAACTGGGACGACAGACCGTGGTGATTGACACTGAACTGAGACGACAGACCATGGGAAGTGACACTGAACTGGGACGACAGACCGTGGGGATTGACACTGAACTGGGATGACAGACCGTGGGGATTGACACTGAACTGGTTGGACAGATCGTGGGAAGTGACACTGAACTGGGACGACAGACCGTGGGGATTGACACTGAACTGGGACGACAGACCGTGGGAAGTGACATTGAACTGGGACGACAGACCGTGGGGAGTGACACTGAACTGGTTGGACAGATCATGGGGATTGACACTGAACTGAGACGACAGACCATGGGGAGTGACACTGAACTGGGACGACAGACCGTGGTGATTGACACTGAACTGAGACGACAGACCATGGGGAGTGACACTGAACTGGGACGACAGACCGTGGTGATTGATACTGAACTGAGACGACAGACAGTGGGGAGTGACACTGAACTGAGACGACAGACAGTGGGGAGTGACACTGAACTGGGACTGTGACAGAAGTGGTTGGACAGACCCTGGGGATTGACAGCGTTGGTGGTGCAGACTATGAGGATTTTGATCAATTGCAGAACTTGTGAAGATATTTTTCTGCCCCTCTTTGAATAGAACCTCTAGAACCACGTCTCTGAAACAGTTATCTATTGTAACACACACAAAAAGCTGGAGCAATTCAGCAGGTCAGGCAGTATTAATGCAGAGGAATAAGTGGTTGGCATTTTGGACCAAAACCCTCCATCATGACCTGATGAAGTTTGCAATCCAGAACATCAACACTTTACCCCTCTCCAAAATGCCTGCCCTGCTGAGTCCTCTATCAATTTGAGCGTGTTTTGTTAGATTTCCATCACCTGCAGAATCTCTTGTATTTACTATGGAAAGGAGAAGTAGCGCTTCCCACAAACTGAAAGCTTCAATTTCCTTCTTACCTTCTTGAGTCTGCACTGACTTCTGAATCACTGAAGCCATTTCTTGGTTTAAGGAGTTGACCTCATTCCGCAACAACTGGTTTTCAAGCCGAAGGTTTGATAGCTCTTGTGACTGATTCTCATCTTTATTCAAGAAAGTTGTGCCTCCTGCATTCCCCAATGCTTCCTCGTTTGACGGTTCTATTTGGGTACTCTGATTCACACTGGAGCTTTCCGACCTTTCCGAATCTTTTAAAATAATAATTAATAAATCAAACCAGTAGTATAATTGGAAATTCAGTTTACAATTCCAAGTTTTCTAATACTTATATAAATAAATTGGAAGTTAAAGATTTGCCAATCGGCAGACGTTACTTTTCTTTTATGTGATGAGGAACAGGCCCCACTAGGCCTTCACCCCAGCATCACCCGACAACCCTGATTTAATCCAGATTTAATCACGGGACAATTTCCAATGACCAGTTAACCTACCCAGCTGCGGGAGGAAACTGAAGCGTCCGGGAAAAACCGTGGGAAGAACATACGGAGAACGCTGGAATTCAACTCTGAACTACAACATCCTGAGCTATAATAGCATAGCACTAACTGCTATTTGCTATTACCATTTCAAAATCTGTTTCAGTGAATCAACTTACTAACTTCCCAGTGCAAAATATTTATGATAGATACTTCAGGATTTTATGTGTACAGCATCCCTCGTTAGGACTGCAGATCAGTCGTTCCGGAAGCCTTTGTGACTAAATAATATTATTGACAGAATTAATTTTTTTTGTAATTTATTTTTTATTGGAGTTTATCATCAAACATTTCTATAAGATATATTTCAGATACTGTACATATATATCATATAATCATATTTGTCACAAATCTCCACATAATAATTATCTGAGATATACTCTTATAGAAAGGAGAGGAGAAAAAGAACAAGTGAAATAAGAAAACTATGTACAAGTAGTGAGTTATTTTTTTTATGGCATATTCATTGATTTGTGAGAATAAAATCAGGCCTATGAGGTGTTATGTAGTTAAACCATTTTTCCCAGTATGAATCAAATTGTTGCAACTTATGATTAACAGATGCTGTTATCTTCTACATTATGTAAATGTCCATTGTAATTTCCATCCATACATTTAAAGATGGGCTCTCCTGTGACAACCATTTCCTGGTAAGGGCCTTTTTACCAGCCACCAGCAGTATATTCATTAAATAATTATCTCTTTTCAACCATTCTTGAGGTATATACCCAAAATATATGGCCTTACTCTCTAAGGGTATTTCACATTTAAAGATGTCTTGTAGAGCATTGTGTATCCACAGAATTAAGTTTAACAATCAAAAATTGTATGCGACTCCAATTTGGGTTAGTTGACCTTTGTGCCCAATTGCCCAACGTAGTGTCTAGTTCAAGGAGGCCCACTGATTAGAAACATAGAAAACCTACAGCACAATACAGGCCATTCAGCCCACAAAGTTGTGCTGAACATGTCTCTACCTTAGAAATTACTAGGCTTACCTATAGCCCTCTATTTTTCTAAGCTCCATGTATCTATCCAAAAGTCTCTTAAAAGACCCTATCGTATCCACCTCCACCACCGTTGCCGGCAGATCATTACACACACTCACCTCTCTGAGTAAAAAAACTTACCCCTGACATCTCCTCTGTACCTAATCTCCAGCACCTTCAACCTGTGTCCTCTTGTGGCAACCATTTCAGCCCTGGGAAAAAGCCTCTGACTATCCACACGATCAATGCCTCTCATCATCTTATACACCTCTATCAGGTCACCTCTCATCCTCCGTCGCTCCAAGGAGAAAAGGCTGAGCTCATTCAACCTATTCTCATAAGGCACGCTCCCCAATCCAGGCAACATCCTTGTAAATCTCCTCTGCACCCTTTCTATGGCTTCCACATCCTTCCTGTAGTGAGGTGACCAGAACTGAGCACAGTACTCCAAGTGGGGTCTGACCAGGGTCCTATATAGCTGCAACATTATCTCTCGGCTCCTAAATTCAATTCCATGATTGATGAAGGCCAACACACCATATGCCTTCTTAACCACAGAGTCAACCTGTGCGGCTGCTTTGAATGTCCTGTGGACTCGGGCCCCAAGATTCCTCTGATCCTCCACACTGCCAATATTAATACTATATTATGGATGTAATGAAAGATCTCAAATTATTTTCCTCCACTGCACAACTAGAAAATAAATCCATACTCTAATATGCAAATCCATTTATGTTTGAAGTGTCAAGATCCAGCAAAATAAAGAATATTTCTGACATAAGTCAAATCGTGTGTAGATTGCAAATAGGTCACCCGGAACAGCACAATCAATAATTTCTTCTACTCTGCTTTACTTCTATGGCAACAGATTCTAAATGAATACTTTCCTTCAGTATTCACCATGGAAAAGACTCTTGGTGATAATAGTGATGACTTGTAACAGATTGAAAAGCTTGAGCACATAGATATTAAGAAAGAGGATGTGCTGGAGCTTTTGGAATGCATCAAGTTGGATAAGTCGCTGGGACCGGCTGAGATGTACCCCAGGCTACTGTGGAAGGCAAGGGAGGAGATTGCTGAGCCTCTGGGGATGATCTCTGCATCATCAATGGGGACAGGAGAGGTTCCAGAGAATTGGAGGGTTGCGAATATTGTTCCTTTATTCAAGAAAGAGAGTATAGATAGCCCAGGAAATTATGGATCAGTGAGTCTTACCTCAGTGGTTGGTAAGTTGATGGAGAAGATCCTGAGAGGCAGGATTTATGAACATTTGGAGAGGTATAATATGATTAGGAGTAGTCAGCAAGACTTTGTCAAGGGCAAGTCCTGCTTTACGAGCCTGACTGAATTTTTTGAAGATGTGACTAAACACATTCATGAAGGTAGAGCTGTAGATGTAGTGTATATGGATTTCAGCAAGGCATTTGATAAGGTATTCCATGCAAAGCTTATTGAGAAAGTAAAGAGGCATGGGATCCAAGGGGACATTGCTTTGTGGGTCCAGAACTGGCTTGCCCACAGAAGACAAAGAGTGGTTCTAGATGGGTAATATTCTGCATGGAGGTCGGTTCCTAGTGGTGTGCCTCAGAGATTTGTTCTGGGACCCTTACTCTTCGTGATTTTTTTCAATGACCTGGATGAGGAATTGGAGGGATGGGTTAGCAAGTTTGCTAATGGCACAAAAGTTGGAGGTGTTGTGGATAGTGTAGAGGGCTGTCAGAAGTTACAGCGGGACATTGATAGAATGCAAAACTGGGCTGAGAAGTGGCAAATGGAGTTCAACCCAGATTAGTGTGAGGTGGTTCATTTTGGTAGGTCAAATATGATGGCAGAGGGTTCCGATGACATCATCGTCCAGAATGGCAGCTTAAGTCAATAGCTCCTCTGGAAAAACACATATCTTGCCCTGTTAATCCATCAAATATAAGATCTTTCAAAAATATCTGAATTGATAAGGGAGGCAAGATTGGGGAAAAAGAATGGAGGCAAAAAAAGTGTCACTGCGGAGCCTGTGGACGAGAAGGGTACAATGAGCAGCTCTCCTACCTGAACGCCTGGTAGCAAGGCTGACGATGGGCCTCATTCAGGCAAAGCAGCAAATATGATAAAAATTCTGGAAGAGATATGGGGATTCCAAAAATAAATAAAACAGCATCTAAATGATATCAAGTCAGAGCTCGCCAACGTCAATCAAAAAATAGCGGTGGCAGAGACATGAACTGAGAAGGTAGAAGATCGCGTACAAAACGTGAAACGGATGCTAAGTAAGTTGATAAAAATATTAAATCGACAAGAAAGTAAACTGCTTGACCAGGAGGGAAGATCATGGTGGAAAAATATCAGAATATACAATGTTCCCAAAGGAGCAGAGGGCTTGTCTATGACAGGGCTTGTACGAAAGTTGCTGCGGGACACGTTGGAGCTTCCCTCGACTATAGAGCTTGAAATTAATTCCTTCGAATCAATACCAAGGCGGAGATTCTACGAAGGGCCTGGGGAAAGAAGAGGGTATTTTTGGACAGGAAATTAATATATTTTGATCAAGATTACCCCCCCCACCCCCGGCGGTCCTGCAGAAACATAAAGAATACTCTGAAGTAAAGCGAATATTAAAGCAAGGAAAGATTAGATTCCAAACTCTGCACCCTACTAAACTGCAAGTGTTTTATGAAGATAGGATGCAAATATATCAGACAGTGGAACAGGCAACTACAGACATGAAGGCCAGAGGGTTGCCTGTCAGCGAGATCAAACCGAGGGAAAGCCAAGCTGAGCAGTTATCCCGCACTGCTTGGGAAATAGTGAGAGAATCGAGAAAGCAGGGGACGGGAGAAGGGCGAGAGAAATACATCAGGAAGAGACTGTGAGTTTTCCGAAGACAGCCCTCACCCCTCTATAAGAGCCATACGGTTTGGCTAATTTTAAAAATGTTGATAAGCTAAATGGAAACAAAAATAGATGGTGCTATACCTATCTCAAGAAATACTTATTATAATGTGGATTTTATATTACTCAATTATTCTTTTTTATTCATTCATTCACTCCTTTTTCCCCACCTAAATGAGAATATATATATGGGCGGAATACACAGGGAAATCTTTTCTGTGTAACGAACACAGATTTGTTCACTTACTTTTATGTGTACTGCTATTAGGGGCCCTCATCTCTCAGTTAGGAGGGGCTATACCCCACAGCTATACATTTCCTTCAGCTCAACCCAGGGTCATCTACTAGAGGCCTCAGCCTTGGAACCACACCTTTGTTGCCTTTTTCTTTATTATTCGCGTTTCTTGGTTCTTACTTGCTCAGGGAGTAGATCGATTAAATTTTATTCTGCTAATTTCAATGATATAATGACAGATAAATATACATGGGTAAGGACAAAGTAAAACTCATTTCTTTTAATGTCAATGGGCTGTTAAATGCAATCAAAAGCAGTAGAATTCTATCCAAAATGAAAAAGAACAAGCCCATGTAGTATATTTACAGGAAACTCACTTGTGATAATAAGCATGGAAAACTAAAGAGAATGGGCTTCACTAATTTGTTTTTCTCCTCATATAAATCAGGACATAGGAGAAGAGTTGCTATTCTTACCTCAAGCAAGCTAAATTTTGAAAAAGTATTCGAAATGGGAGATAAGGAGGGTAGATATATTCTGGTAAGAGGGAATATAGATGGAAATTCAATTACTCTATTGAACATGTATGCACCCCCAGGAAGTGATATTAGTTTCTTTCAGAAAATTACTAATATTATGATAACGGAAACAGAAGGTCTCCTGATATGTGGGGGAGATTTAAACTTACAATTACAACCAAAGTTAGACTCTTCCAATAGCAAAGCCTATGAAACAAAATCCTTACATAAGAAACTTAATACACTTCTTGAGGATGTTGGTCTAACTGATGGAAGCACCTTTTCCCCAACAGAAGGGATTACATTCATTATTCTGCCCCCCATTCTGTATATACAAGAATTGACTATTTCATAACATTTGGAAAAGACAAAGACAAAATAAACACCTGTGGAATTGGGACAATAGATGTAAGTGACCATGCACCTATATATTTATCTGTTGATTTTGACCCACAACCAAAGAATACTATTTGGAAACTAAATTCAAGTCTACTCAATGATCCCTACTTTAAGGAACAAATTAAAAAAGAAATTGGTCTTTACTCAGAATTCAATAATAGTGGAGAGGTTTCTCCTCCCATTCTATGGGATGCTCTGAAGACTATTTTAAGAGGGAAACCAGAGGAGGAAATCCAAACATGCTCCCAGGAAGAACGTTCAAACTTTCTTACAGTGGATGCTGGAACTGAACTCCGAAATCTGACACCCAGATATGTAATAGCATGACGATAACCACTGTGCTACTGTGGCGCCCCACACGGTAATGAGGAGAAATTTTCGAATGCAAGAAGGACACTACCGTGGCTGACAAGTGAAGTCAAAGCCAAAGTAAAAGCAAAAGAGAGGGCATACAAGGAAGCAAAAGCTAGTGGGAAGATAGAGGATTGGGAAGCTTTTAAAAACTTGCTGAAGGAAACTAAGAAGTTTATTAGGAAGGAAAAGATGAATTATGGAATGAAGCTGGCAACCAATATCAAAGAAGGGCTGTATTCCCTGGAGTTCAGGAGATTGAGGGGGATCTCACAGAAACATTCTGAATGTTAAAAGGCCTAAACAGATAATATGGCAAAATTATTTCCCATGGTAGGGGAGTCTAGGACAAGAGGGCACAACTTCACAATTGAAGGACATCTATTTAGAACAGAGATGCGAAGAAATTACTTTAATCAGAGTGTGGTAAATCTGTGGAATCTGTTGCCATGAGTGACTGTGGAGGCCATGTCATTGGGTGCATTTAAGGCAGAGACAGATAGGTTCTTGATTAGCCAGGGCATCAAGGTGTATGGGGAGAAGGTAGGAGTGGCGACAACTGGAAGAATTGGATCAGCCCATGACTGAATGGTGGAGCAGATGTGATGAGCCAAATGGCCTACTTCTGCTCCTATATCTTATGGTCACACTGTATTCTACTTCAGGGTTCAAGATTGTTTCACCTCATTTCCAGTAAACAACTGTCAATAACAAAATCATTGTTACTCCAGATCCAATGCAGCACAAAAGGTAAAGAACAGAATCTGATTCTGCCAAACAATCCCACCGCTTAGAGAAGTAACTGTTCCCAAGTCTGATGGCCCTGACGTGGATACCACATAGATCCCTCCCTGATGAGAGTGGCGCAAACAGTTCATGAGCAGGGTAGGTGGGGTCCCCATGATGTGAATGGCCCTTTTCCAGCATCTTTCTGTATAACTGTCCTCAGTGGGTTGGCTCGTGCCTGCTGATGCTTTGGCTAGTCTTAACCGTTGGCTGCAGTGCAACCTCTACACTAATCTGAGATACGGCTTGTTAGAATGCAATTTCGTCCCTAAACCCGAGCCCTCTCCCCACTAGGCAGCCAAGATCATCCCACATCACCAGTTTAATACAAGAGACATCCCAAACCCTACCCTTCACCCTAATCCTAACTTCCAATGGACCACGCACCCTAACTAAACCGGACAGCACCCCAAAAAACCCAAGCCATACCCCACAAAGGGGCTTATGTAACACGGGCCCCCATCGTCCCCTCTCACATCCCTAGTCCTCAGCCCTACCCCTAAACCTGACATCTCCAATACACCCCCATAAACCCAAGCCCTCTCTCTCCCCCAGGGAGCCAAATTCACCCAATATTACCAGCAGTTCGGTTCCTCTTTGAAATATCCCCTCTACCTCAAGGTCCTGCACTAGCCCTCCCACCCAACCCCTCCCCCCCCCACTGCCAGTTCCCACCCCACCTTCCTTCACTGTGAAACCTCCGCCCCCATTACCTAACTCTACCCCCGGTCCTGTCCCGCCTACACCCCCCCCAATAGTTACTGCACAACCCCCAATCACAACACCCATTCCCTACAAACACCCCCCAATCACTAACCATACGCAATAACCCCACCATCGTAATTTAAACTCTAGAATGGAGGTTAATGAGCAGGAAGATCCCAATTAAGGTAAGTGGGGGTCCTGGATGATGACAACGTGGGCCAAAAGCAAAGTGGCAGGGTGAAGTGATACTGCATCTCCAGTATGAAATAGACGGATATTTTGCCCACTGCCCACGTAATCGTATTCCATGGGGGATGTTCTTCACAATCTGCCTCTTTTTGGTTACCTGTCTAACGCTTTACGGCTTTTTTCGAAGAATAAAAAAACCTTAGCAACATATGATTATTGTTGTTGCTGATTCTGTTTGCAACTAATTATGCAACTGTCAGGGTCAAATTGGTAAGTACAGAATCCAGCTGGATTAGACAGCCCATTACTCAAATGAATAATATCACTGAATGTGATATTCAATGTTCACTGAATCAAAGTTCAAAGTTTGTGTTCACTGAATGTGAAATTCGTCACGTGGTGTGAGCAGAATCATCTGCAGCTTAATGTGAAAAAGACTAAGGAGCTGGTGGTGGTGGAGGATTACAGATACCTGGCGATTCGAATTGACAATAAACTGGACTGGTCAAAGAACACTGACGCTGTCTACAGGAAGGGTCAGAGCTGTCTCTATTTCCTGAGGAGACTGAGGTCCTTTAACATCTACCGGACGATGCTGAGGATGTTCTACAAGTCTGTGGTGGCCAGTGCTATCATGTTTGCTGTTGTGTGCTGGGGCAGCAGGCTGAGGGTAGCAGACACCAACAGAATCAACAAACTCATTCGTAAGGCCAGTGATGTTGTGGGGGTGGAACTGGACTCTCTGATGGTGGCGTCTGAAAAGAGGATGCTGTCCAAGTTGCATGCCATCTTGGACTCAAACTTTACAACTCCTCCCTCGGAGTGTCAGACACCCTGAGCCAATAGGCTGGTCCTGGACTTATTTCCACTTGGAATAATTTACTTATTATTATTTAATTATTTATGGTTTTATATTGCTATATTTCTACACTATTCTTGGTAGGTGCGACTGTAATGAAACCCAATTTCCCTCAGGTTGAATAAAGTATGTCTGATTCTGGTCTGATTCTGATTCTGAATGAGCCAGGATTCAAAATGGAAATTATCTCAAAGGTACTCAAACTGTGGACTAGTAACATTAGACATGCAAAGAATTGGTACTCATTAATACTTGTAAAGTCTTTCCCAAATTTTAAGTGGCAAATGTATACATAGTTGACAGCTTTCAGACTACATTGTCAGAATAGCAGATAATATAGAACCAATTCCACACTATATACATCAAATCTGTCAATGAGGCAATTACTACCTTGTGTCTTTCACTTTAATCCTAAATTCCAATGGACCGCGCACCCCAGCTAAACTGGACAGCACCCCAAAGGAGAAAACAAATATATCTAAAGCAGCATCCGAATTCTCTCCTCTCCAATATGAGCTCTATAAATACAGTGGATTCTGGTTAATTGGGCTATCAATTAATCTGACACCACTTATTTGGGACAACTCTTAAAGAATAAAAGCTAATCAAGAAAATAGCGAGGATTCCCTACTTTTATTTGGGACAGTATGCCACTTAATTGGGACAGAAGACTATTGTTGAACAGTTTCAAACTATAGTTTGTTGTGACATTTGTGTGGCCATTAAGCACTGTGCTTAGAACAAACAGTTTTAAACAGCGTCAGTTGTGTGTACTTGTGTTCAAAAAGCCATGATTTTTGTCACTGATAGTTGATGAGAAATAAGCGGTAAGGTAATTTTGAATTGCTTTGCTCACTGGGGTTTCAAGCATTCAGGTTTAGAGATGGTAGAGAAGGAACACATACCAATTCTCAGAGGGGACATAGTTTAAGGTGCTTGGAAGTGAGTTAAAGAGGGTGTCAGAGGTAAGTTTTTCCGCACACAGAGTGGTGGCTGAGTGGAATGCACTGCCAGTCACAGTGGTGGAGGCAGATACAATAAGGTCTTTTAACAGACTCTTGGATAGGTACATGGAGCTTAGAAAACTAGAGGGCTATGCAGTAGGAAAATTCTAGGCAGTTTCTAGAGTAGGTTACATGGTCAGACAACATTGTGGGCCAAAAGGCCTGTAATGTGCTGTAGATTTCTATGTTCTATGAATCAGGAGTGGAAAGAGTGAGTAATTTCAAGTTATTCTCTCTGAGGATCTAACCTGAACCCAACATATCAATGCAGCCACAGAGAATACAATTAGGAGTTTGAGAAGATTTAGTATGACACCAAAAATACTCACAAATGTCTACAGAACATTCTAACTGGCTGCATCACCATCTGGTATGGGTGGGGGGGTGGGGGACTACTGCACAGGATCAAAGTAAGCTGCAGATAAAATTACTCAGCTCCATCATAGGCACTGGTCTCCATAGTATCTAGGACATCACGGAGCGATGTCTCAAAAGGGCAACAGGCATCATTAAGAACCCCATCACCCAGGTGACACCTTGTTCTCATTGCTACCTTCAGGAAAGAGGTACAGAAGCCTGAATGTACACACTCAGCAATTCAGGGACTGTTTCTTCCCCTCTGCCATACGATTCCTAAATGTACATTCAACCAATGTTGAATGTATATATATATATATGTCAACAAATGTCATGACATATGCCTGTGATAACTACAAAAAGGGGATAACAACATTCGTTCTATTTCTGGTGTTTCCACAACCGATGGTTTCACTTTTAGGACTCCCTATCTTGTTATTCCATGCTCGTTATTTGTTATTTGCATTTGCACAGTTTGTTGTCCATTGATCCTGTTTACAGTTACTGTTCTATAGATTTGCTGAGTATGCCTGCAGGATAAAGAATCTCAGGGTTGTATGTGGTGACATGTATGTACTGGGATAATAAATTTTACTTTGAACTTTTAAACCTGATTCTGAAATTATTTGTTCACAGTCACAAGCTGATATGTTCACAGTCCATCAAAAGAACACGGCAGTGTGCACTGGATGAATTCTTCCCTCGATAACGATTAGAAAATGTAGTTTTATAATACTGAAGCAGGATTCATGTTTTAATTTGTTCTCTACTTCATTTACCCCCTTGCGCAACTGGATACAGGATTTCCTCACTTGTTGATCCAGTCAGTTTGGATTGGCAAAAACATCTTCTCCACAATCTGCATTAACACAGGACCACCACAAGGATGTGTACTTAGCCACACAGTTATAGGTGTAAAGCAAGTGCAGCAGGGGGCTAAGTACATCTCCAACACTATATACCAATTTGCTGACAACAGCACTGTCGTAAGCCATAGCAAAAGTGGTGATGAATCAGCATAGGAGGGATATTGAAAATTTGGCTGACAAAAACCTTTCACTCTCAGTGTCAATAAGACTGAGGAACTGATTTTAGACTTCAGGAGAGGGAAACCAGAGGTCCATGAGCCGGTACTCATCAGAGGGTCAGTAAGTTTAAATTCCTGGGTGTCACTATCTCAGAGGACCTGTCCTGCACCCATTATATAAATATTATTGTGAAGAAAGCACGACAGTGCCTCTTCTTCTTTGGGAGTCTGTGGAAATTCGGCATGTCACCAAAAACCGTGGGAAACTTCTAAAAGTGTGTGCCGTAAAGTGTGCTGACTGGTTGCACTACAGTCTGGTACGGAAACACCAATGCTTTTGAGCACGAAATCCAACAAAAAATATTGGATTCAGCCCAGTACATCACAGGTAAAGCCTTCTGAACTACTGACCACATCTACAGGAAATGTTACTGTAGTAGAGCAGCATCCATCACTAAAGGCCGTCAGCACCCAGGCCAGGCTCTTTTCTCGCTGCTGCCAGCAGATAGAAGGTACAAGTGCCTCAGGACTCACACCACCAGTTACTACCCTCAAACATCAGGCTCTTGAACAAAAGGGTATAACTACACTCAGTTAAGGACTCTGCTCATTATTCATTGCTGTTTATTTATATCTGGTTCATAAGAACATAAGGAAGGCATCAAACTAAAAGCTTGTGCATACAAAGTCACCAAGAGTAGTGGGAAACTGGAAGACTGGGAAAACTAAAAAGCAACAAAGAACCACAAAGTGAACAATAAAGAAAGGGAAGCTAAATTATGAAAATAAACTAGCACAAAATATAAAAAACAGATAGTAAAAGTTTTTATAATTATATAAACTGGAGAAGGGTGTCTAAAGTGAACGTAGGTCCCTTGGAGGACGAGAAGGGGGAATTGATATTGGGTCATGAGGAAATGACAGAAGCTTTGAATGAATATTTTGTGTTGGTCTTCAGGTGGAGGACACATCTAACATGCCAGGAAGAGATAATATGGAAGCAATGGGAGGTGGAGACCTTAATACAATAGCTATCACTAAAGAGATAGTGCTGAACAAACTTGTGGGCCTGAAGATAGACAAGTCCCCTGGAACTGATGGAATGTATCCCAAGGTACTGAATGAAATGGCAGAAGTTATAGTAGAGGCTTTGGTGATAATTTACCAAAATTCTCTGGAGTCTGGGCAGGTCCCGCAGATTGGAAGATGGTGAATGTCATGCCACTGTTCAAAAAAGGATGTAGGCAAAAGGTAGGTAACTATAGGCCAGTTAGTTTGACATAAGTAGTTGGGAAAATGTTTGAAGTTATCATTAAAGAAGAAATAGCAAGGCATCTGGAAGGAAGTGGATCCATCAGGAAGTTGCAGCATGGATTCAGCAAAGGCAGGTCCTGCTTGACAAACTTACTGGAGTTCTTTGAGGATATAATGAGTGCAGTGGATAGTGGGGAACAGATGGATGTTATTTACTGGATTTCCAGAAGGCGTTTGATAAGGTGCCACATAAAAGACTTACAGTACCTATAAGATAAGGATGCATCGAGTTGGGAGTGATGGATTAGCATGGATGGAGAATTGGTTAACCAATAGAAAGCAGATACCGGTAGTTAGGATACACGGGTGTTACTCTGGTTGGCAATCAGTGGTGAGTGGTGTGCCGCAGGGGTCGGTGCTGGGCCCACAGAGTGGAAAAGTAAATTGTACAAAAGTTATGGAGAGTCTGCAGAGAGATGTAGATAAGTTCAGTGAGTGGGCAAAGGTCTGGCAGATGGAGTAAAATGTTCGTAAATGTGAGGTCATCTACTTAGGAAGGAAAAATTGGAGCAGATTATTATTTAAATAGTAAAAAATTGCAGCATGCTGCTGTGCAGAGGGACTTGGGAGTGCTTGTGCATGAATCACAAAAGGTTGGTTTGCAGGTGCAGCAGGCTATCAAGGCAAATGGAATGTTGGCCTTCATTGCTAGAGGGATTGAATTTAAGAGCAGGGAAGTTATACTGCAACTGTGCAGGGTACTGGTGAGGCCACACCTGGAGTACTGTGTGCAGTTCCAGTCTCCTTACTTGAAGAAGGATATACTGGCTTTGAAGGCAGTGCAGAGGAGGTTCACCAGGTTGATTCCAGAGTTGAGGGGGTTAGACTATGAGGAGAGATTGAGTCACCTAGGACTGTACTTGCTGGAACTCAGAAGGATGAGAGGAGATCTTATAAAAACATACAAAATGTTGAAAGGGATAGTTAAGATAGAAACAGGAAAATTATTTCCACTGGTAGGTGAGACTAGAACTAGGGAACATAGCCTCAAGATTCAGGGGAGTAGATTTAGGACAGAAATAAGGAGGAACTGCTTTTCCCAGAGAGTGGTGAATCTGTGGAATTCTCTGCCCAATGAAGCAGTGGAGACTACTTCAATAAATATATTCAAGGCAAGTTTGGATAGATTTTTGCATAGTAAGGGAATTAAGGGTTATGGGGGAAAGGCAGGTAGGTGGAGATGAGTTCATGGCCAGATCAGCCATGATCTTATTGAATGGCAGAGCAGGCTCGACAAGCCAGATGGCTTACTCCTGCCCCTACTTCTTACGTTCTTATTGTAAATTGTTCTGTGATTAGGCTAAATTTAAATAGGTGGGTTGCCCTACGACATGATTCACTGGACTCGAAGGTCCCCTTCTGTGCTGTATCTCTAAAGAAAGTATATCTATAAAATGTTCTATCTGCATAACTGAAATTGTATGTAGAAAATTAGCAAACAATAATTTGTTTTCATTGAAACATTTTCTTACCATATCCAGAAGCAGAACTGTCCTTGATCAAGCTCTCCTCAGCCGTCTTATTATTGGTGCCCAATTTTACCGAACTGTGACTAGATGTCCGAGAATGAGTCTTTGGCGTGACAGGCTTTGCTACCTCTTGCTTAGTGTCCACTTTTCCATTTAATAATTTTTCTGAACTATTTAGAAAATCAAAAAGTTGGTCATCATTGGGCTCATTCCGTTTTGGTCGTACAAACTGCATTGAGGGCCTGCTTTGCGAAGAGCTTGCAGGTACACCAGCCATAGTGACAACATTCGATGATGATGACACATTAGGAACTCCAGCCAAAAGGGTGGCCTTCTGTCTCTTAATGTTACTGGCAGCGGAGGAGACATAATCAGGGTTTGTGTGGATCTGCTGATCAGATTTACGGCTCAGCTGGTTCAGGGCAGAATACTCGCTCTGAGAACTGGCCTCATCGCTGTGCAGGTGTGTGGCTGTTGCGGCATTAAGGGGTGCATTCTGCAGAGCGGCTGCTGCTCCCTGGTCCACTTTGTTCAAGAAGGTTTCTGCCTTCCCTGCCAAATCAGCAAACCATGACATTCTGAACTGAGATGAAAGCCCACAAGGTTTATAACATGACCTGATAACAAAAGAACAAAAAGCACATCTTAGTCCACAAACTGACAATCCACACACACCTTAATTAGCTGATGTGAAACAAAGCCAGTGGCCAAACATTTTAATTCCCATTCCCATTTCAATGTGTCAGTCCACAGCCTTCTCTCGTGCCACCCTCAGGGTGGAGGAGCAACACCTTATATCCCATCTGGGTATTTTCCAACCTGATGGCATGAGTATCAATGACTCTTCCAGTAAACAAATGCAACCCCTCCCACCACATTCCCCACTCAGGGTTGTATGTGGTGACGTGTAAGCACTCTGATAATGAATTTTAGATCTAATACATTATTTGTTACTGAGTTTAATGATAGTTTGCATTTTTATGCTTTTTTAACTACTTCCATGAAACCTCTGCTAATTGGGGCAGCCGCTGAATTGGGCCAAAATATACTGGTGCCAATGGGTCCCAATTAACGGGAATGCACTGCATAACAAATCGACAAATAGGACCATTTCATATTTTACCTCTTCTCACCTTCCTATCATTTCCCCCGGGTTCTGGGTCCTTCCCTCACTCCCCTCTTACCAGATTCCTTCTTCTCCGGCCCTTGACCTGGCTTCACCTAGCACCTTCCGGCCTGCCTCCTTTGCTTCCCCCCCCCCCCCACCTTTTTATTCTGGCATCTTCCCCCTTCCTTCTCAGTCCTGAAGAAGAGTCTCAGACACCAAAACTTTGACTTTTTTTCCCAGAGATGCTGCCTGGCCTGCTGAGTTCCTCCAGCATTTTGAGTGTGTTGCTCTGGATTTTCAGCATCTGCAAACTTCCTCTTGCTTATGAATGCTGCCAACTCAGCCAGCACCATCATGGATAACAGCATCCCTCCCACATCTTCAAAAGGTAATGCCTCAAACAATGCTGCACCATCATTGAGGACCTCTGTCACCCAGGACATGCCCTCTTCTTATTGCTACCATCAGGAGGAGGCAGAAGATGCACACTCAACGTTTCAGGGACAGTTTCTTCCTCTCTGCCATCAGATTTCTGAATGGACATTGAACCCTTGAACACTCCATTTGTTTGATCTCTTTCTGCACTATTTAATTTTAAATCTTCTTACCATGGATTTCAGTTACTTGGATAATATCGTCACCAGTACATTTTGGCTCAAATGTAAGCAGCTGTCCCAATTAGGCAAATTTTCATGGAAGTAGTTCAAAAGTATTTTTTAAAAACTATATGATGTATTTAAATGAAATATAGAACAAATCAGAACACTACCAATATTATTACAGTAATATGAAACTGTATTAGCTCCTAATACTTATCAACAGAGGAATTCTCTCTGCGTTGTGCTCTTTTGAATGACTGTAAATGAACAAAATCAGACACCTAATACAGGTAATGGACTGCTTCACACAATGTGTTCAAAGCAAATTTATTTTCCAAATACATGCATGTCACCATATACAAACCTGAGATTCATTTTCTTGCAGGCAGGTAATGAATCCAATAACCATAACAGAATCAATGAAAGACCTCACTAACAGGGCAGACAATGAGTGTGCAAAAAACAACAAACTGTGCATATACAATTAGAAAGATTAGAAAAACAGTAATACTAAAGAAAAAAAGGAACAATAAATATTGAGAACACGAGATGAAGAATCCTTGAAACTGAGCCCAGAGTTTATGGGAAAAGATCAGTGTTGGGGTGAGTGAAGTTATACCCTTGGGTTCAAAAGTGATAACTGTTCCTGGACTTGCTGGTGTGAGTCCTGAGGCGCCTGTACCTCCTTCCTGATGGCAGCAATGAGAGGCGACAATTGCATCCTCCAAATCTTGATTTTCATTGTAATATTCAAAATGATTTTTAGACAATAGACAATAGGTGCAGAAGTAGACCATTCGGCCCCTCGAGTCTGCACCGCCATTCTGAGATCATGGCTGATCATTCACTATCAATACCCAGTCCCTGCCTTGTCCCCATATCCCTTGATTCCCCTATCCATCAGATATCTATCCAGCTCCTTCTTGAAAGCATCCAGAGAATTGGCCTCCACCGTCTTCCGAGGCAGTGCATTCCACACCTCCACAACTCTCTGGGAGAAGAAGCTCTTCCTCAACTCTGTTTTAAATAACTGACCTCTTATTCTCAATCCATGCCCTCTGGTACTGGACTCTCCCAACATCTGGAACATATTTCCTGCCTCAATCCTATCAAATCCTTTAATTATCTTAAACGTTTCAATCAGATCCCCTCTCAATCTCCTCAATTCCAGTGTGTACAAGCCCAATCTCTCCAATCTCTCTGCGTAAGACAGCCCTGCCATCCCAGGAATCAACCTAGTGAATCTACGCTGCACTTCCTCAATTGCCAGAATGTCCTTCCTTAAACCTGGAGACCAAAACTGTACACAATATTCCAGGTGTGGTCTCACCAGGGCCCTGTACAAATGCAAAAGAACATCCTTGCTCTTGTATTCAATTCCCCTTGTAACAAAGGCCAACATTCCATTTGCCCTCTTCACTGCCTGTTGCACTTGTTCATTCACCTTCATTGACTGGTGAACTAGGACTCCTAGGTCTCTTTGCATTTCTCCCTTACCTAACTCCGACACCGTTCAGACAATACTCTGCCCTCTTGTTCCAGCTTCCAAAGTGGATAACTTCACATTTATTCACATTGAATGACATCTGCCAAGTATCTGCCCACTCACTCAGCCTATCCAAGTCTCCCTGTATTCTCCTAACGTCCTCTTCGCATGTCACACTGCCACCCAGTTTAGTTTCGTCAGCAAACTTGCTGATATAGTTTTCAATGCCCTCATCTAAATCATTGACATAAATCGTAAAGAGCTGTGGTCCCAATACAGAGCCCTGTGGTACCCCACTAGTCACCTCCAGCCAGTCTGAGAAACTCCCATTCACTGCTACCCTTTGCTTTCTATCTGCCAACCAGTTTTCTATCCATGTTGAAATCCTGCCCCCAATGCCATGAGCTCTGATTTTACTCACCAATCTCCTATGTGGCACCTTATCGAATGCCTTCTGAAAATCTAGGTACACAACATCTACTGGCTTACCCTCGTCTAACATTCTTGTTACACCCTCAAAAAACTCCAACAGATTAGTCAAGCATGATTTGCCCTTGGTAAATCCATGCTTGCTCGGCCTAATCCTATTTCTGCCATCTAGATGTGCCACTATTTCGTCCTTAATAATGGACTCAAGCATCTTCCCCACGACTGACGTTAGGCTAACAGGGCGATAGTTCTCCGTTTTCTCCTTCCCTCCCTTCTTGAAAAGTGGGACAACATTAGCCACTCTCCAATCTTCAGGAACTGATCCTGAATCTAAGGAACATTGGAAAATGATTACCAATGCATCCGCAATTTCCTGAGCCACCTCTTTTAAAACCCTCGGATGCAGACCATCTGGACCCGGGGATTTATTAGCCTTCAGTCCTACCAGTCTACTCATCACAGTTTCTTTCCTAATGTCAATCTGTCTCAATTCCTCTGATATCTTATGACCCTGGCCCATCCATACATCTGGGAGATTGCTTGTGTCCTCCCTGGTGAAGACAGATCTAAAGTATGCATTAAATTCTGTTGCCATTTCCCTATTTCCCATAACAATTTCTCCCAATTCATTCTTCAAGGGGCCAACATTGTTCTTAACTATCTTCTTTCTCTTCACATAGCTAAAAAAGCTTTTGCTATCCCCTTTTATATTCCTGGCTAGACTGAGCTCATACCTGATTTTTTCTCTCCGTATTGCTTTTTTAGTTAAGGTCTGCTGTTCCTTAAAACTTTCCCAATCATCTGTATTCCCACTCATCTTAGCCCTGTCATACTTCTTTTTCTTTAATGCTATACATTTTTGATACCTTTAGATTCTTCATAGCTTATAAACAATAGAAGGCAATTAAAAAAGCCATGGATTAAAAAAGAGATGAAAAATTAAGGCAAGCTAGCCAATAATATTAAAAAGGATACCAAATATTTTTTGAGATATATCAAGAGTAAAAGAGGTGAGAGTATATATTGGACTACTGGAAAATAAATCAGAATTAATATCACCGGCATGACATGAAATTTGTTAACCTAGCAGCAGCAGTTCAATGCAATACATAATATTGCAGGGAAAGAAATAACTACAAATATATTTTTTAAATAAACAAATAAATCAATTATGTATATTGAATAGATTTTTTTTTAATGCACAAAATCAGAAATACTGTATAGTAAAAAAAAGTGAGGTAGTGTCCAAAGATTCAATGTCCATTTAGGAATCAGACGGCAGAGGGGAAGAAGCTGTTCCTGAATCGCTGAGTGTGCGCTTTCAAACTTCTGTACCTCCTACCTCAAGGTAACAGTGAGAAAAGGGCATTGTAGGTTAGTACCCAAGATGGGACTGACTAATTTACAACTTCTGCAGCTTCTTTCGGTCCTGTGCAATAGCCCCTCCATACCAGACAGTGATGCAGCCTGTTAGAATGTTCTCCATGGTACAACCACAGAAATTTTGAGTGTATTTGCTGGCATGCCAAATCTCTTCAAACTCCTAATAAAGTATAGCTGCTGTCTTGCTTTCATTATAATTACATCGATATGTTGGGACCAGGTTAGATCCTCAGTGATCTTGATGCCCAAGAACTTAAAACTGCTCACTGTCTCCCCTCTATGAGGATTGGTATGTGTTCCTTCATCTTGCCCTTCCTGAAGTCCACAATCAGCTCTTTTGTCTTACTGACATTGAGGGCCAGGTTGTTGCTCCAGCACCACTCCACTAGTTGGCATATCTCACTCCTGTACATTCTCTTGTCACCACCTGAGATTCTACCAACAATGGTTGTATCATCAGCAAATTTGTAGATGGTATTTGACCTATGCCTAGCCACAGTCATGGGTAGAGAGAGAGTAGAGCAGTGGGCTAAGTACACACCCCTGAGGTACACCAGTGTTGGTCATCAGCAAGGAGTATATGTTATCATCAATCCACACAGATTGTGGTCTTCCGGTTAGGAAGTCAAGGATCCAATTGCAGAGGGAGGTACAGAGGCCCAGGTTCTGCAACTTCTCAATCAGGATCGTGGGAATGATGGTATTAGGGGGGTGGAGTTTCAAGATGGCGACATAGACATCTGAACTTTTAGGCGCTCTTCATTTTTTAAGCTATAACCACCCTTTAATCAAATCTTTTCGTACTTAATCATATGGGTTGATATTTATGATTTATTTCTCTTTTTAAAAATAACACTGGATTTAATTTTTTCAAACTTAAAATGTCTGTACCTAAGAAATCGTCTAAAGACCCTATAACTCTCGATGCAATCTTCAGTCTTCTGGATACTAAACTTGCAAGTCTGGAAAACAAACTTACTGCGAAAATGTCGGAGCTTGAAGAAGTTGTTAAATCATTTGATATCAAGCTTCAATTGCAGGCAGCAGTTATTGAACGCCATGAAGAAAAGTTTGCGGCTCTTGAACAGATAATTTGTGAAAAAATACGTACAATCGAAACTTTGGAGCAGAAGGTACGATCGACCGCTAAAATAGTGGAGCAGTATAAGTTTAAAATCACCGATCTTGAAAACTGGTCTCGCAGACAGAATTTGCGTATTATTGGATTTCCCGAAAATCTCGAGTCTGGTGACTTAACTGAATATTTCTCTAATTTATTGTGGGAAATTTTTGCCGAGGACACTTTGCGGGTTAAACCTACTATTGATCGTGCCCACAGAGTTTCGAGATTTTCGGCTGCGAAAGACAAGCCACGAGCTGTGATTGTCCGTCTCCATTATCCTCGGGAGAAAGAGCTTTTAATTCGATTAGCTCGTCAGAAAGGTATGATTTCTCACAGAAGCAACAACTTTCGTATTGTGGAGGACTATTCATTCGAGGTAATGAGGGCGCGAATTGCTTTTAAACCGGTGATGGCGGAGGTTCATTCGATTGGACTTAAACAAGCTTTAAGATATCCAGCGAATCTCAGAATTACGTTGAGCGACAACAGTCAGCGTTTCTTTAATACTCCGGAAGAAGCGAAGAAATTCGTTGAAGAATATCGCTCTTCTAGTCCAACTTGAACTATGTGTTATGTGGAAGAACTTTTGGAGAGAAGACGCCATTCCGTTTTCGGCTTTAACTTATGAAGCTGCTGTATAGCTTTTTATTTTGGTCTGTAGACCTGGTTTTTTTATTATTATCATGATTTACAGATGCTTTTTTAACTTTACTATAATGTCTTTTTTCTTCATTAATTTTTTTCCCTCTGGATTAGATATACATGTTAAGACTTTGTAATAATGATTTATTTTTTAAGATGTTGTTTCCTCTTCCCATAAGACTTTGCTTTCCGTAAGCGTTTATTTGCCTGTATTTGAGAATGGGATGAATGTTTTGAATTTTTGAACCTTTTTTTTTATATATATATTGTAGTGGTTATTGAACCCTTTTTTAATTCTATTTTGATAACTTTTTTTTTAAAAAAAAGATTGGTGAATTTACATTTATATTTTGTAATATGGTCCTTTCAAAATGTCGTTTCTTCTTCCCATAAGTCTTTGTTTTTGAAACGTCATTTCCTTATATTTGAATATGGAATTTTTTTTAAAGGCATATTACACTATTTTAAACCAATGGTTATCCTTTTTTTTATTAATGATTTTTTGCTTTTTTATATTATTTTTTCATTTTGATTGATACATATTCTTTTTGTTTACAACCCTGTATTTATGTCTGGGTGTTATATAGTTTCTCTTTTCTTTTCATGAAGTCGCCATCTTGAAAATGGGGCTAATATTAGTGTTAGTTTGTGCGCCTGCCGCTTGGCTTTTTTCCGTGGGGTTGGGGGAGGGGGTAGGGATCTTCTTTCACGCTTTTGCTTTTTATTTTTTTGCTTTTAGTTTATGGGCCGACTTTAAATTATTAATATTGTTGAGGTGTCATGTTCTCCGGTTGCTCCTGAATCATTTTTCCTTCTTCCTGATTTATGGGTTATGTGTCTTTTTAACCTTTTATGATATACACAACTAATATTGGTATGATGGATAAGTCTGTTAACTTTATCTCCTGGAATACTAATGGTTTAAATCATCCGATTAAACGTAAAAAAATATTTAAAGTATTCCATAGACTAAATGCTAATATTATTTTTGCACAGGAGACCCATATTAGGAGGGAGGATAATCAACGCTTTTTTAGGTTCTGGAAAGGTCAACAATTTCATGCAAATTCTACCACCAAAATTAGGGGTGTGTCTATTTTTATAGACCCTTCAATTTCGTTTACACATCATGAAATTATTTCTGATCCACAGGGCAGATTTTTGTTGATAACTGGTTCACTTTTTAATCGAAAAGTGATTCTAGTTAATATTTATGCTCCAAACTTTGACTGTCCTGAATTCTTTAAACGTTTATTTACTTCCCTTCCTAATCTAAATGAATATATGTTGATAATGGGTGGAGATTTCAATTGTTGTTTGAATCCTTCAATGGATAGATCTAAACCTATTCGAATTCTTCCGAATAGATCAGCCTCACTTATTAATTCTTTTATGGTTGATTCGGGAATTACTGAAATATGGCGGTTTTTGAACCCTAAAGATAAAGAATTTTCATTTTTTTCACATGTATATCACAGTTATTCTAGAATTGATTATTTTCTTATTGATCATCGTTTATTAACAGATGTTATTGATTGTAAATATGATTCTATTGCTATTTCGGATCATGCACCTTTGAAGTTATCTATTAAGATTTCGGACTTTTCTAATAATACTAGATCTTGGAGACTTAACGCTACTTTGCTTCAAGATCCAGAATTCATCACCTACATAAAACAGCAAATTGACTTGTTTTTCTCAACAAACTATACAGAAGAAATCAACAGAGGAATACTTTGGGACTCTTTTAAGGCTTTTATCCGTGGACAAATTATCTCATATTCCGTCGGTAAAAGAAAACAGATATTTAGATATTGCTTTATTAGTGGATAAAATTAAAGAAATTTGTAAGATTTATTCCGTGACTCCTACCAAAGAACTTTATAAGAAAAGAGTTGAGCTTCAAATGGAGCATAGCTTATTATTATCTTCTTCAATTGAGAATCAATTAATTAGGACCAGGGCCAATTTTATATCCACAGTGATCGAACTGGTAAATTATTAGCTAACCAATTAAAAGCTATTTCGACTAAGCGACAAATTATTAAAATTCATAAACAAGACGGCAATCTGACTACTGATCATAAAGAAATCAATAACACTTTTCAAGATTTTTATAAA
Organism: Hypanus sabinus; assembly: GCF_030144855.1. Taxonomy (NCBI): domain Eukaryota; kingdom Metazoa; phylum Chordata; class Chondrichthyes; order Myliobatiformes; family Dasyatidae; genus Hypanus; species Hypanus sabinus. The sequence continues at coordinate 209,922,446 of NC_082707.1, forward strand.
TCTTTATATCAATCAGAATTTGACGGTGATCTGTCCATGATGGATAACTTCTTTAACAATTTGAATATTCCCAAACTGACAGATGAAGATCGTAGCTTGTTTGATGCTCCTATCTCTCTGGCCGAAATAGGAGAGGCCATCTCATCAATGAATTCAGGGAAAGCTCCTGGTCCTGATGGTTATATTATAGAATTTTTTAAAACTTTTTCTTCTTTGCTTTCCCCTTGGTTATGTGAAATTTTTAATGATGCATTTGTTAAGAAGAGATTACCTCAGTCTTTTTATGAAGCTACTATCTCTCTAATTCTTAAAAAAGATAAGGATCCCACTTTACGTGCATCTTATCACCCTATATCACTATTAAATGTAGATTCTAAGATTCTTACAAAAATTTTAGCTATTAGGTTAGAAAAGGTATTATCACAGATTATTTCAGAAGACCAAATTGGTTTTATTAGGAATCGGTATTCCTTTTTTAATATTAGAAAATTGATTAATATAATTTATACTTCATCACCCACAATTCCAGAATGTGTTATCTCATTAGATGCTGAAAAAGCTTTTGATAGAGTTGAATGGGTATACTTATTTAACACTTTGAGATATTTTAATTTTAGTCCTGATTTTATATCATGGATCAAACTAATATATCATAAACCTGTTGCTTCTGTTCTTACAAATAATTACAGATCTTCTTTTTTTCAATTATCTCGTGGTACGAGACAAGGTTGTCCCTTAAGTCCTTTATTGTTTAATATTGCATTAGAACCTTTAGCCATTGCTATTCGTGAATCTCCTAATATTTTTGGTATTACCCGTAATGAGAAATTATACAAGTTATCACTTTATGCTGATGACTTGTTGTTATATATTTCTGATCCTGACAGGTCTATTCCCGCTATTTTATCCTTGTTGGCTCAATTTGGTAGTTTTTCTGGTTATAAACTAAACTTGGATAAGAGTGATTTATTCCCTTTAAACGCGCAAACTTTATTGAATGAAAGGACACCATTTAAAGTTGTTGATGATAACTTTATCTATTTAGGTATAAAAATTACTAAGAAATATAAAGATTTATTTACATTGAATTTTCTACCTATGCTTTATCAAATTCAACAACTTACTACAAGATGGTCTCCCTTATCCTTATCATTAGTTGGTCGGATTAATGCTATTAAAATGATGATTCTACCGAAATTTTTATATTTATTTCAAGCTTTACCAATTTTTATTCCTAAATCTTTTTTTGATAACATTGATTCAAAAATTTCTTCATTTGTGTGGCAAAATAAAAACCCTAGGTTAAGTAAAAGGCAATTACAAAAATCTAAAAAAGATGGTGGTTTAGCTCGACCTAACTTTAGATTTTACTATTGGGCGAATAATATTCGTAACTTAATTTATTGGAAATCAGATTTGGATTCACCATTGTGCCCACAGTGGGTAAATTTAGAATGCAATGAGGCACAGGGATATTCTCTATTCTCCGTTCTGGGTTCTTCTCCTTCTGCTGATTTAGTTAAATTCAATAAACAGATATCCAACCCTGTTGTCAAACATACATTACGAATTTGGTTTCAATTTCGTAAATTTTTTACTCTGAAAAACTTTGTTCTTGATAGCCCTATTTTACTTAATTTTTTTTTCAAACCTTCTTTGACAGATCAAGCCTTTAGCATATGGAAAAGGAAAGGTATAAAATGCTTTCGTGATCTCTTCTTTGAAGGTAGTTTGATGTCTTTCGACCAACTTTCCAACAAATTTGAGTTACCTAAATCTAACTTTTTTAGATATTTACAAATTAGAAATTTTTTTACATAAAATTCTACCATCCTTCCCCAATTCAACTTCAATGGACTTTTTAGGTATGATTTTTACCTTAAATCCCTATCAGAAGGGATTAGTGGCTTTTATTTATAATATGATTATGAAGATACAACCAGAAATATCAGGTAGAATTAAACAAGAATGGGAAAAAGAACTTCAATATAATATATCAATAGAAAAATGGGAAAAAATTTACAAATGGTTAATTCTTCTTCTATATGTGCTAAACATGCTTTAATACAATTTAAAATTGTACATAGAGCTCATATGTCTAAAGATAAGCTTGCTCGATTCTATTCTCATATTAACCCTCAATGTGACAGATGTCATTCAGATGTGGCTTCATTGACCCACATGTTTTGGTCATGTCCCGCTTTACATAACTATTGGAAGGACATATTTGCTACCATTTCCTCAATTTGGAATATCGATTTACAACCTCATTTAATTACTGCAATTTTTGATATACCAAATGAGGATGATAATCAGTTTTCCCCTTCAATCAGACGAATGATTGCTTTTGTAACATTAATGGCCAGAAGGTCTATATTACAAAATTGGAAAGAAGTAAATCCTCCTACCACATTCCAGTGGTTCTCTCAAACTATTTCTTTTCTGAGCTTGGAAAAAATTAGAAGCACTATTTTTGACTCATCAATTAAATTTGAAGAAACTTGGGGACCGTTCATTCGACATTTTCATATGAATTAATTTGGTCTCTTCCAGACCTTCTCTTTACTTATTCTTGTTCAGGTATGGAGTTCCGGAGTTTTTGGCACTATCATATACAAATAAACTGTTATTATTGCCCATGTTAGTTTAGTTTAGTATTTTTTTTATATTTTTTGCCTGTATTTTTATAATTTTTTCTTTTTCTTTTGATGATTATTTTTATTTTTTTCATATAATTATTATAGGCTTGATTGATAATGTACTATGTTTTTCTGTTGATATTTTAATAAGGTATTGTTATCCTACTATTAATTCAATTTCAAGTCTTATGCATTTATAACCTATTTATTATTATATTATGTTTCTTTTATATATGAAATTCAATAAAAAGATTGAAAAAGAAAGGGAATGATGGTATTAAATGCTGTATTTTAGTCGATGAACAGCAACCTGATGTAGGAGTTTGTGTTGTCCAGATGGTCTAAAGCCGTGTGAAAAGCCATTGAGATTGCATCTGCTGTTGACCTATTGTGGCGATAGGCAAATTGTAATGGGTCCAGGTCCTTGCTGAGGCTGGAGTTCAGTCTAGTCATGACCAACCTCTCAAAGCATTTCATCACTGTAGATGTGAGTGCTACCAGGTGATAGTCATTCAGGCATCTCACATTAATTCTTCGTAGGCACCAGTATAATTGTTGCCTTTTTGAAGTGCGTGGGAACTTCTGCCCGTAGCAGTGAGAGGTTGAAAATGTCCTGAATACCCACACTACTTGGTTGGCAAAGGTTTTCAGAGCCTTACCAGGTACTCCAGCAAGACCTTACGCCTTGCAAGGGTTCACTCTCTTTGAAGACAGCCTAACACTGGCCTCTGAGACAGAGATCACAGGGTCATCAGGTGCAGCAGGGATCTTCACAGCCGTAGTTGTGTTGAGTTCATCTGATAGTGAAGCATTGCTGCCATTCATGCTTTTGGGTTTCGCTTTGTAGGAAGCAATGATGCTGGAGAGGTAGTCATGAGAGATAAAGAATGGCAGATGAACTGAATAAGTATTTTGCATCAGCTTTCACAGAGGAAGACACAAGCAGCATGTCCAGAGAGTCAGGGGGTAGAAGTGTATGTAATTGCCATTACTAGAGAGAAGGCTCTTGGGAAACTGAAAGGTCTGAAGATAGGTAAGTGACCTGTACCAAATGGTCTACACCCCAGAGACCTGAAACTGGCTTTATGGCCAAGTTTGTAGATGATACAAAGCAAGGCAGAGAGACAGGTAGTGTGGAGGAAGCAGGGAGGTGGCAGAAGGATTTTGACAGATTCAGAGAAGCAGTTTGAAGGGGGCGCGACTGCACAAGCGTGTGAAAGTCAGCCCCTGAGGCAGCGGGAGAGTTTAAAAAGCAAGTAGATTAACGGAGCAGGTGACGGAGTAGTGGGAGACAGAGTAGGAAGGCTTTGGCTCAAGAGGTTTCCGCGAGCAGAGGCTGAGGATGAGAGAGCTCAGTAACTTTAAATTCCCAGATGTCACTATCTCAGAGCGCCTGTCTTGGACCTGTCATATAAATGTAATTGCTAAGAAAGCACAACAGCTATTTCCTTCTGAGTCTTAGGAAAGTTCAGCATTTCATCAAAACCTTTGGCAAACCAACAGGTGTGGGAACATCACCGCCTGCTGCGGGAGCATCACCGCCTGGTGCGGGAGCATCACCGCCTGGTGCGGGAGCATCACCGCCTGCTGCGGGAGCATCACCGCCTGGTGCGGGAGCATCACCGCCTGGTGAGGGAGCATCACCGCCTGGTGCGGGAGCATCACCGCCTGGTGCGGGAACATCATCGCTTTGTGTGGGAACACCACTGCCTTTGAAGGGAAACCCTACAAAAGGTGGTGGATACGGCCCAGTAAAACCCTCCCAAACATTGAGCACATCTACATGAAACATTGTGTCGTAAAGCAGCATTCAGCATCAAAGGTCCTTCGCACCGAAGCCATGCTCTTTTCTTGCTGGTAGAAGGTACAGGAGACCCAAAATTCACACCACCTGGTTCAAGAACAATTACTACCCCACAACCAGCAGGCTCTTAAACAAAGGAGGATAATGACACTCATATACAGAGATGTTTCCACAACCAACGATCTCACTTTAAGGACTTTAACTTGTTATTTCATTGCTATTTATTTATGTTTGCACTTGCAGTATGTTGTCTTCTATGCTCTTGCTCTTTCATTGATCCTGTTTGGAGTTACTGTTCTATAGATTTACTGAGTATGTCCACAGGAAAATGTATCTTAGAGTTCCATGTAGGAACTCTGATATTAAATTTTACTTTGAACTTTTGAACTTTGAGAATACTCCATAAGACCATACGACATCGGAGCAGAATTAAATTCGGCCCATCAAGTCTGCTCCACCATTCCATCACGGCAGATGCCATTCAACCCCATACACCTACCATCTTGCCAGATCCTTTGATGCCCTGACTGACCAGGAAATGATCAACTTCCACCTTAAATATACCCACGGACTTGGCCTCCACCACATTCTGTGGCACAGCATTCCACAGATCCGCTCTTCTCTGGCTAATTCACTTACCTCTGTTCTAAAGGGTTAATTTTCAGGCTGTGCCCTCTCATTCTGGATACACCTACTATAGGAAATATCCTCTCCATGTCCCATCTTATCTAGTTCTTTCAACATTCAGTAGATTTCAATGAGATCACACCATATTCTGCTAAATTCCAGTGAGTACAGGCCCTAAGCTGCCAAACGCTCCTCATATGTTAAACCCTTCATTCCTGGAATCATCCTCGTGAACCTCCTCTGGACTCTCGCCAATGGCAACACATCCTGAGAATAGGGCCCAAAACTGTTGACAACACTCCAAGTGCATCCTGACTAGTGTCTTATAAAGGCTCAGCATTATCTTGTTTCTTTCATATTCTATTCCCCTTGAAATAAGTGCCAACGTTGCTTAGCCTTCTTTAACCCAGACTCAACCTGGAAAATTAGCCTTTTGGGAGTCCTGCACGAGGATTCCCAAATTCTTCTGTACCTCGAATGTTTGAATTTTCTCCCATTTTAGATAATAGCACGCACTATTTTTCCTTCTAGCGAAATGCATTATGGTACATTACCGAACACTGTATTCCATCTGCTACTTTTTGTCCAATTTGTCCAAGTCATAGAAACATAGAAAATAGGTGCAGGAGTAGGCCATTCAGCCCTTCGAGCCTGCACTGTCATTCAGTATGATCATGGCTGATCATCCAACTCAGAACCCTGTACCTGCTTTCTCTCCATACCCCCTGATCCCTTTAGCCACAAGGGCCATATCTAACTTCCTCTTAAATATAGCCAATGAACCGGCCTCAACTGTTTCCTGTGGCAGAGAATTCCACAGATTCACCACTCTCTGTGTGAAGAAGTTTTTCCTCATCTCGGTCCTAAAAGGCTTCCCCTTTATCCTTAAACTGTGACCCCTCGTTCTGGACTTCCCCAACATCGGAAACAATCTTCCTGCATCTAGCCTGTCCAATCCCTTTAGAATTTTATACGTTTCAATAAGATCCCCCCTCAATCTTCTAAATTCTAGTTAGTATAAGCCTAGTTGATCCAGTCTTTCTTCATATGAAAGTCCTGCAATCCCAGGAATCAATCTGGTGAACCTTCTCTGTACTCCCTCTATGGCAAGAATGTCTTTCCTCAGATTAGGGGACCAAAACTGCACACAATATTCTAGGTGTGGTCTCACCAAGGCCTTGTACAACTGCAGTAAAACCTCCTTGTCCTGTACTCCCTGTCCTTTTGCTATGAATGCCAACATATCATTTGCCTTTTGCACTGCCTGCTGTACCTGCATGCCCACCTTCAATGACTGGTGTACAATGACACCCAGGTCTCGTTGCACCTCCCCTTTTCCTAATCGGCCACCATTCAGATAATAATCTGTTTTCCTGTTCTTGCAACCAAAGTGAATAACCTCACATTTATCCACATTAAATTGCATCTGCCATGAATTTGCCCACTCACCTAACCTATCCAAGTCACCCTGCATCCTCTGAGCATCCTCCTCACAGCTAACACCGCCGCCCAGCTTCGTGTCATCCGCAAACTTGGAGATGCTGCATTTAATTCCCTCGTCTAAATCATTAATATATATTGTAAACAACTGGGGTCCCAGCATTGAGCCTTGCGGTACCCCACTAGTCACTGCCTGCCATTCTGAAAAGGTCCCGTTTACCCCCACTCTTTGCTTCCTGTCTGGTAACCAATTCTCTATCCACATCAATACCATACCCCCAATACCGTGTGCTTTAAGTTTGCACACTAATCTCCTGTGTGGGACCTTGTCAAAAGCCTTTTGAAAATCTAAATATACCACATCCACTGGCTCTCCCCTATCCACTCTACTAGTTACATCTTCAAAAAATTCTATAAGATTCGTCAGACATGATTTTCCTTTCACAAATCCATGCTGACTTTGTCCGATGATTTCACCTCTTTCCAAATGTGCTATTATCACTGGCTTGCCCACAGAAGGCAAAGAGTGGTTGTTGACGGGTCATATTCTGCATGGAGGTCAGTCACCAGTAGTGTGCCTCAGGGATTTGTTCTGGGATTCCTACTCTTCGTGATCTTTATAAATGACCTGGATGAGGAAGTGGAGGGATAGGTTAGTAAATTTGCTGATGACACAAAGGTTGGAGGTGTTGTGGATAATGTGGAGGGCTGTCAAGAGGTTACAGCTGGACATTGATAGGATGCAAAACTGGGCTGGGAAGTGGCAGATGGAGTTCAACCCAGTTAAGTGTGAATTGGTTCATTTTGGTAGGTCAAATATGATGGCAGAATATGTATTAATGGTAAGTCTCTTGGCAGTGTGGAGAATCAGGGATCTTGGGGTCCGAGTCCAAAGGTTGACTGCGCAGGTTGACTCTGTGGTTAAGAAGGCATACGGTGTATTGGCCTTCATCAATCGTGGGATTGAGCCGAGAGGTAATGTTGCAGCTATACAGGACCCTGGTCAGATCCCACTTGGAGTACTGTGCTCAGTTCTGGTCACCTCACTACAGGAAGGATGTAGAAACCATAGAAAGGGTGAAGAGGAAATTTACAAGGATGTTGCCTGGATTGGGGAGCATGCCTTATGAGAATAGGTTGAGTGAACTTGACCTTTTCTCCTTGCAGCAATGGAGGATGAGCGGTGACCTGATAGAGATGCATAAGATGATGAGAGGCATTGATCGTGTGGATAGTCAGAGGCTTTTTCCCAGGGCTGAAATGGCTAACATAAGAGGACACAGTTTTAAAATGCTTTGAAGTAGGTACAAAGGAGATGTCAGGGGTAAAACCAGAGAGCGTTGAGTGTGTGGAATGATCTGCCGGCAACAGTGGTGGAGGCAGATACAATATGGTCTTTTAAGAGACTTCTGAACAGGTACATGGGTTTTAGAAATCTAGAGGGCTATGGGTAACCCGAGGTAAGTACATGTTCGGCACAGTACTGTGGACCGAAGGGCCTGTATTGTGCTGCAGGTTTTCTTTGTTTCTGTGTTTCTTCCTCTCTGCCATCTGATTCCTAAATGGACATTGAACTCTTGGACACTAACTCACTTTTTTTTAAAGTACATAGTAGTTATGTTTTTGCACGGTTTTTCATCTATTCAATATACGTATACAGTATAAAGCAGGGGTCGGCTACCTTTTTGCCTCTGTGGGCTGGATCGCGTATCAATGAGCGGACAGTGGGCCAGATATATGCAATTAAAAAACTTGAAATATGGGAACTATCCATTTAAATATATCTAGTTATGTTTTGTCTCAAATTAGTGAATAACACGTGCTCGAAAATCATTTGTGCTTAAGGTTGCCTATCCCTGGTATAAAGTATACAGAATAAGATTTTTTTCTTCTATATTATGTATTGCATTGAACTGCTGCTGCTAAGTTAACAAATTTCACATCATATGCCGGTGATAATAAAACTGATTCTGATTCAATTGTGCCTGTCGAAAATTCTTAGGATTTGGAAGCCCATACCAAACTTCTTCAACCGTCTGAGGTGAAAAAGGTGCCGTTGTGCCGTTTTCACCACACAGCCAGTGCGTACAGACCACGTGAGATCCTCGATGATGTGTGTACAAGGAACTTGAAGCTGTTCACCCTTTCAGCACCAGATCCACTGATATCAATAGGGGTGAGCCTGTCTCCATTCCTCCTGTAGACCACAGTCAGCTCCTTTGTTTTTGAGGGGGAGGCTGTTTTCTTGACATCACCGTGTCAGGGTGATGACTTCCCTGTAGGCTGCCTCGTTATTATTCAATATAAGGCCAATCAATGTAGTGTTGTCAGCAAATTTGATTAGTAAATTGGAGCTGTAGGTGGCAACAGTCATGGGTATATAGAGAGTAAAGGAGGGGGCTTAGGACACAGTCCTGAGGGGCACCTGTGCAGAGGGGCAGAGGTGAAGGAGCCCAGTCTTACCATTTGCCAGCAATCTGACAGGAAATCCAGGATCCAGCTACACAAGTCAGGGTCAAAGCTGAGGTCTCTGAGCTTTTTGTTGAGCCTGGAGGGAATTATGGTGTTGAATGCTGAACTGTAGTCCAAGAACAGCATTCTCACATAAGCATCCCTCTTCTCCAGATGTGTAAGGACGGTGTGTGGAGCAGTGGCTATTGTGTCATCTGTCAATCGGTTGTGTTGGTAGGTGAATTGTAGGGAGTCCAGTGTGGATGGTAGCATGCTGCAGATGTAGTCCTTGACCAGATTCTCAAAGCATTTGCTTATTATTGAGGTGAGTGTGACAGGATGCCAGTCATTCAGATATACTACCTTGGTCTTTTTAGGTGCTGGAACAATGGTGGATGTTTTGAAGCAGGAGGGCACTCTACTTTGGGAGAGGGAGAGGTTAAAAATGTCAGTAAATACACCTGCCAGTTGTGCCACACACACTCTGAGTACTCACTCTTGGATGCCGTTGGGTTCTACAGCCTTGTGACTGTCCACTCGTTGGAAACACTTGCATACTTCAGCCTCAGAGATCACCAAGCTGCAGGTCACATCAGCTGTAGGTCTCCTCAGGGGCTCAGTGTTGGCAACATCAAATCGAGTGTAAAAAAGATTTAGCTCATCTGGGAGAAAGGCAGCAGTGTTAGAAATTCCACTGCATTTATCTTTGAGGTCTGCGATGGTGTGTTGACTTTGCCATAAGCTGCGTGTGTTTTTGGTGGAGAGTTGACTCTGAATCTTGTCCGTGGATTGTTGTTTCACTGCCTTGATGACTTTGCGCAGATCGTAGCTGTATTTCTTGAGTTTCTGTTGGACACCGGCAACGTAAGCTCTGTCTCGCGTGGTTAGTGCTGATCGCTCAGAACTGTTGATCTAGGGTTTCTGGTTTGGATAGACCCTGACCGACTCCTGAGGGACAATATCCTCGATGTACTTCTGGATGACACTCATGATCCCTTCCGTGAACTCAGAGACATCCTCATCACAGAAGGCATTCCAGTCAACGTCATCAAAGCCATCCTGTAACATGGAGACCGATTGTTGGACCAACAGTGGACAGTTTTTAACTATGGCCACCTATTGTTTCAGCTTTCGCCTGTACTTTGGCAGTAGCAGATGGAGGAGTGACCCGATTTTCCAAATGGGGGGCGACGTGAAGCAATGCAGAAGGGAGAGTAGCAACAGGGGAGTAGGCTACCTCCACGAGTGCTCACCCGGATGTGTTGGCAAAACTTCGGAGAGACTTTAATCAGTGACTCTCTATTAAAGTCTCTGGTGTCGATGAAGGCAGCCTCCAACTGTGCAGGCTCCAGGGTGCTGACAGTCTCATACAGTTCCTTGAGAGCCAGGTCAGTAGCAGTCTGTGGCAGAATGTACACCGCTGTGATAACAGCCATGAACTCCCTCGGCAGCCAGAAAGGTCTACACAGCAGCACCAGGCACTCCAGATCCGGGGAACAGCATGCACATTCCGCAGGTCGCACCGAGCACTGTTGACCATGAAGCATACCCCAACTCCTTTACTCTTCCCCGAGATTTTTAGACCTGTCCTCCCAGAACAGGGAGAACCCAGAGGACTCAATGGTATGATCCAGTATCTCATCCGCCAGCCGGGTCTCCATGAAGCACAAAACGTTACATTCCTTTGTTTCCTGCTGCAAGGAAATTCTGGCTCTCAGTTCGAACAGTTGTGGTTCACGTCGGTACCAATGACTGGGAAGGACAAATGACGAGGTTCTACATAGGGAGTTCAGGGAGTTAGGTGCTAATTTAAAGGACAGGACCTCCAGGGTTGTGATTACAGGATTGCTACTCATGCTACGTGCTAGGAAGATTACAGTTTAACACTTGGCTAAGAAGTTGGTGTAGGAGGGAGAGCATAAGATTTTTGGATCATTGATCTCTCTTCCGGGGAAGGCAAGACCTGCACAGAAGAGACAGTTTGCAACTGAACTGGAGGGGTCTGTTGTCCTATTGCTATAATTATGCTGTCGAGTATTTTATTTTAAACAGCTTTTCTGTAAAATGCAGTGTTCTGTTCAAACTTTACCATCTAGTATTTGGGTTTTTATTAAAATATAAGGAGACATTTGATCTGCTTAGGAATGTTGTGTCAGCCAGTGGGGTTTGTCTTGATAACATTCTGTCCAGTGGGATGCCGTAGAACATACAAGAGAGAGAGATTGGCTGCATCAGATTTCTAGGAGAACACTGGCTGGTTTTGGGGTCACACTGGCAGGAGTTAGTGGGTGCGGCAAGCACTTGTGGAACACCGCCACAGTTGTACGAAGCTTTTTGTGCAAATGGTTCCACAGAGGAAGTGCCGATTAGTTAGCCAGTTAGTCAGACAAAAACTTCGAAGGAAGTTTGAATTGTGGCTGGTGTCATTCAAGCAGAACGTAGGTTCAGCGCCAGGAGTAATTCAATCGAAGCACCCAACTAGCTGGCAATGAGCTCCAATGTTTATGTACATATTACAGACTGGTTTAACTGTAATGGGTGCTTTCTCTGTTAACAGTTTGTTAAGTTGAAATATTTGTAAATATACTTCCACCTTAAGTTTATGCTGGTGTATGTTCTGTCATTTCCTGGCAAATGATAACTTCGCAGAAGACAATATTTACACAACATTCACCATAATTTTCATTCCCTCAAGGGAACATTCCAGCTTTCCTGCTTGGTTGAACTTGAACCATAACGTGTGTTGCTTATTGGAGATGACCGTTTCACTGTTACCCATGCATTGCTGAGTCACATGGCTGTCAGCCAGAGATAGCTAACAAGCCTAATTTGTTACGAGCCACGGTGAGAGGGTTACAATAGCAAAACAAAAGTCTAATAAAGCAAGGTGTATAGATGCTCCTCTCACAAAATACACGAGGAACTCAGCATGTCAGGCAGCATCATCCATGGAAATGAATGTTTCGTTGAACGAATCGATGTTTCAGCCCACTGAGTTTGCTCCGCCATTCCATCATGGCTGATTTATGATCCCTCTCAACCCCATTCTCCTGCCTTCTCCCCGTAACCTTTGATGCCCTGACTAATCAGCAATCTATCAACCTCTGCTTTAAATATACGCAATGACTGGTCTCCAAGGCCATCTGTGGCAATGAGTTCCACAGATTCACTACCCTTTGGCTAAAGAAATTCTTCCTCAACTCTGTTCTAAATAAAGGTTCCTCTATTCTGAGGTCATGCCCTCTTGTCCTAGATTCCTGTTAGTTCTTGGAGTTACAAAATATAATAGAAAGAAAAACACCAGAGCCAGGGATAAACACGTTAATTTCATTTTACATTAGTGAGGCGCAAACATATGACGTGGTGTCACAATGACGTATGCCATTCCCATACTTTTACATATAACCTGTAATGAATTCTGTAACAACAAGGAATGCTTCAAACAATACATTTACAATATTACTCAAACATTAAATGCATAAGGCTCTTCCCTGCTTAGTTATAAACTCCGATTCAATGTGTCTCAACTCTACTACTTAATGTGTTGCTCTCTAGTTTGTATGCGCACACAGTGCCTTGTAAAGGTACTCAGCCCCACAGCTACTTCCACATTTTACTGCCTCAGTTTCTAAATTTTAAAAAATTGAAGTAGGATTTTTGAGCAAATCTACAAAACATTGTGCCTCATGTCAAATCAAAAGAAAAATTCCAAAACCTGTCAATAATTTACTAAAATTTTAAAAACCAAGTAAGTCCACGAGGCTGAAAAAGTATTCATCCTCTTTGTAATTACAACGCTAACTTTCTTCAGATACCATACAGTATATCATCTTACCAACTCACCCAATTTGTTGATGTAGAAAATTAGAGGATCGCCTGTTTTCAATGAATTCATAAGAATAAATACCCCCTCTGTCTATAAAGTCCAATAGTATGGTAGATTTTCAACAGAACAAACCAAAATGAAGACAAAAAAAGTATTCAAGACAAGTCAAGGAAATGAGAGAGAAGCATAGATATGGGAAAGTGTACAAAACCAACTCAAAGGCACTGAACATACCTCAGACCTCAGTGAAATCATTGTGAAAAAGTATGATCAGACCAACCACCCCCCCCCCCCCAATTAGTCACCAAAGAATGGCACGTGTAACAGAGGCTACCATGATGCCAACAGTCACTAACGTGAGCTGGGGAAGTCAGCGGCTGCAACAGGAGATGAAGTTCATGGTGCCACAATCTCCAAGGCTTTACACAAAAACAGTATTCATGGAAGAGTGGCAAGGAAGAAGCTCCAACTTTAAAAAAAGCATATCCTTGCCATAAAGACTTTACAAAGCATCACTTCGAAGATACTGTAAAGATGTGCAAGAAGATCTTGTGGAGGATGAGACTAAGATGGAACTTCTTGGCCTCATCACGAAGTGGGGCATGTAGTGTAAGTCTAATACTGAGCTTCAGCCAGCTAACACCATCCCTACTGTAGAGTACGGTGGAGGTAGCATCATGCTACAGGATATATTTCAGCAGTAGGGACTAGAAATCTGGTCAGCGTTTATGGGAAGATGAATGCTGTTAAATACAGAGAGATCCTGGATAAAAACCTGCTCACCTCTGCCTGAAAGCTTAAACAGGGGAGGAAGTTAGTCTTTCAACAGGACAACAATCCAAACCACACTGCCATAGAAATTTGACGTCCTTGAGTGGCCCAGTCAGCGTCCTGACCTTAATCCAACTGCACATCTCTGGCAAGACCTCAAGATTCCTGTCCACCACTACTCCCAAATAACCTGGCGCAGCTTGAACAATTTTGCAAGGAGAATTGGGCAAATCTAGCTCCATCATATTATGCAAAGCTGAGATTTAAGCTCATATTATGCAAAGATTTGATCAAAAAGACTACTGGCTGTAAGAGCTGTGAGAGATGGTTCAACTAGGTACTGATCAAAAGGGGATGAATACTTTTAAACTACTGACATTTCAGTTTTTCATGCTTTACAATCTTCCCTGATTTTTGAACTCTGCTGTGAAAAAAAGAAACATGTGATTCACAAATAAAATTTCTCAGTTCAATTGATAAAACCCCTGGTTGTAATACTTATTTATGTGAACAAAGGGCTGGGGGTTAAATACTCGGACAAGTCAGTGTATATACACACATGCATAATCGAGAAAGTCAGCTACAGACTGGCAAGTATGACATTGTGGCCATCTCTGAAACTTGGCTCAAGGATGGCTGCCATTGGGAGCTGAATGTCCAAGAATATAGTGTATCGAAAAGATAGGTTTGTAGGCAGAGGGGGTGGTGTGGCCCCGTGTATAAGAAATAATATTAAATCATTAGAGAGGGATGACATAGGATCGGAAGGTGTAGAGCCTCTATGGGTTGAGTTAACAAATGGCCAGGGTAAAAGGACCCTAATGGCAGTTGTATACAGGCCACCAAACAGCAGCCAGGATGTGGATTACAAATTACAGCAGGAGACAGAAAAGGCGTGTCAGAAGGGCAATGTCATGATAATCGTTGGGGATTTTAACAGGAAAGTGGATTGGGAAAACCAGGCCAGTACTGGACCTCAAGAGAAAGAATTTGTAGAATGTCTAAGGGATGGTTTTTAAGAATAGCTTGTTGTTGAGCCCACTGGGGAATCAGCTGTGCTGAACTGGGTGTTTTGCAATGATCCGGAGGTGATAAGAGAGCTTATGATAAAGGAACCCTTAGGGAACAGTGATCACAATATGATTGAGTTCACTGAAATTTCAGAGGGAAAAATTAAAATCCAGTATGTCAGTATTTCAGTGGAAGAAAGGAAATTACAACGGCATGAGAGGGGAACTGGCCAAGGTTGACTGGAAAGGGACACTAGCAGGAAGGACAGCAGAGCAGAAATGGGTGGAGTTTCTGTGAAAAATGAGGGAAGAGAAAGACAGATATATACCAAATAAGAAGAAATTTTCAAAGGGAAGAAGGACACTACTGTGGCTAACAAGTGAAGTCAGAGCCAAAGTAAAAGCAAAAAAGAGGGTGTCCAAGGAAGCCAAAGCTAGTGGGAAGACTTTTAAAAACTTGCAGAAGAAAACTAAGAAGGTCTTAGGAAGGAAAAGATGGATTATGAAAGGAAGCTGGCGACTAATATCAAAGAAGATACCAAAAGCTTTTTTAAGTATATAAGGGATAAAAGAGAGTTGAGGGTAGATATAGGACCAATAGAAAATGATGCTAGAGATATTGTGATGAGAGATGATAGAGGAGCTGAATACATATTTTGCATCAGTCTTCACAATGGAAGAGGTCTGCAGTATACCGGGCATTCAAGACTGTCAGGGAAGTGAAGTTTGCAGTGAAAATTACGACTGAGAAGGTGCTCAGGAAGCTTAATGGTCTGAGCGTGGATAAATCTCCTGGACCTGATGGAATGCACCCTCGGGTTCTGAAGGAAGGAGCTGGAGAGATTGCAGAGGCATTAACAATGATCTTTCAAGAATCAATAGATTCTAGCATTGTACCAGATGACTGGAAAATTGCAAATGTTACTCCACTGTTTAAGAAGGGTGGGAGGCAGCAGAAAGGAAACTATAACCTGTTAGCCTGACATCAGTGGTTGAAAAGTTGTTGGAATCGATTGTTAGGGCTGAGATTACGGAATACCCGGAGGCACGTGACAAGATAGGCCAAAGCCAGCATGGTTTCCTGAAAGGAAAATCCTGCCTGACAAACCTACTGCAATTCTTTGAGGAAGTTATATGCAGAGTAGACAAAGGAGATACAGTAGACATGGTGTACTTGTATTTTCAGAAGGCCTTTGACAAGTTGTCGCACATGAGGCTGCTTAGCAAGATAAGAGCCCATGGAATTACAGTGGAGTTACTAGCATGGGTGGAGCATTGGTTGATCAGCAGAAAGCAGAGAGTGGGAATAAAGGGATCCTATTCTGGCTGGCTGATTGGGTGGTAAATTGGATTAGTAAATATGCAGATGATACTCAGATAGTTGGTGTTGTAGATAATGAAGTAGGTTTTCAAAGCTTGCAGAGAGATTTAGGCCCGTTAGGAGAGTGGGCTGAACGATGGCTGATGGAATTTAATACTGATAAGTGTGAGGTACTACATTTTGGTAGGAATAATCCAAATAGGACATACATTGTAAATGGTAGGGCATTGAACAATGCGGTAGAACAGTGTGATCTAGGAATAATGGTGCTTAATTCCCTGAAGGTGGAATCTCATGTGGATAGGGTGGTGAAGAAAGCTTTTGGTATGCTGGCCTTTATAAATCAGAGCATTGAGTACAGGAGTTGGGATGTAATGTTAAAATTGTACAAGGCATTGGTAAGGCTGAATTTGGAGTATTGTGTACAGTTCTGGTCACCGAATTATAGGAAAGATGTCAACAAAATAGAGAGAGTACAGAGGAGATTTACTAGAATGTTACCTGGGTTTCAGCACCTAAGTTACAGGGAAAGATTGAACAAGTTAGGTCTCTATTCATTGGAGCATAGAAGGTTGAGGGGAGACTTGATAGAGGCATTTAAAATAATGAGGGGGATAGATACAGTTGATGTGGATAGGCTTTTTCCATTGAGAGTAGGGGAGATTCAAACAAGAGGACATGATTTGAGAGTTAGGGGGCAAAAGTATAAGGGTAACACGAGGGGGAATTTCTTTACTCAGAGAATGGTAGCTGTGTGGAATGAGCTTCCAGTAGAAGTGGTAGAGGCAGGTTCGGTATTGTCATTTAAAGTAAAATTGGATAGGTACATGGACAGGAAAGGAATGGAGGGTTATGGGCTGAGTGTGGGCCAGTGGGACTAGGTGAGAGAAAGCGTCAGCACGGACTAGAAGGGCCGAGAAGGCCTGTTTCCGTGTTGTAATTGTTATATGGTTATAAGAGGGCACAACTTCAGGATTGAAGGATGTCTTTTTAGAATTGAGATGTGGAGAAATTACTTTTAATCAGAGGGTGGTAAATCTGTGGAATTTGTTGCCACGAATGGCTGTGGAGGCCAAGTCATTGGGTGCATTTAAGGCAGAGATACATAGGTTCTTGATTAGAACCATAGAACATTACAGCACAGAAACAGGCCTTTTGGCCCTTCTTGGCTGTGCAGAACCATTTTTCTGCCTAGTCTCACTGACCTGCACCTGGACCATATCCCTCCATATACCTCTCATCCATATACCTGTCCAAGTTTTTCTCAAATGTTAAAAGTGAGCCTGCATTCACCACTTCATCTAGCAGCTCATTCCACACTCCCACTACTCTCTGTGTGAAGAAGCTTCCCCTAATGTTCCCTTTAAACTTTTCCCTTTTCATGCTTAACCCATGACCTCTGGTTTTTTCCTCCCCTGGCCTCAATGGAAAAAGCCTGCTTGCATTCACCCTATCTCAGAGGTTCCCATCCTTTTTTTGGCCATGCCCCACCTAATCATCTCTAAAATCCTGATGCCCCCTGTGGTGATATATAATTCTTATTATTCAAAAAGTGAACTCCTATTCACCTGGAGGAAGCCTAAAAGACCATTAACTTGGTTTAAACAAGCTTCCAAAGAACATGGCATTCATGAAAGAGAAAAATAAAAGAACCAAAGGACTGTTAAAGTTCTGAGGAAGAAATTACTAAGATATTGTAAAAAAAACATTAAGTGATATTAAAATAATAATAAATAAATAAAACAATGCCGATTCGTTTCTACAGCATACAAAGACAGATACACCGTTTAAAAGAGATGACGCAATGTACACACCTTCACACCACCAAGAACCGAAAGCTACTGCAAAAAGCAGCATTGGCGCGACCTCGTACGAGTTTCTTACGCGTTTAGACTCGTTCATTCGTTCCTTCCTACATCAGTCAATTCATTAATTTAATTATGAAAGCCATTTGATGGTTGTAATGATGGTGATTCACTATATATACAGTACATACGCAATTACACATGTACATACACACAAGTATTTTTATGTATGCATACTGTGTATACACATATGTATTAACTCGCACACACACTCATACTCACACAGACTTACTAGAAACAATTCACTGTTAATAACTCATTCTCAAATTGCCCCCCTTAAAAATCAAATTACCCCCCTGTGGGGCGTACGCCCCACATTGGGAACCACTGCTACCCATCATAATTTTATACATCTCTATCAAATCTCCCCTCATTCTTCTACGTTTCAGGGAATAAAGTCCTAACCTATTCAACCTTTCTCTGTAACTCAGTTTCTCAAGTCCCAGCAACATCCTTGTAAACCTTCTCTGCACTCTTTCAACCTCATTAATACCCTTCCTGTAATTAGGTGACCAAAACTGCACACAATACTCCAAATTCGGTCTCACCAATGCATTTCAACTCTTATACTCAATACTTGATTTATAAAGGCCAAAGTACCCAAAGTTCTCTTTATGACCCTAGCCAGGGCATCAAATGGTATGGAGTGAAGACAGGGGAGTGGGGATGACTGGAAGAAATGGATCAGCCCATGATTGAATGACAGAACAGACTTGATGGGCCGAGTGGCCTGCTTCTGCTCCTATATCTTATGGTCTTCTAAATTCTCATCATCACCCACTGTAGTAAACATCCTCTCCCCAACCACACTTTCAATATTCGATAGATTTCAATGAGTCTTCTTGCCTCCTCATTCTCTAAACTCCAGAGCTACAGCTCGGAGCTGTAAATGCTCCTCATTTGTTAACCCTTTTATTACCGAAATCATTCTCGTCAATCTCCGCAGGATCCTTTCCGATGCCAACACATCTTATGGCAAACAAGGGATCCAAAACCGCTGGACGTGCGTGCTCCTGGAAAAGGCAAAGTACTTTCTCAAACCCATTCTGAGTTGTGGGTCAGAGATTCCCATAAATTGGTGGAGAGACAAGCTTTGTGGTGATCCAGTTGTCTCCTGTGAGTACATGTAAACTCCTCCAGTGAAGGCGGTTGGCAGGTGTTTACCAAGTCACCACACATCCTGCCACATTGCACATTCCAGCGGGTTTATTTGTGTTAAATAAACCAGCCTAGTTCCAACACCACAATGACAATATCTATCCGGCACCTCAACCGAAACCTGCAGAATTCAGGCACACTAGAATACTTACAAAGGAAATTCGCCCGTGAATCTGGACCTAACTTCCAGCGAATAATAAACGCGCAGCGATCCCCTATAAATTAAGCTAAGGGACACTGAAAAGGGCCTCAGGAAGCGGGAAAGAGGTGCAACTTCAGCGGGGACTGAGTTGTCACGATCACACTCACCGGGTGCAGACAGGCCCGGCCCGGGGAGACGGACACACCAGGACGGGGACTGAGTTGTCACAGGCCCAGCCCGGGGAGACGGACACACCAGGACGGGGACTGAGTTGTCACAGGCCCAGCCCGGGGAGACGGACACACCAGGACGGGGACTGAGTTGTCACAGGCCCGGCCCGGGGAGACGGACACACCAGGACGGGGACTGAGTTGTCACAGGCCCGGCCGACGATCACACTCACCGGGTGCAGACAGGCCCGGCCCGGGGAGACGGACACACCAGGACGGGGACTGAGTTGTCACAGGCCCGGCCCGGGGAGACGGACACACCAGGACGGGGACTGAGTTGTCACAGGCCCGGCCGACGATCACACTCACCGGGTGCAGACAGGCCCGGCCCGGGGAGACGGACACACCAGGACGGGGACTGAGTTGTCACAGGCCCAGCCCGGGGAGACGGACACACCAGGACGGGGACTGAGTTGTCACAGGCCCGGCCGACGATCACACTCACCGGGTGCAGACAGGCCCGGCCCGGGGAGACGGACACACCAGGACGGGGACTGAGTTGTCACAGGCCCAGCCCGGGGAGACGGACACACCAGGACGGGGACTGAGTTGTCACAGGCCCGGCCCGGGGAGACGGACACACCAGGACGGGGACTGAGTTGTCACAGGCCCGGCCGACGATCACACTCACCGGGTGCAGACAGGCCCGGCCCGGGGAGACGGACACACCAGGACGGGGACTGAGTTGTCACAGGCCCGGCCGACGATCACACTCACCGGGTGCAGACAGGCCCGGCCCGGGGAGACGGACACACCAGGACGGGGACTGAGTTGTCACAGGCCCGGCCCGAGCGGGGCAGCAGACGTGGAGCTGAACCCGGAAATGCTCAGTCAGGACCTCGCAGCAAGGCGTCCATGTAGAATGCCTGACAGGTTAAAATGGAGCCGGTGAGGGTGTTGACCGCCCCTACTGGTGGGAGGACCGACATCATCGGCTACAGCTGCAGGGAGAACCAACAATCTCACCCCAGCCGGTTGGGGAACCGACTTCACCGCCCCTGCTGGTGGGAGGACCAGCATCGCCTCCCTTGGCATTACCAGGAGTTTGATAAATTGATGTTCATGCCATCAGGTTAGAGGCTACCCAAATGGAATGTAAGGTGTTGTTCCTCCAACCTAAGTGTTTCCTGCTGGAAGATTTCGGCCTGAAACATCGACTGTCCTTTTTTCCATAGAGGTTGCCTGTCCTGCTGAGTTCCTCCAGCATTTTGTGTGTGAAGCTTGAATGCTCAGCATCTGCAGATTTTCAACTGTTTGGACCAATATCATCACCCACTGGTGGTGGGAGGGTCAATATCACCGCCCACTGGAGCTGGGAAGGTCAATATCACGGCCCAATGGAGTTGGGAGGGTCAATATCACCGCCCACTGGAGCTGGGCGGGTCAATATCACCACCCATTGGTGGTGGTCGGGTCAATATCACCGCCCACTGGTGGTGGGAAGGTCAATATCGCCACCCACTGGAGCTGGGAGGGTCAATATCACCGCCCACTGCTGCTGGGAGGGTCAATATCACCGCCGACTGGTGCTGGGAGAGTCAATATCATCGCCCACTGGTGGTGGGAGGGTCAATATCATCGCCCACTGGTGGTGGGAGGGTCAATATCCCCGCCCACTGGTGGTGGGAGGGTCAATATCACTGCCCGCTGGAGCTGGGAGGGTCAATATCACTGCCCGCTGGAGCTGGGAGGGTCAATATCACCACCCACTGGAGCTGGGAGGGTCAATATCACCGCCCACTGCGGGTGGGAGGGTCAATATCACCGCCCGCTGGAGCTGGGAGGGTCAATATCACCACCCACTGGAGCTAGGAGGGTCAATATCACCGCCCACTGGTGGTGGGAGGGTCAATATCACCGCCCACTGGAGCTGGGAGGGTCAATATCACCGCCCACTGGAGCTGGGAAGGTCAATATCACCACACACTGGTGGTGGGAGGGTCAATATCACTGCCCACTGCAGCTGGGAGGGACAATATCACTGCCCACTGTCGGTGGGAGGGTCAATATCACCGCCCACTGGAGCTGGGAGGGTCAATATCACCGCCCACTGGAGCTGGGAAGGTCAATATCACCACACACTGGTGGTGGGAGGGTCAATATCACTGCCCACTGCAGCTGGGAGGGACAATATCACCACCCACTGTTGGTGGGAGGGTCAATATCACCGCCCACTGGAGCAGGGAGGGTCAATATCACCGCCCACTGGTGGTGGGAGGGTCAATATCACCGCCCACTGGAGATGGGAGGGTCAATATCACCACCCACTGGTGCTGGGAGGGTCAATATCACTGCCCACTGGTGCTGGGAGGGTCAATATCACCACCCACTGGAGCTGGGAGGGTCAATATCACCGCCCACTGGTGGTGGGAAGGTCAATATCACCGCCCACTGGTGGTGGGAAGGACAATATCACCACCCACTGGTGGTGGGAGGGTCAATATCACCGCCCACTGGTGGTGGGAGGGTCAATATCACCGCCCACTGGAGCTGGGAGAGTCAATATCACCGCCCACTGGTGGTGGGAGAATCAATATCACCGCCCACTGGTGCGGGAGGGTCAATATCACCGCCCACTGGTGCTGGGAGGGTCAATATCACCGCCCACTGGAGCTGGGAGGGTCAATGTCACCGCCTACTGGTGGTGGGAGAGTCAATGTCACCGCCCACTGGTGGTGGGAGAGTCAATAGCACCGCCCACTGGTGCTGGAAGGGTCAATATCACCACCCACTGGAGCTGGGAGTGTCAATATCACCGCCCACTGGTGGTGGGAAGGTCAATATCATCGCCCACTGGTGGTGGGAGGGTCAATATCACCGCCCACTGGTGGTGGAAGGGTCAATATCACCACCCACTGGAGCTGGGAGTGTCAATATCACCGCCCACTGGTGGTGGGAGGGTCAATATCATCGCCCACTGGTGGTGGGAAGGTCAATATCACCGCCCACTGGTGGTGGGAGGGTCAATATCACCGCCCACTGGAGCTGGCAGGCTCAATATCACCGCCCACTGGAGCTGGCAGGCTCAATATCACCGCCCACTGTAGCTGGGAGGGTCAATATCACCGCCCACTGGTGGTGGGAGGGACAATATTACTGCCCACTGGAGCTGGGAAGGTCAATATCACCACCCACTGGTGGTGGGAGGGTCAATATCATCGCCCACTGGTGGTGGGAGGGTCAATATCATCGCCCACTGGTGCTGGGAGGGTCAATATCACCGCCCATTAGTGGTGGGAGGGTCAATATCACCGCCCACTGGAGCTGGGAGGGTCAATATCACCACCCACTGGAGCTGGGAGTGTCAATATCATCGCCCACTGGTGGTGGGAGGGTCAATATCACCGCCCACTGGTGGTGGGAAGGACAATATCACCGCCCACTGGTGGTGGGAAGGTCCATATCACTGCCCACTGGTGGTGGGAGGGTCAATATCATCGCCCACTGTTGCTGGGAGGGTCAATATCACCGCCCACTGGAGCTGGGAGAGTCAATATCACCGCCCACTGGAGCTGGGAGGGTCAATATCACCGCAGACTGGTGCTGGGAGAGTCAATATCACCGCCCACTGTTGGTGGGAGGGTCAATATCATCGCAAACTGGTGGTGGGAGGGTCAATATCACCGCCCACTGGTGGTGGGAGGGTCAGTATCACTGACCCCTGGAGCTGGGAGGGTCAATATCACCACCCACTGGAGCTGGGAGGGTCAATATCACCGCACACTGGGGGTGGGAGGGTCAATATCACTGCCCGCTGGAGCTGGGAGGGACAATATCACCACCCACTGGAGCTAGGAGGGTCAATATCACCGCCCACTGGTGGTGGGAGGGTCAATATCACCGCCCACTGGAGCTGGGAGGGTCAATATCACCACCCACTGGAGCTGGGAAGCTCAATATCACCACACACTGGTGGTGGGAGGGTCAATATCACTGCCCACTGCAGCTGAGAGGGTCAATATCACCGCCCACTGGTGCTGGGAGGGTCAATATCACCGCCCACTAGTGGTGGGAGGGTCAATCTCACCGCCCACTGGAGCTGGGAGGGTCAATATCACCGCCCACTGGTGGTGGGAGGGTCAATATCACCGCCCACTGGAGATGGGAGGGTCAATATCAGAGGCCACTGGAGCTGGGAGGGTCAATATCACCACCCACTGGTGCTGGGAGGGTCAATATCACTGCCCACTGGTGCTGGGAGGGTCAATATCACCACCCACTGGAGCTGGGAGGGTCAATATCACCACCCACTGGTGGTGGGGTCAATATCACCGCCCACTGGTGGTGGGAAGGTCAATATCACCTCCCACTGGTGGTGGGAGGGTCAATATCACCGCCCACTGGAGCTGGGAGGGTCAATATCACCGCCCACTGGTGGTGGGAGAGTCAATATCACCGCCCACTTGAGCTGGGAGGGTCAATATCACCGCCCACTGGTGGTGGGAGAGTCAATATCACCGCCCACTTGAGCTGGGAGAGTCAATATCACCGCCCACTGGTGGTGGGAGAGTCAATATCACCGCCCACTTGAGCTGGGAGAGTCAATATCACCGCCCACTGGTGGTGGGACAGTCAATATCACCGCCCACTGGTGGTGGGAGGGTCAATATCACCGCCCACTGGAGCTGGGAGGGTCAATATCACCGCCCACTGGAGCTGGGGGGGGTCAATATCACCGCCCACTGGTGGTGGGAGGGTCAATATCACCGCCCACTGGTGGTGGGAGAGTCAATATCACCGCCCACTGGTGGTGGGAGGGTCAATATCACCGCCCACTGGTGGTGGGAGGGTCAATATCACCGCCCAATGGAGCTGGGAGGGTCAATATCACCGCCCACTGGTGGTGGGAGGGTCAATATCACTGCCAACTGGAGCTGGGAGGGTCAATATCACCGCCCACTGGAGCTGGGAGGGTCAATATCATCGCCCACTGGGGGTGGGAGAGTCAATATCACCGCCCACTGGTGCTGGGAGGGTCAATATCACCGCCCACTGGAGCTGGGAGGGTCAATATCACCGTCCACTGGTGCTGGGAGGGTCAATATCGCCGCCCACTGGAGCTGGGAGGGTCAATATCACTGCCCACTGGTGCTGGGAGGGTCAATATCACCGCCCACTGGTGGTGGGAGGGTCAATATCACTGCCCACTGGTGCTGGGAGGGTCAATATCACCGCCCACTGGTGGTGGGAGGGTCAATATCACTGCCCACTGGAGCTGGGAGAGTCAATATCACCGCCCACTGGTGCTGGGAGGGTCAATATCACCGCCCACTGGAGCTGAGAGGGTCAATATCACCGCCCACTGGTGGTGGGAGGGTCAATATCACTGCCCACTGGAGCTGGGAGTGTCAATATCACCACCCACTGGAGCTGGGAGGGTCAATATCATCGCCCACTGGGGGTGGGAGGGTCAATATCACCGCCCACTGGTGGTGGGAGGGTCAATATCACTGCCCACTGGAGCTGGGAGGGTCAATATCACCACCCACTGGAGCTGGGAGGGTCAATATCATCGCCCACTGGGGGTGGGAGGGTCAATATCACCGCCCACTGGTGGTGGGAGGGTCAATATCACGGCCTACTGGTGGTGGAAGGGTCAATATCGCCACCCACTGGAGCTGGGAGGGTCAATATCACCACCCACTGGAGCTGGGAGGGTCAATATCATCGCCCACTGGGGGTGGGAGGGTCAATATCACCGCCCACTGGTGGTGGGAGGGTCAATATCACGGCCTACTGGTGGTGGAAGGGTCAATATCACCACCCACTGGAGCTGGGAGGGTCAATATCATCGCCCACTGGGGGTGGGAGGGTCAATATCACCGCCCACTGGTGGTGGGAGGGTCATTATCACCACCCACTGGTGGTGGGAGGGTCAATATCACCACCCACTGGAGCTGGGAGGGTCAATATCACCGCCCACTGGTGGTGGGAGGGTCATTATCACCACCCACTGGTGGTGGGAGGGTCAATATCACTGCCCACTGGAGCTGGGAGGGTCAATATCACGGCCTACTGGTGGTGGGAGGGTCAATATCACCACCTACTGGAGCTGGGAGGGTCAATATCATCGCCCACTGGTGGTGGGAGGGTCAATACAATGGCCTACTGTTGGTGGGAGAGTCAATATCACCACCCACTGGTGGTGGGAGAGTCAATGTCACCGCCCACTGGAGCTGGGAGGGTCAATATCACCACCCACTGGTGCTGGGAGGGTCAATATCACCGCCCAATGGTGCTGGGAGGGTCAATATCACCGCCCACTGGTGCTGGGAGGGTCAATATCACCGCCCACTGGTGGTGGGAGGGTCAATATCACCGCCCACTGGTGGTGGGAGGGACAATATCACCGCCCACTGGAGCTGGGAGGGTCAATATCACCGCCCACTGGTGCTGGGAGGGTCAATATCACCGCCCCCTGGAGCTGGGAGGGTCAATATCACCGTCCACTGGTGCTGGGAGGGTCAATATCACCGCCCATTGGGGGTGGGAGGGTCAATATCACCGCCCACTGGAGCTGAGAGGGTCAATATCACCGCCCACTGGTGGTGGGAGGGTCAATATCACCGCCCACTGGTGGTGGGAGGGTCAATATCACCGCCCACTGGAGCTGGGAGGGTCAATATCACCACCCACTGGAGCTGGGAGTGTCAATATCACCACCCACTGGAGCTGGGAAGGTCAATATCACCACCCACTGGAGCTGGGAGGGTCAATATCACCGCGCACTGGTGGTGGGAGGGTCAATATCACCGCCTACTGGTGCTGGGAGGGTCAATATCACCGCCCACTGGAGCTGAGAGGGTCAATATCACCGCCCACTGGAGCTGGAAGGACCTACAAGGGGAAGAACTAACAATGCTGCCAATACACACAGATTGATTGTATACCCATAAAGTGACGCTCAGCACAGGAGTACATAAGGTGACTGACAGGAAGTGCTAAGGTAGTGGTGGTTGGGGTTGTGGAGGGGTGGGTTAGTGGGTGGAGGTTTTGATCAGTGCTTGGGAAAAGTAACTGTTTTTGAGTCTGGTGGTCCTGGTGTGGATGGTACGTAGCCTCCTTCCTGATTCCGAGCAGGGGGTTGAGCTCCTTTAAGATGTTACTGGCCCTTTTCCAATACATTTCTCTATACACTTTGTGTCCTTGATGGTGCGTAGGCTGGTGCCAGTGACAGTGACGTGTTGGGCAGATCTGACTGAGCTTTCTATACAGCACAATTGCAGTTTCCATGCCAGACAGTGATGCAGCTTGTTTAGGAGCTCTGTACTGCACATCTGCAGAGGACATGATTATAGATGTGCATAATCAAACTTTCTTCAACCTCCTCAGAAAGCAGAGGCATTGGAGAGAGAGAGAGGATGTGTGGGAGTGCGGATGAATGGAAGTGAAGGGGAACAAATAAGGAAGAGGGAGAGAAAGAGATAGATCTACAGAGTCTCTCAAAAGCAGAGGTATGCCTCATGATCAACTATTCTTCATGCACAAATATATCAGGTGCTGTCCCAATTCTGCTCACCAGATCTGGAATATCTAACAGTTAAATGCCACCCATTTTACCTTCCACTGGAGATTTCTGGGATCATTTTGGTAGCAGTATACATTCCACCTCAGGCCAATGTCAATCAGGCTTCAGATGATCTGAGCAATGAGATCAACATGTATGAAACAGCGCACCCTAACGCCTTCACCATCATTTTGGGGGATTTTAACTAGGCCAGTCTGAAAAAAAATCACTAAGCAATTACCATGAACAGATCACTTGCAATATCAGAGGTAACAAAACACTGGACCACTGTTACACCACCATCGAGAATGCCTATCGTGCTATTCCGCACCCTCAGTTCAAGAAGTGTGACTACTTGGCCGTACTTCTACTCCTGAGTATAGGCAGAGACTGAAGACTGCAGCACTAGTAATGAAGGTTTGGACAAGGGAAGCACAGGAGCGGATGAGTATGTTGCAGTTTTATTGGCTTCATTAAAACCTGTGTGGATGAGTGGGTACCTACAAAGACTCGCTGTACATTCCCAAACCAAAAGCTGTGGATGAACCAGAAGATACGCCATCTGCCGAAGCCAGATCTGTGACATTCAAGTCTGGTGACCCAAGTCTGTACCAGAAAACCAGGTTCAGTGATGGGGTCAGTGTCAGTGTGAGCGGTGGGGAGTGATGGGGTCAGTGTGGGGGGTGGAGTGTGATGGGGTCAGTGTGGGGGGTGGAGTGTGATGGGGTCAGTGTGAGAGGTGGGGAGTGATGGGGGGTCGGTGTGGGGGGTTGGGGAGTGATGGGGGTCAGTGTGGGGGATGGGGAGTGATGGGGTCAGTGTGGGGGGTGGAGTGTGATGGGGTCAGTGTGGGGGGTGGAGTGTGATGGGGTCAGTGTGGGGGGTTGGGGAGTGATGGGGGTCGGTGTGGGGGTGGGGAGTGATGGGGGTCAGTGTGAGTGGTGGGGAGTGATGGGGTCAGTGTGGGGGGTGGGGAATTATGGGGGTCAGTGTGGGGGGTGGGGAGTGATGGGGGTCAGTGTGAGTGGTGGGGAATTATGGGGGTCAGTGTGGGGGTGGGGAGTGATGGGGTTCAGTGTCAGTGTGAGCGGTGGAGAGTGATGGGGGTCAGTGTGGGGGGTGGGGAGTGATGGGGTTCAGTGTCAGTGTGAGCGGTGGGGAGTGATGGGGGTCAGTGTGGGGGGTGGGGAGTGATGTGGGTCAGTGTGGGGGGTGGGGAGTGATGGGGACAGTGTGGGGGGTTGGGGAGTGATGGGGGTCAGTGTGGGGGTTGGGGAGTGATGGGGGTCAGTGTGGGGGGTGGGGAGTGATGGGGGTCAGAGTCAGTGTGAGCGGTGGAGAGTGATGGGGGTCAGTGTGGGGGTTGGGGAGTTTTGGGGTCAGTGTGGGGGATGGGGAGTGATGGGGTCAGTGTGGGGGTTGGGGAGTGATGGGGGTCAGTGTGGGGGGTGGGGAGTGATGGGGTTCAGTGTCAGTGTGAGCAGTGGGAGTGATGGGGGTCAGTGTGGGGGTGGGGAGTAATGGGGGTCAGTGTGCGGGGTGGGGAGTGATGGGGTCAGTGTGCGGGGTGCGGAGTGATGGGGTCAGTGTGGGGGTTGGGGAGTGATGGGGTCAGTGTGGGGGGTGGGGAGTGATGGGGTCAGTGTGCGGGGTGCGGAGTGATGGGGTCAGTGTGGGGGTTGGGGAGTGATGGGGTCAGTGTGGGGGGTGGGGAGTGATGGGGGTCAGTGTGGGGGGTGGGGAGTGATGGGGTTCAGTGTCAGTGTGAGCAGTGGGAGTGATGGGGGTCAGTGTGGGGGGTGGGGAGTGATGGGGTTCAGTGTCAGTGTGAGCAGTGGGAGTGATGGGGGTCAGTGTGGGGGGTGGGGAGTGATGGGGTTCAGTGTCAGTGTGAGCATTGGGAGTGATGGAGGTCAGTGTGGGGGGTGGGGAGTGATGGGGTTCAGTGTCAGTGTGAGCATTGGGAGTGATGGGGGTCAGTGTGGGGGGTGGGGAGTGATGGGGGTCAGTGTGGGGGGTGGGGAGTTATGGGGGTCAGTGTGCGGGGTGGGGAGTGGCCAATACCTGGCCGAACTTCTACTCCTGAGTATAGGCAGAGACTGATGACTGCGGCACCAGTAGTGAGGTCCAGGAAGGTTTGGACAAGGGAAGCACAGGAGCACCTACAGGACTGCTTTGAACCAGTGGACTGGACTGTATTCAGGGATTCATCTTTGAATCTGGATGAGTATGTTGTAGTTGTTACCAACTTCATTAAAACCTGTGTGGGTGAGTGGGTACCTACAAAGACTCGCTGTACATTCCCAAACCAAAAGCCGTGGGTGAACCAGAAGATACGCCATCTGCCGAAGCCAGATCTGTGACATTCAAGTCTGGTGACCCAAGTCTGTACCAGAAAACCCGGTACGATTTGCAGAGGGCCATTTCAAGGGCGAAGGGACAATTTCAAACAAGTTGGAGGGAACATCAGATGCACGACAACTCTGGCAGGTACTGCAAGGTATTACTTCCTACAAAGCAAAACCCAGTAGCATGAATGGCAGCGATGCTTCACTACCAGATGAACTCAACGCCTTCTACGTCCGCTTTGAAAGGGAGAACGGAACTATCACTGTGATGGTTGCTACTGCACCTGATGACCCTGTGATCTCTGTCTCAGAGGCCGATGTTAGACTGTCTTCAAAGAGAGTGAACCCTCACAAGGTAGAAGGTCCTGATGGAGAACCTGGTGAGGTTCTGAAAACTTATGCAAACCAATTAGCAGGGGTATTCAAGGACATTTTCAACCTCTCACTGCTGAGGGCAGAAGTTCCCACTTGCTTCAAAAAGGCAACCATTGTACCAGTGCCTAAGAAGACTAATGTGAGCTGCCTGAATGACTATCACCTGGTAGCACTCACATCGACAGTGATGAAATGCTTGGAGAGGTTGGTCATGACTAGACTGAACTGCCTCAGCAAGGATCTGGACCCATTGCAATTTGCCTATCGCCGCAATAGATCAACAGCAGATGCAATCTCAATGGCTCTTCACACGGCTTTAGACCACCTGGACAACATAAACACCTATGTCAGGATGCTGTTCATCAACTATAGCTCAGCATTTAACACCATCGTTCCCACAATCCTGATTGAGAAGTTACAGAACCTGGGCCTCTGTACCTCTGCAATTGGATCCTCGACTTCCTAACCAGAAGACCATAATCTCAAGTCAAGTCAAGTCAAGTCAGTTTTTATTGTCATTTCGAACATAACTGCTGGTACAGTACTCAGTAAAAATGAAACAACGTTTTTCAGGACCATGGTGCGACATGAAACAGTACAAAAACTACACTGAACTATGTAAAACAGCACAGAAAAAAACTACACTAGACTACAGACCTACCCAGGACTGCATAAAGTGCACAAAACAGTGTAGGCATTACAATAAATAATAGACAAGACAGTAGGCACAGTAGAGGGCAGCAAGTTGGTGTCAGTCCAGGATCTGGGTATTGAGGAGTCTGATAGCTTGGGGGAAGAAACTGTTACATAGTCTGGTTATGAGAGCCCGAATGCTTCGGTGCCTTTTCCCAGACAGCAGGAGGGAGAAGAGTTTGCATGAGGGGTGCGTGGGGTCCTTCATAATGCTGTTTGCTTTGCAGATGCAGTGTGTAGTGTAAATGTCCGTAATGGCGGGAAGAGAGACCTCGATGATCTTCTCAGCTGACCTCACTATCCGCTGCAGGGTCTTCTGATCCGAGACGGTGCAATTTCCGAACCAGGCAGTGATGCAGCTGCTCAGGATGCTCTCAATACAACTCCTGTAGAATGTGATGAGGATGGGGGGTGGGAGATGGACTTTCCTCAGCCTTCGCAGAAAATAGAGATGCTTCTGGGCTTTCTTTGCTATGGAGTTGGTGTTGAGGGACCAGGTGAGATTCTCCACCAGGTGAACACCAAGAAATTTGGTGCTCTTAACGATCTCTACCGAGGAGCCGTCGATGTTCAGTGAGGTGTGGTTGCTCCGTGCCCTCCTGAAGTCAACAACCATCTCTTTTGTTTTGTTCACATTAAGAGACAGGTTGTTGGCTCTGCACCAGTCCGTTAGCTGGTGCACCTCCTCTCTGTAAGCTGACTCTTCGTTCTTGCTGATGAAGATCATCGGGGTCTCTCTTCCCGCCATCACGGACATTTACACTAAACACTGCATCCGCAAAGGAAACAGCATTATGAAGGACCCCATGCACCCTTCATGCAATCTCTTCTCCCTCCTGCCGTCTGGGAAAAGGCTCTGAAGCATTTGGGCTCTCACGACCAGACTATGTAACAGTTTCTTCCCCCAAGCTATCAGACTTCTCAAAACCCAGATCCTGGACTATTGTCCAGTTTATTATTTATTGTAATGCCTGCACTGTTTTTGTGCACTTTATGCAGTCCTGGGTAGGTCTGTAGTCTAGTGTAGCTTTCTCTGTGTTGTTTTTTTTTACGTAGTTCAGTCTAGTTTTTGTACTGCGTCATGTAACACCATGGTCCTGAAAAACGTTGTCTCGTTTTTATTGTGTACTGTACCAGCAGTTATGGTCAAAATGACAATAAAGGTGACTTGACTTGACTTGATTTGAGACCCACCACGGTCGTGTCATCGGTGAACTTGATGATGTGGTTCGAGCTGTGTGTTGCTGCACTGTCGTGGGTCAGCAGAGTGAACAGCAGTGGACTGAGCACACAGCCCCGGGGAGCCCCCGTGCTCGGTGTGATGGTGTTGGAGATGCTGCTCCTGATCCAGACTGACTGAGGTCTCCCAGTCAGGAAGTCTAGGATCCAGTTGCAGAGGGAGGTGTTCAGGCCCAGTAGGCTCAGCTTTCCAATCAGTTTCTGAGGGATGATTGTGTTGAATGCTGAACTAAAGTCTATGAACAGCATCCGAACGTATGTGTCTTTATTGTCCAGGTAGAGGGTGATGGCAATGGCGTCATCTGTTGAGCGGTTGGGATGGTACTCAAACTGCAGGGGATCCAGTGAGGGGGGCAGCAGGGTCTTGATGTGCCTCATGAAGAGCCTCTCGAAACACTTCATGATGATGGATGTAAGTGCAACAGGATGGGAGTCATTGAGGCAGGACACTGAAGACTTCTTCGGCACCAATCTGTGTGGATTGATGATAACATCTCCTCCTCACTGACGATCAACACTGGTGCACCTCAGGGGTGTGTACTTAGCCCACTGCTCTACTCTCTCTGTACCCATGACTGTGTGGGTAGGCATAGCTCAAATACCATCTATAAATTTGCTGATTATACAACCATTGTTGGTAGAATCTCAGATGGTGATGAGAGGGTGTACAGGAGTGAGATATGCCAGCTAGTGGATTGGTATCACAACAACCAGGCACTCAATGTCAGTAAGTTGAAAGAGTTGATTGTAGACTTCAGGAAGGGTCAGACGAGGTAACATGAACCAGTCCTCATAGAGGGATCAGAAGTGGAGAGAGAGAGCAGTTTCAAGTTCCTGGGTGTCAAGATCTCTGAGATTCTAACCTGGTCCCAACATATCAATGCAGTTATAAAGGAGGCAAGACAGCGGCTATACTTCATTAGGAGTTTGAAGGGATTTGGTACGTCAACAAAAACAGTCAAAACTTCTATAGATGTACCGTGGAGAGCAGACATTCTGACAGGTTGCATCACTGTCTGGTATGGAGGGGCTGCTGCATTCTGACAGGCTGCATCACTGTCTGGTATGGAGGGGCTGCTGCATTCTGACAGGCTGCATCACTGTCTGGTATGGAGGGGCTGCTGCATTCTGACAGGCTGCATCACTGTCTGGTATGGAGGGGCTGCTGCATTCTGACAGGTTGCATCACTGTCTGGTATGGAGGGGCTGCTGCATTCTGACAGGTTGCATCACTGTCTGGTATGGAGGGGCTGCTGCATTCTGACAGGCTGCATCACTGTCTGGTATGGAGGGGCTGCTGCATTCTGACGGGCTGCATCACTGTCTGGTATGGAGGGGCTGCTGCATTCTGACAGGCTGCATCACTGTCTGGTATGGAGGGGCTACTGCATTCTGACAGGCTGCATCACTGTCTGGTATGGAGGGGCTGCTGCATTCTGACGGGCTGCATCACTGTCTGGTATGGAGGGGCTGCTGCATTCTGACGGGCTGCATCACTGTCTGGTATGGAGGGGCTGCTGCATTCTGACGGGCTGCATCACTGTCTGGTATGGAGGGGCTACTGCATTCTGACAGGCTGCATCACTGTCTGGTATGGAGGGGCTGCTGCATTCTGACAGGCTGCGTCACTGTCTGGTATGGAGGGGCTGCTGCATTCTGATGGGCTGCATCACTGTCTGGTATGGAGGGGCTGCTGCATTCTGACAGGCTGCGTCACTGTCTGGTATGGAAGGGCTACTGCACAGGACTGAAGAAGTCTGCAGAGGGTTGTAAAGTTAGTCAGCTCCATCTTGGGTACTAGTCTACAAATTACCCAGGATATCTTCAGGGAGCGGTGTCTCAGAAAGGCAGTGTCCATTATTAAGGACCTCCAGCACCCAGGGCAAGCCCTTTTCTCAATGTTACCATCAGGTAGGAGATACAGAAGCCTGAAGGTACACACAAAGATACAGGAACAGCTTCTTCAGTGAGTGAGTGGGCCAGTGAAGGAGTGGAGCTTTGAGGCTTCGATGAGAAGAGGCGGAGGATGAGCTTGTTCCCAGTTAGGCTTTACAATGCCTCCTGAGATGGTGATGTGCCTCTCCTGTGAGATGTGGCAGTCTTGGAGGAACTCCCCTCTCCTGCAGAGTCACATCTGCCAGAAGTGCATGCAGCTGGGTGATCTGGAAGACCGTGTGAGGAATCTGGAGCAGCAGCTGGATGACCTTCGACTCATAAGGGAGAATGAGGCAGACACAGATGAGAACTACAGGGAGGTAGTCACACCTAGGCTGCCGGAAGCAGGTCGTTGGGTGACAGTCCGAGGGGGGAAGCGAAGGAAAGTAGACAGGTAGTGCAGAGTACCCCTGTAGCCATTTCCCTGAATAATAAGTATACCGTCCTGGATGCTGTTGGTGAGGACGACCGACCAGGTGTGAGCCAAGGTGGCAGGGCCTCTGGCACTGTCTGACCCTGTGGTGCAGGAGGACGGGACAGAGAAGAGGAGAGCTGTCGTCATTGGAGACTCAATAGTCAGGGGAGCAGAAAGGCAATTTTGTGGATGTGAGAAGGATACCCACATGGTTTATTGCCTCACGGGTGCCAGGGTCTGGGATGTCTCTGACCAGGTGCCGGACATCCTGGTATGAGAGGGAAAGCAACCAGAAGTCGTGATACATGTTGGTACCAACGACATAGGAGGGAAGGGGGATGAGGTCCTGAAGTGTGAGTTTCAGGAACTAGGCAGAAGGCTGAAGAACAGGACCTCAAGGGTGGCGTTCTCAGGATTGCTGCCAGTGCTACGTGATAGTGATGGTAAGAATTGGAGGAGATGGCAGTTGAATGCATGGCTGAGGAGTTGGTGCAGGGGGCAGGGTTTTAGATTTTTGGATCATTGGGATCTCTTCTGGGCAAGGTGGGACCTGTACAGATTGGATGGGTTGCAGCTGAAATCGAGGGAGAGCAATATCCTTGCTGGTAGGTTTGCTAGCATGGTTCGTGTGGGTTTAAACTAATTTGCAAGGGGAATGGGACCGGAGCGATAGAGCAGTGAAAGAAGTGCATGGAGTAAAGCCAGATCTAACATATAGAGAGGCTTTGAGGAAAGAGAAGCAGAATAAAGGGTGTAAAGGTAGTAAGGTAGAAGGGCTAAAGTGTGTGTACTTCAATGCAAGAAGCATCAGGAACAAAGGTGATGAACTGAGAACTTGGACACATACATGGAATTATGATGTAGTGGCCATTACGGAGACTTGGCTGGCACCAGGGCAGGAATGGATTCTCAATATTCCTGGATTTCAGTGCTTTAAAAGGGATAGAGAGGGGGGAAAGGGGAGAAGGGGTGGCATTACTAGTCAGGGATACTATTACAGCTGCAGAAAGGGTGGGTAATGTAGCAGGATCCTCTTTTGAGTCAGTATGGGTGGAAGTCAGGAACAGGAAGGGAGCAGTTACTCTACTGGGGGTATTCTATAGGCCCCCTGGTAGCAGCAGAGATACCGAGGAGCAGATTGGGAGGCAGATTTTGGAAAGGTGCAAAAATAACAGGGTTGTTATCATGGGTGACTTTAACTTCCCCAATATTGATTGGCACTTGATTAGTTCCAAGGGTTTAGATGGGGCAGAGTTTGTTAAGTGTGTCCAGGATGGATTCCTGTCACAGTGTGTTGACAGGCTGACTAGGGGGAATGCCATACTAGATCTAGTATGAGGTAACGAACCGGGTCAGGTCACAGATCTCTCAGTGGGTGAGCATCGGGGGGACAGTGACCACCAATCCCTGGCCTTTAGCATTATCATGGAAAAGGATAGAATCAGAGAGGACAGGGACATTTTTAATTGGGGAAGGGCAAATTATGAGGCTATAAGGCTAGAACTAGCGGGTGTGAATTGGGATGATGTTTTTGCAGGGAAATGTACTATGGACATGTGGTCGATGTTTAAGGATGTCTTGCAAGATGTTAGGGATAAATTTGTCCCGGTGAGGAAGATAAAGAATGGTAGGGTGAAGGAACCATGGGTGACAAGTGAAATGGAAAATCTAGTCAGGTGGAAGAAGGCAGCATACATGAGGTTTAGGAAGCAAGGATCAGATGGGTCTATTGAGGAATATAGGGTAGCAAGAAAGGAGCTTAAGAAGGGGCTGAGAAGAGCAAGAAGGGGGCATGAGAAGGCCTTGGCGAGTAGGGTAAAGGAAAACCCCAAGGCATTCTTCAATTATGTGAAGAACAAAAGGATGACAGGAGTGAAGGTAGGACCGATTAGAGATAAAAGTGGGAAGATGTGCCTGGAGACTGTAGAAGTGAGTGAGGTCCTCAATGAATACTTCCCTTCGGTATTCACCACTGAGAGGGAACTTGATGACAGTGAGGACAATATGAGTGAGGTTGATATTCTGGAGCAGGTTGATATTAAGGGAGAGGAGGTGTTGGAGTTGTTAAAATACATTAGGACGGATAAGTCCCTGGAGCCTGATGGAATATTCCCCAGGCTGCTCCACGAGGCGAGGGAGGAGATTGCTGAACCTCTGGCTAGGATCTTTAACCTCGTTGTCCACAGGAATGGTACCGGAAGATTGGAGAGAGGCGAATTTTGTCCCCTTGTTCAAAAAAGGTAGTAGGGATAGTCCAGGTAATTATAGACCAGTGAGCCTTACATCTGTGGTAGGAAAGCTGTTGGAAAAGATTCTTAGAGATAAGATCAATGGGCATTTAGAGAATCATGGTCTGATCAGGGACAGTCAGCATGGTTTTGTGAAGGGCAGATCGTGTCTAACAAGCCTGAAAGAGTTCTTTGAGGATGTGACCAGGCATATAGATGAGGGTAGTGCAGTGGATGTGATCTACATGGATTTTAGTAAGGCATTTGACAAGGTTCCACATGGTAGGCTTATTCAGAAAGTCAGAAGGCATGGGATCCAGGGTAGTTTGGCCAGGTGGATTCAGAATTGGCTTGCCTGCAGAAGGCAGAGGGTTGTGGTGAAGGGAGTACATTCAGATTGGAGGGTTGTGACTAGTGGTGTCCCACAAGGATCTGTTCTGGGACCTCTACTTTTCGAGATTTTTATTAACGACCTGGATGTGGGGGTAGAAAGGTGGGTTGACAAGTTTGCAGATGACACAAAGGTTGGTGGTGTTGTAGATAGTGTAGAGGATTGTCGAAGATTGCAGAGAGACATTGATAGGATGCAGAAGTAGACTGAGAATTGGCAGATGGAGTTCAACCCAGAGAAGTGTGAGGTGGTACACTTTGGAAGGACAAATTCCAAGGCAGAGTACAAAGTAAATGACAGGATACTTGGTAGTGTGGAGGAGCAGAGGGATCTGGGGTTACATGTCCACAAATCCCTGAAAGTTGCCTCACAGGTAGATAGGGTAGTTAAGAAAGCTTATGGGGTGTTAGCTTTCATAAGTCAAGGGATAGAGTTTAAGAGACGCGATGTAATGATGCAGCTCTATAAAACTCTGGTTAAGCCACACTTGGAGTACTTTGTCCAGTTCTGGTCACCTCACTATAGGAAGGATGTGGAAGCATTGGAAAGGGTACAGAGGAGATATACCAGGATGCTGCCTGGTTTAGAGAGTATGGATTATGATCAGAGATTAAGGGAGCTAGGGCTTTACTCTTTGGAGAGAAGGAGGATGAGAGGAGACATGATAGAGGTGTACAAGATATTAAGAGGAATAGATAGAGTGGACAGCCAGTGCCTCTTCCCCAGGGCACCACTGCTCAGTACAAGAGGACATGGCTTTAAGGTAAGGGGAGGGAAGTTCAAGGGGGATATTAGAGGAAGGTTTTTCACTCAGAGAGTGGTTGGTGCGTGGAATGCACTGCCTGAGTCAGTGGTGGAGGCAGATACACTAGTGAAATTTAAGAATCTACTAGACGGGTATATGGAGGAATTTAAGGTGGGGGGTTATATGGGAGGCAGTGTTTGAGGGTCCGCACAACATTGTGGGCTGAAGGGCCTGTAATGTGCTGTACTATTCTATGTTCTATGTTCCCTTCTGCCAGCCGATTCCTAAATGGACATTGAATCTTTGAAGACCACCTCACCTTTTTAATATAGATTATTTCTGTTTGTTTGCACAATTTTTAATCTCTTCAATATATGTATGCTCTAATTGATTTACTTATTTATTTATTTTTACTTTTTTTCTTTTATATTATGTATTGCATTGAACTGCTGCTACTAAGTTAACAAGTTTCACGACACATGCTGGTGATAATAAACCTGATTCTGAAGAGAGACAGTGGGTAAGAGAGGGGGAGAGAGAGAGGGGGAGAAAGAGAGGGAGAGAGGGGGAGAGAGTGGGATAGAGAGAGTGAGCGAGAGGGGAGGACAGACAGAGAACTGCTATTGCTGTTTCAAACAGCAGAGGGCAGTGCTAGTTACAAACTGAATGGAAGTTCCTCAGCACTGTATTGGTGCAGGGAGAGGAATTGTCAGTGTTTCGTGTGGAAAACCTGCCTCAGAAATAAGAGAATAGAGGGAAGAGAACCAGGGTAGTTCAGGGTAAAGGACCAGGGTAGTTCAGGGTAAAGGACCAGGGTAGTTCAGGGTAAAGGACCACGGTAGTTCAGGGTAAAGGACCACGGTAGTTCAGGGTAAAGGACCAGGGTAGTTCAGGGTAAAGGACCAGGGTAGTTCAGGGTAAAGGACCAGGATAGTTCAGGGTAAAGGACCAGGGTAGTTCAGGGTAAAGGACCAGGGTAGTTCAGGGTAAAGGACCAGGGTAGTTCAGGGTAAAGGACCAGGGTATTCAGGGTAAAGGACCAGGGTAGTTCAGGGTAAAGGACCACGGTAGTTCAGGGTAAAGGACCAGGGTAGTTCAAAGTGAAGAAACTGATGGCTTTGGGGCCAAGTTTACGGACAATATGAATATAAGTGGAGGGACAGGTAGTGTTGAGAAAGCAGAGACTGCAGAATGGGCAAAGGAGTGACAGGTGGAATATAGAGTCGGGAAGTGTATGCACATGACCTTTGGTGGAAGGAATAAAGGTGAAGAATATTTTCTAAACAGAAAAAAATTCCAAACACAATGCTGGAAAGGGAATCCTCATGCAGGATTCCATAAAGGTTAACTTGCAGGTTGAATCAGTGGTGAGTATGTCATTGTTAGTATTCGTCTTGAGAGGACTGGAATATAGGAGCAAGGATATAATATGTCACCAGTACAATCTTCTCTGCAGTGGTGTGCTGGGGCAATGGCATCAACACAGGTGATGCCAACAGGCTCAATAAACTGATTAGAAAGGCTGGCTCTGTTATAGGGGTCAAACTGGACACACTGGAGGCTGTGGTAGAACAAAGGACCCTCTGGAAAATGCTGGCAATTCTGGACAATGTTTCTCACCCTCTGCATGCCACCTTGGCCGAACAGAGGAGCACGGTCAGTAATAGACTAAATCAATTATACTGCTCCAAAGAGTGCTATATGAGGTCATTCTTACCCTCGGCCACTAGACTCTATAATCAGTTAACCTATAGCCGGGGAAGTGATGACCCCTCCTGTTAGAATGTTTGAGGTAAGTTAATTTTTATTCTTTCTTACTTCTCTTCTAATATTTGGATATCTGTGCACTTGGAAGGCTAATGTAACACTGAAATTTCCTTTGGGATTAATGAAGTATCTTTCTGTCTCTATCTCTGGAGATGGCTTATCTACTGATATCTACTATAAGCCTACGGATTCTCACAGCTACCTGGACTATTCCTCTTCCCACCCTGTCTCTTGCAAAAATGCTGTCCCCTTCTCACAATTCCTCCATCTCCGGCACATCGGCTCTCAGGCTGAGGCTTTTCATTCCAGGATGAAGGAGATGTCTTCCTTTTTTACAGAAAGGGGCTTCCCTTCCTCCACCATCAACTCCTCTCCCAAACGCATCTCTCCCATTTCCTGCACATCTGCCCTCACCCCATCCGCCCGCCACCCAACTCGGAATAGGGTTCCCCTTGTCCTCATCCCACCAGCCACCGGGTCCAACGTATAATTCTCCGTAACTTCCGCCACCTCCAACGGGATCCCGCTACCAAGCACATCTTTCCCTCCCCCCCCCTCTGCTTTCTCCCTACACGACTCCCTTGTCCACTCATTTCCCCCCCCCCCATTCCCTTCCCACCGATCTCCCTCCTGGCACTTATCCTTGTAAGTGGAGCAAGTGCTACACCTGCCCTTACACTTCCTCCCTCACCACCATTCAGGGCCCCAGACAGTCCTTCCAGGTGAGGCGACACCTCACCTGTGAGTTGGCTGGTGTGGTATACTGCATCCGGTGCTCCTGGTGTGGCCTTTTATATTATGGTGAGACCTGACACAGACTGGGAGACCATTTCGCTGAACACCTACGCTCAGTCCGCCAGAGAAAGCAGGATCTCCCAGTGGCCTTTTAATTCCACGTCCCATTCCCATTCTGATACGTCTATCCATGGCCTCCTCTACTGTCAAGATGAAGCCACACTCAGGTTGGAGGAACAACACCTTATATACTGGCTGGGTAGCCTCCAACCTGATGGCATGAACATTGATTTCTCTAACTTCCATTAATGCCCCTCCTCCCCTTCTTACCCCATCCCTTGTTTATCTATCTATCTATTTATTTATTTATTTCCCCTTTTTTCTTCTTTTCCCTCTCTCTGCCCCTCTCACACTCACTGCTTGCCTGTTCTCCATCTCCCTCTGGTGCTCCCCTCCCCTCTTCTTTCTCCCGAGGCCTCCCGTCCTGTGGTGAACTACATATACCTGTCTGGACAGGGCCCCCCCCCCCCCCCCCGGCTGACTGCTCCCGTGGCTCCTCCCACAGACCCCGGTATAAAGGTGATTGGAGGCACTGCTCCTCCCTCAGTCTCCAGGATGTTGTGTGGTGGTCTCTTGCTGCTTGTTCTTTCTTCCAGCCAATGAAAGCCATGCCGACAGCTACGCTACTGACACCACTTGCAGCCTCTCCACCCTCAAGATCCCTCCCCCACCGCTGTTAGCCAACCTGACCCCTGACTGTAAGCCTGTGGCAACTAAAACAGGAGGTACAGCGCGGGGGACAGGGCCTTCGTTCAGTCAGAGGTGCAGCGGCTGCTCAGGGAGGGGATCATTGAGCCAAGCACAAGCCCTTGGAGGGCCCAGGTAGTTGTTGTTCGGACCGGGCAGAAAAATAGGATGGTCGTGGACTATAGCCAGACCATCAATAGGTTCACGCAGCTTGACGCGTACCCCCTACCCCGCATTGCGGATATGGTCAACCAGATAGCTCAGTACAAGGTGTACTCGACAATAGATCTGAAATCCACTTATCACCAGCTCCCCATTCGCCCAGAGGACCGCCCCTACACCACCTTCGAGGCGGGCAGCAGGCTCTATCACTTCCTGCGCGTCCCCTTCAGTGTCACAAATGGTGTCTCTGTCTTCCAGAGGGAAATGGACCGGATAGTGGACCAGTACCGACTGAAGGCCACATTTCCCATATCTGGATAACATCACCATCTGTGGTCGCTACTGGCAGGATCACAACGCCAACCTCCAACGATTTTTCCAAGTGGTCAAAGCCCTGAACCTTACTTATAACAGGGACAAGTGTGTGTTCGGAACCACCCGACTCGCTATCCTTGGGTATATTGAGGAGAACGGGGTCATTGGCCCTGATCCAGACCGTATGTGCCCCCAGTTAGAACTCCCTCTTCCCACCACCCTCAGAGCCTGGGCTTCTTTTCCTATTACACCCAATGGTTGCCTCATTACGCAGACAAAGCCCACCCCCTGGTCAAGTCTACCACTTTTCCCCTCTCAGCTGAGGCCCGCGCGGCCTTCAGCTGCATTAAAGAGGACATTGCCAAAGCAACGATGCATGCGGTGGACGAGACCATTCCCTTCCAAGTGGAGTGTGACACCTCCGACTTCGCGCTGGCTGCTACCCTCAATCAGGAAGGCAGGCCAGTAGCATTCTTTTCTCGTACCCTCCAAGGCCCTGAAATTCGGCACTCCACGGTAGAGAAAGAAGCCCAGGCCATAGTGGAAGCTATTAGGCACTGGAGGCACTATCTTGCCGGCAAAAGGTTCACCTTGCTGATCGACCAGCGCTCGGTTGTGTTCATGTTCAGCAACCAACAGCGGGGCAAAATCAAAAATGATAAAATTTTGCGGTGGAGAATAGAATTCTCCACCTACAACTATGATATCCTGTACCGGCCTGGAAGGCTCAATGAGCCCCCTGATGCCCTATCCCGGGGAGCGTGTGCCAGCGTGCAGCTCAACTGGCTATATGCCCTCCATGCAGATCTTTGCCACCCGGGGGTAACCCGATTTTACCATTTTGTGGAAGCCCGGAACCTGCCTTACTCCCTTGAGGACATCAGGACGATGACCAGGGACTGCCAAGTCTGCGCTGAGCGCAAACCGCACTTCTACCGTCCTGACAAGGCACAACTTATCAAGGCCACCTGCCCCTTTGAGCGACTGAGTGTTGACTTTAAGGGCCCCCTTCCCTCCACCGACCGCAATGTCTACTTTCTCAACATTATCGACGAGTACTCGCGGTTCCCCTTTGCCATCCCCTGCCCCGACATCACTGCCATGTCAATCATAAAAGCCCCGCGCCAGCTCTTCACTCTGTTCAGATATCCCTGCTATATCCACAGTGATAGAGGGTCCTCCTTTATGAGTGACGAGCTGTGCCAGTACCTGCTGGCTAGGGGCATTGCTACCAGTCGGACCACGAGCTATAATCCCCGGGGTAATGGCCAGGTGGAGAGAGAGAATGCCACACTTTTAGCCCTCAGGTCAAAGGGACTGCCTGTCTCTCACTGGCAGGAGGTCCTCCCAGAGGCACTCCACTCTATCCGCTCCCTGTTATGTACGTCCACCAATGCCACCCCTCATGAGCAACTCTTTTCTTTTCCCAGCGAAGCTGGAGTGGCCTCTCCAGGGCGCAAGCCAGGACAGAATTGATGAGGAGATCTGTCTGTTGCCCCTGCGGTAGGACCCCCCCACCCCAGGTCCGAAGGAACGTCGAAAATCGAT
The DNA here is from genome assembly GCF_030144855.1 of Hypanus sabinus. NCBI lineage: Eukaryota > Metazoa > Chordata > Chondrichthyes > Myliobatiformes > Dasyatidae > Hypanus > Hypanus sabinus. The sequence goes on from NC_082707.1 coordinate 209,964,880, forward strand.
AAGGTTTGGTGCATCGCAGGAGTTGCCGTGCCGGTGCTGGGTACAGCAGTCAGCCGCCTTCGGGACTCCGACTCCAGACTCTTCCTCGGGGTTTACTCCCAAAGCCTTTCCTGTGAGTGAGTATAGCCGCAAGGCAGCGTAGGTTTGTAATCGGAGTTTCCCTCTCTTAGATGAGCTACCATCCATGGTTAATGAGCCCCATCTGCCCAGAGCAACTGGTTTTAAGGTGCCAGTGACCCACCTTTGCCCCTTCTCCTGTCAGTGAGAACAGCTCCACTGGGCATAAGAACTATGCCAGACGTGAAGGCCAGGAGTTGGACTTGGTTGTCAGAGGCTGTTTGAGACACACGCCATGAGGAGCATGGGAACTCGTCCCCACCACCACCCTCCGGCTGTGACTACCTTAGGCTTCAGGTTCTCCTCGAGATCGGCTGTCCCCCAAAACTCCAAAGTGTCATCAGTCATTCCATGATGACATGAGGCTACTGGTCAGTACGATGGGAGCTCATCAGAACCCTTTGCTATTCATAGTGGAGTCAAACAAGGATGCGTGTTGGCCCCAACATTATTCTGCATCTTCTTCTCTATGCTATTGAAGCACGCGTTTGGGACGTTGACAGTAGGCATCTACATGCACACCAGGTCTGATGGGCGTCTGTTCGACCCTGCATGCCTGAGAGCAAGAACAAAGGTGCGAAAGATATGTGACATGCTCTTTGTCGATGACGCTGCTATAACCTTGCACATGGAACAGCAACTATAAACTCTCATGGACCGCTTCTGTAAGGCATGTAAGGACTTCGGGCTTACCATCAGCCTAAAGGAAACAAATGTCCTTGCCCAGAACGTGGTGAAGACACCAGTCATTACCTTCAACAATTACGATCTAGAAGTAGTCCACAAGTTCACATACTTGGGGTCAACCATTAGCGATACTCTCTCCCTTGATGCTGAAAACAATAGGCGTAGCAGCAAAGCAACATCAATCCTTGCTCGACTCTCCTTGTGGGTCTGGGAGAATCTGAAACTCGCTACAAAGACCAAGACTGCCTTGTACAATGCATGCGTTATCAGCACTCTCCTGTTTGGCAGCGAAACTTGGACAATCTACTCCAAACAGGAGAGGAAACTCAATAGTTTTCACTTGTGCAGCCTTTGCTGCATCCTCGGTGTCTCCTGGAGAGACAAAGTCCCAAACTCTGAGGTCCTCTCCCACGCTGGACTTCCCACAACATTCACGCTTTTAAGACAATGCAGACTGCACTGGCTGAACCATGTCCATCGTATGAAGGATGGTAGACTGCCAAAGGACATCCTCTACAGAGAACTAGCAACAGGCAAAAGGAACATTGGAAGACCCAAGCTTGGCTTCAAGGACCTCTGCAAGCGCAACATGAAAGCCTTAAAAATCAACACAGAGTGCTGAGAGGATATAGCAGATGACCGCAACAAATGGCGAGGTACTCTTCAGCAACATCTAGAGCAAGGCAAAAGAGTGATCCTGAGTCAGTTTGAGGAGCAGAGAGCTAAACAGAGAGCACAATGGATAACAATTCCACAGCGCCCTACACATGCAGCAACTGTGGCAGAGCCTATCGTTCCAGGATCGGCCTCAGTAGCCAGAGTCGATGCTGCTCGACAAACCAGTGACTACCAGAGTGTGGTGAACTATGTGCCTGTCTGGACATGCCCCCTGCTGACTGCTCCTGTGGCTCCTCCCACAGGCCCCTGTATAAAGGCGATCTGAGGCCTGACGCTCGGCCTCAGTCTCCAGGACGTAGTATGATGGACACTCACTCCTGGTTCCTTCTTCCAGTCAATAAAAGCCGATATCTCGCCTTACGTCTCAGTGTGAGTTATTGATGGTGCATCACAAAACCTATGGTCGACCACAACCGACAGAGGCCACAAGAAGATAGAAACATGCCAGCAGGCTTTTTTCACTGAGTTTGGGTAGGGATATAACTAGAGTTCATGGGTTAAGGGTAAACATTGAAGAATTTAAGGGGAACATGGGAGGAAACTTCATTCAGACAATGGTGAGAGTGTGGGACAAGCTCCCAGCGTAAGTAATGCATAGGAGCTCGACTTCATCATTTGAGAAAAGTTCGACTGCCTACACGTGGTGGTGCCAGTGCAGGTCAATCAGAGTCGACCGTTTAAATGGTTCAGCATTGACTAGATGAGCCAAAAGGCCTGGTTCTGTGTTGTACTTTTCTATGGCACTAATGCACTAATATTGAAAGGCCTAAGCAGAGTGGAAGAGGAGAAAATGTTTCCTATAGTAGGGGAGTCTGGGACCAGAAAGCATAGAATCAGAATAGAGGAAAGTCCATTTACAATATAGAAAGCCTACAGCACAATACAGGCCCTTCAGTCCATAAAGTTGTGCCGAACATGTCCCTACCTTAGAAATTACTAGGCTTACTCATAGCCCTCTATTTTTCTAAGCTCTATGTGCCTATCCAAAAGACCCTATCGTATCCACCTCCACCACCACCACCACCACCACCGGCAGCCCATTCCACGCACTCACCACTCTCTGAATAAAAAACTTACCTCTGACATCTCCTCTGTACCTACGCCCCAGCACCTCAAACCTGTGTCCTCTTGTGGCAACCATTTCAGCCCTGGGAAAAAGCCTCTGACTATCCACACGATCAATGCCTCTCATCATCTTACACACCTCTATCAGGTCACCTCTCATCCGCCATCGCTCCAAGGAGAAAAGGCCGAGTTCACTCAACCTATTTTCATAAGGCATGCTCCCCAATCCAGGCAACAGCCTTGTAAATCTCCTCTGCACCCTTTCTATGGTTTCCATATCCTTCCTGTAGTGAGGCGACCAGAACTGAGCACAATTCTCCAAGTGGGGTCTGACCAGGGTCCTATATAGCTGCAACATTACCTCTTGGCTATTAAACTCTATTCCACTATTGATGAAGACCAATACAACGTATGCCTTCTTAACCACAGAGTCAACCTGTACAGCTGCTTTGAGTGTCCTGTGGACTCGGACCTCAAGATCCCTCTGATCCTCCACACTGCCAAGATTCTTACCATTAATGCTATATTCTGCCATCATATTTGACCTACTAAAATTAACCACCACACTTATCTGGGTTGAACTCCATCTGCCACTTCTGAGCCCAGTTTTGCATCCTATCAATGTCCCGCTGTAACCTCTGACAGCCCTCCACACTATCCACAACACCTCCAACATTTGTGTCATCAGCAAATTTACTAACCCATCCCTCAACATCCTCATCCAGGTCATTTATAAAAATCACGAAGAGTAGGGGTCCCAGAACAGATCCCTGAGGCAGTCCACTGGTGACTGACCTCCATACAGAATATGACCCGTCAACAACCACTCTTTGCCTTCTGTGGGCAAGCCAGTTCTGGATCCACAAAGCAATGTCCCCTTGGATCCTATGTCTCCTTACTTGCTCAATAAGCCTTGTATGGGGTACCTTATCAAATGCCTTACTAAAATCCTTATGCATTACATCTACCGCTCTACCTTCATCAATGTGTTTAGTCACATCCTCAAAAAATTCGATCAGGCTCATAAGGCACAACCTGCCTTTGACAAAGCCATGCTGACTATTCCTAATCATATTATATCTCTCCAAATGTTCAAAAAATCCTGCCTCTCAGGATTTCCTCCATCAACTTACCAACCACTGAAGCAAGACTCACTGGCCTATAATTTCCTGGTCTATCTCTACTCCCTTTCAGGAATAAAGGAACAACATCCGCAACCCTCCAATCCTCTGGAACCTCGCCCATCCCCATTGATGATTCAAAGATCATTGCCAGAGGCTCTGCAATCTCCTCCCTCACCTCCCACAGTAGCCTGGGGTACATCTCATCCAGTCCAGGTGACTTATCCAACTTGATGCTTTCCAAAAGCTCCAGCACATGCTCTTTCTTAATATCGACATGCTCAAGCTTTTCAGTCCGCTGAAAGTCATCCCTACAATCGCCAAGATCCTTTTACATAGTGAATACTGAAGTAAAGTATACATTAAGTACCTCTGCTATTTCCTCCGGTTCCAGACACACTTTCCCACTGTCACACTTGATAGGTCCTATTCTTTCACATCTTACCATCTTGCTCTTCACATACTTGTAGAATGCCTTAGGGTTTTCCTTAATCCTGCCCACCAAGGCCTTCTCATGGCCCCTTCTGGCTCTCCTAATTTCCTTCTTAAGCTCCTTCTTGTTAGCCTTATAATCTTCTCAATCTCTAACCTTACCTAGCTCTCTGAACCTTTCGTAAGCTTTTCTTTTCTTCTTGTCTAGATTTATTACAGCCTTTATACACCACGGTTCCTGTACCCTACCATAACTTCCCTGTCTCATTGGATTGTACCTATGCAGAACTCCACACAAATATCCCCTGAACATTTGCCACATTTCTTCCATACTTTTCCCTGAGAACATCTGTTTCCAATTTAAGCTTCCAATTTCCTGCCTGATAGCCTCATAATTCCCTTACTCCAATCAAACGCTTTTCTAACTTGTCTGTTCTTATCTCTCTCCAATGCTAATGTAAAGGAGACAGAGTTATGATCACTATCTCCAAAATGCTCTCCCACTAAGAGATCTGACACCTGACAAACTCCACCGCATCTAAAAACCTTGCTCTAGGTCAGGGGTCAGCAACCTTTACCACTGAAAGAGCCACTTGGACCCGTTTCCCACAGAAAAGAAAACACTGGGAGCCGCAAAACCCGTTTGACATTTAAAATGAAATAACACTGCATACAACGTTTTGTTTTGCCTTTATGCTATGTGTTGCATTTATGAAATTGATGAACTCCTGCAGAGAAAACGAAATTACATTTCTGCATGCAACAAAAACATTTTGAACTCCGAAAAAAAGACGTTGGGTTGAAGGTTACTTTTAAGTAAAATACTCAACGTCTATTTGAGTCCTTCTTGTATTTATGAAAAACGCCAAACTTAAATTTGCCGCCAGGAGCAAACCAAAAATAACGTCAGCCAGCTGTCAACCTGAAAAATAAAAGGACTATTTCACTGAACAATGAAAACATATTAATATACAAAATAATAGGCAATTAAAATATTTATCATACTTGTTCAGGTTGACTCACACCTGACAATGCAGTCGTATTCAGTAGGGATGGATCGATGCTTAGGGGAGTGACCGGGAAGGATAATGTGTTTTTTTTCCTCTCTGAACTCACAGAAGCGTTTCCCAAACGATGTTTGCATTGCGATGATTGCAGAATGTAAATACTCCGAATTTATCATGTCGTGACATTGTTTGAACTCTCTCAAATTGGGGAAGTGAGACAATGTGCCTTTCTGTAAATCTCTGGCAAGCAACGTCAACTTGCGCTCGAATGCCAAAACATCCTCCAATATGTGCAGGGCTGTACGTCCTTACCCCGTTGAAGAGCTGTGTTCAGCGTGTTCAGGTGCGCTGTCATGTCTACCATGAAGTGTAGCTTTTCCAGCCACTCTGGCTGTTCCAGCTCAGGAAAGTTGAGCCCTTTGCTGCCCAGGAAAGTTTTCACTTCTTCCAGACACGCGACAAAGCGTTTCAGCACCTCCCCTCTGGACAGCCAGCGATAAAAACACGTTGTAGCGGTTGCTACACGCAGTCAGTAAACTGCAGTCAAAGATAGCTTTATTCGAACTAAACAGCCTTGCTTTTAAGCCTCCCTCAACCCACCCCCCATGGGCGCGGATGCTGCAAAAGACACGTACTCACAAACCCGTACTCACAAACCCGTAGGCTATCTCCCTTAGCCTGAACGCTGGCTAATTGTGAGCCGGTTCGGATGTGTCAGGAAATAGGTCGCCACAACGTCTTATTTAGATTGTACAAGATCACCATAATCTTCGAATTTAGATTTACATTTCAAAAACTAACAAACTAACATAAAATACATTTTAATTAAATACTGACCATGTAGCGGTGTGCTACACGCAGCGCTAAAATTACGACACGGAGTCGGTAACTGCAGTCGAAGGAAAAAACTTTATTCGAAATCTTCAGCCTCACTTTTAAGCCTCTGTCAACCGGCCCCCCATGGCGCAGAGGCTCCAAAGCTCTGTGCTCGCAAACCCCCGTAGGCTATCTAATTGTGAGTCGGTTCGGATGTGCCAGGAAAAGGGTCGCCACAACCAATTATTTCCCAAAGCAACAGGGAGCCGCAGCACAGACGTAAAAGAGCCACATGTGGCTCCGGAGCCGCGGGTTGCTGACCCCCGCTCTAGGTAGATGCCAATCGATATTTGGGAAATTAAAATCTCCCATTATTACACCTTTCCAGGATCTGTTTCCCTATCTGCTCCTTGATATCCCGTTACTATTGGGTGGCCTATAAAAAACACCCAGTAAAGTTATTGACCCCTTCCTGTTCCTAATCTCCACCCACAGAGACTCTGTACACAATCCCTCCATGGCGTCCACCTTTTCTGCAGCCGTGACACTATCTCTGAATAACAGTGCCACACCCCCACCTCTTTTGCCTCCTTCCCTGTCCTTTCTGAAACATCTAAAACCCGGCACTTGAAGTAATCATTCCTGTCCCTGAGCCATCCAAGTCTCTGTAATGGCCACCACATCATATCTCCAAGTACTGATCCACACTCTAAGCTCATCTGCTTTGTTCACAATACTCCTTGCGTTAAAATAGACACATCTCAAACCATTGGTCTGAGCGCATCCCTTCTCCATCACCTGCCTATCCTCCCTCTTGCACTATCTACAAGCTTTCTCTATTTGTGAGCCAACCTCCTCTTCCCCAGACACTTCAGTTTGGTTCCCACCCCCCAACAATTCTAGTTTAAACTCTCCCCAGCAGCCTTGGCAAACCCTCCACCAGGATATTGGTCCCCCTTGGATTCAAGTGCAACCCGTCCTTTTTGTACAGGTCACACCTGCACCAAAAGAGGTCCCAATGATCCAGAAATCTGAATCTCTGCCCCCTGCTCCAATCCCTCAGCCACGCATTTACCCTCCATCTCACTCTATTCCTATTCTCACTGTCATGTGGCACAGGCAGTAATCCTGAGATTACTACCTTTGCAGTCCTGTTTCTCAACTTCCTTCCTAACTCCCTGTAGTCTGCTTTCAGGACCTCCTCCCTTTTCCTGCCCATGTCATTGGTACCAATATATACCACGACCTCTGGCTGTTAGTGATGAGAAGTAACTTTTTTAGCATGGGGGTGGTGAATTATGGAATTCATTGCCACAGACGGCTGTGGAGGCCAAGTCATTGGGTATATTTAAGGCAGAGATTGAGAGGTTCTTGATTAGTCAGGGGCATAACACCATAAGACATAGGAGCAGAATTAGGCCATTCAGCCCATTGAGCCTGCTCTGCCATTCCACCACAGCTGATCCCAGATCCCTCTCAACCCCATAGACCTGCCTCCTCGCACATGCCCTGACCAAACAGGAAACTATCAATTTTCGCTTTAAGTATACCCACAGACTTGGCTTCCACAGCTGTCTGTGACAGAGCATTCATAGATTCGCTACTCTCTGGCTAAAACAAATTCCTCTTTACCTGGGGCCTAAAGGATTGCCCATCAATTTGGAGGCTGTTCCCTCTCGTTCTGGGCGCTCCCACCACAGCAAACAACCTCTCCACATCCCCCCTTTCAATATTTGGTAGGTTTCAAACTGCATTCTTCTAAATTCCAATGTGTACAGGCACAAAGCCGCCAAACGCTCCTCATATGTTAACCCTTTTATTCCCGGAATCATCTTTGTGAACCTCCTCTGGATTCTCTCCAATGACACATCCTTTCTGAGATTTGGGACCCAGAACTATTGACAATACTCCAAGTGCAGCTGACTAGAGTCTTCTGATGGCTCAGCTTTATGTCCCTGCTTTAATAAAACCATAGAACACTACAGCACAGAAAACAGGCCATTCAGCCCTCCTAGTCTGTGCTGAAACTTTATTCTGCTAGTCCCATTGACCTGCACCCAGTCCATAACCCTCCAGACCTCTCCCATCCATGTATCTATCCAATTTATTCTTAAAACATAAGAGTGAGCCCACATTTACCAAGTCAAATGGCAGCTCATTCCACACTCCCACCACTCTCTGAGTGAAGAAGTTCCCCCTAATGTTCCCCCTAAACCTTTCCCCTTTCACCCTAAAGCCATGTCCTCTCCTATTTATCTCTCCCAATCTAAGTGGAAAGAGCCTATTCGCATTTACTCTGTCTATATCCCTCATAATTTTGTAAACCTCTATCAAATCCCCCCTCATTCTTCGACACTTCAAAGAATAAAGTCCTAACCTGTTTAGTCTTTCCCTGTAACTCAACTCCTGAAGACCCAGCAACAACCTAGTAAATCTTCTCCGCACTCTTTCAATCTTACTGATATCCTTCCTATAGTTAGGTGACCAGAACTGTGCACAATACTCCAAATTTGGAGTCACCAATGTCTTATACAACCTCACCATAACATCCCAACTCCTATACTCAATACTTTGATTTATGAATGCCAGGATGTCAAAGGCCTTCTTTACAACCCTGTCTACCTGTGAAGCCACTTTCAGGGAATTATGTATCTGAACTCCCAGATCAACTTTGTTCCTCCGCACTCCTTAGTACCCGATCATTTACTGTGAATGACCTACCTTGATTTGTCAAGGTAAAATGCAACACCTCACAGTTGTCTGCATTAAATTCCATCTGCCATTTTCTGGCCCATTTTTCCAGTTGGTTCAGATCCATCCGCAAGCTTTAAAAGCCTTCCTTGCAGTCTACAACGTCTCCAATCTTAATGTCATCAGCAAACTTGCTGATCCAATTTACCACATTGTCATTTAGATCATTGATATAGACAACAAACAGCAATGGTCCCAGCACAGATCCCTGAGGCACACCAATAGTCACAGGCCTCCAGTCTGAGAAGCAATCATCCAGTACCACTCTCTGTCTTCTCCCACACAGCCAATTTCAAATCCAGTTTACAACCTCTCCATGGATACCTAGTGTCTGAACCTTCTGAACTAACCTCCCATGTGGGACCTTGTCAAAGGCCTTGCTAAAGTCCATGTAGACAACATCCACAACCTTTCCTTCATCTCAGACAAAATGCTGGTGGAACACAGCAGACCAGGCAGCATCTATAGGAGAAGTACTGTCGACGTTTCAGGCCGAGACCCTTCGTCAGGACTAACCAAAAGGAAAGATGGTAAGAGATTTGAAAGTAGTTGGGGGGAGGGGGAAATCCGAAATGATGGGAGAAGACCGGAGGGGGTGGGATGAAGCTAAGAGCTGGAAAGGTGATTGGCGAAAGTGATACAGAGCTGGTGAAGGGAAAGGATCGTGGGACAGGAGGCCTCGGGGGAAAGAAAGGAGGGGGGAAGCACCAGAGGGAGATGGAGAACAGGCAGACAACTAAATATGTCAGGGATGGGGTAAGAAGGGGAGAAGGGGCATTAACGGAAGTTAGAGAAGTCAATGTTCATGCCATCAGGTTGGAGGCTACCCAGCCAGTATATAAGGTGTTGTTCCTCCAACCTGTGTTTGGATTTGTTTTGACAGTAGAGGAGGCCATGGATAGACATATCAGAATGGGAATTGGACGTGGAATTAAAATGTGTGGCCACTGGGAGCTCCTGCTTTTTCTGGCAGACCGAGCATAGGTGTTCAGTGAAACGGTCTCCCAGTCTGCGTCAGGTCTCACCATTATATAAAAGGCCACACCGGGAGCACCGGACGCAGTATACCACACCAGCCGACTCACAGGTGAAGTGTCGCCTCACCTGGAAGGACTGTCTGGGGCCCTGAATGGTGGTGAGGGAGGAAGTGTAAGGGCAGGTGTAGCACTTGTTCCATTTATAAGGATGTGCCTGGAGGGAGATCGGTGGGAAGGGATGGGGGGAAAGAGTGGACAAGGAAGTCGCGTAGGGAGCGATCCCTGCGAAAAGCAGAAGGGGGGGGAGGGAAAAATGTGCTTGGTAGTGGGATTTCATTGGAGGTGGTGGAAGTTATGGAGAATTATACGTTGGACCTGGAGGCTGGTGGGGTGGTAGGTGAGGACAAGGGGAACCCTATCCCGAGTGGGGTGGCGGGAGGATGGGGTGAGGGCAGATGTGAGGGAAATGGGAGAGATGCGTTTGAGAGCAGAGTTGATGGTGGAAGAAGGGAAGCCCCTTTGTTTAAAAAAGGAAGACGTCTCCTTCATCCTGGAAAGAAAAGCCTCATCCTGAGAGCAGATGCGGCGGAGATGGAGGAATTGTGAGAAGGGGATAGCATTTTTACAAGAGACAGGGTGGGAAGAGGAATAGTCCAGGTAGCTGTGAGAGTCTGTAGGCTTATAGTAGATATCAGTAGATAAGCCGTCTCCACAGATGGAGACAGAAAGATCAAGAAAGGGGAGGGAGATGTCGGAAATGGACCAGGTAAATTTGAGGGCAGGGTGAAAGTTGGAGGCAAAGTTAATGAAGTCAACGAGCTCAGCATGTGTGCAGGAGGCAGCGTGTGTGTTGTTGTTTGAATTTCCGGCATCTGCAGATTTACTCGTGTTTGCTCTTTCCTTCATCTACCTTCTTGGTAACATCCTCAAAAAAACTCTACAAGATTTATTAAACACGATCTACCATGCACAAAGCTATGCTGACTATCCATAATCAGCACTTGGCTGTCCAAATACTTGTATATCTGATCTCTCAGAACAGCTTCCGACAATTTACCTACTACTGATATCAGGCTCACCGGCTTGTAATTACCTGGTTTACTTTTGATTCCTTTTTTTAAACGCAGGATGACAGTGGAACAACAATGGCAGGTATTTCTGGGAATAATTCAGAAGGAGCAGGATCAGTTCATTCCAAAGAGGAAGAAAGATTCTAAAGGGAGTAAGGGGCGACCGTGGCTGACAAGGAAAGTCAAAGACAAAGGAGAAGTATAACATAGCAAAGATGAGCGGGATGCCAGATGATTGGGAAACTTTTAAAGAGCAACAGAAGATTATGTTATGTGTGATGAAAAAAACCAGTTGGAGATGGGGACCAGAGTTGACCCCCCTGTGAACTATGCTGCTAACAAGAGAGAGAGCTAAAGGAGTGGGGGCATCCTGTTGCAGATGGGAGAGAGAGAGAGAGAGAGAGAGAGAGAGAGAGAGAGAGAGAGAGAGAGAGAGAGAGAGAGAGAGAGAGAGAGAGAGAGAGAGGGAGAGAGAGAGAAGGATTAAAATGATCATTTAGTAAAATGGCTTCTTCATTAATTGTTGACTTTAATGTCAAGGACATTTGGCCTGTTTGTGTGGATCCCTGCTGACACAGCAGAGTGATGCCAGGTGCCTGCGGAGGCAGGAGGGAGTGGTCAGTTTGATGGCCATGGAGTTAATGGATGGCTGATACCCCATCAGGGGAGATGAAAGACGGGTCTGCTGAGACACCTGCAGACACACCACGAGACACTGCAAGAGTGTTGTGCACCCACAGGAAGGTGGGGGCTTGGAGGACCGAATCCAGAGATCGGTCACAAAGCTCACAGTGGGATGGCAGGACCGGTAGGGGTTTGTGTGTGTCCACTCACGCCAGAGTGACGAGTCCACCACAGAAGAACAGTCTAGCTGAGAACGGAGGGGTCATAACCGAATGACCACATCAGTACAACAGAACAAGAAGACAACGGAAGGTTTGCCTGCTACAGCTGCTCACATCTTGCTCACTCTCTCTCTCTCCAATGTCACAACAGCATTTACTCTCTCTCTCACTCTCTCTCTCTCACTCACTCTCTCTCTCTCTCCAATGTCATAACAGCAATTACTCTCTCTCTCTCTCTCTCTCTCTCTCTCACTCTCTCTCTCTGTCTCTCTCCAACATCACAACAGCAATTACTCTTTCTCTCTCTCTCTCACTCTCTCTCTCTCTGTCTCTCTCCAACGTCACAACAGCAACTACCTCGACTTACACTGAACTGAACTCTGCATTATCCTAAGACTATTCATTTACCCCTAAACTACGATAGAGCTTGGTTTTGATTCTTATTTCTATACTTCTGTATATATCATTGCTAACCTGTTTTATATGTATATTTGCATTGTTGATACTGTATTGCTCAGTTTACTAATAAACACCTTTAGTTACAGTGCCACCAGACTCCAACGTATCATTCCATTTCTGCTGGTTTAGTAACCCAGTCACGGGGTACGTGACAATTATTAAAAAGGCAATACGGGGAGAAAAGGTGAGGTACGAAGGTAAGCTAGCCAAGAATATAAAGAAGGATAGTAAAAGCTTCTTTAGGTATATGAAGAGGAAAAAATTAGTTAAGACCAAAGTTGGGCCCCTGAAGGCAGAAATGGTTGAATTTATTATGGGGAACAAGGAAATGGCAGACGAGTTGAACAGGTACTTTGAATCTGTCTTCACTAGGGAAGACACACACAATCTCCCAGATGTAATAGTGGCCAGAGGACCTAGGGTAATGGAGGAACTGAAGGAAATTCACATTAGACAGAAAATGGTGTTGGGTAGACTAATGGGACTGAAGGCTGATAAATCCCCAGGGCCTGATGGTCTTCATCCCAGGGTACTTAAGGAGGTGGCTCTAGAAATCATGGACACATTGGTAATCATTTTCCAATGTTCTATAGATTCAAGATCAGTTCCTGAGGATTGGAGGGTAGCTAATGTTATCCCACTTTTTAAAAAAGGAGGGAGAGAGAAAAAAGGGAGACCAGTTAGCCTGACATCAGTGGTGGGGAAGATGCTGGAGTCAATTATAAAAGATGAAATAGCGGCACATTTGGATAGCAGTAACAGGATTGGTCCAAGTCAGCATGGATTTATGAAGGGGAAATCATGCTTGACTAATCTTCTGGAATTTTTTGAGGATGTAACTATGAAAATGGACAAGGGAGAGCCAGTGGATGTAGTAACCATAGTGTACCTGGACTTTCAGAAAGCCTGTGATAAGGTCCCACATAGGAGATTAGTGGGCAAAATTAGAGCACATGGTATTGGGGGTAGGGTATTCACATGGATAGAAAATTGGTTGGCAGACAGGAAGCAAAGAGTGGGGATTAACAGTTCCTTTTCAGAATGGCAGGCAGTGACTAGTGGGGTACCGCAAGGCTCAGTGCTGGGACCGCAGCTATTTACAATATACATTAATCATTTAGATGAAGAGATTAAAAGTAACATTAGTAAATTTGCAGATGACACAAAGCTGGGTGGCAGTGTGAAATATGAGGAGGATGTTAGGAGAATGCAGGGTGACATGGACAGGTTGGGTGAGTGGGCAGATGCATGGCAAATGCAGTTTAATGTGGATAAATGTGAGGTCATCCACTTTGGTGGCAAGAACAGGAAGGCAGATTACTATCTGAATGGTGTCGTTAGGAAAAGGGGAAGTACAATGAGATCTAGGTGTCCTAGAAAGTGAGCATGTAGGTACAGCAGGCAGTGAAGAAAGCTAATGGCCTTCAAAACAAGGGGAGTTGAGTATAGGAGCAAAGAGGTCCTTCTGCAGTTGTACAAAGCCCTGGTGAGACCACACCTGGAGTATTGTGTTCAGATTTGGTCTCCAAATTTGAGGAAGGACATTCTTGCTATTGAGGGAGTGCAGCGTAGGTTCACAAGGTTAATTCCCGGAATGGCGAGACTGTCATATGTTGAAAGATTGGAGCGACTGGGCTTGTATACACTGGAATTTAGAAGGATGAGAGAGGATCTGATTGAAACATATAAGATTATCAAGGGATTGGACATGCTAGAGGCAGGAAAATTGTTCCTGATGTTGGGGGAGACCAGAACCAGAGGCCACAGTTTAAGAATAAGGGGTAGGCCATTTAGAACAGAGTTGAGGAAAAACTTTTTTTTTGGTAATTTATTTTTTATTGAAGTTCATCATCAAACATTTCCATAAGATGTATTTCAGACATTGTACATATATATCATATAATCATATATATCACAATTCTCCACAAAGTATTTATCTGAGGTGTTCACTTATAGAAAAGAGTGGAAATTAAAAAACAAGCAAAAGGAAAGAACTATGTACAAGTAGGGAGTGATCTGTTTTTTTACAACAGATTCATTGATTTGTGAGAATAAAATCAGGCCTATGAGGCATTATGTAGTTAAACCATTTTCCCAGTATGAATCAAATTGTTCCAAATTGGATAAAATTCTCTTACATTTGATTGGATTTAATAGCCCATTGACATTAAAAGAAATGAATTTTACCTTGTCCTTAGCCATCTGTATTTATCTGTCGATGTACCATTGAAATTAGAATAAAACTTAATCGATCTACTCCCTGAACAAATAAGAACCAAGAAACGCAAATAACAACAAAAATGGCAACGAATGTGTGATTCCAAGGCTGAGGTCTCTAGTAGATAACCCTGCATTGAGCTAGAGGAAATGTCTAGCTGTGGGGGATAACCCCTCGTACTTGTGAGTTGAGGAACCCCAATGCAGTATTCACAAAAGTCAGTGAACAAAAGATTTCCCTGTGTACTCCTCCTATATACATACATGCATACATACACACACACACATACACATATATATACACACATACATACATACACACACACACACACACACACACACACACACATTACATACACATATATCTGTTCTCATTTTGCTGGGAAAAAAGGAGTAAGTGAGAGAATAAGGAATAACAACTAAGTAATATAAAATCCACATTATAATAAGTATTTCTCAAGATAGGTATATCACCGTCTACTTTTGCTTCAGTTTAGCATCTCAACATTTTTAAAGTTGGCCAAACCTTATGGCTCTTCTGAAGGGGGTGAGGACTGTCTTTGGGAAACTCCCGGTCTCTTCCTGATATATTTCTCTCAGCCTCCTGTCTCCTGCCTTCTCAATTCTCATACTATTTCCCAAGAGGAGAAGGATAATTCCTCAGTCAGGCTTTCCCTCATTTTGGTCATGCTAACGGGCAACCCTCTGGGCCTCATGTCTGTAGTCGCCTCTTCCACTGTCTGGTACAACCGCGTCCCGTTGTCATAAAACATTCAAAGTTTAGCAGGGTACAGAGTTTGAAATCTAATCTTGTTTTACTTTAGTACTCGCTTTACTTCAGAGTATTCTTTGCGTTTCTGCAGGACCGTGGGGGAGGGGGGGTAATCTTGGTCGAAATATATTAATTTATCATCGTAAAACTCTCTCTTCTTACCCCAGGCCCTTTGTAGAATCTGCACCTTGGTGCTGTACCGCAGGAATTTAATTATTATTGAGCGTGGTTTTCTATCCCGGGTCGGTTTTGGGACTAACACGCGGTGGGCTCTTTCGACTTCCAGCTCCATAGCCGAGGGAAGATCCAGCGCATCCCACAGTAACTTTTCGACAAACTCCATCATAGACGAGCCCTCCGCTCCTTCGGGAACGTTGTAGATTCTGATATTTTTCCGCCGTGATCTTCCTTCCAGGTCAAGCAGTTTACCTTCTTGGTGATGTAATATTTTTATTGTCTTACTCAGTATCCATTCCATGTTTTGAACACGATCTTCCACATTCTCAATTCGAGTCTCTGCCACCACTATTTTCTGATTGACGCTGGCGAGCTCTGCCTTAATATCCCGGAGCTGCTGCTTTATTTCTTTCTGGACCTCCATTATTTCTTTCAGGATTTCGAAGATATTCTCCACTTCGCCTGAATGAGGCCCAGCAGCCACCTCGCTCGCGCGCGTTTGGGTCGGGGAGCCGCTCGCTGCACTTCTCTCAGACACAGGCTCGCAGTGTCGCTTTTTTAATTTCCATTTCTTCTCCCCATTCTTGCCCCTCTTTTCAGTTCAAATATTTTTTGAAAAATATTATATTTGAGGGTTAACGGGACTTAATACGCATTTTTCCGGAGGAGCGAGTGACTTAAGCTGCCATTCTCAACGATGACATCACCGGAACCCCCGAGGAAAAACACTTTCACCCAGAGAGTGGTGGATATGTGGAATGCTCTGCCTCAGAAGGCAGTGGAGGCCAATTCTCTAGATGCTTTCAAGAGAGAGTTAGATAGAGCTCTTAAAGATAGCGGAGTCAGGGGACATGGGGAGAAGGCAAGAACAGGGTACTGATTGTGGATGATCAGCTATGATCACATTGAATGGTGGTGCTGGCTCAAAGGGCCGAATGGCCTACTCCTGCACCTATTGTCTATCGTCTATTGCCTAAACAACGGAACATCATGAGCTACCCTCCAATCCTCCGGCACCGCACCCGTGGCTAAGGACATTTAAAATATTTCTGCCAGGGCCCCAGCAATTTCTACACTAATCTCTCTCAAAGTCCTAGGAAATATCATGTCAGGCCCAGGAGATTTATCTACCTTTATTCTCTATAAAGCAGCAAGCACCACCTCCTCTTTCATCTCTATATGTTCCATGACATTGCAGCTTGTTTCCCTTCCTTCCATATACGCTATGCCAGTTTCCTGAGTAAATACTGATACAAAAAAACTGTTTAAGATCTCCTCCATCTTGTGAGGCTCCGCACATAGACAACCACTCTGATCTTCTAGGGGACCAATTCTGTCCCTTACTATCCTTTTACTCTTTCTATTCCCCATGAAATAACTGCCAACATTACATTTGCCTTCTTCACCACAGACTAAACCTGTAAATTAACCTTCTAAGAGTCTTACACAAGGATTCCCAAGTTCCTCAGTACCTCTGATATTTGAACATTCTTCCTATTTAGATCAAAGGCTTCACCTTGGTAGGTTTCACTAAAATACATTATCATACATTCCCATCACTCTATTCCATCTGCCACTTTTTTGGCCATTCTTCCAATTTGTCTAATTCCTGCTGCAATCACTTTGTTTCCTCAGCACCACCTATCTTCATATCATCTGTAAACCTTTCCACAAAGCCATCAATTCCATGATCCAAATCATTGACAAACAATGTGTAAAGTAGCGGTCCCAAAGTAGTGACCCCTGAGGAACACCACTAATCACTGACAGCCAAACAGAAAAGGCCCCCTTGATTCCCACTCACTGCCTCCTGCCTCTAAGCCATTCCTCTATCCATGCCAGTATCTTCCCTGTAGCACTGTAGGATTTTATCTTGTTAAACATGAATAGGCTGTTTCCATTGAGAGTAGGGGAGATTCAAACGAGAGGACATGATTTGAGAGTTAGGGGGCAAAAGTTTAAGGGAAACACGAGGGGGTATTCCTTTATTCAGAGAGTGATAGCTGTGTGGAATGAGCTTCCTGTAGAAGTAGTAGAGGCCAGTTCAGTTGTGTCATTTAAGGTAAAATTGGATTGGTATATGGACAGGAAAGGAGTGGAGGGCTATGGGCTGAGTGTGGGTAGGTGGGACTAGGTGAGATTAAGAGTTCGGCACGGACTAGGAGGGCCAAGATGGCCTGTTTCCGTGTTGTGATTGTTATATGGTTATATGTTGTTATATGGAGACTTGTGTGGCACCTTATCAAATGCCTTTTGAAAATCCAAGTAAATGGCACACACTGCCTCTCCTTTGTCCACCCTGCTTGCTACTTCCTCAAAAAACTCTTAACAGATTTGTTAGGCAAATTTTTCCTTTACAGAAACCATGCTGAATTTAATTTATTTTATCATTAGTCTCCAAGTACCCCGAAACCTCATCCTTAATAATCGACTCCAACACTCTCCCAACCACTGAGGTTCAGCTGACCGGCCTATAGTTTCCCCTTTTGCCTTCCTTCCATCTTAAAGACTAGAGTGATATTTGCAATCTTCCAGTCCTCTGGGACCATGCCTGAATCAAATGACTCTTGAAAGATCATAACCAATACATCTGCTATCTCTTCAGCAACCTCTTTCAGAACTCTGGGAATGTAGTGCATATGGATTTCAGCAAGGCATTTGATAAGGTTCCCCATTGCAAGGCTCCTTTAGAAAGTTAGGAGGCGTGGAATCCAAGGAGACCTTGCTTTGTGGATCCGGAATTGGTTTGCCCACAGAAGGCAAAGGGTGGTTGTAGATGGTTCACATTCTACATGGAGGACAGTGAGCAGTGGTGTTCCACAGAAATCTGTTCTGGGTCCCCTCCTCTTTGAGATTTTTATAAACGATCTGGTTGAGGAAGTAGAAAGGCAAGTTAGTAAATTTGCTGATGAAGCAAAAATTGAGGGTGTGGTGGATAGTGTGGAGGGTTGTCAGAGATTACAGTGGGACATCAACAGGATGCAGAACTGGGCTGAAAAGTGGCAGATGGAGTTCAACACAGACATGCATGAAGTGGTTCATTTTGGTAGGTCAAATATGAAGGCAGAATATAGTATTAATGGTAAGACTCTTGACAGTGTAGAGATCAGAGGGATCTTGGGACCCAGGTCAATAGGACACTCAAAGCTGCTGCGCAGGTTGACAGTGTTGTTAAGAAGGCATATGGTGTATTGGCATTCATCAACCATGGGACTGCATTCAAGAGCCAAGAGGTAATGTTGCAGCTATATAAAACCTTGGTCAGACCCCACTTGGAGTGCTGTGCTCACTTCTAGTCACCTCATTACATGAAGGATGTGAATACTATAGAGAGAGTACAGAGGAGATTTACAAGGATGTTGCCTGGATTGGAGGGTGTGCATTGTGAGAATAGGTTGAGTGAACTTGGCCTCTTCTCCTTGGAGCTGCGGAGGATGAGAGGTGACCTGATAGAGGTGTATAAGATGATGAGAGGCATTGAGCATGTGGATAATCAGAGTCTTTTTCAAGGGCTGAAATGGCTAACACAAGGGGGGATAGTTTTAAGGTGCTTGGAAATAGGTACCTAGGGGATGTCGGGGGTAGGTTTTACACACAGAGAGTGGTGGGTGCGTGGAATGCACTGCTGGTGGCAGTGGTGGTAGCAGATAAAATAGGGTCTTTTAAGAACATCTCAGATAGGTACATGGAGCTTAGGAAAATAGACTATGTGCTAGGGAAATTCTAAGCAGTGTCTAGAGCAGGTTACGTGGTCTGCACAACATTTTGGGCTGAAGGGCCTGTAATGTGCTGCAAATTTCTATGTTCTAGACAATCTGGTCCAGGTCACCTATCCACCTTAAGATCTTTCAGTTTGCCTAGCACTTTTTCCTTTGTAATAGCAATGGCACTCACTCCTGCTCCCTGACACTCACGGACCTCTGGCACAATGCTAGTGTCTTCCACAGTGAAGAAAGACAGATGCAAAGCACTTATTAAGTTGCATCTGTCTTGTGCTTCCCCCTCTCAAATTGCAGTATGAATTCAATGATATTATGATTGCTGTCTCCTAAGGGTTCCTTTACCTTAAGCTCCCTAATAAGATCTGGATTATTGCACAACACCCAATCTATGATGGCCTTTCCCCAAGTAGGTTCAAGCACAATCTGCTCTAAAAAGCCATCTCGTAGGCATTCAATGAATCCCTTTCTTGCAATCTAACACCAAGTTGATTTTCCCAATCCCCTTGCATATTGAAATACGAACATAAGAAATAGGAGCAGGAGTAGGCCATCAGGCCCATCGAGCCTGCCCTGCCATTCAATAACATCATGGCTGATCTGTTTGTAAACTCGGCTCCATCTACCTGCCTTTTCCCCATAACCCTTAATTCCCATACTATGTAAAAATTTATCTATCTGTATTTTAAATATATTTAGTGAAGAAGCCTCAACTGCTTCCCTGGGCAGAGAATTCCACAGATTCACCACTCTGGGAAAAACAGTTCCTCCTCATCTCCATCCTAAATCTACTCCCCTGAATCTTGAGGTTATGTCCCCTAGTTCTAGTCTCACCTACCAGTGGAAACAAATTTCCTACTTCTATCTTAACTATCCCTTTCAAAATTTTGTATATTTCTGTAAGATCCCTTCTCATTCTTCTGAATTCCAGAGAGTATAGTCCCAGGTGACCCAATCTCTCCTCATAAGTTAACCCCTTCATCTCTCAGATCAACCTGGTGAACCTCCTCTGCACTGCCTCCAAAGCCAGTATATCCTTCCTCAAGTATGGAGAGCAGAACTGCACACAGTACTCCTTATTGCACACCTGCACACCTTATTGAATTGTTTGACAAACCTTATTGAATTTTTTGAAGAAGTTACGAGGAATGTTGACAAGGGTAAGGCAGTGGATGTAGTCTATATGGACTTCAGCAAGGCCTTTGATAAAGTTCCACACGGAAGGTTAGTTAAGAAGGTTCAGTCATTAGGTATTAATGCTGGAGTAATAAAATGGATTCAACAGTGGCTAGATGGGAGATGCCAGAGAGTAGTGGTGGATAATTGTTTTTCGGGATGGAGGCCGGTGACTAGCGGGGTACTTCAAGGATCTGTTTTGGGCCCAATGTTGTTTGTAATATACATAAATGATCTGGATGATGGGGTGGTAAATTGCATTGGTAAGTATGCCAATGATACTAAGGTAGGAGGTGTTGTGGATAATGAGGTGGGTTTTCAAAGCTTGCAGGGAGATTTATGCCAGTTAGAAGAATGGGCTGAATGTTGGCAGATGGAGTTTAATGCTGAGAAGTGTGAGGTTCTACATTTTGGCAGGAATAATCCAAATAGAACATACAGGGTAAATGGTAGGGCATTGAGGAATGCAGTGGAACAGAGAGATCTAGGAATAACAGTGCATAGTTCCCTGAAGGTGGAGTCTCATGTAGATAGGGTGGTGAAGAAGGCTTTTGGAACGCTGGCCTTTATAAATCAGAGCATTGAGTACAGAAGTTGGGATGTAATGTTAAAATTGTACAGGGCATTGGTAAGGCCAAATTTGGAATATTGTGTACAGTTCTGGTCACTGAATTATAGGAAAGATATCAATAAATTAGAGAGAGTGCAGAGACGATTTACTAGGATGTTACCTGGGTTTCAGCACTTAAGTTACAGAGAAAGGTTGAACAAGTTAGGTCTCTATTCATTGGAGCGTAGAAGGTTGAGGGGGGACTTGATAGAGGTATTTAAAATTTTGAGAGGGATAGATAGAGTTGACGTGAATAGGCTGTTTCCATTGAGAGTAGGGGAGATTCAAACGAGAGGACATGATTTGAGAGTTAGGGGGCAGAAGTTTAAGGGAAACACAAGGGGGTATTTCTTTACTCAAAGAGTGATAGCTGTGTGGAATGAGCTTCCTGTAGAAGTAGTAGAGGCCAGTTCAGTTGTGTCATTTAAGGTAAAATTGGATAGGTATATGGACAGGAAAGGAGTGGAGGGTTATGGGCTGAGTGCGGGTAGGTGGGATTAGGTGAGATTAAGAGTTCGGCACGGACTAGGAGGGCCGAGATGGCCTGTTTCCATGCTGTGATTGTTATATACTCCAGGTGTGGCCTCACCTGTACCCTGTATAGTTGCAGCATGACCTCCCTGCTCTTGGATTCAATCCCTCTAGCAATGAAGGCCAACATTCCATTTGCCGCCTTAATCACCTGTTGTACCTGCCAACCAACTTTTTGTGATTCATGAACAAGCTCTCCCAAGTCCCTCTGCACAACAGCATGCTACAATCTTTCACCATTTAAATCAGCAGATTAGTATCTGCTCTTCTCTTATTCCTTCCAAAGTGGATGATTTCGCATTTATCAATGTTGTATTCCATCTGCCAGACCTTGGCCCACTCACCTAACCTATCTACATCCTTCTGCAGACTCTCCATATCCTCTGTGCAATTTGCTTTTCCACTCAGTTTAGTGTCATTAACGTATTTTGCTACACTACACTCAATCCCCTCTTCTAAATCATCAATGTAAATGGTGAACAGCTGCATTAGGGTGCACCTGCAGCACCGAACCCTGCGACACCCCACTCACCACTGACTGCCAACCGGAGAAACACACATTTATATCAACTTTCTGCCTTCTATTGGTTAACTAGTCCACTATCCATGCCAATACACTTCCTCTGACTCCATGCATCCGTATCTTATTTATAAGTCTCTTGTTTGGCACCTTATCGGATGCCTTCTGGAAATCCAAGTATGCGACATCCACCTGTTCCCCTCTATCCACTGCACTCATTATGTCCTCAAAGAACTCCAGTAAGTTTGTCAAACAGGACCTGCCCTTTCTGAATCCATGCTGCGTCTGTCTAATGGAACCACTCTTTTCTAAATGGTTCGCAATTTCTTCCTTAATGACAGCTTCAAGCATTTTCCCGACTACAGATGTTAAGCTAACTGGCCTATAGTTGCCCATCTTTTGCCGACGTCCTTTTTTAAAAAGTGGCCTGACATTGGCTGTCTTCCAACCCACTGGGACCTGCCCAGAGTCTAGAGAGTTTTAGTAAATGATTACCAACGCGTCTACTATAACCTCCACCAATTCCCTCAGCACCCTGGGATGCATCCCATCAGGATCAGGGGACTTATCCACCTTCAGGCACTCTAGTTTGCTCATCACTATCTCTTCAGTGACAGTGATTTTTTCGAGGTTCTCACCTCCCATTTCATCCATAACATCCTTCTTTGGCACATTAGACACATCTTCCATCATGAAGACCGACACAAAATAGTCATTCAATGCCTCGGCCATTTCCTTATCACCCAATATCAATTTCCCCTTATCATCTTCCAAGGGACCTACCACCCTCTTCCGCTTTATATATTTATAAACACTTTTGTTATCTGTTTTTAAATATTTTGTGCTAATTTACTTTCATACTCTATCTCCCCCTTCCTTATTTCTTGTTTAGTTGTTCTCTGTTGCTTTTTAAAGTTTTCCCAATCCTCCAGTCTCCCACTACTCTTTGCGACTTTATAATCCCCCTTTACAATTGCATCATTACCCTTATTAAATACCCTTTCCCGCTCCCTTTGCAATATCAACCCCACATGTTGGCTACTATTTGGAAGCATATATATGATTCCCATAATGGTTCTTTTACCCTTGCAGTTACTTCACTCCACTCACAAAGATTCAACATTCTCTGATCCTGTGTCACCTCTTTCTAAAGATGTAATCCCATCTCTTACCAACAGAGCCTCACCACCATCTCTGCCTTCCTGCCTGTCCTTTCGATACAAAGTATATCCTTTGATGTTTATCTCCCAACTATGACCTTCTTTCAGCCCCAACTCAGCGATGCCCACAAAGTCATACCGACCAATCTCTAACTGCACCACAAGTTCTTCCACCTTATTCTGAATGCCACGTGCATTTAAATACACCATCTTCAGTCCTGTGTTCTTTGCCTTTTTGAATTTTGCCTCTGTGGTACAATTTATCTCAGCTCTGTCGGCATTTGTATCTAATCATTGGATGTCCTTCTTTAAATTCATGTTGCACCCATCATCTACTTGTAAACCTGCTGGCCCATCCTCAGTTCTATCGTACTGGTTCCCATCCCCCTGCCATATCAGTTTAAACCACTCCCAACAGCTCTAGCAAACCTGCCCCTGAGGACATGGGTCCCATCAAAGTTTACAAGGTAAAGGCAGGAGAATGGGGCTGAGAGGATAATAAATCAATTATGATGGAACGCCAAATGGCCTCACATTAGTTCCCTGTGACCCGTGACCCAGTGACCCTGACCTTCCCCTTCCCCGACCCAGTGACCCTGACCTTCCCCTTCCCTGTGATTCTGACCATCACTGACCCTTCCCCGTGACCCAGTGACCCTGACCTTCCCCTTCCCTGTGATTCTGACCATCACTGACCCTTCCCCGTGACCCAGTGACCCTGACCTTCCCCTTCCCTGTGATCCTGACCTTCCCCATGACCCCATGACCCTGACCTTCCCCTTCCCTGTGATTCTGACCCTTCCCCGTGACCTAGTGACCCTGACCTTCCCCTTCCCTGTGATTCTGACCATCACTGACCCTTCCCCGTGACCCAGTGACCCTGACCTTCCCCTTCCCTGTGATCCAGTGACCCTGACCTTCCCCTTCCCCGTGACCCTGATTTCCCC
The DNA here is from genome assembly GCF_030144855.1 of Hypanus sabinus. Classification (NCBI taxonomy): domain Eukaryota; kingdom Metazoa; phylum Chordata; class Chondrichthyes; order Myliobatiformes; family Dasyatidae; genus Hypanus; species Hypanus sabinus. Next base: position 209,988,734 of record NC_082707.1, read on the forward strand.
TTCCCTGTGATTCTGACCATCACTGACCCTTCCCCGTGACCCAGTGACCCTGACCTTCCCCTTCCCTGTGATCCTGACCTTCCCCATGACCCCATGACCCTGACCTTCCCCTTCCCTGTGATTCTGACCCTTCCCCGTGACCTAGTGACCCTGACCTTCCCCTTCCCTGTGATTCTGACCATCACTGACCCTTCCCCGTGACCCAGTGACCCTGACCTTCCCCTTCCCTGTGATCCAGTGACCCTGACCTTCCCCTTCCCCGTGACCCTGATTTCCCCTTCCCTGTGATTCTGACCATCACTGACCCTTCCCCGTGACCCAGTGACCCTGACCTTCCCCTTCCCTGTGATCCTGACCTTCCCCATGACCCCATGACCCTGACCTTCCCCTTCCCTGTGATTCTGACCCTTCCCCGTGACCTAGTGACCCTGACCTTCCCCTTCCCTGTGATTCTGACCATCACTGACCCTTCCCCGTGACCCAGTGACCCTGACCTTCCCCTTCCCTGTGATCCTGACCTTCCCCATGACCCCATGACCCTGACCTTCCCCTTCCCTGTGATTCTGACCCTTCCCCGTGACCTAGTGACCCTGACCTTCCCCTTCCCTGTGATTCTGACCATCACTGACCCTTCCCCGTGACCCAGTGACCCTGACCTTCCCCTTCCCCGTGAGAGATTTGATGGACAATCGGATGTTCTAGTTTCTCTGCAGCTTGTTTTGAATATACAAGGGCAAACATAGTTGGAGTCAAGATGCATTTGGTCAATGAAAGTCACCAGTGAGTTGGTTGCTGTTTTAAACTTTCAGTAGCCCAAAAGGAGTGAGTTGCAATCGATCCAGAGTATTGATAAATGACTCTCACAAGTTTCTGCAACTAGAAGTTGTTTGCAGAGGAGAGAGGAGAGAAAGGTTTGAAACAGAAGGAACCTAGTGACAAAGAGATCGCTATTTGGACTCTCTCTCTAAGTAGCCCGTGAGGGTGAGTTTGTTTCCATTTGGCTACAAAAGTGTGATTGTCACTTAGTTAACCCACAGGGGTGAATTCTCTGGTGAGCGGAAAACCTTTGTGAATACCACGTGTTTGTTTACCCTTTGTTTGGGTGCGGTAGTTCACTGAAGAAAGTGTGTGTGACACTGAGACAAATTGCTGTTGGAGTTATTTTGTATGTCGTGGAACTGGATAAGTGGCTATCACGTTGTGTGATTGAGGTAACCGTGTGGAATCTACCGGTGTGTCGACCCTTGTCTGGGTGGTGGCTCCCTTGAAGAGGGTCCCTTTTGTGATGAGCTACTGTTGGTGACAATCCATACGTGGATTCTGTTTGAGTATCCTGTGGCCACCACTTTGAGATGTCCCGTAGCTGAATTCGGGTGTGGTTCCACTTGTGTTGAAAGGATATTCATTGAAGATCTCTGTCGGTGATACTTTGTGTGTGGAGTGGAACAACTTCAGAGATAAAATCTACTGCTATTGTTATTTTGTATTGCTGTCATGGAATCTGTGGAATATTGACGTAATTGCCTTCTCATAACACTCGCCTTTGGAATACAAACATCTCACATTAATTAACTTGTACATTTGAACTGAACTTTACTGACATACCATCTTAAGACTGTATCACTTACCACCTAAGCTTGAAGAAGTTTGTGGGTTTATATATTTACACCTACATATGCATAACACTGTTTACTCTTGATTTACCTGGTTTAAGTTACTACATGATGTAGTTACTAATAAAACAGTGTTTTGTTAACAGCAGGACCAGACTCCAGGTGTGTTCTATTGCTGATGATACCTTTACAGGGTTGAGTGTACATAACACCCTGACCTTCCCCTTCCCTATAACCCCATGACCCTGACCTTCCCCTTCCCTATAACGCTGTGACTGGGACCCCAGTTGTTTACAATATATGTATTAATGATTTAGACAAGGGAATTAAATGCAGCATCTCCAAGATTGCGGATGACACGAAGCTGGGCGGCGGTGTTAGCTGTGAGGAGGATGCTAAGAGGATGCAGGGTGACTTGGATAGGTTAGGTGAGTGGGCAAATTCATGGCAGATGCAATTTAATGTGGATAAATGTGAGGTTATCCACTTTGGTTGCAAGAACAGGAAAACAGATTATTATCTGAACGGTGGCCGATTAGGAAAAGGGAAGATGCAACGAGACCTGGGTGTCATTGTACACCAGTCATTGAAGGTGGGCATGCAGGTACAGCAGGCAGTGAAAAAGGCAAATCGTATGTTGGCATTCATAGCAAAAGGATTTGAGTACAGGAGCAGGGAGGTTCTGCTGCAGTTGTACAAGGCCTTGGTGAGACCGCACCTAGAATATTGTGTGCAGTTTTGGTCCCCTAATCTGAGGAAAGACATTCTTGCCATAGAGGGAGTACAGAGAAGGTTCACCAGATTGATTCCTGGAATGGCAGGACTTTCATATGAAGAAAGACTGGATCGACTAGGCTTATACTCACTGGAATTTAGAAGATTGAGGGGGGATCTTAATGAAACATATAAAATTCTAAAGGGATTGGACAGGTTAGATGCAGGAAGATTGTTTCCGGTGTTGGGGAAGTCCAGAACGAGGAGTCACAGTTTAAGGATAAAGGGGAAGCCTTTTAGGACCAAGATGAGGAAAATCTTCTTCACACAGAGAGTGGTGAATCTGTGGAATTCTCTGCCACAGGAAACAGTTGAGGCCGATTCATTGGCTATATTTAAGAGGAAGTTAGATATGGCCCTTGTGGCTAAAGGAATCAGGGGGTATGGAGAGAAAGCAGGTACAGGGTTCTGAGTTGGATGATCAGCCATGATCATACTGAATGGCAGTGCAGGCTTGAAGGGCCGAATGGCCTACTCCTGCACCTATTTTCTATGTTTCTATGTGAGCCTGACCTTCCCTCCCTCCCCTTCCCTGTGATTTTGACCTTCCCCAACTCCCTTCTCATGACCCAGTGACCTTAACATTAGTTTTCACTTCTTCCACATGACCATGACCCTCTCCCCTGGGATCTTTACCCCTACCCCCACCCGGTGACCCTGAGCTCCCCAGCCCACCATTATGATTGGGTCATTCTCCCACATCCAGTGAGTCTGCCCTCATTAGCTTCAACACAGGAAGACAAACCAGACACCAGCAGGTCAGAGCCCTGCCCCACAAGGGCTACCCTTTCCTTGTGCCAGGCAGCAGTGTGTGGTGTGTGATGTAACAGGTTCAGATATTTAACAGTTGTGTGCTGTAACAGGTTCAGGTGTGTAACAGGTGTTGGTGTGTGTGTGGGTAATGCCCCTATGTTGGCTACCCTGCAGAGTGTTATACAGCCAGCTACATCATGGTCGCCACTCAGCTGGAGGGCCGAAGAAGAGCTATAAGGATTAGATGAAGAATGCTTTAAGGAAGTGCAAGATCAGACCTGAGGACCTGGCGGAAGTTGCTGCTGACCGTAACACTTGGCGACAGCTGTGTAGGGACGGGGTTCATATTCTGGATATGGAAAGAACAACGAGAAGACAGCAGAAGAGAGCCAGGAGAAATGCAGCCATGGTTGCCATCACTACTACCCCTACCACATATACATGCCCCATCTGCAATAGAACTTGTGGGTCCAGGATAGGACTGTATAGTCATCAAAGATCTCACCGTTAAAGGAGTGGACATCGTCATCGGATTCCAATGGACAACCGAAGAAGAACAGATTCAGGTATGTAACAGGTGTGTGCTGTATCTGGTTCAGGTATGTAACAGGTGTGTGCTGATCTGGTTCAGGTATGTAACAGATGTGTGCTGTAACAGGTTCAGGTATGTAACATGTGTGTGCTGTATCTGGTTCAGGTATGTAATAGGTGTGTGTTGTATCTGGTTCAGGTATGTAACAGGTGTGTGTTGTAACAGGTTCAGGTATGTAACAGGTGTGTGTTGTAACAGGTTCAGGTATGTCATGCTGCGCTCTTGGAGGACTGCTCTCAGGTGTGGAGGAACAGCAGGATCTCCGGGAAGAGGCTAAAACAAGAGGTTAAACATGGGAATCCCAACAGAGCCTCCATGGAGCAACTAAGTGTGACACGAGACAATTCATTCTCTCCAACATTCAGGCACTGAATGACAGTCATCTTTAAATAATCACAGAATGTGGGAAACATCTGCCAGTCACAATGAACCAAAAACACAGACTTCACAACTCTAAGTAAGATCCTGATGAGTAAATTCAGATGCTCAAAAACCCAAGAAGCACATCGCTGGATGGCAAGCCATGGGGCTCACGCCAAGGAATGTGTTTGGTGCTGTAACAGGTGCAGGTGTGTGTGTGAGAGAGAGAGTGAGAGAGTGAGTGAGAGAGAGTGAGAGAGAGAGAGTGAGAGAGAGAGTGTGAGAGAGAGTGAGAGAGAGAGTGAGAGAGAGAGTGAGTGAGAGAGAGAGTGAGAGAGAGAGTGAGAGAGAGAGTGAGAGAGAGAGAGAGAGAGAGTGAGAGAGAGTGAGTGAGAGTGAGAGAGAGAGTGAGAGAGAGAGTGAGTGAGAGAGAGAGAGAGAGTGAGAGAGAGAGAGAGAGAGTGAGAGAGAGTGAGAGAGAGTGAGTGAGAGAGAGTGAGAGAGAGAGTGAGAGAGAGAGAGAGAGAGAGAGTGAGAGAGAGAGAGAGAGAGAGAGTGAGAAAGAGACACAGAGAGAGAGAACAAACATTGTTTGCAGGAAACCGGAAGCCTCAGACACTCACGTCATGGCCTACAGGGCGCGTCTGGAACAGAGAGCGAACGTACTCAGACCAACCCTCGGAACGGCACCTCCCCTCATCCTCTGCAAACACGGATATGTATTGGAAAACACAGAGTGCAGATAGCGTCAGACAACAGTCAGTGGCAGCTTACAGAAACACAGGCAGTCCACAACCAGCGACACACCCCCACCACAGAATCAGGCTCAAAGTCAGGATTCATACCACTGGCATGCAGAGTCTATAAAATGTATTCAACCCCTTGCTAGTTTTCCTGTTTTATTATTTTACAACTGAAGCACAGTGGATTTAATTTGGCTTTTTTGACACTGATCAACAGAAAAAGACTCACGGCAAAGTGAAAACAGATCTCTACAAAGTGATCTAAATAAATTACAAATGTAAAATACAAAATAATTGATTGCCTAAGTATTCATTCCCTTCAAGTCAGTATTTAGTAGATGTGCCTTTGGCAGCAATTACAGCCTTGAGTCTGTGTGGATAGATCTCTATCAGCTTTGCACATCTGGACACTGCAATTTTTTCCCCATTCTTCTTTACAAAACTGCTCAAGCTCTGCCAGATTACATGGGGATCAGGAGTGAATAATCCTTTCCAGGTCCAGCTACAAATTCTCAATTGGATTAAGGTCTGGACTCTGACTTGGCCACTCCAGGACATTAACTTTCTTGCTGTTGAGACATTCCTGTGTAGCTTTTTTGCCATGTCCAATCAAGAACCTATTAAGTTCTGCCTTAAATAGATCCAACAGCTGTCTGTGGTAACAAATTCACCAGCCCCTGGCTAAAGAAATTTCTCTGCATTTGTTTTAAATGGACATCCCTCTATCCTGAGGCTGTACCACCTTTTCCTAGACTCTCCTAGCATGGGAAATATCCTTTCCACATCTACTCTGTCCAGGAATTTCAAAATTGAAAAGTTTCAATTACATTCCCTCATTCTTCTGAAGTCCAGTTAATACAGGCCCAGAGCCACCTCATACGTTAACCCTTTCATTCCTGGAATCATTCTTGTGAAACACTTCCAGACCCTCTGCAATGCCAGCACATCTTTTCTTAGATGAGGTGCATTCGGAAATCTGATGGTGGAAGGGAAGAAGCTGTTCCTGAAACATTGTGTGTGTCTTCAGGTTCCTGTACCTCATTCCTGACCCGGGTTCAATTCTGTCTGTAAGGACAAGGTAAGTTCTCCCCGTGACCATATCAGTTTCCTCTCTGAATTTGGTTTCCTCCCACAATCAAAAGACATACTGGTTGGTATGTTAATTGGCCATTGTAGATTGCTCTGTGATTAGGCTAGGGTTAAATCGGTGGGTTGCTGGTCTGTACGACTCAAAGAGTTGGCAGGGCCTGTTCCATGCTAAATCTCAATAAATTAATCATCCCAGTGGGATACTGTGCACTCTGACCCCAGGGTCACACTCACACCACACTGGGACACTGTGCACCCTGACCACAGGGTCACAATCACATCCCCGGGACACAGTGCACTCTGACCCCAGGGTCACACTCACACCCCACTGGGATACTGTGCACTCTGACCCCAGGGTCACAATCACACCACACTGGGACACTGTGCACTCTGACCCCAGGGACACACTCACCCCCTCCCCCAGGACACTATGTCAATCTGATCCTGTCAGGAATGTGCTGATCTCCCAGATTGTACCCCACCACGCAGTGGGGCAGGAATGGACAACCCACCCTAACAGATCCGTCACAAGTGTGTGTGTGAAAATTGCAACGCCTGCCCAGACTGCAGCAAGGAACTGACCCAACTTGTTCAGTGACTCCTGCGTCAGTGCTTCTGTTCCACGCAGTTCCACTGGATGTATGGCCAGCAACGCACGTATCTCTCCCCAGTACCTGGAAAACTACCTCTAAACTTCCCTTCCAGAGATACCTCTCCCTTCCAACCTGCAGCCAAACACCAGGAGCTTAACTGCAGTATCCACACTAACTAGCCCGGCATCTCCCTGCCCCTCCCCCCACCACTTCCTTTCCGATCCTGAGAAAGATCTGGGCCCGAAATGGCGACTGTTTATTCATGTCTATAGGTCTGCCTGACCTGCTGAGTTCCTCCAGCATTTTGTGTGTGGATTTCCAGCACCTTTTCCACCAATCTCAGCTTCGGTCTGGCACCCACAGGGACTTGTCAATCAGAATCACAGGCATATGTTGTGAAATGTGTTATTTTGTGGCAAAAGTACATTGGCGTACATAACTATAAAAACTATAAATTACTTTGTGTCTGCAGACCCCGTACTTCCTTGTTGATAGCAATCAGAAGAGTGGCTGACCGGAGTGATGGAGGTGCCTAATGATGAATGCTGCCTTTTTAAGGTATTACTTTTTGAAGGTGTCCTTACTTCTGGGGTGGAGCTGGCTGAGTTTGCAATTTTCTGCAGCTTTTGCTGATCCTCAGCAGTGGCCCCTTCCCTCCACACCAGTCAGTAAAGCAACCAGTTAGCAAACTCTTCAGAAATTCGTGAGTCTTTGGTGACATACCAGATCTCCTTACACTCCTAATGAAAGATAGCCTTCTTTGTAACTGCATCGATGTGTCGGACCCAGGATAGATCCTCAGAGATGCTTTCATCTAGGAACTTGAAACTGCTCACACTTTCCGTTGCTGATCCTTTGAATGGGGACTGTTGTGTGTTCCGTTGACTTCCCCTACCTGAAGTTCTTTGATCTCACTGACATTTAGTACAGTTGTCAGTATCTATAGGGAGAAGCACTGTCAACATTTCGGGCCGAGACCCTTCGTCAGGAAGTCCTGACAAAGGGTCTCGGCCCGAAACGTCGACTGTACTTCTTCCTATAGATGCTGCCTGGCCTGCTGCGTTCCGCCAGCATTTTGTGTGTGTTGTTTGAATTTCCAGCATCTGCAGTTTTCCTTGTGCTTGCTTTAGTGCAGTTGTTCCTGGCCACACAGTTGTGGGTGTAGAGAGAGTGAAGCTGTGGAATAAGTACAGTATGCCAGTGTTGACTGTCAGCGAGGAACAAGGATATTTCTGACTCACACAAATGGTGGTTTTCCGGTGAGGATCCAGTTGCACAGGGAGCTCCAGAGGCCAAGGTTTTGAGGGTATGATTGTGTTGAATCAATAAAAAGCAGTCTGATGTAGGTATTACTAATACCCAGGTGATCGAAGACTGAGTTGGGAGCCAGTGAGATTGCATCTGTTGTAGACCCATTGTGGTGATAGGCAAATTGCAACAGATAGGAGTTGATTCTGGCCGTAACCAGCCTCTCGAAGCACTTCAGCACAGTAGATGTGAGTGCTACTGGGCAACTGTCACTGAGGCAGCTCACCCTGTCCAGTACTGAGTCCACTTTTGGTTCAAGACCCCAGGTGCTCAGCGGTGTTTGAAGACCCAAGTGGACGTTTCATTGTGTGAGTGATGAGTGCCTGAATGGAGTGGATGGTGCAGGGATACACATTTCCCCGTCTGTAGCAGTGGCCGGCTGGCTGGAGCTTGTGAGGATGCCTGTAGAGAGTGCACAATGCACGTCAGCACAGTCTGAGGAATCAGGTGTCATCTGTCCTCAGGGTCAGGGCAAAGGAGTTAACCCAAGTGACCCTATGACCCCACAACTAACCCCGTACACTCCGACATTAACCCCAGTAAGCCTGTGACCTTCAACTAGCCCCCGGTGACTTTGTGACCCTCAACCTACCCCAGTCACCCCATCCGCTCTGATGTTAACCCATTACCCTCTAACCCTGTGACCCTCCATCACTAGGGCAGCACAGTGACCAACTCACAGTTAGTAGAGTCACAACCTCTCTGCCCTGGAGGCATCGATTTGATCCCAATATCAGGCATTGGCAGTGTGGAGAATGAATGAACATTCTTCCAATTACCCTGAGGGCACCCCAGCTGCTTCCACTTCATCCTACGTCCCAAAAATACGTGGGTTCTAGGGGTAGGGCTAATTGGCTGCAGTAAATTGTCCCTGGTATGTGGGTGAGGGCTGGAAAATGGGGAGTTCAAGGTTCAATATTGTTTACTATCATTTCCAGCACACAAGTGTAAAGGAGAACAAAATAATTGTTACTCTGGATCCAATGCAGCACTAATTAGGCCTCTGTTAATCTCGAGAGACCATGGATTTCCAGGGCGCAGGCATGAGCGGGGTTGTATGGGAGACCAGCAGTTGCAAGTCTTCCCCCTCCATGCCACCGATATTGTCCAAGGGAAGGGCAAGGGCCGATACAGCTTGGCACCGGTGTCGTCGTAGAGCAATGTGTGGTTAAGTGCCTGGCTCAAGGACACAACACGCTGCCTTAGCTGAGGCTCAAACAAGCGACTTTCAGATCACTGGACCAAAGCCTTAACCACTTGGCCACGCAGCACAAAAAAAAACGAGATAAAGAACACAATAAATATAAATACATAAGATAGCTTTAACATTTAGATTGATTGTATGTCCATAAAGTGATGCTAGGCTGTACATAAGGTAACAGATGGGAAATAATATAGTGGATGGGGGTACTTATCAGCCTCACGGCTGGGGGAAGTAACTGTTTTTGAGTCTGGTGGTCCTGGTGTGGATGCTTCATAGCCTCCTCCCTGATGGAAAGGAAGGAACAGTCCATGGGCCGGGTGGGTGGGAGGGATCCTTCATGAAGTTACTGGCCCTTTTCCGGCACCTTTCTGTATGTATGCCCTTGATGGTGGGTAGGCTGGTGCAGGTGATGCTTTGGGCAGTTCTGGCTATGTGTTCTGAGCTTTCCTGCTGCCGCAGTGCAGTATCCATACCAGGCCGTAATGCAGCTTGCGAGGGTGCTCTGCACTGTGCATCTGCAGAACGATGTCAGTGGGTTGGAGATTCTGGAGGGATTGCTGTAAACGAGTGGGCTCACGGTGCTGTCCAGCCCCATTTCGTACGGTGACCCTACTCACGGTGCTGACCAGCCCCGGTTGTTGTGAAGTTATATCAGCATCCTACGCACAGCACTCTTAACTGATTACACAACCCCCACAGCTTGCAAACTTCCGGCCAGAGGGAGCTGGGGTTGACGCTGGTTCATCGTTACACAAGGGGAGATTTCCTTCCTCTTTAGCTCACCACCCTCACTGGGCTGAGTCGCAATCTGCTGTTACGTCGATGCTGTACCAGACCCAGGGCAGGGCGACTGAGTTACAACATACAGCACAGGAACAAGCCCTTCAGTTGTTGGGCTGAACTACTTACTTACATTAGTAATTAAATGCCCAATCAACTAATCCTATATAATGTCCATATCCTTCCATTCTCTGCACATTCATGTGCATCTTAAATGCCTCCATCTTATGTTTTTACCTCTCACACAATCCCAGGCACCGCATTCCAGACACCCACCACTCTGTCAAAATCTCGCCTCTCACATTTCCTTTGGTTTGACCCCTCTCATCTTCAATGCATGGCCTCTGTTATTGGACATTTCAACCATAGGAAAGAGACACCACTGTCCAATCTATTTGTGCCTCTCATAATCTTGTAAGCCTCAATCAGATAGCCCGTCAGCCTCTGCCACTCCAGAGAAAACAACCCAAGTTTGTCTAGCCTCTCATTATAGCTCATGCCCTCTAATTCAGAGAGCAACCGTGTACATTTCATCTCCCAAAATGCCACATTCATTATTGACTGTGTTATACGCCATCTGCCATTTCTCTGCCCATATCTTGAATTGATCTATATCATGCTGTATTATTTGCCAGTCTTTTACACTATCCACAATACCACCAATGTTTACATTGCCTGCAAACTTACTAATCCACCCATCAACATTTTCATCTAGGACAATTATATATATAACCATATAACAATCACAGCATGGAAACAGGCCATCTTGGCCCTCCTAGTCCGTGCCGAACCCTTAATCTCACCTAGTCCCACCTACCCGCACTCAGCCCATAATCCTCCACTCCTTTCCTGTCCATATACCTATCCAATTTTACCTTAAATGACACAACTGAACTGGCCTCTACTACTTCTACAGGAAGCTCATTCCACACAGCTATCACTCTCTGAGTAAAGAAATACACCCTCGTGTTTCCCTTAAACTTTTGCCCCCTAACTCTCAAATCATGTCCTCTCGTTTGAATCTCCCCTACTCTCAATGGAAACAGCCTATTCACGTCAACTCTATCTATCCCTCTCAAAATTTTAAATACCTCGATCAAATCCCCCCTCAACCTTCTACGCTCCAATGAATAGAGACCTAACTTGTTCAACCTTTCTCTGTAACTTAAGTGCTGAAACCCAGGTAACATCCTAGTAAATCGTCTCTGCACTCTCTCTAATTTATTGATAACTTTCCTATAATTCAGTGACCAGAACTGTACACAATATTCCAAATTTGGCCTTACCAATGCCCTGTACAATTTTAACATTACATCCCAACTTCTGTACTCAATGCCAGCGTTCCAAAAGCCTTCTTCACCACCCTATCTACATGAGACTCTACCTTCAGGGAACTATGCACTGTTATTCCTAGATCTCTTTGTTCCACTGCATTCCTCAATGCCCTACCATTTACCCTGTATGTTCTATTTGGATTATTCCTGCCAAAATGTAGAACCTCACACTTCTCAGCATTAAACTCCATCTGCCAACGTTCAGCCCATTCTTCTAACTGGCATAAATCTCCCTGCAAGCTTTGAAAACCCACCTCATTATCCACAACACCGCCTACCTTAGTATCATCGGCACACTTACTAATCCAATTTACCACCCCATCATCCAGATCATTTATGTATATTACAAACAACATTGGGCCCAAAACAGATCCCTGAGGCACCCCGCTAGTCACCGGCCTCCATCCCAATAAACAATTATCCACCACTACTCTCTGGCATCTCCCATCTAGCCACTGTTGAATCCATTTTATTACTCCAGCATTAATACCTAACGACTGAACCTTCTTAACTAACCTTCCATGTGGAACTTTGTCAAAGGCCTTGCTGAAGTCCATATAGACTACATCCACTGCCTTACCCTCGTCAACACTCCTCGTAACTTCTTCAAAAAATTCAATAAGGTTTGTCAAACATGACCTTCCATGCACAAATCCATGCTGGCTACTCCTAATCAGAACCTGTCTATCCAGATAATTATAAATACTATCTCTAAGAATACTTTCCATTAACTTACCCACCACTGATGTCAAACTGACAGGTCTATAATCGTTAGGCTTACTTCTAGAACCCTTTTTAAACAATGGAACCACATAAGGCTGCGTTCTTTTTATATCTTCCCTCCTTCCCAGGCCTCCTTCATGCGCCTGCGCAGTCCCACCTCTCAGAACTCCGATCTGAGAAGCAATTTGAAAATGGCCGCCACCGCACTTCCTCTCAAAGCCTTGCTGTCTTCTTCCAAAAGAACAGCAGAGTCCTAGAACAGACCCCTTTGGAACACTATTGATCATAGGCAGCCAGCCAGAATAATTACTCTCTGTCTTATGCGGACAAGCCAGTTCTGAACCCACATGGCTAACTCACCATGCATCCCACTCACCTTAAGGCCTGGGCTACAGGCAGACAATAGACAGTAGGTGCAAGAGTAGGCCATTCGGCCCTTCTAGCCAGCACAACCATTCACTGTGATAATGGCTGATCATACACAATCAGTACCCTGTTCCTGCCCTCTCCCCATATCCCTTGACCCCGCTATCTATTAGAGCTCTATCTAACTCTCCCTTGAATGCATCCAGAGACTTGGCCTCCACTGCCTTCTGGGGCAGAGCATTCCACATATCCACCACTCTCTGGGTGAAAAAGTTTTTCAGCATCTCTGTTCTAAATGGCCTACCCCTTATTCTTAAACTCTGGCCTCTAGTTCTAGACTCACCCATCAGCGGGAACATGCTTCCTGCCTCCAGCGTGTCCAATCCCTTAATAATCTTATATGTTTCAATCAGACATGGGCAAACAGGCAGCACTCGCATCAGGAGAGTCTTAACAATGATCTGAATTGGGCGGCAGATGTGGATTGGGACAGACTGCCTTCCAGCGAAGGGATGCTTCGTGAGTATGAGGCCCTCAACAGTGAAATATTGAGAGTACAGAGTTTGTATGTTCCTGTTAGAATAAAAGGCAAGAATAACAGCTTTAGGGAACCTTGGTTTCGAGAGACTAACCCTAACAATGGCTATTAATAATAATATTAATTGAGCACTTTTCATACAAACAATGTAGTTCAAAATGCTTTACAATCAGATAAAGTGATCCTATTGATAATGCCAGATGATAAGTGTGTATTGAAGTGACTGAACTGGACGCTTGGACAACGATTTAGGCACCAGGTGTCAGGGCCCAAGGCGAGGGATGGGCCAGTACAGGTCACTGCTTCATGACCATTACTCCGCTCTGTGGCAGACAGACTTCAGTTCTAAATGTTATTTGCTTGTGTTTATTGTTTCATGATTTGTTTTCCTCTGCAAACTGGGTGTTTAATGGTCTTCTTTATTAAAGGTTTCTTTGTTTGTGGCTGCAATATCTCAAGATTGTTTAATACATAGATATTTTGATAATAAATGTACAATATTTTGAAAAAGAAAGTGCAAGCAGCTGCTTGAGGAATATAACAAATGTAAGAGTGCACTTCAATAGGGAACTCATGGGGGCGAGAAGGCATGAAATTGTTCTAGCAGACAAGGGGAAGAAGAATCCAAGATCTACATGGACTTAAGCAAGATCTTTAATCATGGGAGGCTGGTCCAGAAGGTTAAATCATATAGCATTCAGGGTGTATTCAACATTGGCTTAGCAAGAAGATGACAGAGAGATAGTAGAGGGTTATCTCTGAGTAGACCCTGGACTAGTGGTGTGTGTGCCACAGGGATCAGTGCTGGGTTTGTTGTTGTTTAACATTGATATTAAGTACAAGTTGGAATGTTATGTTGAAGTGTCTAAGATGTTGATGTGGCTTAATTTGCAGTACTGTGGGCAGTTCTGGTTACCTATCTACAGGAAAGATATCAATAAGATTGAAAGAGTGCAGAGGAAATTTACAAGGATGGTACTAGGACTTGAGGACCTGAGTTATAGGGAAAGGTTGAATAGGTTGGGACTTTGTTCCCTGGAGTGTAGGAGACTGAGGGGAGATTTGATAGAGGTTTACAAAATTATGAGGGGTATAGATAGGGTAAATGCAAGCAGAGTTTTTCACCTGAGGCTGGGTGAGACTACAACTGGAAGTCAAAGGTTGAACAGTGAAATATTTAAGGGGAACATGAGGGGGAATCTTTTCACTCAGAGGGTAGTGAGAGTGTGGAATCGAGCATGAAGAGAAATTTGGATAGGTTCATAGATGGGAGAGGTATGGATAGATGAGACCAAAGAGCCTGTTCCATCATTATCAACTGTACCACAGAAGCCCCATTATAATCTGCCCAGGGAAAATTGGTTTATTATTGTCAGAAGAATCAAAATACAGTGAAGGGAAATAAACAGTCAATCTTTTAGGCCAAGACCCTTCATCAGGATGTCAGAATAAACAGTAATAACTACAGAGAAAGTGCAGTAGGGGTTAACAAAAGATATAAGATCATAACAAAGGACAAAAGCTGTCTTTGGGCCCAATGGTACATGCTTTCAGGCCAATGGGAGAGGGATGAACAGAGAATGACTGGGGTGGGGAGGGTCTTTCATTATGCTGGCTGCTTTACCAAGCCAATGGGAAGTGTAGTCAGAGTCTATGGACAGAAGGTTCTGAGCTTTGTCCATAACTCTCCAGTTTCTTGCAGTCATGCTCAGAACAGTTGCCATACCAGGACATTATGCATTCAGACAAAGTGCTCTCTATGGTGTATCAATAAAAATTGGCAACCTTCCTCAGTAACCACAACTCTGCCAATTTTTTCTGTTGCCTGCAAACTTACTGAACAGCTCACATTTTTGTTCAGATCATATATCACAAACAACAGAAATCCCAGTGCTCATCGCTGCAGAATACCACTGGTCACAGACCTCTTGTCACCACATCACTTCCCTTTATCTTCTACAGCCAAGCCAATATTGTATCCAACATGTGACTTAACATTTCAGATACCTACCGTGAGGGAGCTCGTCAACTGCTACAGAGAAGACCTAGTTCATGAAGACCACATCCTTTACTCAACCCTCAATAATAATCAAGACTTCCTCAAAAAACTCAAACAAATTTGCTGTACTGGACCTCTTGCTACACAAATCAATGTATTGAGTACAGGAAATGAGATGTTATGTTGAAGTGAATAAGATGTTGGTGAGGCCTAATTTGGAACATTGTGTGCAGTTTTTATCACCTAGCCACTGGAAAGATGTAAACAAGGTTGAAAGAGGACAGAAGAAAATTTACAAGTATGTTGCCGGGACTGGAGAACCTGGGTTATCAGTAAAGATTGAATAGGTTAGTACTGTATTCCCCAGAGTGTAGGACAATGAGGGGAGATTTGATAGAGGTTTACAAAATTATGAAGGGTATAGATAGGGTAAATGCAAGCAGAGTTTTTCCCACTGAGATTGGGTGGGACTGCAAAGATCTTGGATTAAGAAATATTTAGACCGAATGACTATAAGAGACAGAAGCAGAATTAGGTAATTTGGCCTATTGTCTGTTCCGTCATTTCAACATGGCTGATATAATTTTCCCAATCTCCTGTTTTCTCCCCATATACCCTCAAACCCTGACCAATCAAGAATCGATCAATCACTGCCTTAAATACACATAAAGAGCTGGCCTCCACAACTGCCTGTGGCAACAAATTCCACAGATGCACCACCCTCTGGCTGAAGAAATTCCTCCTCATCTCTGTTCTAAAAGGATGCTGTGTCCTCTGGTCTTAGACTCTTCCACCATAGGAAACATCCTCTCCACATCCACTCTATCAAGGTCTTTCACCATTTAATGGGTTTCAATGAGGTCACCACTCATTCTTCTGAATGCTAGTGAATACAGGCCCAGAGCCATCAGACACTCTTCATATGACAAGCCATTCAATCCTGGAATAATTTTCATGAATCTCCTTTGAACCCTTTCCAGTTTCAGCACATCCTTTCTAAGATAAGGGGCTCAATCCTGCTCACAATACTCCAAGTAAAGCCTCACCAGTGCTTTATAAAGTTTCAACATCACATCCTTGCTTTTATATTCTAGCCCTCTTGAAATGAATGCTAACATTGCATTCATGCTTGAATGGCAGAGCAGACTCGATAGGCCAGATGGCCTAATTCTGCTCCTATGTCTAATGGTCTAATATCCACTCTTGCCTCTCTTTTACACATTATGTATCTGAAGAAACTTCTGGCATCCTCTTTAATATTATTGACTAGTTTACTTTTACAGTATATTCCATCTTTACCTTCTTACTTTTTTAGTTGCCCTCTATTGGTGTTTAAAAGCTTCCCAACCCTCTAACTTTCTACTAATTTTTGCTCGATTATTTGCCCTCTCTTTGGCTTCTATGTTGGCTTCTTTTGTTAGCCATGGTTGTGTCACCTTTCCTTTTCTTCCTCTTTGGGATGTATATATCCTGTTCCTTCTGAATTGCTTTCAGAAATTCCAGCCATTGCTGCTCTGCTGTCATCCCTGCTGGTGTTTCTTTCCAATCAGTTCTGGCCAACTCCTCTCTCATGCCTATGTAATTCCCTTTACTCCACTGTAATACTGATATATTAAACTTTAGCTTCTTCTCAGATTTCAGGGTGAATTCTATCATTATGATCACTGTCCCTTAAGGGTCTTTTACTTTAAGCTCTCTAATCAATTCCGGTTCATTGCACAACACCCAATCCAGAATAGCTGATCCCCCAGTGGGCTCAGCCACAAGCTGATCTAAAAAGCCATCTCGTAGGCTGTAGAAATTCCCCCTCCTGAATCCAGCACCAACCTGATTTTTCCAATCTACCTGCATATTGAACCCCCCTATGTTTATAGTAACATTGCCCTTTTGACATGCATTTTCTATCTCCCGTTGTAATTTATAGGCCACATCTTTGCTACTTTTTGGGGTCTGAATACAACTTCAATCAGCCTTTTTACCCTTGCAGTTCCTTAACTCAATCCACAATGATCCAACACCTTCCGGTCCTATGCCACCTCTTTCTAGTGATTCGATTTCATTTTTTTACCAACAGAGCAATGCCACCCCTTCTGCCTACTTTCCTGTCCTTTTGATACAAAGTGTATCCGTGCACATTAAGCTCCATTTAAGAAGATGTGGGAAAACTTGTTCACTCAGTTTGTGAAAGTATCAAATGAGATGTGATCCAGCACAAGTGACGCACGCAAGCTTGATTTCAACATTTAAGTTTGGTATGGCACGTGGATGGTAGGGGTATGGAGGGCACATACAAGTGCAGGTTGTTGGGAGTGGGCAGTTTAAATGGTTCACCACAGACTATATGGGCCTGTTTCTGTGCTGTCTTTTCCTATGACTCTACAGCAATGCTATGCTCTCTTGCTTCCTCCCTGTGCTCTTCTTAAATGAAGTAACATAACTAGTATATTCTCTGCAGCGGAACCCACAGATATCCAGTTCTGAGAAAGCCATGAGATTGAAACACGAACTCTGCTCCACTCTCTTACACACACTGCCCGACATCAGCACTTTCCGATTTTATTTCGTATTTCCAGAATTCGAGCCTTACACTCCAGAATTCCAGTCACCCGACCTCTCCCCTCCCTTGCTCCCTCAGTCATCCCCTCCACCCTTAACATCAACCTCTCGCCTGCATCCCTTCCCCGTCTCTACTCCCTCCTTCCCTCTATTTTCACCCAGTTTCACTGCCCGAGCAACCCTTAGACCGCCAGCCCTAGCAACCGCGCATGCACCCTAACAACAGCTAAACCGGGAGGTGCGTTCAGACGTCATCCGTTCATGAACGTCACAGTATCCGTGGCAACACGGGGTGATGCATAATATCTACGTCGATCTCACCGTCCCCCTAGCAACTGAGCTGCAAACGTGGATTGGCGGAGAGAGGGACGTTGCATAGTCGGGTAGAGACAGGAGAGAGCAGTGAGAGGGGAGAGGGGCCGAGGGGTCGTGTGAGGCCGAGGAGTTACTGGGGGAGGGCAGAGTGGCTGGTGAGGGAGAGGGCCGAGGGGTTGGAGAGGGAGGGGAGAAAGGCAGGGATGGAAAGGATAGGGGCTGAGAGGTTACTGAGGGAAGGAAGGGGGCGAGGAGCGTTCGGGATTGGTGGGGGAGGGGAAGAGGAGAGGGACCGAGTGGTTGGTGGGGGAAGAGAAGAAGGGCAGAGTGGTCAGTGAGGGAGGGGAGACGAGCCAAAGCGTTGGTGAGGGAAGGGGAGGGGGGCCGAGGGGTTGGAGGGGGAGGGGAGAGTGACCAAGGCTTTGGTGAAGAGGGAGAGAAGGCGTTGGGGAGGGGAGGGGAGGGGAGAAAGGCTGAGGGGCCTGAGAGGCAGGGGAGAAGGGCCGAGGGGATCCAAGAGGGAGTGGAGCAGAGGGGCTGAGGGGATCAGGGGAGGGCCCATGGAATTGAGAGGGAAGGGAGAGGGGGCCGAGGGGTTGGAGGGGGAAGGGAGAGTGACCAAGGCTTTGGTGAAGAGGGAGAGAAGGCGTTGGGGAGGGGAGGGGAGAAAGGCTGAGGGGCCTGAGAGGCAGGGGAGAAGGGCCGAGGGGATCCAAGAGGGAGTGGAGCAGAGGGGCCGAGGGGATCAGGGGAGGGCCCATGGAATTGAGAGGGAAGGGAGAGGGGGCCGAGGGGTTGAGAGGAGAACAGAAGGGCCAAGGGGTCAGAGTAGGGGAGAGGATAGGGGCTGAGAAGTTACTGATGGAGAGAAGAAGGGTAAAGAACCTGGTGGTTGGAGAGGGAGGGGAGAGGGCTGAGGGGTTGGAGAGGGAGAGGTGTTGGTTTTGGTCAGTGATTGCACAGAGAGTTTGCAGTGTGGAGGTTGTTCAGCGAATGGGCAGAGGGAGTTTAGGTGAACACGAGGAAATCTGCACATGCTGTAAACTCAAGCAACACACACAAAATGCTGGTGGAACACAACAGGCCAGGCAGCATCTATAGGGAAAAGTGCTGTTGACGTCTTGGGCCGAGACGCTTCGTCAGGACTAACTGAAAGGAAAGATAGTTACAGATTTGAAAGTAGGAGGGGGAGGGTAAAATGCGAAATGGGAGATTAGGTGAGTTGGTTTGAGGTTAATCACTGACTTCATGGATGGAGTTGATGGTGTTGATTATGAGTTTGGTCAATGTCTGGACGGAGGGGGTTTGTGGTGATTATGAGTTTGGTCAGTGTCTGGACGGAGGGACTTTGTGGTGTTGATGAGTTTGGTCAGTGTCTGGACGGAGGGAGTTGGTGGTGATGAGTTTGGTCAGTGTCTGGACGGAGGGAGTTTGTGGTGATGATCAGTTTGGTCAGTGTCTGGACGGAGGGAGTTAGTGTTGGTTATGAGTTTGGTCAGTGTCTGTACGGAGGGAGTTTGTGGTGATGATGAGTTTGGTCAGTGTCTGGAAGGAGAGAGTTTGTGGTGATGATGAGTTTGGTCAGTGTCTGGACGGAGGGAGTTTGTGGTATTGATGCGTTTGGTCAGTGTGGACGGAGGGAGTTTGTGGTGATTATGAGTTTGGTCAGTGTCTGGACAGAGGGAGTTTGTGGTGATGATGCGTTTGGTCTGTGTCTGGACGGAGGGAGTTAGTGTTGGTTATGACTTTGGTCAGTGTCTGTACGGAGGGAGTTTGTGGTGATGATGAGTTTGGTCAGTGTCTGGAAGGAGAGAGTTTGTGGTGATGATGAGTTTGGTCAGTGTCTGGACGGAGGGAGGTTGTGGTGATTATGAGTTTGGTCAGTGTCTGGTCGGAGTGAGTTTGTGGTGATGATGAGTTTGGTCAGTGTCCGGACGGAGGGACTTTGTGGTGATTATGAGTTTGGTCAGTGACTGGACGGAGGGAGTTTGTGGTGATTATGAGTTTGGTCAGTGTCTGGACGGAGGAAGTTTGTGGTGATTATGAGTTTGGTCAGTGTCTGGACGGAGGAAGTTTGTGGTGATTATGAGTTTGGTCAGTGTCTGGACGGAGGGAGGTTGTGGTGATTATGAGTTTGGTCAGTGTCTGGTCGGAGTGAGTTTGTGGTGATTATGAGTTTGGTCAGTGTCTGGACGGAGGGAGTTAGTGTTGGTTATGAGTTTGGTCAGTGTCTGTACGGAGGGAGTTTGTGGTGATGATGAGTTTGGTCAGTGTCTGGACGGAGGGAGTTTGTGGTGATTATGAGTTTGGTCAGTGTCTGGACGGAGGGAGTTTGTGGTGATTATGAGTTTGGTTAGTGTCTGGACGGAGGGTGTTTGTGGTGTTGATGACTTTGGTCATTGTCTGGACGGAGGGAGTTTGTGGTGAGTATGAGTTTGGTCACTGTCTGGACGGTGGGAGTTTGTGGTGATTATTAGTTTGGTCAGTGTCTAGACGGAGGGAGTTTGTGGTGATGATGAGTTTGGTCAGTCTGGACGGCGGGAGTTTGTGGTGATGATGAGTTTGGTCAGTGTCTGGACGAAGGGAGTTTGTCGTGATTATGAGTTTGGTCACTGTCTAGACGGAGGCAGTTTGTGGTGATTATCAGTTTGGTTAGTGTCTGGACGGAGGGAGTTTGTGGTGTTGATGACTTTGGTCAGTGTCTGGACGGAGGGAGTTTGTGGTGAGTATGAGTTTGGTCAGTGTCTGGACGGTGGGAGTTTGTGGTGATTATGAGTTTGGTCAGTGTCTGGACAGAGGGAGTTTGTGGTGTTGATGCGTTTGGTCAGTGTCTGGACGGAGGGAGTTTGTGGTGATTATGAGTTTGGTCAGTGTCCGGACGGAGCGAGTTTGTGGTGATGATGCGTTTGGTCAGTGTCTGGACGGAGGGAGTTTGTGGTGATGATGAGTTTGGTCAGTGTCTGGACGGAGGGAGTTAGTGTTGGTTATGAGTTTGGTCAGTGTCTGGATGGAGGGAGTTTGTTGTGATGATGAGTTTGGTCAATGTCTGGACAGAGGGAGTTTGTGGTGATGATGAGTTTGGTCAGTGGACGGAGGGAGTTTGTGGTGATTATCAGTTTGGTCAGTGTCTGGTCGTAGTGAGTTTGTGGTGATTATGAGTTTGGTCAGTGTCTAGACGGAGGGAGATTGTGGTGATGATGAGTTTAGTCAGTGTCTGGACGGAGGGAGTTTGTGGTGATGATGAGTTTGGCCAGTGTCTGGACGGAGGGAGTTTGTGGTGATGATGAGTTTGGTCAATGTCTGGACGGAGGGAGTTTGTGGTGATGATGAGTTTGATCACTGTCTGGACGGAGGGAGTTTGTGGTGATTATGAGTTTGGTCAGTGTCTGTACGGAGGGAGTTTGTGGTGATTATGAGTTTGGTCAGTGTCTGTACGGAGGGAGTTTGTGGTGATGATGAGTTTGGTCAGTGTCTGGACGGAGGGAGTTTCTGGTGATTATGAGTTTGGTCAGTGTCTGGACGGAGGGAGTTTGTGGTGATGATGAGTTTGGTCAGTGTCTGATGGAGGGAGTTTGTGGTGATGATGAGTTTGGTCAGTGTCTGACGGAGGGAGTTTGTGGTGATTATTAATTTGGTCAGTGTCTGGACGGAGGAAGTTTGTGGTGATTATGAGTTTGGTCAGTGTCTGGTCGGAGGGAGGTTGTGGTGGTTATGAGTTTGGTCAGTGTCTGGTCGGAGTGAGTTTGGGGTGATGATGAGTTTGGTCAGTGTCTGGACGGAGGGAGTTAGTGTTGGTTATGAGTTTGGTCAGTGTCTGTACGGAGGGAGTTTGTGGTGATGATGAGTTTGGTCAGTGTCTGGACGGAGGGAGTTTGTGGTGATTATGAGTTTGGTCAGTGTCTGGACGGAGGGAGTTTGTGGTGATCATGAGTTTGGGTAGTGTCTGGATGGTGGGAGTTTGTGGTGATTATCTGTTTTGTCAGTGTCTGCATGGAGGGAGTTTGTGGTGATTATGAGTTTGGTCAGTGTCTGCATGGAGGGAGTTTGTGGTGATTATGAGTTTGGTCAGTATCTGGACGGTGGGAGTTTGTGGTGATGATGAGTTTGGTCAATGTCTGGACGGAGGGAGGTTGTGGTGATTATGAGTTTGGTCAGTGTCTGGTCGGAGTGAGTTTGTGGTAATTATGAGTTTGGTCATTGTCTGGACGGAGGGAGTTAGTGTTGGTTATGAGTTTGGTCAGTGTCTGTACGGAGGGAGTTTGTGGTGATGATGAGTTTGGTCAGTGTCTGGACGGAGGGAGATTGTGGTGATGATGAGTTTAGTCAGTGTCTGGACGGAGGGAGTTTGTGGTGATGATGAGTTTGGTCAGAGTCTGGACGGAGGGAGATTGTGGTGATTATGAGTTTGGTCAGTGTCTGGACGGAGGGAGTTAGTGTTGGTTATGAGTTTGGTCAGTGTCTGTACGGAGGGAGTTTGTGGTGATGATGAGTTTGGTCAGTGTCTGGACGGAGGGAGTTTGTGGTGATTATGAGTTTGGTTAGTGTCTGGACGGAGGGTGTTTGTGGTGTTGATGACTTTGGTCATTGTCTGGACGGAGGGAGTTTGTGGTGAGTATGAGTTTGGTCAGTGTCTGGACGGTGGGAGGTTGTGGTGATTATGAGTTTGGTCAGTGTCTGGTCGGAGTGAGTTTGTGGTGATTATGAGTTTGGTCATTGTCTGGATGGAGGGAGTTAGTGTTGGTTATGAGTTTGGTCAGTGTCTGTACGGAGGGAGTTTGTGGTGATGATGAGTTTGGTCAGTGTCTGGACGGAGGGAGATTGTGGTGATGATGAGTTTAGTCAGTGTCTGGACGGAGGGAGTTTGTGGTGATGATGAGTTTGGCCAGTGTCTGGACGGAGGGAGTTTGTGGTGATGATGAGTTTGGTCAATGTCTGGACGGAGGGAGTTTGTGGTGATTATGAGTTTGGTCAGTGTCTGGACGGAGGGAGTTTGTGGTGATGATGAGTTTGGTCAATGTCTGGACGGCGGGAGTTAGTGTTGATTATCAGTTTGGTCAGTGTCTGTACGGAGGGAGTTTGTGGTGATTATGAGTTTGGTCAGTGTCTGCATGGAGGAAGTTTGTGGTGATTATGAGTTTGGTCAGTATCTGGACGGTGGGAGTTTGTGGTGATGATGAGTTTGGTCAGTGTCTGGACGGAGGGAGTTTGTGGTGATGATGAGTTTGGTCAGTGTCTGGACGGTGGGAGTTTGTGGTGATTATGTGTTTTGTCAATGTCTAGACGTAGGGAGTTTGTGGTGATGATGAGTTTCGTCAGTGTCTGGACGGAGGGAGTTTGTGGTGATGATGAGTTTGGTCAGTGTCTGGACGGAGGGACTTTGTGGTGATGATGAGTTTGGTCAGTGTCTGGACGGAGGGAGTTTGTGGTGATGATGAGTTTGGTCAGTGTCTGATGGAGGGAGTTTGTGGTGATTATTAATTTGGTCAGTGTCTGGACGGAGGAAGTTTGTGGTGATTATGAGTTTGGTCAGTGTCTGGATGGAGGGAGGTTGTGGTGATTATGAGTTTGGTCAGTGTCTGGTCGGAGTGAGTTTGTGGTGATTATGAGTTTGGTCAGTGTCTGGACGGAGGGAGTTAGTGTTGGTTATGAGTTTGGTCAGTGTCTGTACGGAGGGAGTTTGTGGTGATGATGAGTTTGGTCAGTGTCTGGACGGAGGGAGTTTCAGGTGATTATGAGTTTGGTCAGTGTCTGGACGGAGGGAGTTTGTGGTGATGATGAGTTTGGTCAGTGTCTGATGGAGGGAGTTTGTGGTGATGATGAGTTTGGTCAGTGTCTGACGGAGGGAGTTTGTGGTGATTATTAATTTGGTCAGTGTCTGGACGGAGGAAGTTTGTGGTGATTATGAGTTTGGTCAGTGTCTGGACGGAGGGAGGTTGTGGTGGTTATGAGTTTGGTCAGTGTCTGGTCGGAGTGAGTTTGTGGTGATGATGAGTTTGGTTAGTGTCTGGACGGAGGTAGTTAGTGTTGGTTATGAGTTTGGTCAGTGTCTGTACGGAGGGAGTTTGTGGTGATGATGAGTTTGGTCAGTGTCTGGACGGAGGGAGTTTGTGGTGATTATGAGTTTGGTCAGTGTCTGGACGGAGGGAGTTAGTGTTGGTTATGAGTTTGGTCAGTGTCTGTACGGAGGGAGTTTGTGGTGATGATGAGTTTGGTCAGTGTCTGGACGGAGGGAGTTTCAGGTGATTATGAGTTTGGTCAGTGTCTGGACGGAGGGAGTTTGTGGTGATGATGAGTTTGGTCAGTGTCTGATGGAGGGAGTTTGTGGTGATGATGAGTTTGGTCAGTGTCTGACGGAGGGAGTTTGTGGTGATTATTAATTTGGTCAGTGTCTGGACGGAGGAAGTTTGTGGTGATTATGAGTTTGGTCAGTGTCTGGACGGAGGGAGGTTGTGGTGGTTATGAGTTTGGTCAGTGTCTGGTCGGAGTGAGTTTGTGGTGATGATGAGTTTGGTTAGTGTCTGGACGGAGGTAGTTAGTGTTGGTTATGAGTTTGGTCAGTGTCTGTACGGAGGGAGTTTGTGGTGATGATGAGTTTGGTCAGTGTCTGGACGGAGGGAGTTTGTGGTGATTATGAGTTTGGTCAGTGTCTGGACGGAGGGAGTTTGTGGTGATCATGAGTTTGGTTAGTGTCTGGACGGTGGGAGTTTGTGGTGATTATGTGTTTTGTCAGTGTCTGCATGGAGGGAGTTTGTGGTGATTATGAGTTTGGTCAGTGTCTGCATGGAGGGAGTTTGTGGTGATTATGAGTTTGGTCAGTATCTGGACGGTGGGAGTTTGTGGTGATGATGAGTTTGGTCAATGTCTGGAAGGAGGGAGTTTGTGGTGATTATGAGTTTGGTCAGTGTCTGGACGGAGGGAGTTTGTGGTGATGACGAGTTTGGTCAATGTCTGGACGGCGGGCGTTAGTGTTGATTATGAGTTTTGTCAGTGTCTGTACGGAGGGAGTTTGTGGTGATTATGAGTTTGGTCAGTGTCTGCATGGAGGGAGTTTGTGGTGATTATGAGTTTGGTCAGTATCTGGACGGTGGGAGTTTGTGGTGATGATGAGTTTGGTCAGTGTCTGGACGGAGGGAGTTTGTGGTGATGATGAGTTTGCTCAGTGTCTGGACGGTGGGAGTTTGTGGTGATTATGTGTTTTGTCAGTGTCTAGACGTAGGGAGTTTGTGGTGATGATGAGTTTCGTCAGTGTCTGGACGGAGGGAGTTTGTGGTGATGATGAGTTTGGTCAGTGTCTGGACGGAGGGACTTTGTGGTGATGATGAGTTTGGTCAGTGTCTGTACGGAGGGAGTTTGTGGTGATTATGAGTTTGGTCAGTGTCTGCATGGAGGGAGTTTGTGGTGATTATGAGTTTGGTCAGTATCTGGACGGTGGGAGTTTGTGGTGATGATGAGTTTGGTCAGTGTCTGGACGGAGGGAGTTTGTGGTGATGATGAGTTTGGTCAGTGTCTGGACAGTGGGAGTTTGTGGTGATTATGTGTTTTGTCAGTGTCTAGACTTAGGGAGTTTCTGGTGATGATGAGTTTCGTCAGTGTCTGGACAGAGGGAGTTTGTGGTGATGATGAGTTTGGTCAGTGTCTGGACGGAGGGACTTTGTGGTGATGATGAGTTTGGTCAGTGTCTGGACGGAGGGAGTTTGTGGTGATGATGAGTTTGGTCAGTGTCTGATGGAGGGAGTTTGTGGTGATGATGAGTTTGGTCAGTGTCTGACGGAGGGAGTTTGTGGTGATTATTAATTTGGTCAGTGTCTGGACGGAGGAAGTTTGTGGTGATTATGAGTTTGGTCAGTGTCTGGTCGGAGGGAGGTTGTGGTGATTATGAGTTTGGTCAGTGTCTGGTCGGAGTGAGTTTGTGGTGATTATGAGTTTGGTCAGTGTCTGGACGGAGGGAGTTAGTGTTGGTTATGAGTTTGGTCAGTGTCTGGACGGAGGGAGTTTGTGGTGATGATGAGTTTGGTCAATGTCTGGACGGCGGGAGTTAGTGTTGATTATCAGTTTGGTCAGTGTCTGTACGGAGGGAGTTTGTGGTGATTATGAGTTTGGTCAGTGTCTGCATGGAGGGAGTTTGTGGTGATTATAAGTTTGGTCAGTATCTGGACGGTGGGAGTTTGTGGTGATTATGAGTTTGGTCAGTGTCTGGTCGGAGTGAGTTTGTGGTGATTATCAGTTTGGTCAGTGTCTGGGCGGAGGGAGTTAGTGTTGGTTATGAGTTTGGTCAGTGTCTGTACGGAGGGAGTTTGTGGTGATGATGAGTTTGGTCAGTGTCTGGACGGAGGGAGTTTCTGGTGATTATGAGTTTGGTCAGTGTCTGGACGGAGGGAGTTTGTGGTGATGATGAGTTTGGTCAGTGTCTGATGGAGGGAGTTTGTGGTGATGATGAGTTTGGTCAGTGTCTGACGGAGTGAGTTTGTGGTGATTATTAATTTGGTCAGTGTCTGGACGGAGGAAGTTTGTGGTGATTATGAGTTTGGTCAGTGTCTGGACGGAGGGAGGTTGTGGTGGTTATGAGTTTGGTCAGTGTCTGGTCGGAGTGAGTTTGTGGTGCTGATGAGTTTGGTCAGTGTCTGGACGGAGGGAGTTAGTGTTGGTTATGAGTTTGGTCAGTGTCTGTACGGAGGGAGTTTGTGGTGATGATGAGTTTGGTCAGTGTCTGGACGGAGGGATTTTGTGGTGATTATGAGTTTGGTCAGTGTCTGGACGGAGGGAGTTTGTGGTGATCATGAGTTTGGTTAGTGTCTGGACGGTGGGAGTTTGTGGTGATTATGTGTTTTGTCAGTGTCTGCATGGAGGGAGTTTGTGGTGATTATGAGTTTGGTCAGTGTCTGCATGGAGGGAGTTTGTGGTGATTATGAGTTTGGTCAGTATCTGGACGGTGGGAGTTTGTGGTGATGATGAGTTTGGTCAATGTCTGGACGGAGGGAGTTTGTGGTGATTAGGAGTTTGGTCAGTGTCTGGACGGAGGGAGTTTGTGGTGATGATGAGTTTGGTCAATGTCTGGACGGCAAGAGTTAGTGTTGATTATGAGTTTGGTCAGTGTCTGTACGGAGGGAGTTTGTGGTGATTATGAGTTTGGGCAGTGTCTGCATGGAGGGAGTTTGTGGTGATTATGAGTTTGGTCAGTATCTGGACGGTGGGAGTTTGTGGTGATGATGAGTTTGGTCAGTGTCTGGACGGAGGGAGTTTGTGGTGATGATGAGTTTGGTCAGTGTCTGGACGGAGGGAGTTTGTGGTGATTATGAGTTTGGTCAGTGTCTAGACGGAGGGAGTTTGTGGTGATGATGAATTTGGTCAGTGTCTGGACGGCGGGAGTTTGTGGTGATGATGAGTTTGGTCAGTGTCTGGACGGAGGGAGTTTGTGGTGATTATGAGTTTGGTCAGTGTCTGGACGGAGGGAGTTAGTGTTGGTTATGAGTTTGGTCAGTGTCTGTACGGAGGGAGTTTGTGGTGATGATGAGTTTGGTCTGTGTCTGGACGGAGGGAGTTTGTGGTGATTATGTGTTTGGGCAGTGTCTGGACGGTGGGAGTTTGTGGTGAGTATGAGTTTGGTCAGTGTCTGGACGGTGGGAGTTTGTGGTGATTATGAGTTTGGTCAGTGTCTGGACGGAGGGAGTTTGTGGTGTTGATGCGTTTGGTCAGTGGACGGAGGGAGTTTGTGGTGATTATCAGTTTGGTCAGTGTCTGGTCGGAGTGAGTTTGTGGTGATTATGAGTTTGGTCAGTGTCTAGACGGAGGGAGATTGTGGTGATGATGAGTTTAGTCAGTGTCTGGACGGAGGGGGTTTCTGGTGATGATGAGTTTGGCCAGTGTCTGGACGGAGGGAGTTTGTGGTGATGATCAGTTTGGGCAATGTCTGGACGGAGGGAGTTTGTGGTGATTATGAGTTTGGTCAGTGTCTGGACGGAGAAAGGTTGTGGTGATTATCAGTTTGGTCAGTGTCTGGACGGAGGGAGTTAGTGTTGGTTATGAGTTTGGTCAGTGTCTGTACGGAGGGAGTTTGTGGTGATGATGAGTTTGGTCTGTGTCTGGACGGAGGGAGTTTGTGGTGATTATGAGTTTGGTCAGTGTCTGGACGGAGGGAGTTTGTGGTGATTATGAGTTTGGTTAGTGTCTGGACGGAGGGTGTTTGTGGTGTTGATGACTTTGGTCATTGTCTGGACGGAGGGAGTTTCTGGTGAGTATGAGTTTGGTCAGTGTCTGGACGGTGGGAGTTTGTGGTGATTATGAGTTTGGTCAGTGTCTAGACGGAGGGAGTTTGTGGTGATGATGAGTTTGGTCAGTGTCTGGACGGCGGGAGTATGTGGTGATGATGAGTTTGGTCAGTGTCTTGACGGAGGGAGTTTGTGGTGATTATGAGTTTGGTCACTGTCTAGACGGAGGCAGTTTGTGGTGATTATCAGTTTGGTTAGTGTCTGGACGGAGGGAGTTTGTGGTGATTATGAGTTTGGTCAGTGTCCGGAAGGAGCGAGTTTGTGATGATGATGCGTTTGGTCAGTGTCTGGACGGAGGGAGTTTGTGGTGATGATGAGTTTGGTCAGTGTCTGGACGGAGGGAGTTTGTGGTGATTATGAGTTTGGTCAGTGTCTAGACGGAGGGAGTTTGTGGTGATGATGAATTTGGTCAATGTCTGGACGGCGGGAGTTATTGTTGATTATGAGTTTGGTCAGTGTCTGTACGGAGGGAGTTTGTGGTGATTATGAGTTTGGTCAGTGTCTGCATGGAGGGAGGTTGTGGTGATTATGAGTTTGGTCAGTGTCTGCATGGAGGGAGTTTGTGGTGATTATGAGTTTGGTCAGTATCTGGACGGTGGGAGTTTGTGGTGATGATGAGTTTGGTCAGTGTCTGGACGGAGGGAGTTTGTGGTGATGATGAGTTTGGTCAGTGTCTGGACGGTGGGAGTTTGTGGTGATTATGTGTTTTGTCAGTGTCTAGACGTAGGGAGTTTGTGGTGATGATGAGTTTCGTCAGTGTCTGGACGGAGGGAGTTTGTGGTGATGATGAGTTTGGTCAGTGTCTGGACGGAGGGTGTTTGTGGTGATTATGAGTTTGGTCAGTGTCTAGACGGAGGGAGTTTGTGGTAATGATGAATTTGGTCAGTGTCTGGACGGCGGGAGTTTGTGGTGATGATGAGTTTGGTCAGTGTCTGGACGGAGGGAGTTTGTGGTGATTATGAGTTTGGTCAGTGTCTAGACGGAGGGAGTTTGTGGTGTTGATGCGTTTGGTCAGTGTCTGGACGGAGGGAGTTTGTGGTGATTATGAGTTTGGTCAGTGTCCGGACGGAGCGAGTTTGTGGTGATGATGCGTTTGGTCAGTGTCTGGACGGAGGGAGTTTGTGGTGCTGATGAGTTTGGTCAGTGTCTGGACGGAGGGAGTTTGTGGTGATGATGAGTTTGCTCAGTGTCTAGACGGAGGGAGTTAGTGTTGGTTATGAGTTTGGTCAGTGGACGGAGGGAGTTTGTGGTGATTATCAATTTGGTCAGTGTCTGGACGGAGGGTGTTTGTGGTGTTGATGACTTTGGTTATTGTCTGGACGGAGGGAGTTTGTGGTGAGTATGAGTTTGGTCAGTGTCTGGACGGTGGGAGTTTGTGGTGATTATGAGTTTGGTCAGTGTCTAGACGGAGGGAGTTTGTGGTGATGATGAGTTTGGTCAGTGTCTGGACGGCGGGAGTATGTGGTGATGATGAGTTTGGTCAGTGTCTGGACGGAGGGAGTTTGTGGTGATTATGAGTTTGGTCACTGTCTAGACGGAGGCAGTTTGTGGTGATTATCAGTTTGGTTAGTGTCTGGACGGAGGGAGTTTGTGGTGATTATGAGTTTGGTTAGTGTCCGGAAGGAGCGAGTTTGTGATGATGATGCGTTTGGTCAGTGTCTGGACGGAGGGAGTTTGTGGTGATGATGAGTTTGGTCAGTGTCTGGACGGAGGGAGTTTGTGGTGATTATGAGTTTGGTCAGTGTCTAGACGGAGGGAGTTTGTGGTGATGATGAATTTGGTCAATGTCTGGACGGCGGGAGTTATTGTTGATTATGAGTTTGGTCAGTGTCTGTACGGAGGGAGTTTGTGGTGATTATGAGTTTGGTCAGTGTCTGCATGGAGGGAGGTTGTGGTGATTATGAGTTTGGTCAGTGTCTGCATGGAGGGAGTTTGTGGTGATTATGAGTTTGGTCAGTATCTGGACGGTGGGAGTTTGTGGTGATGATGAGTTTGGTCAGTGTCTGGACGGTGGGAGTTTGTGGTGATTATGTGTTTTGTCAGTGTCTAGACGTAGGGAGTTTGTGGTGATGATGAGTTTCGTCAGTGTCTGGACGGAGGGAGTTTGTGGTGATGATGAGTTTGGTCAGTGTCTGGACGGAGGGTGTTTGTGGTGATTATGAGTTTGGTCAGTGTCTAGACGGAGGGAGTTTGTGGTAATGATGAATTTGGTCAGTGTCTGGACGGCGGGAGTTTGTGGTGATGATGAGTTTGGTCAGTGTCTGGACGGAGGGAGTTTGTGGTGATTATGAGTTTGGTCAGTGTCTAGACGGAGGGAGTTTGTGGTGTTGATGCGTTTGGTCAGTGTCTGGACGGAGGGAGTTTGTGGTGATTATGAGTTTGGTCAGTGTCCGGACGGAGCGAGTTTGTGGTGATGATGCGTTTGGTCAGTGTCTGGACGGAGGGAGTTTGTGGTGCTGATGAGTTTGGTCAGTGTCTGGACGGAGGGAGTTTGTGGTGATGATGAGTTTGCTCAGTGTCTAGACGGAGGGAGTTAGTGTTGGTTATGAGTTTGGTCAGTGGACGGAGGGAGTTTGTGGTGATTATCAATTTGGTCAGTGTCTGATCGGAGTGAGTTTGTGGTGATTATGAGTTTGGTCAGTGTCTAGACGGAGGGAGATTGTGGTGATGATGAGTTTAGTCAGTGTCTGGACGGAGGGGGTTTCTGGTGATGATGAGTTTGGCCAGTGTCTGGACGGTGGGAGTTTGTGGTGATGATCAGTTTGGGCAATGTCTGGACGGAGGGAGTTTGTGGTGATTATGAGTTTGGTCAGTGTCTGGACGGAGGGAGGTTGTGGTGATTATGAGTTTGGTCAGTGTCTGGACGGAGGGAGTTAGTGTTGGTTATGCGTTTGGTCAGTGTCTGTACGGAGGGAGTTTGTGGTGATGATGAGTTTGGTCTGTGTCTGGACGGAAGGAGTTTGTGGTGATTATGAGTTTGGTCAGTGTCTGGACGGAGGGAGTTTGTGGTGATGATGAGTTTGGTCAGTGTCTGGACGGAGGGAGTTTGTGGTGATTATGAGTTTGGTCAGTGTCTAGACGGAGGGAGTTTGTGGTGATGATGAATTTGGTCAGTGTTTGGACGGCGGGAGTTTGTGGTGATGATGAGTTTGGTCAGTGTCTGGACGGAGGGAGTTTGTGGTGATTATGAGTTTGGTCAGTGTCTGGACGGAGGGAGTTAGTGTTGGTTATGAGTTTGGTCAGTGTCTGTACGGAGGGAGTTTGTGGTGATGATGAGTTTGGTCTGTGTCTGGACGGAGGGAGTTTGTGGTGATTATGAGTTTGGGCAGTGTCTGGACGGTGGGAGTTTGTGGTGAGTATGAGTTTGGTCAGTGTCTGGACGGTGGGAGTTTGTGGTGATTATGAGTTTGGTCAGTGTCTGGACGGAGGGAGTTTGTGGTGTTGATGCGTTTGGTCAGTGGACGGAGGGAGTTTGTGGTGATTATCAGTTTGGTCAGTGTCTGGTCGGAGTGAGTTTGTGGTGATTATGAGTTTGGTCAGTGTCTAGACGGAGGGAGATTGTGGTGATGATGAGTTTAGTCAGTGTCTGGACGGAGGGGGTTTCTGGTGATGATGAGTTTGGCCAGTGTCTGGACGGAGGGAGTTTGTGGTGATGATCAGTTTGGGCAATGTCTGGACGGAGGGAGTTTGTGGTGATTATGAGTTTGGTCAGTGTCTGGACGGAGAAAGGTTGTGGTGATTATGAGTTTGGTCAGTGTCTGGACGGAGGGAGTTAGTGTTGGTTATGAGTTTGGTCAGTGTCTGTACGGAGGGAGTTTGTGGTGATGATGAGTTTGGTCTGTGTCTGGACGGAGGGAGTTTGTGGTGATTATGAGTTTGGTCAGTGTCTGGACGGAGGGAGTTTGTGGTGTTGATGACTTTGGTCATTGTCTGGACGGAGGGAGTTTGTGGTGAGTATGAGTTTGGTCAGTGTCTGGACGGTGGGAGTTTGTGGTGATTATGAGTTTGGTCAGTGTCTAGACGGAGGGAGTTTGTGGTGATGACGAGTTTGGTCAGAGTCTGGACGGCGGGAGTATGTGGTGATGATGAGTTTGGTCAGTGTCTGGACGGAGGGAGGTTGTGGTGATTATGAGTTTGGTCACTGTCTAGACGGAGGCAGTTTGTGGTGATTATCTGTTTGGTTAGTGTCTGGACGGAGGGAGTTTGTGGTGTTGATGACTTTCGTCAGTGTCTGGACGGAGGGAGTTTGTGGTGAGTATGAGTTTGGTCAGTGTCTGGACGGTGGGAGTTTGTGGTGATTATGAGTTTGGTCAGTGTCCGGAAGGAGCGAGTTTGTGGTGATGATGCGTTTGGTCAGTGTCTGGACGGAGGGAGTTTGTGGTGATGATGAGTTTGGTCAGTGTCTGGACGGAGGGAGTTTGTGGTGATTATGAGTTTGGTCAGTGTCTAGACGGAGGGAGTTTGTGGTGATGATGAATTTGGTCAATGTCTGGACGGCGGGAGTTAGTGTTGATTATGAGTTTGGTCAGTGTCTGTACGGAGGGAGTTTGTGGTGATTATGAGTTTGGTCAGTGTCTGCATGGAGGGAGTTTGTGGTGATTATGAGTTTGGTCAGTGTCTGCATGGAGGGAGTTTGTGGTGATTATGAGTTTGGTCAGTATCTGGACGGTGGGAGTTTGTGGTGATGATGAGTTTGGTCAGTGTCTGGACGGAGGGAGTTTGTGGTGATGATGAGTTTGGTCAGTGTCTGGACGGTGGGAGTTTGTGGTGATTATGTGTTTTGTCAGTGTCTAGACGTAGGGAGTTTGTGGTGATGATGAGTTTCGTCAGTGTCTGGACGGAGGGAGTTTGTGGTGATGATGAGTTTGGTCAGTGTCTGGACGGAGGGTGTTTGTGGTGTTGATGACTTTGGTCATTGTCTGGACGGAGGGAGTTTGTGGTGATTATGAGTTTGGTCAGTGTCCAGACGGAGGGAGTTTGTGGTGATGATGAATTTGGTCAGTGTCTCGACGGCGGGAGTTTGTGGTGATGATGAGTTTGGTCAGTGTCTGGACGGAGGGAGTTTGTGGTGATTATGAGTTTGGTCAGTGTCTGGACGGAGGGAGTTTGTGGTGTTGATGCGTTTGGTCAGTGTCTGGACGGAGGGAGTTTGTGGTGATTATGAGTTTGGTCAGTGTCCGGACGGAGCGAGTTTGTGGTGATGATGCGTTTGGTCAGTGTCTAGACGGAGGGAGTTTGTGGTGATGATGAATTTGGTCAGTGTCTGGACGGCGGGAGTTTGTGGTGATGATGAGTTTGGTCAGTGTCTGGACGGAGGGAGTTTGTGGTGATTATGAGTTTGGTCAGTGTCCGGAAGGAGCGAGTTTGTGATGATGATGCGTTTGGTCAGTGTCTGGACGGAGGGAGTTTGTGGTGATGATGAGTTTGGTCAGTGTCTGGACGGAGGGAGTTTGTGGTGATTATGAGTTTGGTCAGTGTCTAGACGGAGGGAGTTTGTGGTGATGATGAATTTGGTCAATGTCTGGATGGCGGGAGTTATTGTTGATTATGAGTTTGGTCAGTGTCTGTACGGAGGGAGTTTGTGGTGATTATGAGTTTGGTCAGTGTCTGCATGGAGGGAGTTTGTGGTGATTTTGAGTTTTGTCAGTGTCTAGACGTAGGGAGTTTGTGGTGATGATGAGTTTCGTCAGTGTCTGGACGGAGGGAGTTTGTGGTGATGATGAGTTTGGTCAGTGTCTGGACGGAGGGTGTTTGTGGTGATTATGAGTTTGGTCAGTGTCTAGACGGAGGGAGTTTGTGGTAATGATGAATTTGGTCAGTGTCTGGACGGCGGGAGTTTGTGGTGATGATGAGTTTGGTCAGTGTCTGGACGGAGGGAGTTTGTGGTGATTATGAGTTTTGTCAGTGTCTAGACGGAGGGAGTTTGTGGTGTTGATGCATTTGGTCAGTGTCTGGACGGAGGGAGTTTGTGGTGATTATGAGTTTGGTCAGTGTCCGGACGGAGCGAGTTTGTGGTGATGATGCGTTTGGTCAGTGTCTGGACGGAGGGAGTTTGTGGTGATGATGAGTTTGGTCAGTGTCTGGACGGAGGGAGTTTGTGGTGATGATGAGTTTGCTCAGTGTCTAGACGGAGGGAGTTAGTGTTGGTTATGAGTTTGGTCAGTGTCTAGACGGAGGGAGATTGTGGTGATGATGAGTTTAGTCAGTGTCTGGACGGAGGGGGTTTCTGGTGATGATGAGTTTGGCCAGTGTCTGGACGGAGGGAGTTTGTGGTGATGATCAGTTTGGGCAATGTCTGGACGGAGGGAGTTTGTGGTGATTATGAGTTTGGTCGGTGTCTGGACGGAGGGAGTTAGTGTTGGTTATGCGTTTGGTCAGTGTCTGTACGGAGGGAGTTTGTGGTGATGATGAGTTTGGTCTGTGTCTGGACGGAAGGAGTTTGTGGTGATTATGAGTTTGGTCAGTGTCTGGACGGAGGGAGTTTGTGGTGATGATGAGTTTGGTCAGTGTCTGGACGGAGGGAGTTTGTGGTGATTATGAGTTTGGTCAGTGTCTAGACGGAGGGAGTTTGTGGTGATGATGAATTTGGTCAGTGTTTGGACGGCGGGAGTTTGTGGTGATGATGAGTTTGGTCAGTGTCTGGACGGAGGGAGTTTGTGGTGATTATGAGTTTGGTCAGTGTCTGGACGGAGGGAGTTAGTGTTGGTTATGAGTTTGGTCAGTGTCTGTACGGAGGGAGTTTGTGGTGATGATGAGTTTGGTCTGTGTCTGGACGGAGGGAGTTTGTGGTGATTATGAGTTTGGGCAGTGTCTGGACGGTGGGAGATTGTGGTGAGTATGAGTTTGGTCAGTGTCTGGACGGTGGGAGTTTGTGGTGATTATGAGTTTGGTCAGTGTCTGGACGGAGGGAGTTTGTGGTGTTGATGCGTTTGGTCAGTGGACGGAGGGAGTTTGTGGTGATTATCAGTTTGGTCAGTGTCTGGTCGGAGTGAGTTTGTGGTGATTATGAGTTTGGTCAGTGTCTAGACGGAGGGAGATTGTGGTGATGATGAGTTTAGTCAGTGTCTGGACGGAGGGGGTTTCTGGTGATGATGAGTTTGGCCAGTGTCTGGACGGAGGGAGTTTGTGGTGATGATCAGTTTGGGCAATGTCTGGACGGAGGGAGTTTGTGGTGATTATGAGTTTGGTCAGTGTCTGGACGGAGAAAGGTTGTGGTGATTATGAGTTTGGTCAGTGTCTGGACGGAGGGAGTTAGTGTTGGTTATGAGTTTGGTCAGTGTCTGTACGGAGGGAGTTTGTGGTGATGATGAGTTTGGTCTTTGTCTGGACGGAGGGAGTTTGTGGTGATTATGAGTTTGGTCAGTGTCTGGACGGAGGGAGTTTGTGGTGATTATGAGTTTGGTTAGTGTCTGGACGGAGGGTGTTTGTGGTGTTGATGACTTTGGTCATTGTCTGGACGGAGGGAGTTTGTGGTGAGTATGAGTTTGGTCAGTGTCTGGACGGTGGGAGTTTGTGGTGATTATGAGTTTGGTCAGTGTCTAGACGGAGGGAGTTTGTGGTGATGATGAGTTTGGTCAGTGTCTGGACGGCGGGAGTATGTGGTGATGATGAGTTTGGTCAGTGTCTGGACGGAGGGAGGTTGTGGTGATTATGAGTTTGGTCACTGTCTAGACGGAGGCAGTTTGTGGTGATTATCAGTTTGGTTAGTGTCTGGACGGAGGGAGTTTGTGGTGTTGATGACTTTCGTCAGTGTCTGGACGGAGGGAGTTTGTGGTGAGTATGAGTTTGGTCAGTGTCTGGACGGTGGGAGTTTGTGGTGATTATGAGTTTGGTCAGTGTCCGGAAGGAGCGAGTTTGTGGTGATGATGCGTTTGGTCAGTGTCTGGACGGAGGGAGTTTGTGGTGATGATGAGTTTGGTCAGTGTCTGGACGGAGGGAGTTTGTGGTGATTATGAGTTTGGTCAGTGTCTAGACGGAGGGAGTTTGTGGTGATGATGAATTTGGTCAATGTCTGGACGGCGGGAGTTAGTGTTGATTATGAGTTTGGTCAGTGTCTGTACGGAGGGAGTTTGTGGTGATTATGAGTTTGGTCAGTGTCTGCATGGAGGGAGTTTGTGGTGATTATGAGTTTGGTCAGTGTCTGCATGGAGGGAGTTTGTGGTGATTATGAGTTTGGTCAGTATCTGGACGGTGGGAGTTTGTGGTGATGATGAGTTTGGTCAGTGTCTGGACGGAGGGAGTTTGTGGTGATGATGAGTTTGGTCAGTGTCTGGACGGTGGGAGTTTGTGGTGATTATGTGTTTTGTCAGTGTCCAGACGTAGGGAGTTTGTGGTGATGATGACTTTCGTCAGTGTCTGGACGGAGGGAGTTTGTGGTGATGATGAGTTTGGTCAGTGTCTGGACGGAGGGTGTTTGTGGTGTTGATGACTTTGGTCATTGTCTGGACGGAGGGAGTTTGTGGTGATTATGAGTTTGGTCAGTGTCCAGACGGAGGGAGTTTGTGGTGATGATGAATTTGGTCAGTGTCTGGACGGCGGGAGTTTGTGGTGATGATGAGTTTGGTCAGTGTCTGGACGGAGGGAGTTTGTGGTGATTATGAGTTTGGTCAGTGTCTAGACGGAGGGAGTTTGTGGTGTTGATGCGTTTGGTCAGTGTCTGGACGGAGGGAGTTTGTGGTGATTATGAGTTTGGTCAGTGTCCGGACGGAGCGAGTTTGTGGTGATGATGCGTTTGGTCAGTGTCTGGACGGAGGGAGTTTGTGGTGATGATGAGTTTGGTCAGTGTCTGGACGGAGGGAGTTTGTGGTGATGATGAGTTTGCTCAGTGTCTAGACGGAGGGAGTTAGTGTTGGTTATGAGTTTGGTCAGTGGACGGAGGGAGTTTGTGGTGATTATCAATTTGGTCAGTGTCTGGTCGGAGTGAGTTTGTGGTGATTATGAGTTTGGTCAGTGTCTAGACGGAGGGAGATTGTGGTGATGATGAGTTTAGTCAGTGTCTGGACGGAGGGGGTTTCTGGTGATGATGAGTTTGGCCAGTGTCTGGACGGAGGGAGTTTGTGGTGATGATCAGTTTGGGCAATGTCTGGACGGAGGGAGTTTGTGGTGATTATCAGTTTGGTCAGTGTCTGGACGGAGGGAGGTTGTGGTGATTATGAGTTTGGTCAGTGTCTGGACGGAGGGAGTTAGTGTTGGTTATGAGTTTGGTCAGTGTCTGTACGGAGGGAGTTTGTGGTGATGATGAGTTTGGTCTGTGTCTGGACGGAAGGAGTTTGTGGTGATTATGAGTTTGGTCAGTGTCTGGACGGAGGGAGTTTGTGGTGATTATGAGTTTGGTCAGTGTCTGGACGGAGGGAGTTTGTGGTGTTGATGCGTTTGGTCAGTGTCTGGACGGAGGGAGTTTGTGGTGATTATGAGTTTGGTCAGTGTCCGGACGGAGCGAGTTTGTGGTGATGTTGCATTTGGTCAGTGTCTGGACGGAGGGAGTTTGTGGTGATGATGAGTTTGGTCAGTGTCTGGACGGAGGGAGTTTGTGGTGATGATGAGTTTGCTCAGTGTCTAGACGGAGGGAGTTAGTGTTGGTTATGAGTTTGGTCAGTGGACGGAGGGAGTTTGTGGTGATTATCAGTTTGGTCAGTGTCTGGTCGGAGTGAGTTTGTGGTGATTATGAGTTTGGTCAGTGTCTAGACGGAGGGAGATTGTGGTGATGATGAGGTTAGTCAGTGTCTGGACGGAGGGGGTTTCTGGTGATGATGAGTTTGGCCAGTGTCTGGACGGAGGGAGTTTGTGGTGATGATCAGTTTGGTCAGTGTCTGTACGGAGGGAGTTTGTGGTGATGATGAGTTTGGTCTCTGTCTGGACGGAGGGAGTTTGTGGTGATTATGAGTTTGGTCAGTGTCTGGACGGAGGGAGTTTGTGGTGATTATGAGTTTGTTTAGTGTCTGGACGGAGGGTGTTTGTGGTGTTGATGACTTTGGTCATTGTCTGGATGGAGGGAGTTTGTGGTGAGTATGAGTTTGGTCAGTGTCTGGACGGTGGGAGTTTGTGGTGATTATGAGTTTGATCAGTGTCTAGACGGAGGGAGTTTGTGGTGGTGATGAGTTTGGTCAGTGTCTGGACGGCGGGAGTATGTGGTGATGATGAGTTTGGTCAGTGTCTGGACGGAGGGAGTTTGTGGTGATTATGAGTTTGGTCACTGTCTAGACGGAGGCAGTTTGTTGTGATTATCAGTTTGGTTAGTGTCTGGACGGAGGGAGTGTGTGGTGTTGATGACTTTGGTCAGTGTCTGGACGGAGGGAGTTTGTGGTGAGTATGAGTTTGGTCAGTGTCTGGACGGTGGGAGTTTGTGGTGATTATGAGTTTGGCCCGTGTCCGGACGGAGCGAGTTTGTGGTGATGATGCGTTTGGTCAGTGTCTGGACGGAGGGAGTTTGTGGTGATGATGAGTTTGGTCAGTGTCTGGACGGAGGGAGTTTGTGGTGATGAAGAGTTTGCTCAGTGTCTAGACGGAGGGAGTTAGTGTTGGTTATGAGTTTGGTCAGTGTCTAGACGGAGGGAGTTAGTGTTGGTTATGAGTTTGGTCAGTGTCTGGATGGAGGGAGTTTGTTGTGATGATGAGTTTGGTCAATGTCTGGACAGAGGGAGTTTGTGGTGATGATGAGTTTGGTCAGTGTCCGGTCGGAGTGAGTTTGTGGTGATTATGAGTTTGGTCGGTGTCTAGACGGAGGGAGATTGTGGTGATGATGAGTTTAGTCAGTGTCTGGACGGAGGGGGTTTATGGTGATGATGAGTTTGGCCACAGTCTGTACGGAGGGAGTTTGTGGTGATGATGAGTTTGGTCAGTGTCTGTACGGAGGGAGTTTGTGGTGATGATGAGTTTGGTCACTGTCTAGACGGAGGCAGTTTGTGGTGATTATCAGTTTGGTTAGTGTCTGGACGGAGGGAGTGTGTGGTGTTGATGACTTTGGTCAGTGTCTGGACGGAGGGAGTTTGTGGTGAGTATGAGTTTGGTCAGTGTCTGGACGGTGGGAGTTTGTGGTGATTATGGATTTGGTCAGTGTCCGGGCGGAGCGAGTTTGTGGTGATGATGCGTTTGGTCAGTGTCTGGACGGAGGGAGTTTGTGGTGATGATGAGTTTGGTCAGTGTCTGGACGGAGGGTGTTTGTGGTGTTGATGACTTTGGTCATTGTCTGGACGGAGGGAGTTTGTGGTGAGTATGAGTTTGGTCAGTGTCTGGACGGTGGGAGTTTGTGGTGATTATGAGTTTGGTCAGTGTCTAGACGGAGGGAGTTTGTGGTGATGATGAATTTGGTCAGTGTCTGGACGGCGGGAATTTGTGGTGATGATGAGTTTGGTCAGTGTCTGGACGGAGGGAGTTTGTGGTGATTATGAGTTTGGTCACTGTCTAGACGGAGGCAGTTTGTGGTGATTATCACTTTGGTTAGTGTCTGGACGGAGGGAGTTAGTGTTGGTTATGAGTTTGGTCAGTGTCTGTACGGAGGGAGTTTGTGGTGATGATGAGTTTGGTCTATGTCTGGACGGAGGGAGTTTGTGGTGATTATGAGTTTGGTCAGTGTCTGGACGGAGGGAGTTTGTGGTGATTATGAGTTTGGTTAGTGTCTGGACGGAGGGTGTTTGTGGTGTTGATGACTTTGGTCATTGTCTGGACGGAGGGAGTTTGTGGTGAGTATGAGTTTGGTCAGTGTCTGGACGGTGGGAGTTTGTGGTGATTATGAGTTTGGTCAGTGTCTAGACGGAGTGAGTTTGTGGTGATGATGAATTTGGTCAGTGTCTGGACGGCGGGAGTTTGTGGTGATGATGAGTTTGGTCAGTGTCTGGACGGAGGGAGTTTGTGGTGATTATGAGTTTGGTCACTGTCTAGACGGAGGCAGTTTGTGGTGATTATCACTTTGGTTAGTGTCTGGTCGGAGGGAGTTTGTGGTGTTGATGACTTTGGTCAGTGTCTGGACGGTGGGAGTTTGTGGTGAGTATGAGTTTGGTCAGTGTCTGGACGGTGGTGTTTGTGGTGATTATGAGTTTGGTCAGTGTCTGGACGGAGGGAGTTTGTGGTGTTGATGCGTTTGGTCAGTGTCTGGACGGAGGGAGTTTGTGGTGATTATGAGTTTGGTCAGTGTCCGGACGGAGCGAGTTTGTGGTGATGATGCGTTTGGTCAGTGTCTGGACGGAGGGAGTTTGTGGTGATGATGAGTTTGGTCAGTGTCTGGACGGAGGGAGTTTGTGGTGATGATGAGTTTGCTCAGTGTCTAGACCGAGGGAGTTAGTGTTGGTTATGAGTTTGGTCAGTGTCTGGATGGAGGGAGTTTGTTGTGATGATGAGTTTGGTCAATATCTGGACAGAGGGAGTTTGTGGTGATGATGAGTTTGGTCAGTGGACGGAGGGAGTTTGTGGTGATTATCAGTTTGGTCAGTGTCTGGACGGAGGGAGTTTGTGGTGATGATGAGTTTGGTCAGTGTCAGGATGGAGGGAGTTTGTGGTGATGATGAGTTTGGTCAGTGTCTGGACGGTGGGAGTTTGTGGTGATTATGAGTGTTGTCAGTGTCTAGACGTAGGGAGTTTGTGGTGATTATGAGTTTGGTCAGTGTCTGGACGGAGGGAGTTTGTGGTGATGATGAGTTTGGTCAGTGTCTGGACGGAGGGAGTTTGTGGTGATGATGAGTTTGCTCAGTGTCTAGACGGAGGGAGTTAGTGTTGGTTATGAGTTTGGTCAGTGGACGGAGGGAGTTTGTGGTGATTATCTGTTTGGTCAGTGTCTGGTCGGAGTGAGTTTGTGGTGATTATGAGTTTGGTCAGTGTCTAGACGGAGGGAGATTGTGGTGATGATGAGTTTAGTCAGTGTCTGGACGGAGGGGGTTTCTGGTGATGATGAGTTTGGCCAGTGTCTGGACGGAGGGAGTTTGTGGTGATGATCAGTTTGGGCAATGTCTGGACGGAGGGAGTTTGTGGTGATTATGAGTTTGGTCAGTGTCTGGACGGAGGGAGGTTGTGGTGATTATGAGTTTGGTCAGTGTCTGGACGGAAGGAGTTAGTGTTGGTTATGAGTTTGGTCAGTGTCTGTACGGAGGGAGTTTGTGGTGATGATGAGTTTGGTCTGTGTCTGGACGGAGGGAGTTTGTGGTGATTATGAGTTTGGTCAGTGTCTGGACGGAGGGAGGTTGTGGTGATTATGAGTTTGGTCAGTGTCTGGACGGAAGGAGTTAGTGTTGGTTATGAGTTTGGTCAGTGTCTGTACGGAGGGAGTTTGTGGTGATGATGAGTTTGGTCTGTGTCTGGACGGAGGGAGTTTGTGGTGATTATGAGTTTGGTCAGTGTCTGGACGGAGGGAGTTTGTGGTGATTATGAGTTTGGTTAGTGTCTGGACGGAGGGTGCTTGTGGTGTTGTTGACTTTGGTCATTGTCTGGACGGAGGGAGTTTGTGGTGAGTATGAGTTTGGTCAGTGTCTGGACGGTGGGAGTTTGTGGTGATTATGAGTTTGGTCAGTGTCTAGATGGAGGGAGTTTGTGGTGATGATGAGTTTGGTCAGTGTCTGGACGGCGGGGTATGTGGTGATGATGAGTTTGGTCAGTGTCTGTACGGAGGGAGTTTGTGGTGATGATGAGTTTGGTCAGTGTCTGGACGGAGGGAGTTTGTGGTGATGATGAGTTTGCTCAGTGTCTAGACGGAGGGAGTTAGTGTTGGTTTTGAGTTTGGTCAGTGGACGGAGGGAGTTTGTGGTGATTATCAGTTTGGTCAGTGTCTGGTCGGAGTGAGTTTGTGGTGATTATGAGTTTGGTCAGTGTCTAGACGGATGGAGATTGTGGTGATGATGAGTTTAGTCAGTGTCTGGACGGAGGGGGTTTCTGGTGATGATGAGTTTGGCCAGTGTCTGGACGGAGGGAGTTTGTGGTGATGATCAGTTTGGGCAATGTCTGGACGGAGGGAGTTTGTTGTGATTATGAGTTTGGTCAGTGTCTGGACGGAGGGAGGTTGTGGTGATTATGAGTTTGGTCAGTGTCTGGACAGAGGGAGTTAGTGTTGGTTATGAGTTTGGTCAGTGTCTGTACGGAGGGAGTTTGTGGTGATGATGAGTTTGGTCTGTGTCTGGACGGAGGGAGTTTGTGGTGATTATGAGTTTGGTCAGTGTCTGGACGGAGGGAGTT
This sequence comes from Hypanus sabinus, assembly GCF_030144855.1. NCBI lineage: Eukaryota > Metazoa > Chordata > Chondrichthyes > Myliobatiformes > Dasyatidae > Hypanus > Hypanus sabinus. Next base: position 210,030,793 of record NC_082707.1, read on the forward strand.
TGTGGTGATTATGAGTTTGGTTAGTGTCTGGACGGAGGGTGTTTGTGGTGTTGATGACTTTGGTCATTGTCTGGACGGAGGGAGTTTGTGGTGATTATGAGTTTGGTCAGTGTCTAGACGGAGGGAGTTTGTGGTGATGATGAGTTTGGTCAGTGTCTGGACGGCAGGAGTATGTGGTGATGATGAGTTTGGTCAGTGTCTGGACGGAGGGTGTTTGTGGTGATGATGAGTTTGGTCACTGTCTAGACGGAGGCAGTTTGTGGTGATTATCAGTTTGGTTAGTGTCTGGACGGAGGGAGTTTGTGGTGTTGATGACTTTGGTCAGTGTCTGGACGGAGGGAGTTTGTGGTGAGTATGAGTTTGGTCAGTGTCTGGACGGTGGGAGTTTGTGGTGATTATGAGTTTGGTCAGTGTCCGGACGGAGCGAGTTTGTGGTGATGATGCATTTGGTCAGTGTCTGGACGGAGGGAGTTTGTGGTGATGATGAGTTTGGTCAGTGTCTGGACGGAGGGAGTTTGTGGTGATGATGAATTTGCTCAGTGTCTAGACGGAGGGAGTTAGTGTTGGTTATGAGTTTGGTCAGTGTCTGGATGGAGGGAGTTTGTTGTGATGATGAGTTTGGTCAATGTCTGGACAGAGGGAGTTTGTGGTGATGATGAGTTTGGTCAGTGGACGGAGGGAGTTTGTGGTGATTATCAGTTTGGTGAGTGTCTGGTCGGAGTGAGTTTGTGGTGATGATGAGTTTAGTCAGTGTCTGGACGGAGGGGGTTTCTGGTGATGATGAGTTTGGCCACTGTCTGTACGGAGGGAGTTTGTGGTGATGATGAGTTTGGTCAGTGTCTGGACGGAGGGAGGTAGTGTTGATTATGAGTTTGGTCAGTGTCTGTACGGAGGGAGTTTGTGGTGATTATGAGTTTGGTCAGTGTCTGGACGGAGGGAGGTTGTGGTGATTATGAGTTTGGTCAGTGTCTGGACGGAGGGAGTTAGTGTTGGTTATGAGTTTGGTCAGTGTCTGTACGGAGGGAGTTTGTGGTGTTGATGACTTTGGTCAGTGTCTGGACGGTGGGAGTTTGTGGTGAGTATGAGTTTGGTCAGTGTCTGGACAGTGGGAGTTTGTGGTGATTATGAGTTTGGTCAGTGTCTGGACGGAGGGAGTTTGTGGTGTTGATGCGTTTGGTCAGTGTCTGGACGGAGGGAGTTTGTGGTGATTATGAGTTTGGTCAGTGTCCGGAGACGGAGCGAGTTTGTGGTGATGATGCGTTTGGTCAGTGTCTGGACGGAGGGAGTTTGTGGTGATGATGAGTTTGGTCAGTGTCTGGACGGAGGGAGTTTGTGGTGATGATGAGTTTGCTCAGTGTCTAGACGGAGGGAGTTAGTGTTGGTTATGAGTTTGGTCAGTGTCTGGATGGAGGGAGTTTGTTGTGATGATGAGTTTGGTCAATGTCTGGACAGAGGGAGTTTGTGGTGATGATGAGTTTGGTCAGTGTCTGTACGGAGGGAGTTTGTGGTGATGATGAGTTTGGTCAGTGTCTGGACGGAGGGGGTTTCTGGTGATGATGAGTTTGGCCAGTGTCTGGACGGAGGGAGTTTGTGGTGATGATCAGTTTGGGCAATGTCTGGACGGAGGGAGTTTGTGGTGATGATGAGTTTGGTCAGTGTCTGGACGGAGGGAGTTAGTGTTGGTTATGAGTTTGGTCAGTGTCTGTACGGAGGGAGTTTGTGGTGATGATGAGTTTGGTCTGTGTCTGGACGGAGGGAGTTTGTGGTGATTATGAGTTTGGTCAGTGTCTGGACGGAGGGAGTTTGTGGTGATTATGAGTTTGGTTAGTGTCTGGACGGAGGGTGTTTGTGGTGTTGATGACTTTGGTCATTGTCTGGACGGAGGGAGTTTGTGGTGAGTATGAGTTTGGTCAGTGTCTGGACGGTGGGAGTTTGTGGTGATGATGAGTTTGGTCACTGTCTAGACGGAGGCAGTTTGTTGTGATTATCAGTTTGGTTAGTGTCTGGACGGTGGGAGTGTGTGGTGTTGATGACTTTGGTCAGTGTCTGGACGGAGGGAGTTTGTGGTGAGTATGAGTTTGGTCAGTGTCTGGACGGTGGGAGTTTGTGGTGATCATGAGTTTGGTCAGTGTCCGGACGGAGCGAGTTTGTGGTGATGATGCGTTTGGTCAGTGTCTGGACGGAGGGAGTTTGTGGTGATGATGAGTTTGGTCAGTGTCTGGACGGAGGGAGGTTGTGGTGATTATGAGTTTGGTCAGTGTCTGGACGGAGGGAGTTAGTGTTGGTTATGAGTTTGGTCAGTGTCTGTACGGAGGGAGATTGTGGTGATGATGACTTTGGTCTGTGTCTGGACGGAGGGAGTTTGTGGTGATTATGAGTTTGGTCAGTGTCTGGACGGAGGGAGTTTGTGGTGATTATGAGTTTGGTTAGTGTCTGGACGGAGGGTGTTTGTAGTGTTGATGACTTAGGTCATTGTCTGGTCGGAGGGAGTTTGTGGTGAGTATGAGTTTGGTCAGTGTCTGGACGGTGGGAGTTTGTGGTGGTTATGAGTTTGGTCAGAGTCTAGACGGAGGGAGTTTGTGGTGATGATGAGTTTGGTCAGTGTCTGGACGGCGGGAGTATGTGGTGCTGATGAGTTTGGTCAGTGTCTGGATGGAGGGAGTTTGTGGTGATTATGAGTTTGGTCACTGTCTGGACGGAGGGAGTTTGTGATGATGATGAGTTTGCTCAGTGTCTAGACGGAGGGAGTTAGTGTTGGTTATGTGTTTGGTCAGTGTCTGGATGGAGGGAGTTTGTGGTGATGATGAGTTTGGTCAGTGTCTGGACGGCGGGGTATGTGGTGATGATGAGTTTGGTCAGTGTCTGTACGGAGGGAGTTTGTGGTGATGATGAGTTTGGTCAGTGTCTGGACGGAGGGAGTTTGTGGTGATGATGAGTTTGCTCAGTGTCTAGACGGAGGGAGTTAGTGTTGGTTTTGAGTTTGGTCAGTGGACGGAGGGAGTTTGTGGTGATTATCAGTTTGGTCAGTGTCTGGTCGGAGTGAGTTTGTGGTGATTATGAGTTTGGTCAGTGTCTAGACGGATGGAGATTGTGGTGATGATGAGTTTAGTCAGTGTCTGGACGGAGGGGGTTTCTGGTGATGATGAGTTTGGCCAGTGTCTGGACGGAGGGAGTTTGTGGTGATGATCAGTTTGGGCAATGTCTGGACGGAGGGAGTTTGTTGTGATTATGAGTTTGGTCAGTGTCTGGACGGAGGGAGGTTGTGGTGATTATGAGTTTGGTCAGTGTCTGGACAGAGGGAGTTAGTGTTGGTTATGAGTTTGGTCAGTGTCTGTACGGAGGGAGTTTGTGGTGCTGATGAGTTTGGTCTGTGTCTGGACGGAGGGAGTTTGTGGTGATTATGAGTTTGGTCAGTGTCTGGACGGAGGGAGTTTGTGGTGATTATGAGTTTGGTTAGTGTCTGGACGGAGGGTGTTTGTGGTGTTGATGACTTTGGTCATTGTCTGGACGGAGGGAGTTTGTGGTGATTATGAGTTTGGTCAGTGTCTAGACGGAGGGAGTTTGTGGTGATGATGAGTTTGGTCAGTGTCTGGACGGCAGGAGTATGTGGTGATGATGAGTTTGGTCAGTGTCTGGACGGAGGGTGTTTGTGGTGATGATGAGTTTGGTCACTGTCTAGACGGAGGCAGTTTGTGGTGATTATCAGTTTGGTTAGTGTCTGGACGGAGGGAGTTTGTGGTGTTGATGACTTTGGTCAGTGTCTGGACGGAGGGAGTTTGTGGTGAGTATGAGTTTGGTCAGTGTCTGGACGGTGGGAGTTTGTGGTGATTATGAGTTTGGTCAGTGTCCGGACGGAGCGAGTTTGTGGTGATGATGCATTTGGTCAGTGTCTGGACGGAGGGAGTTTGTGGTGATGATGAGTTTGGTCAGTGTCTGGACGGAGGGAGTTTGTGGTGATGATGAATTTGCTCAGTGTCTAGACGGAGGGAGTTAGTGTTGGTTATGAGTTTGGTCAGTGTCTGGATGGAGGGAGTTTGTTGTGATGATGAGTTTGGTCAATGTCTGGACAGAGGGAGTTTGTGGTGATGATGAGTTTGGTCAGTGGACGGAGGGAGTTTGTGGTGATTATCAGTTTGGTGAGTGTCTGGTCGGAGTGAGTTTGTGGTGATGATGAGTTTAGTCAGTGTCTGGACGGAGGGGGTTTCTGGTGATGATGAGTTTGGCCACTGTCTGTACGGAGGGAGTTTGTGGTGATGATGAGTTTGGTCAGTGTCTGGACGGAGGGAGGTAGTGTTGATTATGAGTTTGGTCAGTGTCTGTACGGAGGGAGTTTGTGGTGATTATGAGTTTGGTCAGTGTCTGGACGGAGGGAGGTTGTGGTGATTATGAGTTTGGTCAGTGTCTGGACGGAGGGAGTTAGTGTTGGTTATGAGTTTGGTCAGTGTCTGTACGGAGGGAGTTTGTGGTGTTGATGACTTTGGTCAGTGTCTGGACGGTGGGAGTTTGTGGTGAGTATGAGTTTGGTCAGTGTCTGGACAGTGGGAGTTTGTGGTGATTATGAGTTTGGTCAGTGTCTGGACGGAGGGAGTTTGTGGTGTTGATGCGTTTGGTCAGTGTCTGGACGGAGGGAGTTTGTGGTGATTATGAGTTTGGTCAGTGTCCGGAGACGGAGCGAGTTTGTGGTGATGATGCGTTTGGTCAGTGTCTGGACGGAGGGAGTTTGTGGTGATGATGAGTTTGGTCAGTGTCTGGACGGAGGGAGTTTGTGGTGATGATGAGTTTGCTCAGTGTCTAGACGGAGGGAGTTAGTGTTGGTTATGAGTTTGGTCAGTGTCTGGATGGAGGGAGTTTGTTGTGATGATGAGTTTGGTCAATGTCTGGACAGAGGGAGTTTGTGGTGATGATGAGTTTGGTCAGTGTCTGTACGGAGGGAGTTTGTGGTGATGATGAGTTTGGTCAGTGTCTGGACGGAGGGGGTTTCTGGTGATGATGAGTTTGGCCAGTGTCTGGACGGAGGGAGTTTGTGGTGATGATCAGTTTGGGCAATGTCTGGACGGAGGGAGTTTGTGGTGATGATGAGTTTGGTCAGTGTCTGGACGGAGGGAGTTAGTGTTGGTTATGAGTTTGGTCAGTGTCTGTACGGAGGGAGTTTGTGGTGATGATGAGTTTGGTCTGTGTCTGGACGGAGGGAGTTTGTGGTGATTATGAGTTTGGTCAGTGTCTGGACGGAGGGAGTTTGTGGTGATTATGAGTTTGGTTAGTGTCTGGACGGAGGGTGTTTGTGGTGTTGATGACTTTGGTCATTGTCTGGACGGAGGGAGTTTGTGGTGAGTATGAGTTTGGTCAGTGTCTGGACGGTGGGAGTTTGTGGTGATGATGAGTTTGGTCACTGTCTAGACGGAGGCAGTTTGTTGTGATTATCAGTTTGGTTAGTGTCTGGACGGTGGGAGTGTGTGGTGTTGATGACTTTGGTCAGTGTCTGGACGGAGGGAGTTTGTGGTGAGTATGAGTTTGGTCAGTGTCTGGACGGTGGGAGTTTGTGGTGATCATGAGTTTGGTCAGTGTCCGGACGGAGCGAGTTTGTGGTGATGATGCGTTTGGTCAGTGTCTGGACGGAGGGAGTTTGTGGTGATGATGAGTTTGGTCAGTGTCTGGACGGAGGGAGGTTGTGGTGATTATGAGTTTGGTCAGTGTCTGGACGGAGGGAGTTAGTGTTGGTTATGAGTTTGGTCAGTGTCTGTACGGAGGGAGATTGTGGTGATGATGAGTTTGGTCTGTGTCTGGACGGAGGGAGTTTGTGGTGATTATGAGTTTGGTCAGTGTCTGGACGGAGGGAGTTTGTGGTGATTATGAGTTTGGTTAGTGTCTGGACGGAGGGTGTTTGTAGTGTTGATGACTTAGGTCATTGTCTGGACGGAGGGAGTTTGTGGTGAGTATGAGTTTGGTCAGTGTCTGGACGGTGGGAGTTTGTGGTGGTTATGAGTTTGGTCAGAGTCTAGACGGAGGGAGTTTGTGGTGATGATGAGTTTGGTCAGTGTCTGGATGGCGGGAGTATGTGGTGCTGATGAGTTTGGTCAGTGTCTGGATGGAGGGAGTTTGTGGTGATTATGAGTTTGGTCACTGTCTGGACGGAGGGAGTTTGTGATGATGATGAGTTTGCTCAGTGTCTAGACGGAGGGAGTTAGTGTTGGTTATGTGTTTGGTCAGTGTCTGGATGGAGGGAGTTTGTTGTGATGATGAGTTTGGTCAACGTCTGGACAGTGTGAGTTTGTGGTGATGATGAGTTTGGTCAGTGGACGGAGGGAGTTTGTGGTGGTTATGAGTTTGGTCAGAGTCTAGACGGAGGGAGTTTGTGGTGATGATGAGTTTGGTCAGTGTCTGGACGGCGGGAGTATGTGGTGCTGATGAGTTTGGTCAGTGTCTGGATGGAGGGAGTTTGTGGTGATTATGAGTTTGGTCAGTGTCTGTACGGAGGGAGTTTGTGGTGATTATGAGTTTGGTCAGTGTCTGGACGGAGGGAGGTTGTGGTGATTATGAGTTTGGTCAGAGTCTGGACGGAGGGAGTTAGTGTTGGTTATGAGTTTGGTCAGTGTCTGGACGGAGGCAGTTTGTGGTGATTATCAGTTTGGTTAGTGTCTGGACGGAGGGAATTTGTGGTGTTGATGACTTTGGTCAGTGTCTGGACGGAGGGAGTTTGTGGTGAGTATGAGTTTGGTCAGTGTCTGGACGGTGGGAGATTGTGGTGATTATGAGTTTGGTCAGTGTCTGGACGGAGGGAGATTGTGCTGTTGATGCGTTTGGTCAGTGTCTGTACGGAGGGAGTTTGTGGTGATTATGAGTTTGGTCAGTGTCTGTACGGAGGGAGTTTGTGGTGATGATGAGTTTGGTCTGTGTCTGGACGGAGGGAGTTTGTGGTGATTATGAGTTTGGTCAGTGTCTGGATGGAGGGAGTTTGTGGTGATTATGAGTTTGGTTAGTGTCTGGACGGAGGGTGTTTGTGGTGTTGATGACTTTGGTCATTGTCTGGACGGAGGGAGTTTGTGGTGAGTATGCGTTTGGTCAGTGTCTGTACGGAGGGAGTTTGTGGTGATGATGAGTTTGGTCAGTGTCTGGACGGAGGGGGTTTCTGGTGATGATGAGTTTGGTCAGTGTCTGGACGGCAGGAGTATGTGGTGATGATGAGTTTGGTCACTGTCTAGACGGAGGCAGTTTGTGGTGATTATCAGTTTGGTTAGTGTCTGGACGGAGGGAGTTTGTGGTGTTGATGACTTTGGTCAGTGTCTGGACGGAGGGAGTTTGTGGTGAGTATGAGTTTGGTCAGTGTCTGGACGGAGGGTGTTTGTGGTGTTGATGACTTTGGTCATTGTCTGGACGGAGGGAGTTTGTGGTGAGTATGAGTTTGGTCAGTGTCTGGACGGTGGGAGTTTGTGGTGAGTATGAGTTTGGTCAGTGTCTAGACGGAGGGAGTTTGTGGTGATGATGAGTTTGGTCACTGTCTAGACGGAGGCAGTTTGTTGTGATTATCAGTTTGGTTAGTGTCTGGACGGAGGGAGTGTGTGGTGTTGATGACTTTGGTCAGTGTCTGGACGGAGGGAGTTTGTGGTGAGTATGAGTTTGGTCAGTGTCTGGACGGTGGGAGTTTGTGGTGATCATGAGTTTGGTCAGTGTCCGGACGGAGCGAGTTTGTGGTGATGATGCGTTTGGTCAGTGTCTGGACGGAGGGAGTTTGTGGTGATGATGAGTTTGGTCAGTGTCTGGACGGAGGGAGGTTGTGGTGATTATGAGTTTGGTCAGTGTCTGGACGGAGGGAGTTAGTGTTGGTTATGAGTTTGGTCAGTGTCTGTACGGAGGGAGATTGTGGTGATGATGAGTTTGGTCTGTGTCTGGACGGAGGGAGTTTGTGGTGATTATGAGTTTGGTCAGTGTCTGGACGGAGGGAGTTTGTGGTGATTATGAGTTTGGTTAGTGTCTGGACGGAGGGTGTTTGTAGTGTTGATGACTTAGGTCATTGTCTGGACGGAGGGAGTTTGTGGTGAGTATGAGTTTGGTCAGTGTCTGGACGGTGGGAGTTTGTGGTGATGATGAGTTTGCTCAGTGTCTAGACGGAGGGAGTTAGTGTTGGTTATGTGTTTGGTCAGTGTCTGGATGGAGGGAGTTTGTTGTGATGATGAGTTTGGTCAATGTCTGTACGGAGGGAGTTTGTGGTGATGATGAGTTTGGTCAGTGGACGCAGGGAGTTTGTGGTGAGTATGAGTTTGGTCAGTGTCTGGACGGTGGGAGTTTGTGGTGGTTATGAGTTTGGTCAGAGTCTAGACGGAGGGAGTTTGTGGTGATGATGAGTTTGGTCAGTGTCTGGACGGCGGGAGTATGTGGTGCTGATGAGTTTGGTCAGTGTCTGGATGGAGGGAGTTTGTGGTGATTATGAGTTTGGTCACTGTCTGGACGGAGGGAGTTTGTGATGATGATGAGTTTGCTCAGTGTCTAGACGGAGGGAGTTAGTGTTGGTTATGTGTTTGGTCAGTGTCTGGATGGAGGGAGTTTGTTGTGATGATGAGTTTGGTCAACGTCTGGACAGTGGGAGTTTGTGGTGATGATGAGTTTGGTCAGTGGACGGAGGGAGTTTGTGGTGGTTATGAGTTTGGTCAGAGTCTAGACGGAGGGAGTTTGTGGTGATGATGAGTTTGGTCAGTGTCTGGACGGCGGGAGTATGTGGTGCTGATGAGTTTGGTCAGTGTCTGGATGGAGGGAGTTTGTGGTGATTATGAGTTTGGTCAGTGTCTGGACGGAGGGAAGTTGTGGTGATTATGAGTTTGGTCAGTGTCTGGACGGAGGGAGTTAGTGTTGGTTATGAGTTTGGTCAGTGTCTGGACGGAGGCAGTTTGTGGTGATTATCAGTTTGGTTAGTGTCTGGACGGAGGGAATTTGTGGTGTTGATGACTTTGGTCAGTGTCTGGACGGAGGGAGTTTGTGGTGAGTATGAGTTTGGTCAGTGTCTGGACGGTGGGAGTTTGTGGTGATTATGAGTTTGGTCAGTGCCTGGACGGAGGGAGATTGTGCTGTTGATGCGTTTGGTCAGTGTCTGTACGGAGGGAGTTTGTGGTGATTATGAGTTTGGTCAGTGTCTGTACGGAGGGAGTTTGTGGTGATGATGAGTTTGGTCTGTGTCTGGACGGAGGGAGTTTGTGGTGATTATGAGTTTGGTCAGTGTCTGGACGGAGGGAGTTTGTGGTGATTATGAGTTTGGTTAGTGTCTGGACGGAGGGTGTTTGTGGTGTTGATGACTTTGGTCATTGTCTGGACGGAGGGAGTTTGTGGTGAGTATGAGTTTGGTCAGTGTCTGGACGGTGGGAGTTTGTGGTGATTATGAGTTTGGTCAGTGTCTAGACGGAGGGAGTTTGTGGTGATGATGAGTTTGGTCAGTGTCTGGACGGCAGGAGTATGTGGTGATGATGAGTTTGGTCAGTGTCTGGACGGAGGGTGTTTGTGGTGATTATGAGTTTGGTCACTGTCTAGACGGAGGCAGTTTGTGGTGATTATCAGTTTGGTTAGTGTCTGGACGGAGGGAGTTTGTGGTGATGATGCATTTGGTCAGTGTCTGGACGGAGGGAGTTTGTGGTGATGATGAGTTTGGTCAGTGTCTGGACGGAGGGAGTTTGTGGTGATGATGAATTTGCTCAGTGTCTAGACGGAGGGAGTTAGTGTTGGTTATGAGTTTGGTCAGTGTCTGGATGGAGGGAGTTTGTTGTGATGATGAGTTTGGTCAATGTCTGGACAGAGGGAGTTTGTGGTGATGATGAGTTTGGTCAGTGGACGGAGGGAGTTTGTGGTGATTATCAGTTTGGTGAGTGTCTGGTCGGAGTGAGTTTGTGGTGATGATGAGTTTAGTCAGTGTCTGGACGGAGGGGGTTTCTGGTGATGATGAGTTTGGCCACTGTCTGTACGGAGGGAGTTTGTGGTGATGATGAGTTTGGTCAGTGTCTGGACGGAGGGAGGTAGTGTTGATTATGAGTTTGGTCAGTGTCTGTACGGAGGGAGTTTGTGGTGATTATGAGTTTGGTCAGTGTCTGGACGGAGGGAGGTTGTGGTGATTATGAGTTTGGTCAGTGTCTGGACGGAGGGAGTTAGTGTTGGTTATGAGTTTGGTCAGTGTCTGTACGGAGGGAGTTTGTGGTGTTGATGACTTTGGTCAGTGTCTGGACGGTGGGAGTTTGTGGTGAGTATGAGTTTGGTCAGTGTCTGGACAGTGGGAGTTTGTGGTGATTATGAGTTTGGTCAGTTTCTGGACGGAGGGAGTTTGTGGTGTTGATGCGTTTGGTCAGTGTCTGGACGGAGGGAGTTTGTGGTGATTATGAGTTTGGTCAGTGTCCGGAGACGGAGCGAGTTTGTGGTGATGATGCGTTTGGTCAGTGTCTGGACGGAGGGAGTTTGTGGTGATGATGAGTTTGGTCAGTGTCTGGACGGAGGGAGTTTGTGGTGATGATGAGTTTGCTCAGTGTCTAGACGGAGGGAGTTAGTGTTGGTTATGAGTTTGGTCAGTGTCTGGATGGAGGGAGTTTGTTGTGATGATGAGTTTGGTCAATGTCTGGACAGAGGGAGTTTGTGGTGATGATGAGTTTGGTCAGTGTCTGTACGGAGGGAGTTTGTGGTGATGATGAGTTTGGTCAGTGTCTGGACGGAGGGGGTTTCTGGTGATGATGAGTTTGGCCAGTGTCTGGACGGAGGGAGTTTGTGGTGATGATCAGTTTGGGCAATGTCTGGACGGAGGGAGTTTGTGGTGATGATGAGTTTGGTCAGTGTCTGGACGGAGGGAGTTAGTGTTGGTTATGAGTTTGGTCAGTGTCTGTACGGAGGGAGTTTGTGGTGATGATGAGTTTGGTCTGTGTCTGGACGGAGGGAGTTTGTGGTGATTATGAGTTTGGTCAGTGTCTGGACGGAGGGAGTTTGTGGTGATTATGAGTTTGGTTAGTGTCTGGACGGAGGGTGTTTGTGGTGTTGATGACTTTGGTCATTGTCTGGACGGAGGGAGTTTGTGGTGAGTATGAGTTTGGTCAGTGTCTGGACGGTTGGAGTTTGTGGTGAGTATGAGTTTGGTCAGTGTCTAGACGGAGGGAGTTTGTGGTGATGATGAGTTTGGTCACTGTCTAGACGGAGGCAGTTTGTTGTGATTATCAGTTTGGTTAGTGTCTGGACGGAGGGAGTGTGTGGTGTTGATGACTTTGGTCAGTGTCTGGACGGAGGGAGTTTGTGGTGAGTATGAGTTTGGTCAGTGTCTGGACGGTGGGAGTTTGTGGTGATCATGAGTTTGGTCAGTGTCCGGACGGAGCGAGTTTGTGGTGATGATGCGTTTGGTCAGTGTCTGGACGGAGGGAGTTTGTGGTGATGATGAGTTTGGTCAGTGTCTGGACGGAGGGAGGTTGTGGTGATTATGAGTTTGGTCAGTGTCTGGACGGAGGGAGTTAGTGTTGGTTATGAGTTTGGTCAGTGTCTGTACGGAGGGAGATTTTGGTGATGATGAGTTTGGTCTGTGTCTGGACGGAGGGAGTTTGTGGTGATTATGAGTTTGGTCAGTGTCTGGACGGAGGGAGTTTGTGGTGATTATGAGTTTGATTAGTGTCTGGACGGAGGGTGTTTGTAGTGTTGATGACTTAGGTCATTGTCTGGACGGAGGGAGTTTGTGGTGAGTATGAGTTTGGTCAGTGTCTGGACGGTGGGAGTTTGTGGTGATGATGAGTTTGCTCAGTGTCTAGACGGAGGGAGTTAGTGTTGGTTATGTGTTTGGTCAGTGTCTGGATGGAGGGAGTTTGTTGTGATGATGAGTTTGGTCAATGTCTGTACGGAGGGAGTTTGTGGTGATGATGAGTTTGGTCAGTGGACGGAGGGAGTTTGTGGTGAGTATGAGTTTGGTCAGTGTCTGGACGGTGGGAGTTTGTGGTGGTTATGAGTTTGGTCAGAGTCTAGACGGAGGGAGTTTGTGGTGATGATGAGTTTGGTCAGTGTCTGGACGGCGGGAGTATGTGGTGCTGATGAGTTTGGTCAGTGTCTGGATGGAGGGAGTTTGTGGTGATTATGAGTTTGGTCACTGTCTGGACGGAGGGAGTTTGTGATGATGATGAGTTTGCTCAGTGTCTAGACGGAGGGAGTTAGTGTTGGTTATGTGTTTGGTCAGTGTCTGGATGGAGGGAGTTTGTTGTGATGATGAGTTTGGTCAACGTCTGGACAGTGGGAGTTTGTGGTGATGATGAGTTTGGTCAGTGGACGGAGGGAGTTTGTGGTGGTTATGAGTTTGGTCAGAGTCTAGACGGAGGGAGTTTGTGGTGATGATGAGTTTGGTCAGTGTCTGGACGGCGGGAGTATGTGGTGCTGATGAGTTTGGTCAGTGTCTGGATGGAGGGAGTTTGTGGTGATTATGAGTTTGGTCAGTGTCTGTACGGAGGGAGTTTGTGGTGATTATGAGTTTGGTCAGTGTCTGGACGGAGGGAGGTTGTGGTGATTATGAGTTTGGTCAGTGTCTGGACGGAGGGAGTTAGTGTTGGTTATGAGTTTGGTCAGTGTCTGGACGGAGGCAGTTTGTGGAGATTATCAGTTTGGTTAGTGTCTGGACGGAGGGAATTTGTGGTGTTGATGACTTTGGTCAGTGTCTGGACGGAGGGAGTTTGTGGTGAGTATGAGTTTGGTCAGTGTCTGGACGGTGGGAGTTTGTGGTGATTATGAGTTTGGTCAGTGTCTGTACGGAGGGAGTTTGTGGTGATGATGAGTTTGGTCAGTGGACGGAGGGAGTTTGTGGTGAGTATGAGTTTGGTCAGTGTCTGGACGGTGGGAGTTTGTGGTGGTTATGAGTTTGGTCAGAGTCTAGACGGAGGGAGTTTGTGGTGATGATGAGTTTGGTCAGTGTCTGGACGGCGGGAGTATGTGGTGCTGATGAGTTTGGTCAGTGTCTGGATGGAGGGAGTTTGTGGTGATTATGAGTTTGGTCACTGTCTGGACGGAGGGAGTTTGTGATGATGATGAGTTTGCTCAGTGTCTAGACGGAGGGAGTTAGTGTTGGTTATGTGTTTGGTCAGTGTCTGGATGGAGGGAGTTTGTTGTGATGATGAGTTTGGTCAACGTCTGGACAGTGGGAGTTTGTGGTGATGATGAGTTTGGTCAGTGGACGGAGGGAGTTTGTGGTGGTTATGAGTTTGGTCAGAGTCTAGACGGAGGGAGTTTGTGGTGATGATGAGTTTGGTCAGTGTCTGGACGGCGGGAGTATGTGGTGCTGATGAGTTTGGTCAGTGTCTGGATGGAGGGAGTTTGTGGTGATTATGAGTTTGGTCAGTGTCTGTACGGAGGGAGTTTGTGGTGATTATGAGTTTGGTCAGTGTCTGGACGGAGGGAGGTTGTGGTGATTATGAGTTTGGTCAGTGTCTGGACGGAGGGAGTTAGTGTTGGTTATGAGTTTGGTCAGTGTCTGGACGGAGGCAGTTTGTGGTGATTATCAGTTTGGTTAGTGTCTGGACGGAGGGAATTTGTGGTGTTGATGACTTTGGTCAGTGTCTGGACGGAGGGAGTTTGTGGTGAGTATGAGTTTGGTCAGTGTCTGGACGGTGGGAGTTTGTGGTGATTATGAGTTTGGTCAGTGTCTGGACGGAGGGAGATTGTGCTGTTGATGCGTTTGGTCAGTGTCTGTACGGAGGGAGTTTGTGGTGATTATGAGTTTGGTCAGTGTCCGGACGGAGCGAGTTTGTGGTGATGATGCGTTTGGTCAGTGTCTGGACGGAGGGAGTTTGTGGTGATTATGAGTTTGGTCAGTGTCCGGACGGAGCGAGTTTGTGGTGATGATGCGTTTGGTCAGTGTCTGGACGGAGGGAGTTTGTGGTGATGATGAGTTTGGTCAGTGTCTGGACGGAGGGAGTTTGTGGTGATGATGAGTTTGCTCAGTGTCTAGACGGAGGGAGTTAGTGTTGGTTATGAGTTTGGTCAGTGTCTGGATGGAGGGAGTTTGTTGTGATGATGAGTTTGGTCAATGTCTGGACAGAGGGAGTTTGTGGTGATGATGAGTTTGGTCAGTGGATGGAGGGAGTTTGTGGTGATTATCAGTTTGGTCAGTGTCTGGTCGGAGTGAGTTTGTGGTGATTATGAGTTTGGTCAGTGTCTAGACGGAGGGAGATTGTGGTGATGATGAGTTTAGTCAGTGTCTGGACGGAGGGGGTTTCTGGTGATGATGAGTTTGGCCAGTGTCTGTACGGAGGGAGTTTGTGGTGATGATGAGTTTGGTCAGTGTCTGGATGGAGGGAGGTAGTGTTGATTATGAGTTTGGTCAGTGTCTGTACGGAGGGAGTTTGTGGTGATTATGAGTTTGGTCAGTGTCTGGACGGAGGGAGGTTGTGGTGATTATGAGTTTGGTCAGTGTCTGGACGGAGGGAGTTAGTGTTGGTTATGAGTTTGGTCAGTGAATGTACGGAGGGAGTTTGTGGTGATGATGAGTTTGGTCTGTGTCTGGACGGAGGGAGTTTGTGGTGATTATGAGTTTGGTCAGTGTCTGGACGGAGGGAGTTTGTGGTGATTATGAGTTTGGTTAGTGTCTGGACGGAGGGTGTTTGTGGTGTTGATGACTTTGGTCATTGTCTGGACGGAGGGAGTTTGTGGTGAGTATGAGTTTGGTCAGTGTCTGGACGGTGGGAGTTTGTGGTGATTATCACTTTGGTTAGTGTCTGGACGGAGGCAGTTTGTGGTGTTGATGACTTTGGTCAGTGTCTGGACGGTGGGAGTTTGTGGTGAGTATGAGTTTGGTCAGTGTCTGGACAGTGGGAGTTTGTGGTGATGATGAGTTTGGTCAGTGGACGGAGGGAGTTTGTGGTGATTATCAGTTTGGTCAGTGTCTGGTCGCAGGGAGTTTGTGGTGATTATGAGTTTGGTCAGTGTCTAGACGGAGGGAGATTGTGGTGATGATGAGTTTAGTCAGTGTCTGGACGGAGGGGGTTTCTGGTGATGATGAGTTTGGCCAGTGTCTGGACGGAGGGAGTTTGTGGTGATGATGAGTTTGGTCAATGTCTGGACGGAGGGAGTTTGTAGTGATTATGAGTTTGGTCAGTGTCTGGACGGAGGGAGGTTGTGGTGATTATGAGTTTGGTCAGTGTCTGGACGGAGGGAGTTAGTGTTGGTTATGAGTTTGGTCAGTGTCTGTACGGAGGGAGTTTGTGGCGATGATGAGTTTGGTCTGTGTCTGGACGGAGGGAGTTTGTGGTGATTATGAGTTTGGCCAGTGTCTGGACGGAGGGAGTTTGTGGTGATTATGAGTTTGGTCAGTATCTGGACGGACGGAGCTTGTGGTGATGATGAGTTTGGTCAGTGTCTAGACGGAGGGAGTTTGTGGTGATGATGAGTTTGTTCAGTGTCTGGATGGCGGGAGTTTGTGGTGATGATGAGTTTGGTCAGTGTCTGGACGGAGGGAGTTTGTGGTGATTATGAGTTTGGTCACTGTCTAGACGGAGGCAGTTTGTGGTGATTATCAGTTTGGTTAGTGTCTGCACGGAGGGAGTTTGTGGTGTTGATGACTTTGGTCAGTGTCTGGACGGAGGGAGTTTGTGGTGAGTATGAGTTTGGTCAGTGTCTGGACGGTGTGAGTTTGTGGTGATTATGAGTTTGGTCACTGTCTGGACGGAGGGAGATTGTGGTGTTGATGCGTTTGGTCAGTGTCTGGACGGAGGGAGTTTGTGGTGATTATGAGTTTGGTCAGTGTCCGGACGGAGCGAGTTTGTGGTGATGATGCGTTTGGTCAGTGTCTGGATGGAGGGAGTTTGTGGTGATGATGAGTTTGGTCAGTGTCTGTACGGAGGGAGTTTGTGGTGATGATGAGTTTGGTCAGTGTCCGGACGGAGCGAGTTTGTGGTGATGATGAGTTTGGTCAGTGTCTGGACGGAGGGAGTTTGTGGTGATGATGAGTTTGCTCAGTGTCTAGACGGAGGGAGTTAGTGTTGGTTATGAGTTTGGTCAGTGTCTGGATGGAGGGAGTTTGTTGTGGTGATGAGTTTGGTCAATGTCTGGACAGAGGGAGTTTGTGGTGATGATGAGTTTGGTCAGTGGACGGAGGGAGTTTGTGGTGATTATCAGTTTGGTCAGTGTCTGGTCGGAGTGAGTTTGTGGTGATTATGAGTTTGGTCAGTGTCTAGACGGAGGGAGATTGTGGTGATGATGAGTTTAGTCAGTGTCTGGATGGAGGGGGTTTCTGGTGATGATGAGTTTGGCCAGTGTCTGGACGGAGGGAGTTTGTGGTGATGATGAGTTTGGTCAATGTCTGGACGGAGGGAGTTTGTGGTGATTATGAGTTTGGTCAGTGTCTGGACGGAGGGAGTTTGTGGTGATTATGAGTTTGGTCAGTGTCTGGACGGAGGGAGGTTGTGGTGATTATGAGTTTGGTCAGTGTCTGGACGGAGGGAGTTAGTGTTGGTTATGAGTTTGGTCAGTGTCTGTACGGAGGGAGTTTGTGGTGATGATGAGTTTGGTCTGTGTCTGGACGGAGGGAGTTTGTGGTGATTATGAGTTTGGTCAGTGTCTGGACGGAGGGAGTTTGTGGTGATTATGAGTTTGGTTAGTGTCTAGACGGAGGGTGTTTGTAGTGTTGATGACTTAGGTCATTGTCTGGACGGAGGGAGTTTGTGGTGAGTATGAGTTTGGTCAGTGTCTGGACGGTGGGAGTTTGTGGTGATTATGAGTTTGGTCAGTGTCTAGACGGAGGGAGTTTGTGGTGATGATGAATTTGGTCAGTGTCTGGACGGCGGGAGTTTGTGGTGATGATGAGTTTGGTCAGTGTCTGGACGGAGGGAGTTTGTAATTATGAGTTTGGTCACTGTCTAGACTGAGGCAGTTTGTGGTGATTATTACTTTGGTTAGTGACTGGACGGAGGGAGTTTGTGGTGCTGATGACTTTGGTCAGTGTCTGGACGGTGGGAGTTTGTGGTGAGTATGAGTTTGGTCAGTGTCTGGACGGTGGGAGTTTGTGGTGATTATGAGTTTGGTCAGTGTCTGGACGGAGGGAGTTTGTGGTGTTGATGCTTTTGGTCAGTGTCTGGACGGAGGGAGTTTGTGGTGATTATGAGTTTGTTCGGTGTCCGGACGGAGCGAGTTTGTGGTGATGATGAGTTTGGTCAGTGTCTGGACGGAGGGAGTTTGTGGTGATGATGAGTTTGCTCAGTGTCTAGACCGAGGGAGTTAGTGTTGGTTATGAGTTTGGTCAGTGTCTGGATGGAGGGAGTTTGTTGTGATGATGAGTTTGGTCAATGTCTGGACAGAGGGTGTTTGTGGTGATGATGAGTTTGGTCAGTGGACGGAGGGAGTTTGTGGTGATTATCAGTTTGGTCAGTGTCTGGACGGAGGGAGTTTGTGGTGATGATGAGTTTGGTCAGTGTCTGGACGGAGGGAGTTTGTGGTGATGATGAGTTTGGTCAGTGTCTAGACGGAGGGAGATTGTGGTGATGATGAGTTTAGTCAGTGTCTGGACGGAGGGGGTTTCTGGTGATGATGAGTTTGGCCAGTGTCTGGACGGAGGGAGTTTGTGGTGATGATGAGTTTGGTCAATGTCTGGACGGAGGGAGTTTGTGGTGATTATGAGTTTGGTCAGTGTCTGGACGGAGGGAGTTTGTGGTGATTATGAGTTTGGTCAGTGTCTGGACGGAGGGAGGTTGTGGTGATTATGAGTTTGGTCAGTGTCTGGACGGAGAGAGTTAGTGTTGGTTATGAGTTTGGTCACTGTCTGTACGGAGGGAGTTTGTGGTGATGATGAGTTTGGTCTGTGTCTGGACGGAGGGAGTTTGTGGTGATTATGAGTTTGGTCAGTGTCTGGACGGAGGGAGTTTGTGGTGATTATGAGTTTGGTTAGTGTCTAGACGGAGGGTGTTTGTAGTGTTGATGACTTAGGTCATTGTCTGGACGGAGGGAGTTTGTGGTGAGTATGAGTTTGGTCAGTGTCTGGACGGTGGGAGTTTGTGGTGATTATGAGTTTGGTCAGTGTCTAGACGGAGGGAGTTTGTGGTGATGATGAATTTGGTCAGTGTCTGGACGGCGGGAGTTTGTGGTGATGATGAGTTTGGTCAGTGTCTGGACGGAGGGAGTTTGTAATTATGAGTTTGGTCACTGTCTAGACTGAGGCAGTTTGTGGTGATTATTACTTTGGTTAGTGACTGGACGGAGGGAGTTTGTGGTGCTGATGACTTTGGTCAGTGTCTGGACGGTGGGAGTTTGTGGTGAGTATGAGTTTGGTCAGTGTCTGGACGGAGGGAGTTTGTGGTGATGATGAGTTTGCTCAGTGTCTAGACCGAGGGAGTTAGTGTTGGTTATGAGTTTGGTCAGTGTCTGGATGGAGGGAGTTTGTTGTGATGATGAGTTTGGTCAATGTCTGGACAGAGGGAGTTTGTGGTGATGATGAGTTTGGTCAGTGGACGGAGGGAGTTTGTGGTGATTATCAGTTTGGTCAGTGTCTGGACGGAGGGAGTTTGTGGTGATGATGAGTTTGGTCAGTGTCTGGACGGAGGGAGTTTGTGGTGATGATGAGTTTGGTCAGTGTCTGGACGGTGGGAGTTTGTGGTGATTATGAGTTTTGTCAGTGTCTAGACGTAGGGAGTTTGTGGTGATGATGAGTTTCGTCAGTGTCTGACGGAGGCAGTTTGTGGTGATTATCAGTTTGGTTAGTGTCTGGACGGAGGGAGTTTGTGGTGTTGATGACTTTGGTCAGTGTCTGGACGGAGGGAGTTTCTGGTGAGTATGAGTTTGGTCAGTGTCTGGACGGAGGGAGTTTGTGGTGATTATGAGTTTGGTCATTGTCTGGACGGAGCGAGTTTGTAGTGATGATGCGTTTGGTCATTGTCTGGACGGAGGGAGTTTGTGGTGATGATGAGTTTCGTCAGTGTCTGACGGAGGCAGTTTGTGGTGATTATCAGTTTGGTTAGTGTCTGGACGGAGGGAGTTTGTGGTGTTGATGACTTTGGTCAGTGTCTGGACGGAGGGAGTTTCTGGTGAGTATGAGTTTGGTCAGTGTCTGGACGGAGGGAGTTTGTGGTGATTATGAGTTTGGTCATTGTCTGGACGGAGCGAGTTTGTAGTGATGATGCGTTTGGTCAGTGTCTGGACGGAGGGAGTTTGTGGTGATGATGAGTTTGGTCAGTGTCTGGACGGACGGAGTTTGTGGTGATGATGAGTTTGGTCAGTGTCTGGACGGAGGGAGTTTGTGGTGATGATGAGTTTGCTCAGTGTCTAGACGGAGGGAGTTAGTGTTGGTTATGAGTTTGGTCAGTGTCTGTACGGAGAGAGTTAGTGTTGATTATGAGTTTGGCCAGTGTCTGTACGGAGGGAGTTTGTGGTGATTATGAGTTTGGTCAGTGTCTGGACGGAGGGAGTTTGTGGTGATTATGAGTTTGGTCAGTGTCTGGACGGTGGGAGTTTGTGCTGATGATGAGTTTGGTCAGTGTCTGGACGGATGGAGTTTGTGGTGATGATGAGTTTGGTCAGTGTCTGGACGGTGGGAGTTTGTGGTGATTATGAGTTTTGTCAGTGTCTAGACGTAGGGAGTTTGTGGTGATGATGAGTTTCGTCAGTGTCTGGACGGATGGAGTTTGTGGTGATGATGAGTTTGGTCAGTGTCTGGACGGAGGGACTTTGTGGTGATGATGAGTTTGGTCAGTGTCTGTACGGAGGGAGTTTGTGGTGATGATGAGTTTGGTCAGTGTCTGGACGGAGGGAGTTGGTGGTGATGATGAGTTTGGTCAGTGTCTGGACGGAGGGAGTTTGTGGTGATGAGTTTGGTCAGTGTCTGGACAGAGGGAGTTTGTGGTGATTATGAGTTTGCTCAGTGTCTAGACGGAGGGATTTTGTGGTGATGATGAGTTTGGTCAGTGTCTGGATGGAGGGAGTTTGTGGTGATAATGTGTTTGGTCAGTGTCTGGACGGAGGGAGTTTGTGGTGATGATGAGTTTGGTCAATGTCTGGACGGAGGGAGTTTGTGGTGATTATGAGTTTGGTCAATGTCTGGACGGAGGGAGTTTGTGGTGATGATGAATTTTGATCAGTGTCTGGACGGAGGGAGTTTGTGGTGATGATGAGTTTGGTCAGTGTCTGGATGGAGGGAGTTTGTGGTGATGATGAGTTTGGTCAGTGTCTGGACGGAGGGAGTTTGTGGTGGTTATGAGTTTGGTCAGTGTCTGGACGGAGGGAGTTTGTAATGAGTTGATTATGAGTTTAGTTAGTGACAAGAAAAGAACAGTGGGATCACAGGGATGATGGTAAAGCAGCAATGATTGCTATTTCTGGGCTATATACATCCTGGAGAGTTATAAATATTCTTCAGGCAGGATGACACCGCTGTGGCTGACAGGGGAAATCCAAGCCAGGAGAAGGCATGTAATAGAGGAAAATGTGTGGGATTTTAGAGGATTAAGAAGTTTTTAAAACCAATAGGAAGCAACTAAAGATGTTATAAGGAAGGAAAAGATGGAATACAAAGGAAAGCTAGCCAATAATAGTAAAGGCTAAAGGAGTTTCTTCAGATACTGTGCATAAAATGTAGGTATTGGATTGCTGGAAAATGGTGCTTGAGAGGTAGTAGTGGGGTAACAAAGAAATGGCAGAATAAATATTTTGCATTAGTCTTCACTGTGGAAGATGCTAGCAGTGTGCTGGAAGTTTGTGAGTGTCGGGGGGCACAATTGTGTCCAGTTGCCATTACTTGGGAGAAGTTTCTTGGGTAACTGAAAGGTCTGAAGGTAGATAAGTCACCTGGACCAGATAGTGTACACACCCGGGTTCTGAAAGAGGTGCCTGTAGAGATTGTGGAGTCATTAGTAACAACCTTTCAAGAATCAATTGATTCCGGCACGGTTCCAGAGGAATGGAAAATTACAAATGTCACTCCACCCTCAAGAATTCAGAGAGGCAGAACGGAAATTATAGGCCAGTTAATCTGACCTCAGTTGTTCGAAAGATGTTAGAGTTGATTGCTAAGGATGTGGTTTCTGGCTACTTGGGGGTGCGAGATAAAAAAGGCCATAGCATGATTTCCTCAAGGCAAGATCTATCGGAATTCATTTAAGAAATAACAATTAGGATAGACAAAGGAGAATTGGTTGATGTGTTCTTGGATTTTCATAAGGTCTTCGACACAATTTCATTTATGAGGCTGCTTAACAAGTTAAGAGCCCATAGTATTACAGGAAAGATACCAAACAACCATTGGCTGATTTGGAGGAGGGAAAAAATGGAAATAAAGGGAGCCTTTTCTGATTGGCTGCCAATGACTAATGGTTTTCTGCAGGGGTCTGTGTTGGAATTGCATTTTACGTTATATGTCAGTGACCTAAATGATGCAATTGAGGGCTTTGTGCCCAAGTTTGCACATGTTAAGACTGTTGGAAGGGCAGGTAGTTTTGAGGAAGTGGGGAGGCTACAGAAGAACTTAGACAGATTAGGAGAAGTGGCAGTTGGACTACAATGTTGGGAAGTGTGCAGTCATGCACTTTGGTAGAAGAAATAAAGGGGTAGACTATTTTCTAAATTAGAGAGAAAATTCAAAAATCTTAGGTGCAAAGGGTCTTGGGAGTCCTCATGTTGGATCCCTGAAAGGCTAATTTGCAGGTTGAGTCTGTGGTGAGGAAGGCAAATGGAATGTTAGCATTCATTTCAAGAAGACTAGATTATAAAAGCAAGGATGTGGTGTTTACGTTCTATATAGCACTGGTAAGACCTCACCTGGAGTATTGTGAGCAGGTTTGGGCCCCTTATCTAAGAAAGGATTTGCTGACATTGGAGAGGGTTCACAGGAAGTTCATGGAAATAATTCTGGGGTTGAAAGACTTATCATATAAAGAACATTTGATGCTTCTGGGCCTGAACTCACCAGAATGCAGAAGAATGAGAGGTGATCTTATTGAAACCTATTGAATGTTGAAAGGCCTCAATAGAGTGGATGTGGAGAGGATGTTTCCTATGGTGGGGAAGTCTAAGATCAGAGGTCTCAGAATAGGGGGGTGTCTTTTTATATTGGAGATGAAGAATTTCCTTAGCTAGAGAGTGGTGAATCTGGATTTTTGCCACAGACGGCTGTGGAGGCCAGGCCATTGGGTATATTTAAGACAAAGACTGATAGAAACTTGATTAATCAGGGCATGAAGGGATACAGGAAGAAGGCAGGAGACTAGAGCTGAGAGAGAAAATGGATCGGCCATGAGGAAATGGCGAAGCAGACTCAGTAAGTAAATGGCTGAATTCCACTCCTATACTTTATGGTCTTTTTATACAAGGAGTGCGAGCAGCATGCATCTTGAAGACCCCCACCCATCCAATTCAGGCCATGCTCTTTTCTCACTGCTAACTTCGGGCAGGAGGTACAGGAGCCTCAAGTGCCACACCACCATGTTCGGGGACAATTATTACCCTTCAACCATCAGGCTTCGGAACTGACATGGATGATTTCGCTTAGATTTAGACAATCAGAATCAGGTTTATTATCACTGGTATGTACGTGAAATTTGTTAACTTAGCAGCAGCTGTTCAATGCAATACATAACCTAGCAGAGAGAGAGAATAATATTAAAATAAAACAATAAACATATCAATTGCATATAATGAATAGATTTTTTTATGTGCAAAAAACAGAAATACTGTATATTTAAAAATAAGTGAGGTAGTATCCAAAGATTCAATGTCCATTTAGGAATTGGATGATGGGGAAGAAGTTGTTCCTAAGTCGCTGAGTGCCTTCAGGCTTCGGTACCTCCTACTTGATGGTAACAATGAGAAAAGGGCAAGCCCTGGGTGCTGGAGGTCCTTAATAATGGACGTTGCCTTGCTGAGACACCGTTCCCTACAACCATAAGACATAGCACATAGAAATCTACAGCACTTTACTACGGGCCTTTCAGCCCACAATGTTGTGCCGACAATGTAACCTGCTTTAGAAATTGCAGAGAATTTCCCTAGCACATAGCCCTCTATTTTTCTAAGCTCCATGTACCTATCTAAGAGGTTCTTAGAAGACCCTATTTTATCTGCTACCAGCAGTGCATTCCACGCACCCACCACTCTCTGTGTGTACAACCTACCCCTGACATCCCCTAAGTACCTATTTCCAAGCACCTTAAAACTATCCCCCCTCATGTTAGCCATTTCAGCCCTTGAAAAAGCCTCTGACTATCCACACGAGCAATGCCTCTCATCATCTTACACACCTCTGTCAGGGCACCTCTCATCCTCCATCACTCCAAGGAGAAAAAGCCGAGTTCACTCAACCTATTCTATGAGGTACACCCTCCAATCCAGGCTACATCCTTGTAAATCTCCTCTGCACTCTTTCTATAGTATCCACATAGTAGGATGTAGTGAGGTGACCAGAACTGAACACAGTACTCCAAGTGGGGTCTAACTAAGGTCTTGTATAGCTTCAACATTAGCTCACAGCTCGTGAACTGAATCCAACTGTTGATGAAGGCCAACACACCAGAGGCCTTCTTAACAACACTGTCAACCTGTCAGTGTCCTATGGACATGGACCCCAAGATCCCTCTGATCCTCAACACTGCCAAGAGTCTTACCATTAATACTATATTCTGCCATCATATTTGACCTACCAAAATGAACGAACTCATATTTATCTGGGTTGAAGTCCATCTGCCACTTCTCAGCCCAGTTTTGCATCCTATCAATGTCCTGCTGTAACCTCTGACAGCCCTCCACACTATCCACAACACCCCCAACCTTTGTGTTATCAGCAAACTTACTAACCCATCCCTCCATTTCCTCATCCAGGTCATTTATAAAAATCACAAAAAGGAGGGGAGGTCGCAAACAGATCCCTGTGGAACACCACTGGTGACTGTCCACCTTGTAGAACCCTTTGCCTTCTGTGGGCAACCCAATTCGGGATCCACAAAGCAAAGTCCCCTTGGATCCCATGCCTCCTTACTTTCTCAATAAGCCTTGCATGGGGAAGCTTATCAAATGCCTTGTTGAAATCCATATACACTACATCCCCTGCTCTACCTTCATCGAAGTATTTTGGTACATCCTCAAAGAATTAAATCAGGCCCATAAGGCACGACCTGTCCTTGACAAAGCCATGCTCACTATCCCTAATCAGATGATGTCTCTCCAAATGCTCATAAATCCTGTTTCTCTGGATATTCTCCAACAACTTGCCCACTACTGAAGTAAGACTCACTGGTCTATAATTTCCTGGGTTATCTCTACTCCCTTTCTTGAACAAAGGAACAACACTTGCCCTCCGTTACTTCTCCAGTCCTTATTGATTAGGCAAAGATCATCGCAAGAGGCTCAGCAATCTCCTTCCTCGCTTCCCACAGTAGGCTGGGGTATATCTCATCCAGTCCAGGTGACTTATCTAACTTAATGCTTTTCAAAAGCTCCAGCACATCCTCTTTCTCAATGTCTGTATGCTCAAGTGTTTCAGTCCACTGTAAGTCATCACTACAATTGCCAAGGTCCCTCTCACTGGAGCCAAGTATTCATTAAATACCTCCGCAACCCCCTCCGACTCCATGCACGTTTCCACTATCGCACCTAATTGGTCCTAGTCTCACACATCTCATCCTCTTGCTTTTCACATACTTGTAGAATGCCTTGGGGTTTTCTTTAATCCTGCTCACCAAGGCCTTTTCATGGCCCCTTCTTGCTCTCCTAATTCCATTCTTCAGCTCCTTCCAAGCAACCATGTAATTTTCCAGAGCTCTAACAGTACCTAGTTTCTTGAACCTTTCATAAGCTTTTCTTCTTAACCAGATTTTCTACATTCTTTGTACACCATGTTTAATTTACCCTATCATCCTTTCTCTGCTTCAATGGAACACAACTATGCAGAACTCTGTCCTTGAACATTTGCCACATTTCTGCTGTGCATTTCCCTAAGAACATCTGCAGCCAATTTATGCTCCCAGGTTCCTGCCTAATAGCATCATATTTCCCTCTACCCCAATTAAATGTATTCCCAAATTGTCTGCTTCTTTCCCTCTCCAGCATTATGGTGAAGGAGATAGAGTTGTGATCACTACCTCCAAAATGCTCTCCCACTATGAGATCTGACACCTGACCAGGCTCATTTCCCAATACCTGATCAAGTACAGCCTCTCTTCTAGTTGGCTTATCTACATACTGTGTCAAGAAACCTTCCTGAACACAGCAAGCTAACTCCACCCCATCTAAACCCCTTGTGCTAAGGAGATGCCAATCAATACTAGGAAAGTTAAAAAATTCCACCACAACAACCCTATTATTATTGCACTGTTCCAGAATCTGCCTCCCTATCTGCTCCTCAATGTCTCTGTTACTATTGGGGAGGGGGTCTATAAAAAAAAGTCCCAGTAGTTATTGCCACTTTCTTGTTTCTGACTTCCACCCACACTGACTCAGTAGACAATCCCTCCATGACTTCCTCCTTATCTGCAGCTGTGACGCTATCCCTAATTAGCAATGCCATGCCCCCATCTCTTTTGCCTCCCTGTCTGCTCTTTTTGAAACATCTAAAGCCTGGCATACTCGGCAGCCATTCCTGCTCTGGAAACATCCAAGTCTCTGTAATGGTCACAACACCATAGTTCCACATATTGATCCATGCTGTGTTCATCTGCCTCATTTATGATAGATTGGAGCAGAATTAGGCCAATTCAGCCCATCAAGTCTGCTCAGCCATTCCATAATGGCTGATGTCAAATCCCATTCAACCCCATACACCCGCCTTCTTGCCATATCCTTTGATGCCCTGACTGATCATGAAAATCAGCATAATCTCCTTGCTTTTATATTCTATTCCCCTTGAAATAAATGCCAATTTTGCATTTGCTTTCTTTACCACAGACTCAACATATAAATTCAGCTTCTGGGAGTCTTGCATGAAGACTCCTAAGTCCCTCTGCTCCTCTGATGTTTGAACCTCCCCTCATTTAGATAATAGTCTGCACTATTGTTCCTTTTACCAAAAAGTATTATACATTTTCAAACACTGTATTCCATCTGCCACTTTTTTGCCCATTTTACCAATTTGTCCAAGTCCTGCAATTGCATTGCTTCCTCAGCACTATCTACCCCTCCACCTATCTTCGTATCATCCGTAAAATTTGCCGCAAAGCCATCAATTCCATCATCTAAATCACTGACAAACAATGTGAAAAGTAGCGGTCTCAATACTGATCCCTGAGGAACACCACTGGCAGCCAACCAGAAAAGGCCCCTTTTATTCTTACTTGCTGCCTGTCAGCCATTCCTCTATCCATGCCAATATCTTTCCTGGAACACCATAGGATTTTGTCTTGTTAAGCAGCCTCATGTGTGGCATCTTATCAAACGCCTTCTGAAAATCCAGGTAAATGACATCCACTGCCACACCATTGTCAACCTTGCTTGTTACTTCCTTGAAGAACTCTTAACAGATTTATCTGGCAAGATTTCCTTTTACAGAAGCCATGCTGACTTTCAATTATTTTATCATTAGTCTTCAAGTACCCCAAAACCACATGCTTAATAATAGACTGTGACACTGAGATTAGTAAAACTGCCCTATAACTTTCTTTCTTTGCCTCCCCCGCCCCCCCAAAGAGTGGAATGACATTTTCAATCTTACAGCCCTCCAGGACCATGCTGGAATCAAGTGATTCTTGAAAGATCAAGGCCAATACATCTGTTATCCGTTCAGCCTCTCTCAGAACTCTGGGATGTAGTCCATCTGGTCCAGGTGACTTATCCACCTTGACCTTGCAGTTTGCCTAGCACTTTTTCCTTTGTAATTGCAATGGCACTCAACACTGAAATTATTCCACAATTTATGGGCTCTCTTTCAAAGACTCTTGACAACTTGTGTTCTCCATGTTATTTTTCATTTGCACACTTTGTTGTCTTTTGCACATTAGTTGGTTGTCAGTGTTTGTTTATGGAAAATTCTATTGTATTTCTTTATTTTCTTGTAAATGCCTGTGTGGAAGTGGATCTCAGAGTAGTATATGTTAGTATATACGGTGCATATTTTGATGATAAATTTGCTTTGAACTTTGAGCATGGCCTATCCTGTTTCTGAGACTCTGCCCCTGATTTAAATTCCTCAGCCAGGGAAACCTGCTGAGCTCTGTACGAAGATTTCAATTTCAGTGAGACTGTCTCTCGTACTTCTGAATCTTACCCAAGCCAACTATTGACCTGTAAACTTGACAGCCCAAGGTCAGTCTGGTGAACTGGTGCCTCCTTAAGAGCAAGTACACTGTTCACTTGGAATGAGACTGACTTGTACCCAGTGCTGCAGGAATGCTCTCACTAAAGGTTCAAAGTACATTTATTATCAAAGTATGCAACCTTGAGATTCATCTTGCAGGCAAACATAAGAAAATAAAGAAATACAATAGAATCCACACAAAAAATAAAGACCGACAAACAGCCAATGTGCAAAAGAGAAAATGATTCAAGACTGTTTAATGTCATTTCCAGTACACGAGTTCAAAGGAGAATGAAATAATTGTTACTCTGAATCTGATACATCATAAAAAACACAATAAGATAAAGAACACAATAAATATAAATACATAAGATAGTTTATACACATGATTGATTAAATATCCATAAAGGGAGGATGTTGAGGCTTTGGAGAAGGGGCAGAAGACATTTAGCAGGATGTTTCCTGGATTAGAGGCATGTGTCAAAATGAGGGGCTGAAGCAGCAGAGGCTGAGGGGAGGACTGATAGATTATGAGAGGCATAGGTAGAGTAGACAAACAGTATTTTTGTTCCCCAGGTTGAAATGTCTAATATCAGAGGGCATGCTCTCAGGGGAGATCAAAGCAGATGTGAGTTGCAAGTTACACGGAGAGTGGTGGGTGCCTGGAATGTGCTGCCTGGGATGGTGGTAGAAGCAGATACATTAGGGACTTTTAACAGATGTTTAAATTGGCTCGTGGATGTGAGGAAAATGGAAGGATGTGCACATTGTTTAGTAAGAAGGGATTCATTTAGATCATAAGACATAGGAGCAGAATTAGGCCATTTGGCCCATTGAGTCTGCTTCACAATTCCATCATGGCTGATCCTTTTTATTTCCCTCCTCAGCCCCACTCCCCAGCCTTCTCCCCATAACCTTTGATGCTGTGTCCAATCAAGAACCTATCAAGTTCTGCCTTAAATACACCCAACAATCTGGCCTCCACAGCTGCCTGTGATAATAAATTCCACATATTCACTACCCTCTTGCTAAAGAAATTACTCCTCATCTCTGTTTTAAATGGATGCCCCTCTATTCTGAGACTGTGGCCTCTTGTCTGAGACTCCCCTACCATGAGAAACATTCTTTCCACATCTACTCTGTCTAGGCCTTTTAACATTCAAAAGGTTTCAGTGAGGTTCCCCCCTCATCCTTCTATAAACTCCAGTGAATGTTGACCCAGAGCTATCAAACGTTCTTCAAATGATAACCCTTTCATTCCCAAAATCATCCTTGTGAACCTCCTCTGGACCCTCTCCAATGCCAGCACATCTTTTCTAAGATGAGGAGCCCAAAACTGTTCACAATACTCAAGGTGAGGCCTCACCAGTGCCTCATAAAGCCTCAGCATCACATCCCTGCTCTTGTATTCTAGACCTCTTGAAATGAATGATAACATTGCATTTGCCTTCCTCACCATTGACTCAATCTGCAAGTTAACCTTAAGGGTGTTCTGCACAAGGACTCCCAAGTTCCTTTACATCTCAGAATTTCTGATTTTCTCCACATTTAGAAAATAATCTGCACATTTATTTCTACTACCGAATTGCATGACCATGTATTTTTCAACATTGTATTTCATTTGCCACTTTCTTAACCGTTCTTCTAATCTAAGTCCTTCTGCAGCCTACCTGCACCTCCACCAATCTTCATATCATCTGCAAACTTGGCAACAAAGCCATCTATTCCATCATCTAAATCATTTATATACAGCATAAAAAGACACGGTCCCGACACCAACCCCTGCGGAACACCACTAGTCACTGGCAGCCAACCAAACAGCATCCTTTTATTCCCACCTGCTGCCTCCTACCAATCAGCCAATGCTCTAACCATGTTAGTGACTTTCCTGGAATAGTTTAGTTGGCTATTTCATTTGCTTGGGACAACAATGTGGGCTGATGGGCCTGTTCTTGTGCTGTACTCTTACTGTTCTATATTAATGTACGAAGAGTGTTTAATAGCTCTGGACCTGTTCTTGCTTGAGTTTAGAAGAATGAGGGGGGATCTCATTGAAATCTACCAAATATTGAATGGCCTCAATTGAGCCAACGTTAAGAGGATGTTTCCTATAGTGGGTGAGTTTAGGACCAGAGAACACAGCCTCAGAATAGAAGGATGTCAATTTAGAACAGAAATGAGGAGGAAATTCTCTAGCCAGAGGGTAGTGAAGCTGTGGAATTAATTATCACAGACTGCTGTGGAGGCCAAGTTGTTGAGTATATTTACAGTGGAGGTTGATAGTTTCTTGATTAGTCAGGGCATCTACGATTATGGGAAGAAGGCAGAATGGGATTGAGAGTGATAATAAATCAGCCATGACGGAATGATAGAGCAGACTTGATGGACCAAATGGCCTAACTCTGCTCTTGTGTCTCATGGTAATGTGGAGAGCGCCACCTTGCCAGTGAGTGACTCACATCACCCAGCAAACTGGAAATGCAAGGGTAACCCATGGAACTTTCCTGAACACAGACTGCTCACTCAATATCAATTTGGCAACAACAACGTCCGGATGTTATCTGTTGGCCTTCTTTAGTCGGTGGATTAAGTTCAAGAGCCGTGTTTGCAGCTCTATAAAACCCAGGTGAGACCATACCTGGAGTATTATTGAAAGGATGTGGAAGCTTTCGAGAGGCTGAAAAGATTTACCAGGATGCTGCCTGGATTACAGATCATGTCTCATGAGGAAAGTTGGAGCAAGCTGGGGCTTTTCTCTTTGGTGCAAAGGAGGATCTGAGGTGACTTGATAAGAGTGGACAGCCATGTCAGAGGTAGGTATTTTACAGAGGTTAGTGGGTATGTGGAACGCCTGCCAGCGGTGGTGGTAGAGAAAGATACTCTAGGGACAATTAAGAAAATCTTAAAGGATGTTAGAAAATGGATGGTTATGTGAGAGGGAAGGATTAGATTGATCTTGGAAGTTAAAAGGTCAGCACGACATTGAGGCCCGTGCTGAAATGTTCGATGCTCCTGCCTGCTGACGATTGTCGGGAAGCACCTTGGTGAGTGGGCAATGGGGATGAGAGCGCACACACATTAGAAACACACGATGAGTGGAACGTGTCGCTACACCAGACTTGGTTCACAGTCACGGGATATATATTTTCAGTGTTTACCCCTAAATAGTTACCCGCGTTGACCTCTGCATAATCTGATAGCACTGGCGCTTGATCGAATGTACGCTAATGTTTACTAGATGTCGATAAGCCGCAGCTCTCCCAGCATCAAAACAATGCAACCTCGGGAATGCGTGTGCCTAGGACCGAGCCAGCGCTGCTGCAGCTCCAGCGCTATTTATGGGGCCTCTCGCACTGAGATTCCCGGAAAACACGAGGCTGCCCGCCAGTGAGAGTTCCTGAGGCCCTGGCAGGGGAGAGGGTGGGCATGGGCTGCCAGACCGCTTTGTGAGATCCGACTAAATCCCACATAGATCCCCAGGCTGCATATATAAAAAGAAATCAAATGAGCTGAGGACATAATTAGAGGAACCGCGGCATAAATCAACTCTTCACATAGGCTCCCCTTTCCGTTCCCCAATCTCACTTCCCAGTACTCTCCCATTCGCTGGCCTTAAAGAGCCCAACCCTCAGCAATTCTTCCGCTCATGACGGGGATGGGGGGCGAGGGGGGGGGGGGGAAGAACAACTCCTACACAACAGCAGAGTAAACCCGAAACACAAGACACTGCAGATGTTGGAAATCCAGTGTAACACGCGTAAATGCTAAAGGAACTCTGCAGGTCAGACAACATTATGGAGGGGAATAAACAGTAGATATTTTACAGTAACGGGAGACATCAGGGGTAAGTTTTTTACACAAAGGGTTGTGGGTGCCTGCAATGACATGCCAGGGATGGTGGTGGAGGCTAAAACATTAGGGGTATTTAAGAGCCTATTGGACAGGCACATGGATGAAAGGAAAATAGAGGGTTACAGGGTAGTGTGGGTTTAGTAATTGTTTTAGGAATATATGGGTTGGCACAACATCGAGGGCCGAACGGCCTGTACTATGCTGTAGTATTCTAGTGTCTAATATTTCGGGCCGAGACCCTTCATCAGGACTGGAAAGGTGGTGGGGGGGGGGGGGGGGAGAGGATTTACAAGACCTAATGAAGTGTATCTGCGTCAATGTAAGGGAAAATGAAATAACTTATTCAGGATCTGATACCACACAAAAAGTCACAATGAGATAAAGAACGCAATAATAAAAAATATATAATGTTATGCCCATAAAGTGATACAAGACACAGGTGTGTTTGTACATAAGGTGACTTTAACAGGAAATGATAAAGTGGTGGTGGGGGGGGGGTAGGTTAGTGGGTGGATATGTTGATCAGCCTTACTGCCAACACAAACACCTATGTCAGGATGCTGTTCATTGACTATAGCTCAGCATTTAATACTATCATTCCTACAATCCTGATTGAGAAGTTACAGAACCTGGGCCTCTGCAATTGGATCCTCGACTTCCTAACCAGAAGACCACAATCTGTATGGATTGTTGATAATATCTCCTCCTCGCTGACAATCAACACTGGCACACCTCCAGGTGTGTGCTTAGCCCACTGCTCTACTCTCTCTATACCCATGACTGTGTGGGTAGGCATAGCTCAAATACCATCTATAAATTTGCTGATGATACAGCCATTGTTGGTAGCATCTCAGGTGGTGATTAGAGGGCGTACAGGAGCAAGATATGCCAACTTGTGGAGTAGTGTCACAGCAACAACCTGGCATTCAACATCAGTAAGATGAAAGAGCTGATTGTGGACTTCAGGAAGGGTAAGACGAAGGAACACATACTAATCCTCATAGAAGGATCAGAAGTGGAGAGAGAGCAGATTCAAGATCCTGGTGTCAAGATCGCTAAGGATCAAACCTGATCCCAACATATTGATGCAGCTATAATGAAGGCAAGGCAGTAACTATAACTTCATCAGGAGTTTGAGGAGATTTGATATGTTTACAAATACACTAAAAAACTTCTATCGATGTACCATGCAGAACATTCTGACACCCTGCATCACTGTCTGGTATGGTAAGGTTACTGAAAGAAGCTGCAGAGGGTTGTAAATTTAGTCAGCTGGACATCTTCAAGGAGTGGTGACTCAGAAAGCAGCGTCCACTATTAAGAACCTCCAGTACCCAGGGTATATCCTTTTCTCACTGTTACCATCAGGTAGGAGGTACAGAAGCCTGAAGGCACACACTCAGCGATTCATGAACAGCTTCTTCCCCTCTGCCATCCTATTCCTAAATGGACATTGAACTCTTGGACACTACCTCACTTTTTAAATATATGTTACTTCTGTTTTTGCATAATTTTTAATCTATTCAGTATACGTATACTGTAATTGATTTACTTGTTTACTTTTTTATTTTTCTTCTATGTTATGTATTGCATTAAACTGCTGCTGTTAAGTTAACAAATTTCACGACCATTGCTGGTGATAATAAATCTGATTCGGATTGGGGAAATTAACGTTTTTGAGTCTGGTGGTTCTGGCGTGGATGCTACGAGGCCTCGTTCTTAATGGAAATAGGACAAACAGTCCATGAGCACGGTGGCTGGTGTTACTAGCCCTTTTCTGGCACCTTTCTGTATGTATGTCCTTGATGGTGGGTGGTCTGATGCAGGTGATGTGTTGGGTAGTTTTTGACTACCTGTTGTAGAGCTTTCCTGTTGTTGCAGTGCAAAATGTTAGCAAGACCATTTTCCTGTGTGCAGTTTTGATCACCCAGCTATAGGAAGGATGTCATTAATGTGGAGAGGGTGCAAAAGGATTATTTTTGCAATCACAATTATGATGATTACAACATTTAAAAGAAGATTAGATAAGTACATGGAATGAAATGGTATGGAGGGCTATGGTCCAGGTGTAGGTTGATGGGCCAAGGAAAAATAATGGTTTGGCATGCATTTGATGGGTCAGATAGCCTGTTTCAATACTGTAGTATTCTTTGAGAAACTGGACAGTCTAGGACTGTTTTCACTGAGTGTAGGAGGCTGAGGGATGACCTGATAGAAATATATAAAATCATGAGGGGCATAAATAAGGAGGATGGTCACAGTCTTTTCCCCAGGGTAAGGGAGTCTAAAGTAGAGGGCAGAGATTTAAGGTGAGGGGGAGATGAGTGGTTAAGGTAAGGAGAAGGAAAACTATGATCTCAAATCTCCGTTGCCTTGCGGCTACACCCACTCATGGATAAAGATTCGGGAAAGAATGGGAGCTTGCTACATCAGCAGTGGCATGCTCTCCATATCGTACTGCCCAGACTTGTGTATCTAGACAGCTGGGAACAATATCCATGGTCAAGTTTTTCCATCAGAGGTCCTCACTCACTCAATGTGATGAGGAATGGTGCCTCAGTGAGTCCAATGACTTGATCCAATCCCCCATTCTCTGGGTAACAATGAAGCCCATCAACTGTCCTCTAACATATGGCAGTAGTTAAAGAGTGCACCTGTAAGGAAAGTGGATTTCTGATTCAGATTCACATTCATTTATGTATCACGTGTGCATTTGAAACTGCAGTGTTTGCGTTAACAATTAACACAACCTAAGGATGTGTTGAGGCAGCCCTCAAGTGTAGCCATGTGTTCCCACACCAGCATAGCATACTCACAAAGCTCAGCAGAACAATGTGGAACACAGTAAAATAAAGCGAAGCAAGCCCTGTCCCTACACAAAGAAGGACCTCTGACCCTGAGACAGGCCACCTCCAGTGAACTCGCCAATCCAAGGCCCTTGACCATCAGGCCTAAACTCTGGGATTTGCCAATTGCAGCGTGGAGTAAATGCACCTATAACAGAAAATGTGTGCACACACCTGCTCTGTACGAGTGTGTCCGCATTTAGAGGAAGGAACTCTGGGATATTAGAACATCAAACATGGAACAGTACAGCACAGGAACAATTCAGTTCAGCCCACAATGTTGTGCCCAATCAGCAAATCAAAAACACCCAAACACTAATCCCTCCTACCTACACCATATCCATATCCCTGCATCTTCCTTACATCCATGTGCTTATCCAAACGTCTCTTAAAAGTCCCTAATGTATCTGCCTCTACCACCACCCCAGGCAGCACATTCCAGGCATCCACCGCTCTCTGTGGGGAAAAAAACTTACCACTGAATTCTCCTTTGAAATTATCCCCTTTCAACCTATAGTGTTAGACATTTTGACCCTGGGAAACAGATACACCCTGCCTACTCCCATAATGCTTCTCATAATTTTTTTATCCTCCATCAGATCTGCCTTCAACCTTCAATGCTCCAGGGAAAACAACCCAAGTTTGTCCAGCCTCTCATGGTAATACTTGCTCTCTAAGCCATTAAAACAATCCATTTATTGGATGTGTGCGGCTAAATGGAATGTTGGCTCAATGAGCACACACAGTCAATGTGACAACAGCTACTGGGATCCCACAGTCAATGTGACAACAGCTACTGGGATCACACAGTCAATGTGACAACAGCTACTGGGATCCCACAGTCAATGTGACAACAGCTACTGGGATCACACAGTCAATGTGACAACAGCTACTGGGCACACACAATCAATGTGACAACAGCTAATGGGATCACACAGTCAATGTGACTACAGCTAATGGGCACAAACAGTAAATGTGACAACAGCTAATGGGCACACACAGTCAATGTGACAACAGCTAATGGGATCGCACAGTCAATGTGACAACAGCTAATGGGAACCTACAGTCAATCTGACAACAGCTAATGGGATCGTACATTCAATGTGACAACAGCTAATGGGAACCTACAGTCAAAGTGACAACAGCTAATGGGTTCACACAGACAATGTGACAACAGCTAATGGGAACCTACAGTCTATGTGATAACAGCTAATGGGCACACACAGTCAATGTGACAACAGCTAATGGGATCACACAGTCAATGTGACTACAACTAATGGGCACAAACATTCAATGTGACAACAGCTAATGGGATCACAGTCAATGTGACAGCAGCTATTGGGCACACACAGTCAAAGTGACAACAGCTAATGGGATCGTACAGTCTATGTGACAGCAGCTATTGGGCACTCACAGTCAATGTGACAACAGCTAATGGGATCACAGTCAATGTGACAACAGCTAATAGGATCACACAGTCAATGTGACTACAGCTAATGGGATCACAGTAAATGTGACAGCAGCTATTGGGCACACACAGTCAATGTGACAACAGCTAATGGGAACCTACAGTCAATGTGACAACAGCTAATGGGAATGTACAGTCTATGTGCCAACAGTTAATGGGAATACATAGTCAATGTGACAACAGCTAATTTGAATGTAGGTTCAATGTGACAACAGCTAATTTGAATGTAGGTTCAATGTGACAACAGCTAATGGGAACACACAGTCAATGTGACAACAGCTAATGGGAGCCTACAGTCCATGTGACAACAGTGAATGGGATTGCATGGTCAATGTGACAACAGCTAATTTGAATGTAGGTTCAATGTGACAACGCACAGTCAATGTGACAACAGCTAATGGGAACGTACAGTCAATGTGACAACAGCTATTGGGAACGCACAGTCAATGTGACAACAGCTAATGGGCGCACACAGATAATGTGACAACAGCTAATGGGATCACACAGATAATGTGACAACAGCTAATGGGAACCTACAGTCAAAGTGACAACAGCTAATGGGTTCACACAGACAATGTGACAACAGCTAATGGGAACCTACAGTCTATGTGACAACAGCTAATGGGATCACACAGTCAATGTGATAACAGCTAATGGGCACACACAGTCAATGTGACAACAGCTAATGGGATCACACAGTCAATGTGACAACAGCTAATGGGATCACACAGTCAATGTGACTACAACTAATGGGCACAAACATTCAATGTGACAACAGCTAATGGGATCACAGTCAATGTGACAGCAGCTATTGGGCACACACAGTCAAAGTGACAACAGCTAATGGGATCGTACAGTCTATGTGACAGCAGCTATTGGGCACACACAGTCAATGTGACAACAGCTAATGGGATCACAGTCAATGTGACAACAGCTAATGGGATCACACAGTCAATGTGACTATAGCTAATGGGCAAAAACAGTCAATGTGACAACAGCTAATAGGATCACACAGTCAACATGACTACAGCTAATGGGAACAAACAGTAAATGTGACAACAGCTAACGGGATCACACAGTCAATGTGACAACAGCTAATGGGAACCTACAGTCAATGTGACAACAGCTAATAGGATCACACAGTCAACATGACTACAGCTAATGGGCACAAACAGTAAATGTGACAACAGCTAATGGGATCACACAGTCAATGTGACAACAGCTAATGGGAACCTACAGTCAATGTGACAACAGCTAATAGGATCACACAGTCAATGTGACTACAGCTAATGGGATCACAGTAGATGTGACAGCAGCTATTGGGCACACACAGTCAATGTGACAACAGCTAATGGGATCACATAGACAATGTGACAACAGCTAATGGGAACCTACAGTCAATGTGACAACAGCTAATGGGAACGCACAGTCAATGTGACAATAGCTAATGGGAATGTACAGTCAATGTGCCAACAGTTAATGGGAATACATAGTCAATGTGACAACAGCTAATTTGAATGTAGGTTCAATGTGACAACAGCTAATGGGAACACACAGTCAATGTGACAACAGCTAATGGGAGCCTACAGTCCATGTGACAACAGTGAATGGGATTGCATGGTCAATGTGACAACAACTAATTTGAATGTAGGTTCAATGTGACAACGCACAGTCAATGTGACAACAGCTAATGGGAACGTACAGTCAATGTGACAATAGCTATTGGGAACGTACAATCAATGTGACAACAGCTATTGGGAACGCACAGTCAATGTGACAACAGCTAATGGGAACGTACAGTCAATGTGACAACAGCTAATGGGAACGTAGGCTCAATGGAATGCATAGCCAATGGGCGAAAATACAGTATCAACATTTGCTCATTTGGAAAATGTGCTCAATTCCCCACTTCCCTCTCGGTGCACACAACGATTGTGGAGCGGTCTAGGACCAGGGGGCACAGCCTCAGAAATCAGGAATGTTCACTTAGAACAGAGATGAGGAGGAATTTCTTGAGCCTGAGAGTGATGAATATGTGGAATTCATTGGCATGGATGACTGTGGAGACCAATAAGTTGTTGATCAGTCAGGGCATCAAGGGTTTTGGGGAGAAGGCAGGAGAATGGAGTGGAGAGGGATAATAAATCAGTCATAAAGGAATGGTGGAGTAGAGTCAATGAGCCAAGTGGCCTAATTCTGTTACTATATCTTAAAGACTTAAGTTCTATAGGAATGAGAGTGAGTATATGTGTACTTCCAAGTTCAAGTCTAAATAAATTTATTATTAAAGTACATACATATCAGCATCTACTACCCCAAGATTCATTTTCTTGCAGGCATTCACAGGAAAATAAATGCAATAGAATTTATGAAAATCTACACATAGACAAAGACTGACGAAGAATAATTGTGAAGAATGTGAAGAAGAATAATTGTGCAAATAAACAAATAAATAATACTAAGTTGTAGAGTTTTTGAGTCCACAGATTGTCACGTCAGGTCAGCACTGTGGCGAATGAAGTTATCCATGCTGGTTCAGGAGCTTGATGATTGTAGCTTCTTCTTTTTATTCTTAAGCCCATCACTACCACTGGGGCATTGACCCTTCCTCTCCCAGGGATGAGGTCTTTGGAGTTTCTGCAGCGCTGGTTTTTATGGGATGGAGATGCTAGCCCCATGCCCAACCCTCCTCCTGGTGCAGCCGGGCTTGGCTGGTGGAGTTGATGGCCATAGGTGGAAAAATCCTCATTAGCAGCTTACACACTTGTTAAGACCACAAGATATAGGAGCAGAATTAGGCCACTTGGCCCGTTGAGTCTGCTGCACCTGCCGTTTCATCTCCACTATTCCTCTCAGTTCCAATCTCCTGCTTTTTGCCCAAATCCCTTCATGCACTGACCAATCAAAAATCTATCAGCCTCTGCTTTAAATGTGCATAAAGATTTGGCCTCCACAGCCTGCTGTGGCAAATAATTCCACAGAGTCACCACACTCTGACTAAAGAAATTCCTCCTCATCTCTGTTCTAGAAGGATGCTGTGTCCTCTGGTTTTAGACTCTCCCACCATAGGAAACATCCTCTCCACATCCACTCTATCAAGGCCTTTCACCATTCGACAGGTTTCAATGAGATTACATCTTATTGTTCTGAATTCCAGTGAATACAGGCCCAGAGCCATCAGACACTCCTCATATAACAAGCGATTCAATCCTAGCGACATTTTTGTGAACCTCCTTTGAACCGTCTCCAAGTTCAGCATATCCTAAGGGGCCCAAACCTGCTCACAATACTCCAAGTGAGGCCTCACCAGTGCTTTATAAAGTCTCAACAGTACATCCTTGCTTTTATATTCTCGTCCTCTTGAATGGAATGTGAACATTGCATTTGTCTTCTTCACCACGGACTCAACCTGCAAGTTTTAAAGCAATGTGGTGAGAATGCATGTTCGATGGGCATGTCTGTTCAGTAGGAGCTCAAAGATCAAAGTAAATTTATAATGAACGTGCACACATGTCATCACATACAACCCTGAGATTCACCTTCTGGCAGGCATTCACAGAAAAAACAAGAGACACAAGAGTCAATTAAAGACCGCACCCAAACAGCTAATATGCAAAAGACACCAAACTGTGAAAATACAAAAAAATGAAATAAAAATTGAGAAAATTAGACGAAGAAAGTGAGTGCATAGGTGTGGGAACAGTTCAATGATGGGGCAAACAAAGTTATCCCCCCCGATTCAAGAGCCTGATGTTTAAGAGGTAATAACTTTTCCTGAACCTAAGGCTCCTGCACCTCCTTCCTGTTTGCATAACTGGGATGGTGATGGATGCTGCTTTCCTTTAACAGCGCTCGCCCCGTGTACATGTCATCAATGGCGTGGCGGCTCTACCCCTGATAAACCGGGCCGTATCCACTCCTTTTGTAAGCTTTGTTTCCACACCAGGCTGTGATGCAACCAGTCAATATCCTCTCCACCACACACTATAGTGTGTTTAATCGATCCTTCAGTCCCCTTTTTTTATTACAAAATCCTTTATTAGTGTTTGCTCAGTGGGTGTGTTCAGCCAATGGCGAGACAATGGGAGGGCCGGCGTTCACTCAGTGAAACAGTTCGTGGGTAGCCAGCAAAGTCAGACTTGTAAAGTGGGTGTGGTTGCAGATAGGAAATGCTCTCTGCTTCTGTACAGTTCTCTGCTCTTGGCAAAGTGGGTCTGGGCGGAGACCCTCCTTGACAACCAGAGCAGCTAATGCAATTATCCCTTGTCAGGCTTGTTTCATAACTGTTGTGTAAGAATCTTGGGACAGATCCCAGTTGCAAAGGCAACGGTTAGTACCAGAAAGGTCACCTTACACAACAATCACTGATGACAAATGAACCTAGACTCAGAGAGGGCACAAGAGGGCTGTTTGAGAGTACCACCTTCCACTTCCAGAGGAACCTTCGCAGTTGGATCATCATTTCAGAGAATCTCATTAGGGTCTGTGCCTGTGGAATGCCCTGGTCAGTGCCTGGGGTCCATATCCAAGGAATCCTGTAACCCAGGGATCATTGCCTGGGGAATCCCCTGCCCCAGGGGTCAGACTGAGGATTCTTTATCCCAGGGATCAGTGCCTGGGGTCAGTTCCTGGCATGGAAGGCCCACCAGTGGCTTTACTTCATTACAAATTTGAGCTTTGCTATTTCAACAAGACACTGAGAAATGTTTACGGGCACGCAGTGGAGAACGATCCAGCTGTCTTGTCATGG
The DNA here is from genome assembly GCF_030144855.1 of Hypanus sabinus. Classification (NCBI taxonomy): domain Eukaryota; kingdom Metazoa; phylum Chordata; class Chondrichthyes; order Myliobatiformes; family Dasyatidae; genus Hypanus; species Hypanus sabinus. The sequence continues at coordinate 210,070,881 of NC_082707.1, forward strand.
AGGCTCCAGTGCACAGGTCTGCAAGAGGCAGCAGAGAGTGATAGATTCGGCCAGCTCCCTCCACCATCGAAGAGGCATCCAGCATGTGTTAACTGGAACATCCCCTCCTCACTGCTACAGTCAGGAAGGGGGACAGGAATCTGGAACATCCCTACCATCAGGAAGGAGGTACAGGAGCCTGAAGACCCACACTCAACATTTCAGGAACAGCTTCTTCCCCTCCACCATCAGATTTCTGAATGGTCCATGAACACCAGCTCGTTATTCTCCTTTTGAACAATTTGTCTTTGTGGACTATTGGGTATAGTTTTGGCCACCCTATTAAAGCTGGATGCAGGCACTGCCTGGACTAGAGGGCCAGAGTTAGTGGGAGAGGTTGGCCACGCTGGAACTTCAGTCCAGGAAAATGAGCAGTGGCCTCACAGACGTTTACAAAATCATGAGGGGTGTTGATTGTCATAGTCTTTTCCCAAGTACAGGGAAGGGTCCTAAAATAATGGACACAGATATAGAATCAGATTTGAAAGAGACCGGAGATGTAACTATTTTTACACAGAAGATATGACTACCTGGAATGAGCTGCCAGAGGAATTAGTCGAGACAGAGTGAAGTACATTTGATGGCATTTGGGTAGGTACATCGAGGGGAGAGGTTTGAAGGGTGGGCGAATTTGTCTATCAAGGAGGATGGTGTGGTGCCATGGATCAGCTGGGCTGAAGGGCCTGTGTTCATTTATTTTTTAACTTAGAGTAATTTTTATGTCCGTACTGCTGCTAAAAAACAATTTCACGTCACATGTTAATAATAATAAAGCTGATTCTAATCTATTGGGGTCAGTATCCTGGTGAATACCCTAGACCCGGATCTGTTTCTTGTACCCGAAGTGTTTGTTTATTTAGCCTGGCCTCGGCATGCCGCGGCTGTTTCCTCAGCATTTTGTGCGTGTTGCTTTGTTATTTATATAACCCGGCTTGTTTATTTGTTTAACCTAGTCTGCTGCTAGGGGGCGGGTTTTATGCGGTTCGGATTTATTCCATATAAGGACATCTACGTCATCGGGTCTCCGGTGGGCTCTTCCATTGCTGCAGTGGAGGCCCAGCCGATTCTGTCTGAATCCTGGCTGCTGGAATGAGTGAACCTCTGCCTCCTAATATCAGGTTCCAGTTGTTTAGTAAATCTTCTAAGGCTGCTGTGGCTTCTCTGTTTATCTGAGCCGGTAGTAGTTGAGCTGCTGGCCTGACGGCTGATTCTGCTCCCCCCGCCGCCGTTCGCGGAATGGAACAGCCCTCTCTATAAAAGATGCGGCGCACCGCCACAGACTCAGACCCAACTTGGGAGAACCAGGAAGAGCGGAGCTCCGGACACACAGAACAGGATACAGGCGCACACCCACCGGACCCGCAACCGCAATATGTTCCAGGGCTTCCCCGCCGAGTACGACTCATCTTCTCGCTGCAGCAACTCGCCCTCGATGGGAGACTCTCAGTACTTTTCGCCCGCCGACTCTTTCTCCAGCCTCGGCAGCCCTGCCAACAGCGCTCAGGTAAGCAACAACTCTGGACTCGCCCATCGACCATATATGTTCGGTTCACCGCCACCAATCGTCGCTTCTCGGGCACGGGGAGCTGCGACCGATCGTATCCATATACTCAACCCCCTACTCCCATCCCCTGCGGGTTGTAACTGACTTCATTGATAAATCTGCTCCATTCATGGAGACTCCAGACGAGCCTCCTGCGTCAGCAGTGACGTAGATGAGCCAGTGACGCTCTCGCGGATTATTAATAGCCCGGACCCCGCGCCGTCATACGCGCTCCATTCACAAAGTATCGTCTCGTAAACAGCGGGAGGGGAGGTGCGGACGAATTAGACCTCTCTAAACTGACCTTCCTTTCTCCGCCAGGACTTCTGCGGCGATCCGTTCGTGCCTACAGTGACGGCAGTTAGCAGCAACCGGGAACTGCAGTGGATGGTGCAGCCCAGCCTGCAGTCCATCGCCCCGTCTCCGGGACGCCCGCACCCTTACAGCAATGCCTATGCTAGGACAGGCCTCGGCAAAGCTTCGGCCCGCAAGGGCAGGACTGAGCAGGTGAGCTGGGCTGCAGTTCAGGAGGGGTTGGAACTGCGATTCGGGAGGGGTGAGACCGGGTCGGGCAGTCGGTTGTGTGGGTGGGGAGAGGGCGTGGAACGTTCTGGTTTGCGTGCTCGGTTCGCCTCGGCTTGGCAGACTCTCACCTGCCTTTCCTCTTCACAGCTCAGTCCCGAGGACGAGGAGAAACGGCGGCTGCGACGTGAACGGAACAAACTGGCGGCGGCCAAATGTCGCAACCGACGGCGGGAGCTGACCGACTCGCTGCAGGCGGTGAGTGTGAGGCAGACGTGCGGTGGTACCGGGAGAGGGTGGTGCTAGCGAGCCGGAGTGGGACGCTGGTAAAGGAGTAGATCAGTTTATTATCACACCGGGGTGCAGGTTCACGGTGAGGGAGAGGGTGGATGGCAGGAAATGTTAAGAATCCGTGGGTGGGGGGTGGGGTTCAGGGTCCGCCCTGTTTGATGGGGGTATGGTAAATGTTTGTGCTGGGACGGCGTTGCCCCTCTCTGACCCCTGTCTGTTCCTCCTCCCCCTGCAGGAAACCGAGCGCTTGGAAAGCGAGAAGTCACTGTTGGAAGCCGAGGTGGCCGCGCTGCTGAAGGAGAAGGAGCGGCTCGAGTTTTCGCTGGCTGCACACCGGCCGCTCTGCAAGGTAGCTGGGCGGGAGGCCCAGGAAGCGGGGTCCCCGGCACAGCCGACTGACGGGGACTCCCTCTCGGAAGGAGGCGTCGCTGACACGGGCCGCTCTGTCCCTGACCTCGATTTGATCAGCCTGGCCGATTGGGAGCCGCTATACCCGTCACTGGCCGCCGACTGCGAGCCCCTTTGCACCCCCGTACCTATCACCACTCCAGGGGCCTTGCCCCCCACGTTCGCCTTCAGCTTCTCTAGTTCCGATCACCCAGCTGGGCCCCTGAACTCGCCCACGCTGCTGGCCTTGTAGTGGGCAGCTGGAGCAGAAGAACCGGCGGAGTCCGCATGGCTGTTGGAGGGTGTCCCAGGTCGGCAGCACCTGTACAGTTGTAAATTGTATAAATTATCAATTATTTATTTCGCGGCTTTTCATCTGTCGTGTTTCCAATATCAGTTTTCCATGAAAACGGTTTGATTTAATTTATTTCTAGAGATGTTTATTTTTTCTATTTAATTTGTGCATCAATAAAAGTTAACCCATAAACTATGATTGTTTACGTGTTTAGAGAGACTGCGTGATACAGGATGATTTAACACTAACATATTCGGTGGGGGGGGGGAGAGGAGTCGGCGTGGTCACGGGGAGAGCGTACAGACTCCCCGTGTTGCCTGTCATCTTATTGAGTTCTACCGATGCGTAGGCTGCCCTTTAGGCGGGGTATGATGGGCAGGGGCGCTTGTACGTTGCACCTGTGTCTTACGCCCGCTACTACTGATCAGCAATGATCTCCACCGCAGTCTGTGGCAGAGCATTCGACAATACTCTCTGGCTTAAATAAATTGCACCTTATCTCTGTTGTGAAGGGTAGTCCCTCAATTTTGAGGCTGTGCCCTTTAAGTCTTGATACCCCCACCATTCCTGCCTGTCTTTAAATACAAAGTATATATGGCCTCCCTGCAGCGGGTTCGAGATCCGGGATGATATGGAAGGGGCTGGCCGGATATAGGGAAGGGTCGGAACGTCCGCGGTGCTGCAGCTCGGAGCTGGGCGCTGTACCTGCCCCCAGCGCTCAGAGTTTCAACTTCTTTACCCTCCCCTTTCCCTTCCACGCAGGAAATTGACCACTTCTGAACGTCCCCAAATTCAACAGCTGAACGCCCTGGGGAAGACCCGCACATAATGTACAGGATTTTGAGCCTTTTGCCCATTCTCCACCCCGCCCCACCTCTGTCCAACCGGCTCTGCAATCCTACACGAGTTTAGAGCAAAGATCCCGGGAGAACTCGGCTCAGGCAGTATCTATGGAAATGAACAAACAGTTGACAGACCTTTCACCGGGACTGGGCAGGAAGGGCAAGATGCCAGAATAGGAAGGTGGCCGGTGGGTGGGAAGGGGAGATATAGCTGGCGATAGGATCCAAATGAAGATGGCAGAAATGACGGAGAATTATGGCCCGATGAAGGGAGTCGGCCTGAAACGTAGACTGTTTTTGAGAGAATCTGCAGATGCTGGAAATCCAGAGCAACATACACAAAATGCTGGAGGAACTCAGCAGGCCAGGCAGCATCTGTGGAAAAAGAGTCTAGTCGACATTTTGGGCCGAGACCCTTCATCAGTCGTACTCTGCTCATTCGTCCATCGATGCTGTCTGACCTGCCGAGATCCTGCAGCATTTTGTATGTTGCTCAGGATGTCCTGGAAATGGAGGATATGCGGGCGAGGGTAGCGTCAATGGTAGAGGAAGGGAACCCCGTTCTCTCTGATGTTCTGGAAATAAAGGCCTCATCCTGGGTACAGATGCGGCGGAGACCGAAGGAACTGAGAAAAGGAAACATAATTTATACAAGTAACAGGTTGGGTGGGTTATATATATCTGTGGGAATCGGGAAGTTTATATAAAAAAAAGTAATGGGACAGTCTTGTCTCCAGAGAGACAGAGAAAGGTATCAGAAACGGACGAAAAGAATTTAAGGGCTGTAGGAAATTGGAATAAAGTTGATGAAATTGACGAGCTGGGAATGGGCGCATGCCGTCGTCAACGTGGCCCTGAGGGACTTGGAACGTGAATTGTTCCACGCAGCTAATGAAACAGCATGCATGGCTGGGGCCCGTGGCTATACCCTGAGTTGGGAGAAAGAGAAAGCAGGAAGAGAAATTGTTAATGGTGAGGAGAGCTGGTCGGGTCTGTTGTCCAGAGAGAAGCGGAGAACTTGAAGCCCGTCCTGGTTCCGCACTCGAGTGTACATCCTGTTGTACCCGTATCAGCAGTCCAGATGCCCACAGTGCACACCGCCAGATTGAGTTATCTACAATCATAGATACACAGCACAGAAACAGGCCGTTCGGCACAACGTGTCTATACTGACATGTGCCTGTGTTTGACCTATATTTCTCTGAATCTTTCCAACTGCGTGCCTGGCCAAATGGTTTTATAACTGCAGCTGGCTCTACCACCTCTTCTGGCAGCTTGTTCCGCCACCCTTTGCGCGAAAAACATATCCTCACACCCCGTTTAGATCGTTCCCTTCTCACCTTCGCAGAAGTTTGAGACTCCCGTATCCGTGGTAAAAATGCTGTGACCACCCATGTTATCTACCATGGCCTTATCAACCTCTAAATAAGTAGATCGGTCTAGTTAAGATTCCTGAAGCAATTTCCTCACCTATTTCAGGAATCAGGAACACAAAATATTTGGTTATTATTTGCTGTAATTCCGCGCGAAAGATGAAAGACCAAGATGGTCAAAGTCAGCGCGGATTTATTAATGGGAAATCTGAGGCAGTGATCGAAATGAAGAAGTGAATGCAAACTTTCAGACAGTTTTTGATCAGGGTTAGTGTCCGAAATTAAAGCAGGTGAGAATGAGGAACAGACCCTCCTGCCCAGCCAATCCTGATGCGCATCTGCCGTTTGTGCACATGGGACCCGCATTCCTCCACTCCCACCCTATCCCAGCACCACGGTTCCAGAGTTCCGATGTTTCAGAACAGATAAAGAGGGAAGTAATGAGGGGAAGTGTTCCAGTGCAAATCAGGAACAATATCACACTTTCTACGTAGGGAGAACTCATAAAGTGAGGAAGGGAGCAATCACGCCGATGTGAGCAACAGGTATGCAGGTAAGTGTAAAAACAACAGGGCAGCTTCAACTAACCTGATATTGACCGAGACCTCCTTAGGGAGGTTTAGATGGGCACTATTTGTTGGATACATCCAGGAGGATTTCTTGAATCAATATGATGGGAGGGGCCATACTGGACGTGGTGTTGGGGAATGAGCCTGACCAGGTGACTGACCTCACAGTTAGGGAACAGTGACACAAGTTTTAAGATAGCCATAGATAAGGATACGAAAGAACATCTCAGGAGAGTATTAAAACAGAGCGGGGAAAGTTAATGAGAGTATTAGGCAGGAACTAAGGAGAGTCAGTTGGGAACCGCTGTTTTGGGCAAGTCCACATCTGTCTGGAACATATCAGTCCTGCACAGAGTACAGGGTAGGCTTGTAAGAAGGAAAGGCCAGCATGTCAAGACAGGTGGTGAATTGAGTCAAGAAGAAAACGGAAATGCAAGTGTCAGCAAGCTTCAGAGCTCATGTGGTTTATAAAGAGGCCAGAAAACAGCTCAGGAGGGAAATGAAGAGCGCTAGAACGGCAATGAATATTCCTTGGCAAGTAGAATTAAAGAGAATGTCAAAACATTCTACACAACCATTAATAGCAAGGGGATAACTAGCGAGAGGGTAGGACCACACAAGAAAAAGGAGGAACCTATGATTAGACACAGAGAATAAAGGTGAGGTCCTAAATGAACACTGCAACAGTATTTACTCCGGAGAAGGATGTGGAGGATGGAAAGATCAGCATAATAATAGGTGTGCTAATATGCCAGGACATCTCAAGATAAAGATGGAGGTAGTGTTGGGTCTCTTAAAGAACATTAAGGTAGAAAAGTTCCCAGGACCAGATGAGATATACCCAAGGTTATTGAGAGAGACAAGAGATGAGATTATTGGGGCTTCGTGTCCTCTGTGGAATTTATCCTCTGTAGTGAATCTGTGGAATTCATTGTCACAGACAGCGTGGAGGCCAAGTCATTGAGTATATTTAAAGCAGAGGTTGATAGGTTCTTGATTAGTCAGGGTGTCAAAGGTTACCTGTACAAAATGGATGGCTTACACCCTGAACCTGAGGGAGGCTAATATCCTTGTGCTCAAGTTTGCTAGAGCTATTAAAAAGGGTTTCAGCTATTTCGGCAGGGAGATGGGACTGGAGTGATAGCGCTTAGGATGGGGCAGTTGGTACACAAGTAGATGCAGTGTGTAGTGAGACTGAGAATGGTCAGGCAGATGATAGGGCATAATTGCAGTCAATGGGATGGGCTAAAGAGTAACAGGAGACCAGAATAAACAAAAGGTGTTAAAAAGTAGTGCTTCGTGGGAGTTTGAACAGCAGCCAGAGATTGAGATTTATTAACAAGTGCAAATTAAATCAAGGCAAGAGCAAGAGGAGAGGACATTGTTGGAGGGGATAATGTTAGAGTGGGGATGTTGCTTTAGTTCTTCTATGCTTCAGCAAGGAGAGGCTTGAGTGAGAGAAACCAAAATACTATAGGCAGATTTTCCCCAGTTTATTGATTGTTTTCCTTTTTTATAATTGCATAATTATAACAGTAGGAATGCCAGACAGGATAGTTGAATGCTCCTCTTGTGGGATAAGACCATAGGACATAGGAGCAGAAACAGGCCATTTGGCCCATTGAGTCTGCTCTGCCATTCAATCATGAGCAGATCTAATTTTTCCTGTCATTCCCAAACCACTGCCTTCAACCCCATACCCTTTGATAATCAAGAACCATTCTATTTCTGCCTTAAATACACCCAATGACTTGGCCTCCACAGCCACTTGTGGCAACAAATTCCACAGATTTGCCACTCTCTGACTGAAGTTATTTCTCCACGTCTCTGTTCTGAACGGACGTTCTTCAATCCTCAAGTCATGCCCTATTGTCCTAAACTCCCTTACCATAGAAACAAATTTTGCCATATCTAATCTGTTCAGGCCTTTTAACATTCAGAATGTTTCTATGAGATCCCCCTTCAGTCTCCTGAACTCCAGGGAATACAGCACAAGAGCTGCCAGATGTTCCTCATACAGTAACCCTTTCATTCCTGGAATAATTCTCATGAATCTTCTCTGAACCCTCTCCAATGTCAGTATATCCTTTCTAAAATAAGGAGCCCAAAACTACACAATACTCCAAGTGTGTTCTCACGAGTGTCTTATAGAGCCTCAATATCACATCCTTGCTCTTATACTCTATTCCTCTAGAAATGAATGCCAACATTGCATTCACCTTCTTCACCACCGACTCAACCTGGAGGTTAACCTTAAGGGTATCTTGCACAAGGACTCCCAAGTTCTCTTGCATCTCTGCATTTTGGATTCCCTCCCCATCTAAAAATAGTCTGCCAGTTTATTTCTTCTACCAAAGTGCATGACCATACACTTTCGAACATTGTATTTCATTTGTCACTTCTTTGCCCGTTCCCCTAAACTATCTAAGTCACTCTGCAGGTTCTCTGTTTCCTCAACACTACCCACTCCTCCACCTATCTTTGTACCGTTGGCAAATTTAGCCACAAATCCATTAATCCCATAGTCTAAATCATTGACATACATCGCAAAAACCAGTAGTCCCAACATTGACCCCTGTGGAACTCCATTGGTAACTGGCAGCCAGCCAGAATAGGATCCCTTTATCCCCACCCTCTGTTTTCTGCCTACCAGCCAATGCTAGTAACTTCCCTGTAATTCCATGGACTCTTATCTTGCTAAGCAGCCTCATGTGTGGCTCCCTGTCAAAGGCTTCTGAAAATCCAAGTACACCACATCTACTGCATCTCCCCTGCTTGTTATTTCCTCAAAAAATTGCAGTAGCTTTGTCAGCAGGATTTTCCTTTCAGAAAACCATCGTCATGTGCCTCCAGGTATTCCGTAATCTCACCTCTAACAATCGATTCCAACAACTTCCCAACCACTGATTTCAGGCTATCAGGTCTATAGTTTCCTTTCTGCTGCCTCCCACTCTTCTTAAATAGCGGAGTAACATTTTCAATTTTCCAGTATTCCGGTACAATGCCGGAATCTATCGATTCTTGAAAGATCATCGTTAATGCCTCTGCAATCTCTCCAGCGACTTCCTTCAGAACCGAAGGGCACATTCCATCAGGTCCAGGAGATTTATCCACGCTCAGACTATTAAGTTTCCTGAGCATCTTCTCAGTCGTAATTTCCACTGCACAAACTTCACTTCTCTGACACTCTTGAATGTCCAGTATTTTGCAGATGTCTTCCATTGTGAAGACTGATGCAAACTACTCATTCAGTTCCTTTGTCGTATCTCATTACAATATCTCCAGCATCATTTTCTATTGGTCCTATATCTACCCCCAACACTCTTTTACCCTTTATATACTTAAAAAAAGCTTTTAGTATCTTCTTTGATATTAGTCGCCAGCATCCTTTCAAAATTCATCTTTTCCATCCTAATAACACTCATAGTTTCCTTCTGTAGTTTTTAAAAGCTCCCCAAACTTCTATCTTCCCACTAGCTTTGGCTTCCCTGCATGCCCTCTCTTTTGCTTTTACTTTGGCTCTGACTTCACTTGTCAGCCACAGCAGTGTCTTTCTTCCATTTGACAATTTCTCCTCATTTGGAGTATAGAAAACCTGCAGTACAATTCAGTTGTGAACTTCCCATGATTCATGATATTTACAGTAAGAAGGGCTCGAAGGATCACTGGGCAAGTGACCATCAAGTCACCCCAACCACAAACTGTTCCCTCTGCTACCATCTGGGAAATGGTCCTGCAGAATTAAAATCAGGACCAGCAGGAAGAAGCCAGGAACAGCTTCTCCCACCAAGTCAACAGACCAATTAATTCCCACTGATTTAATTGTATTTCTAAGTTATATTGACTGTCCTGTTGTATATCTCACTGTACATACTATTCATTACAAACTACTGTAATTTCACATTGCACATTCAGACTGAGACATGAAGTAAAGATTTTTACTCCTCATGTATGTGAAGGTTGTAAGAAATAAAGTCAATTCAATTCAGAATGGATAGCTATGTACGGAACCAAAATAGTTGGGGGAGATCTTAAACAGATTGTTTACATCTGTGTTTATTTAGGAGACAGACACAGAGTCTATAGAAGAGAGGCAATTGGACACAGAGTCAGTGGAAGTGAGGCAATTGGACACAGAGTCAGTGGAAGAGAGGCAATTGGACACAGAGTCAGTGGAAGTGAGGCAATTGGACTCAGAGTCTATAGAGATGAGGCAATCGGACACAGAGTCAGTGGAAGTGAGGCAATTGGACAGAGTCTATAGAAGTGAGGCAAAGTGGCATCAACTTCAAGGGCTTTGTACAGATTACAGAGGAGGAGATGTTTGCTGTCCTGATGCAAATCAGGGTGGATAAGTCCCCAGGGCCTGATAAGGTTTTCCCTCGGACCTGTAGGAGGCAAGTACAGAAACTGCTGGGCTCTAGCAGAGGTATTTACAACACCCTTAGCAACAGATGTAGTACCAGAGGATTGGAGGATGGCCAATATTGTTCTTCTGTTTAAAAAAAGCTCTAAACATAAACCAGGAAATTATAGGCCAGTGAGTCTGACATCAGTTGTGGGAAAGTTATTGGAAGGTTTTGTGAGAGACCAGATATATGAGCATTTGGATGGACAGGAAATGAACAGGGATATTCAGTATGGCTTTGTGAGTAGTAGGTTGTGTCTAACCAATCTTATACAATTTCTCAAGGATGCTACCAGGAAAGTAGATGAAGGCAAGGTAGTGGATATTGTCTGCGTGGACTTTAGCGAGGCCTTCGACAAGGTCCCACATGGATGATTGGTCAAGCAGGTTCAGTCCCTCAGCATTTGATGTGAGGTAGTAAATTGGCTTTGTGGGAGAAGCTAGAGAGTGGAAGTAGATGGTTGCCTCTCTGACTAGAGGCCTGTGACTAGTGGACTGCCACAGGGACTGGTGTTGTTGATTGTCATCAATATCAATGATCTGGATGATAATGTGGTTAAATGGATCAGCAAATTTGCAAGCTTGGCGGGTACCGAAGAGAGAGGAAGGCTATCATGATCTGCAGTGGGATCTGTTCCAGATTGGAAAATGGGTGAAAAATGGCAGACGGAATTTAATGCAGATAAGTGCAAGACTTTGCACTTGGGTGGGACCAACCAGGGTAGGTCTTACACAGTGAAGGATAGGTTACTGAGGAGTGTGACAGAACAGAGGGATCTGGGAAAATACAGGTCCATAATTAATAGAAAGTGGCATTACAGGTAGATAGGGTGGTAACTAAAGCTTTTGGTACATTGGCCTTCAAGGATCAAAGTATTAAGTATAGGGGATGGAATGTCATGTTGAAGTTGTGTGAGCCGTCGATGAGGTCTAATTTGGAGTATTGTGTGCAGTTTTGGTCACCTACCTGCAGGAAAGATGTAAATAAGGTTGAAAGAGTGTAGAGAAAATTTACAAGGATGTTACCAGAACTGGAGAATGAGAGATATATACAAGCCAGATTGTGGGCTACAATGGAGCATAAATACTTAATAAGTATTTATTTCACTGAGGATTCGGCCCAGTTGATCAGAGGTAAAGCCCTCACAACCAGTGACAACATCTACATGAAATGCTGCCATAGGAATGCATCATCAGGAACACCCCCCTCCCCCACCCAGGACATGCTCTCTTCTTGCTGCTGTCATCAGGAAGAAGGTACAGGAGCCTCAGTAAGCAGGACGGACAAAAGAGAATCTGTTGATATTGTGCACTCAGATTTTCAGAAGGCCTTTGACAAGGTGCCACACATGAGGCTGCTTAATAAGTTATGAGCCCATGGTATTACAGGAAAGTCACTGGTATGGAATGAGGATTGGCTGATTGGCAGGAAGCAGCGAGTGGGAATAAAAGGAGCTTCTCTGGTTGTGCCTGTAACTAGTGCTGTTCTGCTTTTTATTTACTATATATTTCAAAGATTTGGATGACTCAATTGATGATTTTATGGCCAAATTTGCAGACAAGATGAATGTTGGTGGAGGAGCAAGTAGTTTTGATGAAGCAGAGGAGCTATAGAAAGCCTTGGACATATTAGGAGAATGGGCAAAGAAGTGGCAGATGGAATACAGTGTTGGGAAGTATAAGGCAAATGCAATGTTGGCATTCATTTCAAGAGGATTAGAATATAAAAGCGAGGATGTAGTAGAAGTGAGGCCTCACTTGGAGTATAGTGAACAGTTTTGTGACCCTTATCTAAGAAAGGACTGACATTGGAGAGGGTTCAAAGGAGGTTCATAAAATGAATCTGGGATTGAATGTCTTGTCGTAGGAAGAGTATTTGATAGCTCTGGGCCTCTACTCAGTGGAAATCAGAAGAATGAGGGGTGACCTTATCGAATGGTGATAGAGTGGATGTGGAGAGGATGTTTCCTATGGCAGGTGAGTCTAAGATCAGAGGACACAGCCTCAGAATAGAGAGGCATCCTTTTAGAATGGAGATGAGGAGCAATTTCTTTAGCTATAGGGTGGTGAATCTATGGAACTGGTTAACTCAGATGGCTGAGGAGGCAAAGTCAATGGGTATGTTTAAGTCAGAGGCTGATAGATTCTTGATTAGTCAGGACATGAAGGGATACGGGGAGGAGGCAGGAGATTGGGGCTGAGGAAAAATAGATCAGCCATGATGAAGTGGGCCATCTGGCCTATTTCTGCTCCATATATATGGTCTTACATAAGACCCAACACTGTTCAGAAAACTCCAAGTAGATCACAAGGCTGTGTGTTTAGCCCCTTGCACTACTTGCTTTACACTTGTGATTGTGTGGCTAACCACAGCTCCAATATGACATTTAAGTTTGCTAATGACACCACTGTCATAAGTCAAAGTAAAGGTGGTGATGAATTAGCATATTGGAGAGAGACTGAAAATCTGACTGAGTGGTGCCACATCAACCTCTCACTCAATGTCAGTGAGACCAAGGAGCTGATTATTGATTTCAGGAGAAGGAAACCAGAGGTCCATGAACTGTGTAGAAATAGCAGGAGCTCTGACGGAGATCTTTAATATGTCATTAGAAACGGGGATTGTGCCGGAGGATTGGCGTATTGCTCATGTGGTTCCATTGTTTAAAAAGGGTTCTAGAAGGAAGCCTAGCAATTATAGACCTGTCAGTTTGACATCAGTGGTGGGTAAATTAATGGAAAGTATTCTTAGAGATAGTATTTATAATTATCTGGATAGACGGGATCTGATTAGAAGTAGCCAGCATGGATTTGTGTGTGGAAGGTCATGTTTGACAAACCTTATTGAATTTTTTGAAGAAGTTACGAGGAATGTTGATGAGGGTAAGGCAGTGGATGTAGTCTATATGGACTTCAGCAAAGCCTTTGACAAAGTTCCACATGGAAGGTTAGTTAAGAAGGTTCAGTCGTTAGGTATTAATGCTGGAGTAATAAAATGGATTCAACAGTGGCTAGATGGGAGATGCCAGAGAGTAGTGGTGGATAATTGTTTTTCGGGATGGAGGCCGGTGACTAGCGGGGTGCCTCAGGGATCTGTTTTGGGCCCAATGTTGTTTGTAATATACATAAATGATCTGGATGATGGGGTGGTAAATTGGATTAGTAAGTATGCCGATGATACTAAGGTAGGAGGTGTTGTGGATAATGAGGTGGATTTTCAAAGCTTGCAGGGAGATTTATGCCGGTTAGAAGAATGGGCTGAACGTTGGCAGATGGGAGTTTAATGCTGAGAAGTGTGAGGTTCTACATTTTGGCAGGAATAATCCAAATAGAACATACAGAGTAAATGGTAGGGCATTGAGGAATGCAGAGGAACAGAGAGATCTAGGAATAACTGTGCATAGTTCCCTGAAAGTGGAGTCTCATGTAGATAGGGTGGTGAAGAGGGCTTTTGGAACGCTGGCCTTATAAATCAAAGCATTGAGTACAGAAGTTGGGATGTAATGCTAAAGTTGTACAAGGCATTGGTAAGGGCCAAATTTGGAATATTGTGTGCAGTTCTGGTCACCGAATTATAGGAAAGATATCAATAAATTAGAGAGAGTGCAGAGACGATTTACTAGGCATGTTACCTGGGTTTCAGCAATTAAGTTACAGAGAAAGGTTTGAACAAGTTAGGTCTCTATTCATTGGAGCGTAGAAGTTGAGGGGGGATTTGATCGAGGTATTTAAAATTTTGAGAGGGATAGATAGAGTTGACGTGAATAGGCTGTTTCCATTGAGAGTAGGGGAGATTCAAACTAGAGGACATGATTTGAGAGTTAGGGGGCAGAAGTTTAAGGGAAACACAAGGGGGTATTTCTTTACTCAGAGTGATAGCTGTGTGGAATGAGCTTCCTGTAGAAGTAGTAGAGGCCAGTTCAGTTGTGTCATTTAAGGTAAAATGGATAGGTATATGGACAGAAAGGAGTGGAGGGTTATGGGCTGAGTGCGGGTAGGTGGGACTAGGTGAGATTAAGGGTTCGGCACGGACTAGGAGGGCCAAGATGGCCTGTTTCCGTGCTGTGATTGTTATATGGTTATAACCAGTCCTCAATGGAGAATCAGAGGTGGAGGGGGGTCAGCAACTTTAAATTCCTGAGTGTTATTATTTTGGAAGACTAGTTCTGGGCCCAGAACGCAAGTGCAATTACATAGTAGGCATACAGTGCCTTTACTTCCTTAGGAGTTTGTGAAGATTCAGCATGACATCTAAAACCTCAAACAAATTCTATAGATATGTATTGGAAAGTATATTGACTGGCTGCATCACAGCCCGGTGTGGAATACCAATGCCCTTGAATGGAAAATCTTACAAAAAGTAAGGTCACAGTCATAGAAAATTACATCATAGAAACAGCCCCTTCGGCCCATCTAATCAATGGCCCATGTAAACTGCCTACTCCCTTCGACCTGCACTGGGACCATAACCCACCACACCCCTCTAATCCATCTACCCATCCAATCTTCTCTTAAACCTTGAAACCAAAATCACATTCACCACGTGCACTGGCAGCTCGCTCCACACTCTCACCATCCTCTGAGTGATGAAGTTTCCTCTCATGTACCACTTAAATCTTTCATTCTATTTTCTTATGAAACTCATGACCTCCAGTTCTAATCTCACCCAAAAAGCCTCCTTGCCTTTACCCCATCTATATCCCTCATAATTTTGTATATCTCTATCAAATCTCTTCACATTCTCCTACACTCTAGAGCCATGCCACCCCTCTGCCCTACCTTCCTATCCTCCCTGATACCATCCTTCAGCCACGATTCAGTGATGGCCACAACATCATACCTGACAATCTGTAATCGAGCAACAAGATCATCCACCTTTTTTCTTATACTCTGTGCATTGAGATATAACACTTAGAGTACTTCTTAGTTCTGCATCCTGAATGCACTGATACTCACCCTGCTGGCTGCAGTTTTATTCTATCATTAGCCTGTCTTTTCTGACAGTCTGACTGCACGCTATCTTTGCTTTATTACCATCCATACTATCCTGAGTCCATTCAGTTTGGTTCCCACCCCCCTGCCAAATTAGTTTAAACCTTCCCCAACAAATCTAACAAACCTGCCCAGGAGAATATTGCTCTCCCTCAGGTTCATACCGTCCCTTTTGAAAAGATCATACCTCCCCCAGAAGAGGATCCCAATGATCCAAGAACCTGATGAACATCCACACCTAGGCCATTCTCCTCATTGCTGCCATCAGGATGGAGGTACAGGGCCTCGGGACTCACACCACCGGGGTTCAGGAACAGTTATTACTCCTCAACCATCAGGCTCCTGAACCAAACTCACTTGGCCCCATCACTGAACTGTTCCGCAAACTATGGACTCACTTTCAAGGATTCATCATTGCTTATTTATCTATCTATCTAGCTATTTATTTATTTATTTGTTTGTTTATTATTTCTTTCTTTTTGTATTTACACGTTTGTTGTCTTCTGCACACTGGTTGAACACCCGGGTTGGTGTAGTTTTCATGGATTCTATGATGATGTTCTATCATCAATTTGTTGAGTATGCCTGCAGAAATAAATGTCAGTGTTGTATATAGAGACATATATGCACTTTATTAATGAACTTACTTCAAACTTTGGCTATTTGACCAATGCCTTACATCCTTGCCTTTATACTGTAGTTCTTTTAAAATGAATGCTAACTATGCCCTCTAGAGTTTGGCATTTTTTACAGCGCCAGTGTTAACTGATTGAGATTCAATTCCTGGCACTGTCTGTAAGCAGCTTCTACGTTCTCTCTGTGACCACATGGGCTTCCTCTGAGTTCTCCACTTTCCTCCACATTCCAAAGACATAAGGGTTAGGAATAGTAAATTGTGGGCCTGCTATGTCAAAGTGATTATCACATTACATACATGTTACCATGTCCCACC